>NC_142461.1:125862500-126487500 GCF_049115385.1 Moschus berezovskii
CTCATTCAAATCCATCTATTTCTAGCTACAGAATTCTGTATCCTTTTAGTTTTGGTGGGTGCTCCAATAGTTTAACAGGTTTTTCTTGTTAACGGTAATTGGAATGTTGAATATATAATACTGTAAAATGTTGCCCTACACAATGTGTAATACTTTACAAAGAGACAGATTTTTACTTTATTTAAAAATTTTTTATTGAAGTACAGTTGATTTAAAATGTGTGTTAAGTTTCTGGAAACAGATTTTTATAAGCTTTCCTTCCCTGACCTTCCATAATTATATGACAAAAACATGTAGACATTACAAACGTTATTTATACGCTGAAATAAATGTAATATAAAAGAATATAAAAATACTTACACAACTGTTCTTAGATGTACCATATTACCTTATAACATATTTTATTTAAAATGCCCTTTAAAACTTGGATAAAACTTGGATAGGAAGCAAAACCAAAAGGGATCTACAGACCAGATATAATTAAATAATGGTTCACTTTACTTAAGGAAAGATATCAAATTATAGACATTTGGATTTTTTTTAACCAAATTCCGACTCCTGAAAGATAATACATCCCTTGCCATCCCTTCTTCCTGAAAAAAAAGACATGAACTAGCATTGCTTCAAACTAACTTATTTAAAATACAGATCTGACTTCACTAGTTCTCTTCAATGGCTCAAAAATGCTGAGACTGGAAAGCAAAACAACCAAAGTATAACTCTGGCTCTGTGCTGCGAACAGGATAATGGCAGAAGCAGAGACCACATAGGAGACAGTAACAATCATCCAGGCAAAAGATGATGGGGCTTGTTCAAAGGTGAGAAGAGGCAGGAGTCTGAATATTTATGTAAAAGTAGAGCCAAAAACAGAAAAGGCTTCAAGTTGGGGTAGATGTGGAAAAATCAATGATTCTATTCTGGACATGGTACACTTCAGATGGCTAAAAATACCTAGGTTGCAGTATAGAGAAAAATCTAACTTGAAGGGAAAGATCTGAGCTGCAGATATAGATTTAGGAGCCACTCGGATACGACTGAAGTGACTTAGCAGCAGCAGCAGCAGCAGCATAAACAAGCGGAGAAGGCAATGGCAAGCCACTCCAGTACTATTGCCTAGAAAATCCCATGGACGGAGAAGCCTGATAGGCTGCAGTCCATGGGGCCGCGAAGAGTCGGACGCGACTGAGCGACTTCACTTTCACACATTGGAGAAGGAAATGGCAACCCACTCCAGTGTTCTTGCCTGGAGAATCCCAGGGACGGGGAAGCCTGGTGGGCTGTCCTCTATGGGGTCGCACAGAGTCGGACACGACTGAAGTGACTTAGCAGCAGCAGCATAAACGAGATTTTTAAGCAGTGAGACCAAAAACGATAAATGGCCTACTATACTGGATGGTATAGTTATAGCAACTCAATACTTGCTGCTGCTGCTGCTAAGTCGCTTCAGTCGTGTCCGACTCTGTGTGATCCCACAGACGGCAGCCCACCAGGCTCCCCTGTCCCTGCGATTCTCCAGGCAAGAACACTGGAGTGGGTTGCCATTTCCTTCTCCAATGTGTGAAAGTGAAGTCGCTCAGTCGTGTCCAACTCTTAGTGATCCCATGGATTGCAGCCTACCAGGCTCCTCTGTCCGTGGGATTTTCCAGGCAAGAGTACTGGAGTGGGTTGCCATTGCCTTCTCTGAACTCAGTACTTAGGTTCCCATTGGTACTGGCTACCATTATCTAGGAATCCTGCTGACCCAGGATGGTGTGAATTTCAAATCTAATTCATACTATCTTTCTGCAAATTCACTGTAAGTACTCGAGCTTAAAATAAGGGCTCAGCATTAAAAAGTCATTTTACAGTCCTTTTCTATAACCTTTCTGATCTAAATGAGATGAAAGGCTAAAACTAAAACTATAAATGAAAACTGCACTGAGAACTATTAACTCTACACACCAACTTACTCCATCCTCTCCCAAAGGTGAATTCCCTCAGTGTTCCAAGAGCACCCCATGTATACTTCTACCACAACACAGATCATCAAATCATGGATTTGTCTAGGGTAAAGACTGTGCCTTTGCATCCTTGCAATTACAGGTTTAAGAAAGCTGGCTGGAATGTAACATGCTTTAACAAATGAGCTAAATGAAAATCAGAATAGTACCAGTCATGTCCAACTCGATTACCTCAAGGACTGTAGCCTGCCAGGCTCCTCTGTCCATGGGCTTCTCCAGGGAAGAATACTGGAATGGGTTGCCATGCCCTCCTCCAGGCGATCTTCCTGACCCAGGGATTGAACCCATGTCTCCTGCTTGGCAGGTGAATTCTTTACCACTAAGCTACCTGAGAAGTATATATTTATATGTGTGTGCATGCACACAAAATTGTCCAGTTTTGCTCAACTCTTTGTAACCCTATGGACTGTAACCCACCAGGCTCCTCTGTCCATGGGATTCTCCAGGCAAGAACAATGGAGTGGGTTGCCATGCCCTTCTCCAGAGGATCTTCCCATTCCAGGGATCAAACGCTCGTCTTTCACATCTCCTACACTGGCAGGTGGGTTCTTTACCACTAGCACCACATTGGAAGCGTGCATGCGTGCGTACGTGGGGGGGGGGGGCTTCCCTCATAGCACAATGGGTAAAGAATCTGCCTGCAATGCAGGAGACCTGGGTTTGATCCCTGGTTCAGGAAGATCCCCTGGAGAAGGAAACTGCAACCCACTCCAGTATTCTTGCCTGGAGAATCCCTTGGACAGAGGAGCCTGGCAGGCTACGGTCCATGGGGTTGCAAGAGTTGGACATGACTTAGCAAATAAACCACCACCATATATATAACGACAAAGGAAAAAAGGAAAGGAAAAGCAGCAACGGGGATGGAGATATTGTTGAGGATTTTCAATGCCTGAGAAGTTTCTACATTCTCCACATGCAATGGAGAACTCTAATGGTACTTTAAGAAGGAAAGAGGCACTGTGCTTGTCTTTAAGGCAAAAATACTGAAGGAAGAAAAATTATTTAGGTGTAGATATGAAAACCTTTGAAAAGCTGAACTACAATAGTGCCAACAGCAATGGAAAGTAAAGGATGGAGTCAAGAAATTATATTACACAAATAAAATTAAGACGACATGATGAGTAATTAATGTGAAGGATGACAGTGAGGAAGAAACTGACATCTTTTATCACACATGACATTACAGTACATCTTAGGTATCATGATTAGGAGGAAAAATCTTGCATTCTAAAAAATCTATACATCTATTAAAATTGGTGGTGTCACATCATCTCACAGCTATCAATTAATCCTAAAAGCACTCCCCAATAAATTTCCTGTAGGATTATTGAAAAACAACCTGCAATAGAGAGTACCTAAACCTAGACAGCATATTAAAAAGCAGAGACATTACTTTGCCAACCAAGGTCCGTCTAGTCAAGGCTATGGTTTTTCCAGTGGTCATGTATGGATGTGAGAGTTGGACTGTGAAGAAAGCTGAGCGCCGAAGAACTGATGTTTTTGAACTGTGGTGTTGGAGAAGACTCTTGAGAGTCCCTTGGACTGCAAGGAGATCAGTCCTGGGTGTTCATTGGAAGGACTGATGCTAAAGCTGAAACTCCAATACTCTGGCCACCTCATGCAACGAGTTGACTCACTGGAAAAGACTCTGATGCTGGGAGGGATTGGGGGCAGGAGGAGAAGGGACAACAGAGAATGAGATGTCTGGATGGCATCACCGACTCAATGGCCATGAGTTTGTGTGAACTCCAGGAGTTGGTAATGGACAGGGAAGCCTGGCGTGCTGTGATTCATGAGGTCTAAAGAGTCGGACATGACTGAGCGACTGAACTGAACGCTTAAAGAAAATAATAATGCTACTGCTCTTTGTAAGTTTCTTTTCTACAAGTTCTGTAGTTCTAAGTAAAAGGATTCAACACTAAGTTATTTTTTAAAATACTATTTAATATATACTTATTATACTCACTAAGTGTTATTTTTCTTCTTGGACAATTAGAAGAAATACTGAGAGTACATTTTTGATAGATACTTGCTATGTATAAAACTACAGAGTACTTTAATTACTCAGTAACTGTGTGTGCCAGTATGTGAATTCTTACAAACACTGGCAAATCTCAATTTTGCTTACTGTATCTATTATATTAACAAGTCAGTGAAATTCTTCTTTGAAATGCTTATATTTGACAGTAATTCAGAGAAGGCAATGGCAAGCCACTCCAGTACTCTTGCCTAGAAAACCCCATGGATGGAGGAGCCTGGTGGGCTGCAGTCCGTGGGGTCGCTAAGGGTCGGACACGACTGAGCGACTTCACTTTCACTTTTCACTTTCACACACTGGAGAAGGAAATGGCAACCCCCTCCAGTGTTCTTGCCTAGAGAATCCCAGGGACGGGGGAGCCTGGTGGGCTTCCATCTATGGGGTCACACAGAGTCGGACACGACTGAAGTGACTTAGCAGCAGCAGCAGACAGTAATTAGCAATTACTTCAATTAGCAAGTATTTTCAATAAGCGTTTCAGAGGAAAACTAAGCATATAAAAATCACTCACTATACATAACTTTACCATAAATATTAATACCTGACTATTTATTTTAATAAAGGTTAATTCCAAGTGCCTTTATGCTTGGGAAATCCCATGGACAGAGAAGCCTGACGGGCCACAGTCAATCGGGTATCAAAGGAATCAGACATGACTAAGTGACTAAACAATAAGTGATTTTATGAAGTGTTCTTAGAAACATGTATCTGTATTTATCCAATCATTTAAGTAAATATCACATTATATGCCTAATCAAGCATTCTTCTGACTCTATATAGAAAATACATTAGGTGGGCAGGTAGGTTAGGTAATTATGACTTTGTGAGTCTTTATGTTTGTGAACATTTGGTCAGTTGTATGCTTGGAGTAGCTTATTCTGCACACTATATTAATGACAATACTACTCTGAAATTACCTCTTCTGGACACAATTCATGTGTGCAACTCATAAAATGAGTGCAAAGTAGTGGAAATGCAATTGAGTATCTTGACTGAGAGGGTAACTCCAAACACTGTTGAAACATCTTCTCAAAAGCACGACTATAAAAACTGTAAAGAAACAAATTAAAAATCAGAATCACAATTTTTATAGTTAAAATTAAAGTTAGTTTAATTTGAATCAAGTAAATGAAAATTACCAACTGTAGCATTTATTCTCGTAGGAAAAGTTATTTTTCCAAAGAGTTCTCTTACATACCAATAACCATTTCAGAGTGATAAAAATATTATTTATATAACATTAACACATTTTAAAATAAAAGTTAAAGAGAAAATAAACCATATCTACAGCATTGAATATATACCATTCAAACCTTACAGCATCAGAAGTCATCAAAGCTAAGTCACTATCAATTTTAAGAAACACCATTATTTTACATACCACTAAGAAAGAAAAATACTGTCAATTAAACAATAATACACCATCAACTTTAAATTACTTCCAGATTGAAGAGATGTTAAATCTAAAGATAGATTTAATATATCTTGGAATAATAAACAGAAGTAGTAAACATGTCTTTATTTTGGATGTGACAAAGAATGTGGTTAAGAGCAAGTATGAATATAAATTAAATGACTGAAGATTTGCAAATTTTAAACATTATTCAAAGTGCCTTGCTTCCAGGAAAGAGAAGAGGAATTTATTTTTTTCTTTTTGAAATTAATTTATTTGGCTGTACTGGTTCTTAGCTGCAGCACGTGGGATCTCTGGTCTTCAGTGCGGTATGTGGGATCTAGTTCCCTGACCAGGGATAGAACCTAGGTCCCCTGCATTGGGAGTATGCAGTCCAAGCCAATGAACCACCAAAGAAGTCCCCAGAAGAGGAATTTCTAATTGTATCCTTTTTTTGACAATACATAGCTCAAAAATACCTAAACATAAAATGTTACATTTTCTTTACAAGGTACCTCTGGGTCAGACAAAAGGATAGGGCTCCAAATCTTAAAACTCTTACAAACTTGTTACACAATAACTATATTTCCTGAGTTCCTTTAAGAGATCCCTTATGTGTTTCTTCCCTGCCAAGTAATTTGGATTTCTTCCACTAAACTGCTAATTAAAGCCCAGCAACAAATTACAAAAATCAGTGTAGATTGGTTTTCTCCCCAAAACAAAATTAATCACAAGCTTTTCATAATGATCTCTATTCAATACAGAGAAACTACTATCACTATCCACTGAGACTATTTCAGCATTTTAGAATTAAAGGAACCTACCAGGCTATTCTCATCAGCTTCCCTAAAGGAAAAAAGATCAAGAAGCAGAAACAGAGTGGACACTGTACAGCTCTGAAATCAGAATACTTAAGTTTGAGTCCTGACACCACTATTTATTAATTTTGTCACAATCAAGCTCACTTATTCACTGAAATACTTATTAAGTACTTACTCTGTTAAGACACTAAGGAAACAAAAACTTGACCTCCTTCAAGAACCACATAATGTGGGGAGAAAAGGAGGAGCTGCAAACTACTAAGAATAACAAAAGAACTTTATAATAGAAGCAAAGGAGAGTGGAGCACAGTGGAGGGAACTGTCACATTATCATAATATTAATATCTAACTCAATACTACAGACTGAAAGCATGAGGTATTTAATTTCCAACATTTGCTCTATTTGACCCCAATCCAAATTTTTTTTCCTTTAATGACAAAATTTGAAGCGACTGTTCTTCACTTCTTCAAAGAAAGTGTAAAAATCAAATTCACATCAGTAAGAGGTGTACTTACAGAGAATTAAAAACAGACATAAAATCCCAACATAGTAAACTCCATTACTGGCAGGCTGTTCTCTATTCCCTTTATTCTTAGAATCTCTTATTAAACTGTCTTAAGCACCAGACTAATGTAATCAAGAAACATATCTTTGGATAATAAAAGTTTCAAATTCTAATTTAAAGAAAATTACAACATACCAAAATATGGAGAGATCTGATGTTTCCACCAACATTTCCACCAAGGAATCTACCATTTTTGTGTGAAAAATTATTGTATTCATCATCTTTCCAAGTTCTCTGTGATCTGAAAGGCTAAGTGAAGCCTTAGAGACACTAGTGTATGCCTAAAAAAGGAAAGAAAGAAACAAAAGTAGTTTAGGTAATGACTTCAGGTATAGACCAAGTCTTCAGGAGAAAAGAAAAAATACCCACTATTGAGAAATATTTAAAGTTTATTAAGAACATCATCTTTTAAAAATTGTCTACAGTGACTCAAACTTAAAATTCCTATCAAGAATTTAAGGAAACTGAAATACTATTCATAAAACAGAATCTAAAACATGGGTCAAAAAAAAAACAAAAAAAAAATAAATAAAACATGGGTCATTCAGCTTGAACTCCTAAAGTAAGTGAAGCTACATATCAAAGATATAAAACAATGAATTGTCACATGGTATCCCTACCAAAAGAACTTTTCAACTTAGTTCAAGAGAAAACACATATTCAAAACAGTGAGATGAAACTTAAGTACTGCAAATGTTGATTCAGGGAGGTTTTTGATTATACTGAATCATTAAAAACTGAAGAGCATAACACACTGTACTAATTGATGAATTCTAGAGAAGCCTTCTGAAGGTGGTAAAATTAGTGTTGATAAAAAAGGTGACATGTCTTAATCAAAACCATCAGGACAGGTTGTGAGGGAAAGAAATTCCATTAAAGAGGTACCAACTCACTGAAAGCAAAACCTGCCCTTGGGTGGTAGACATTTCACAAGCAAGGAGAACAACAGGAGGGACGCCTACAGAATAAACACCCTGTATCATGCTGAAGAATTTAAACTTTCTGATAAATCACCGAAGGTTCTGTGTGATGGATAATTACTGCTTAGAAAGACTGTTCTATACTGAGGTGGAAACAGAGAGGAGTGGAAAGGGAACAGGAGGCAGAGATTCAAAGGAGGCAGTGGTGGTAACAATCCAGACAGGATTATGAGACGGTCTAGGGTGATAAAGTTCAGAAGTGTTTAATCAGGGAATGAACAGATGTGGTAGGCAACACAAGAATTATGGCTGATGGCCACGGTCCTGGCTTTTGGGAGACATTCCTTCATGAATCTCACGTGTGTGTACACACCTTGCTGGATATGCCAAGAAAGGACAGCTCAAACCACTCACTATCTCAGTCATTTCTCCAGGCCTTACAGCTACCAAACTTGAGAAATAATGTGTCCCTCTGGAACAAAGAGCAAATATGCTTACTGCTGATAATAAAACAGAGGGTTCCTCAAACTCAGTCCTCTTTAGCTTAAGACATGCCCAATGAATACACAGCATTCATCCAGGTCTCTCTGCACTACCCCCCAAAGACATGACAGCAAGGAAAAATAATGTATATATCTGGATGCTCATGGCACTTCCTGTGCAGTGAATTTGGTTCTCTGTCTCTAATCCAGGAGCCCCATGTCTTCTGCTGCTGCTAAGTCACTTCAGTCGTGTCTGATTCTGTGTGACCCCATAGACGGCAACCCACCAGGCTCCCCCGTCCCTGGGATTCTCCTGGCAAGAACACTGGAGTGGGTTGCCATTTCCTTCTCCAATGTGTGAAAGTGAAAAGTGAAAGTGAAGTCGCTAAGTCGTGTCTGACTCATAGCTACCCCATGGACTGCAGCCTACCAGGATCCTCCGTCCATGGGATTTTCTAGGCAAGAGTACTGGAGTGGCTTGCTATTGCCTTTTCCAGTATCTTCTGCTAGTATCCATGAAACAGTAAGAGACTAAATAATAATTGCCTTTTAAGTAAGATAAAAATAAAATCTCAGTCTCTACAGTGGGAAAAGGTCAGTACATAGATGAAGTTACCATTCACTAAGGCAGGCATATCACAAAGCAGAGTTCTATAATTTGGAGTTTGTGTCTTCCACCAGAAAAAGGGAAAGAATGAAGAATGTGATGGCAATACAGTAATGCCAAGATGCATTCTGGACATACATCACAAACTGAGTCTAACGGAAGTATAATTTACCTTTCATCAGCTTTAAAGTACAAAGAGGAACCAGTAGTGGTCATGAGTTCAATAAAGACTTCCACTAACTGAGAATAATTTTAAAAATTCTGAATTAAAGTATCACTGTGAAAATAAATTCAGATGAAATGGATGGTGACAAAATGAGACAATTTAAAACTCATTTGAAATGCTTGACAACAGTGGAAGAAGATACACACGTCATTAAAAAAAAATTTGGTTTCAATAAAAGTCTAAAATATGAACTACCCAAGTAAATTAGAAGGCAGAAGAGATTGAGTGACTGAAGATGCTTAAGGGACTAATGGAACAAACAGCAGAATGAGATCCTAATTTAGGAAGAGAAACAGCGGCAGAGAATACATGCAGAGAGGGAGAAATCTTCTTTTAAGGCTACAAGACCCCAGTGAAGATAACAAAGCATACTATCACATGTCCTTAAAGGCTTATTCTTCTAGCCCTGCCCTACTCAAGAAGTGATATATACAGAGCTCTACGTCTCTCTCTGGCCATACACTTACACCTAGTAACTCCTATCCTTCTACTAGATCACTCATCAAACTCAGACCATTCATGTCTTTTGTGAAGATATTTTTCTTCCTGCAGTAATATTTTACATTAAGAAGGCTCTTTTCTTACCCTTTCCTGTGTAAGTGATTCTCCTACTCCAACCTGACCCATCTTTCAGTGTGTGGTAACAAGCTATTTTCTCTATAAAGCCATTACTAGTAATTCCACTTGAAAAAAAACTTTCTCCTTCCTAAGAAAATTGTAATTAATTGATAATCATACTCTGCCAGTGTACTGATAATCACACTCTGTCATTTTAACTTAAGCTTTTAAACTATTTAATTTTTCCTATCTTTTATGCCTTGTCTCCAAAGCCAGATGTATAAAATATCCAAATAAGGATTGTACTCAACTACATAAGTTGTCAGTATTTTATCTCCCACACCCTGTAGCCTAGTCTGTGATCTTGAAACTTTAACAGCTGACTTGCTCTTAGTCATCTATGCAAACATCCTAGGTCCTGGACATTGCCTTCTACCTTGCATTTTGGTCCTCTTTTCCTAGTTAAGGCTTAGTTTTAGGTCCCATTATTTTCATCCTTGGAATGTTTTGACCTATTATCACTATAAAGTAAGAGTCTAATACACAACAGAAAGGAGTTGAGTGACTGTCCTAATCATGGTTAAGAGTAATGTTATGGGTTGAACTGTCTCTCGCGAAAGGATATGTTGAAAGTATAATCCTCAATACTTCAGAATGTAACTTTATTTAGAAATAGGGTCTTTACAGACATAAGATAAAATTAGATCATTAAAATGGACTCTAATCCAGTATGAACAGTGTCTATAAAAAGAAGAAATTTGGACAAAGAGATAAAGAAAGAAGATGATGTGAAGAGAGATAACGATGTCATTAGAGTGTTCTATCTATAAGCTAAGGGAAAACAAAACATTCTCATAAAGGGATATATCAATTCTATAACCCTAATGCTCAGTCTAAAGCTTCATATATTGCTGTATGACAAAAGTAAAATTCTCAAGTGAATTTTTCAAATGAGTAAGTTTAATAATTCTGGAAGTATTCAGTTCAGTCGCTCAGTCGTGTCCGACTCTCCGCGACCCCATGAATCACAGCACACCAGGCCTCCCTGTCCATCACCAACTCCCGGAGTTCACTCAAACTCATGTCCACAGAGTCGGTGATGCCATCCAGCCATCTCATTCTCGGTCATCCCCTTCTCTCACCCCCAACCTTTCCCAGCATCAGAGTCTTTTCCAGTGAGTCAACTCGTAGCATGAGGTGGTCAAAGTATTGGAGTTTCAGCTTTAGCATCAGTCCTTCCAATGAACACCCAGGATTGATCTCCTTTAGAATGGACTGGTTGGATCTCTTTGCAGTCCAAGGAACTCTCAAGAGTCTTCTCCAGCACCACAGTTCAAAAGCATCAATTCTTCGGCGATCAGCTTTCTTCTCAGTCCAACTCTCACATCCATACATGACCACGGGAAAAACCATAGCCTTGACTAGACGGACCTTTGTTGGCAAAGTAATGTCTCTGCTTTTTAATATACTATCTAGGTTGGTCATAACTTTCCTTCCAAGGAGTAAGTGTCTTTTAATTTCATGGCTGCAATCAGCATTCAATAAGGGTTAATTTGAAAGGCATCCAAATCTGTAAAATTCTCTGAACATAAATGTTCGTTTTAGGAACTCCCACAAACTGAAAGTAAGAGACTGAAAACAGTTCAAACTCTGTGACGACGACTTTCAAATTTTTTAATGTGTATATATCCTTTGGCACAGTAATTCTATTTTCAGTCATTTAATAAGCATGATTTACACACTGTTCCATAAAGTTTTTTAGAACAAGAAAATGTTAATTTCTAAACTTTATATTTAGGTGGAAGAAAATAACATATAAAACATACTATTAAATATTTGGAGGTGGTAGTGTCTCAAGTATTCTTCCCTGATCTCCCACTAATCAGCTCTGCAATTTCAGGCAAGTTACTTAAAACATTACTAACTGTCAACTCACATCTGTTACAATGGCTATTATAAAAAAGGTAATATATAAAAAGAGTTGGCGAAGATGTGGAGAAAAGGAAATCTTGTTTATCAATGTTGGGAACGGAAATGGGTGCAACCACTATGGAGAACAGTACAGAGGTTCCTCAAAAACTATAATCAGAACTACCATATGCTCCAGCAATTCCACATCTGGTATTTATCTGAAGAAAATGAAAACACTAACGCAAAAACATATCTATATCCCTTTGTTCACTGCAGCATTATTTACAATAGTCACAACATGGAAACAACCCAAGTGTCCGCTGATGGACAAATGGATAGAAAATTGTGGGATACACACACACACACACACATAACTAGGAATATTATTCAGCCATGAAGAAAGAAAGGAAATCTTGCTATTTATGACAATATAGATGGGCCTTGAAACTACTGTGCTAAATGAAACAAGTTAGAGAAAGGCAAATATCATATGATCTCTCACTTATATGTGGAACCTAAAATGACAAAAACAAACCAAAATGAACAAAAGAAAAAACCAAACTCACAGATACAGACAACAGATTGGTATTTCCCAGAGGCAGGGAGTCAGGGGTAGGTAAAATGGGTACAGTGGTCATAAGATACAAACCTCTAGTTACAAAATAAATAAACATGCATCCCGAAGAGCAAAGTCAAGTGGGCCTTAGGAAGCATTACTCTGAACAAAGCTAGTGGACCTGATGGAATTCCAGTTCAGTTCAGTCGCTCAGTCGTGTCTGACTCTCCGCGACCCCATGAATCACAGCACGCCAGGCCTCCCTGTCCATCACCAACTCCCGGAGTTCACTCAAACTCATGTTCACAGAGTCGGTGATGCCATCCAGCCATCTCATTCTCGGTCGTTCCCTTCTCCTCCCGCCCCCAACCTTTCCCATGAGATATTTCAAATCCTAAAAGATGATGCTGTGAAAGTGCTATACTCAATATGCCAGCAAATTTGGAATACTCAGCAACGGCCACAGGACTGGAAAAGGTCAGTTTTCATTCCAATCCCAAAGAAAGGCAATGCCAAAGAATGTTCAAATTACTGCACAATTGTACTCATCTCACACACTAGCAAAGTCATGCTCAAAATCTCCAAGCTAGGCTTCAACAGTACTTAAATTGATGTACAAGCTGGATTTAGAAAAGGTGGAGGAGCCAAAGATCGAAGTGCCAACATATGTTGGATCACAGAAAAAAAAAAAGAGAATTCCAGGAAAACATCTACGTCTGCTTTATTGACTATACCAAAGCCTTTGACTGTGTGGATCACAACAAACTGGAAAATTCTTTGAGATGGGAATACCAGACCACCTTACCTGCCACCTGAGAAACCTGTATGCAGGTCAAGAAGCAACAGTTAGAACCAGATATGGAATAACAGGCTGGTTCCAAACTGGGAAAGGAGTATGTCAAGGCTGTATATTGTCACCCTGCTTATTTAACTTATATGCTAAGTACATCATGTGAAATGCTAGGCTGGATGAAGCACAAGCTGGAATCAGGATTGTGGGGGAGAAATATCAATAACCTTAGATATGTAGATGACACCACCCTTATGGTAGAAAGTGAAGAGGAACTAAAGAGCTTCTTCATCAACGTGAATGAGGAGAGTGAAAAAGCTGGCTTAAAACTCAACGTTCAATAAACTAAGATCATGGCATCCAGTCCCATCACTTCATGGCCAATAGACAGGGAAACAGTGGAAGCAGTGAGAGACTTTATTATCTTTGGCTCCAAAATCACTGTGGATGGTGACTGAAGCCATGAAATTAAAAGATGATTGCTCCTTGGAATAAAAGCTAGACAGCCTATTAAAAAGAAGAGACATTACTTTGTCGACAAAAATCCATCTAGTCAAAGCTACAGTTTTTCCAGTAGTCATGTACAGATGTGATGAGCTGGACCATAAAGAAGGCTGAGCACTGAACAATTGATGCTTTTGATTCGTGCTATTGGAGAAGATTCTTGAGAGTCCCTTGGACTGCAAGGAAATTGAACCCCGTCAATGCTAAAGGAAATCAACCCTGAATATTCATTTGAAGGACTTATGCTGAAGCTTCAATACTTTGACCACCGGGTGCAAAGAGCCGACACACTGGAAAAGATCCTGATGCTGGGAAAGATTGAAGGCAGGAGGAGAAGGGGACGACAGATTTTGAGATGGTTGGATGGCATCACCGACTCAATGGACATGAGTTTGAGCAGGCTCTAGGAGGTGGTGAAGGACAGAGAAGCCCGGCTTGCTGCAACAGCAAAGTGTCGGACACAACTGAGCAACCAAACAACATGGGCTTCCCTGTTACTCAGACAATAAAGACACTACCTGCAATGCAGGAGACTGGGGTTCAATTCCCGGGTCAGGAAAATCCCGTGGAAATGACAGTGGCTATCCACTCCAACATTCTTGCCTGGAAAATCCCACAGACAGAGGAGCCTGTCGGATTGCAGTCCATGGGGTTGCAAAGAGTCGGGCACGACTAAGTGACTAACACTTTCACTGTCTTTCATGCAATATATAGGATGGTGACTGTAATTAATACTACTACATATTATAATTTGAAAGTTGCTAAGCGAGTAAATCCTAAAAATTCTCATCACAAGAAAAAATAAAATTTGTAACTACATATGGTGATGAATATTTACTAGATTTATTGTTGATCATTTCAAAATACACATATATACTGAAATCACTGCTGCATACCTGAAACTAACATAATGTTACATGTCAATTTTATCTCCATTAAAAAAAGTTTTTTCCATGAGGTAAAGACTATGTTAGTTATAACAATACAAAAGAAGTCTTTTCAATAGGTATACAACAAATATTTTTTCATTTTAAGTTACGCTCTCATGTTAACTAAGGTATTCAATAACAAAATGACAATGAAAATGTTATTCTTACCTGTAATCGAAACCAATCTAATCTCATTCCTCTGAAATCAAATACTTCCCCATCTTCAACTACAGTAACAGGAAAAAGATTACAAAGCAAATTAATATTTTCCAATAAACTATAATCACATTTTAAAATTTAAGGGCTAGGACAATTCTACTTCTGGACATATATACAAAAGAATAAGCTCATGTTCTTGTGTACACCAATGTTTATAGCAGCATTATTCACAACAGGCAAGAGGTAGAAGTAACCAAAAGTCCATCAACAGTGGATAAACAAAATATGATATATACACACAATGGCGTATTATTCAGCCTGAAAAAGGGAGCAAATATTGTAACATGGATGTCATGTTATGGATGACAGTTGAGGGAATGCTAAGTGAAAATAAGATAGTGATAGAAAGACAAATACTGTACGATTCACTTATGTGAAGTATCTAGAATAGTTGAACTAATAGAAACAAAGTAGAATAGTGGTTCCAGGGGCTGGGTGGAAAGGAAAATGGGGAGTTGTTACTTTATAGCTACAGCTTCAATTTCACGGGATGAAAAGTTCTGAATATTCATTGCACAGCTATGTCAATATACTTAACTCTACTGAACTGTACACTTAAAAATGGTAATGTGGTAAATTCTATTTTACCACAACTTAAAATGATAGCTAAGAGTGAAATAATCCTCCTATCCTATGAAGGTGATGATGAGGCAGCTGTGCTAAGAGAAGTGTAAAGTACAGACTTCTCTCTAAACCCCATGACTCTCATTTTGCTTACATGTCAACTCAAAGTACAGAAAACAGCAGGAGGAATCCTGTGAATAGAAACTTTGGAAAGCGCGCTTAAGTTCCACAAAGTAACCAAATATCATCAGGCAAGTTTATAGCAGATACATTATGTAAGTATGTTTAACTTATCAATTTGTAAGTTTATCAAGTTATTTATCAAGTTATAAGTTTATCAATATTCAGTTCAGTTCAGTTCAGTCGCTCAGTCGTGTCCAACTCTCCGCGACCCCATGAATCACAGCACGCCAGGCCTAAGATAAATTTACTGCTCAGAAATTTCCAAGGTTTCTGATACTTTTTATTTAAACAATATGAAACTAAAATATCAGTCTACTGGAATGGAGGAGTATTCAACTAATGGAAAGGCAGTCTATTATATGACATCAACTTTTGAGATTGATAGATCTGAACCTAAGTTCCTATTCAAGAAACTTAGTATCTGTTAAAAACTGTGTGGGCAAACCATGCTGAATAACTGAAAGGTTAACCCTTAAGCCTTAAGTTTCCAAATGTGTCAACTAAAAGTAATTAACAGCTTTTTAACATTGATGAAGACTGAATAATATAATATATATAAAGTGCTTGCCCAGATTAATCATTTCATTAATGGTATCCATTACTGTCATAGGTAATGCCTGGACCATAATATAAGCTTTGTTATGATGTAGGGTGCTCATTTTTCTTTTTTATAATTACAAAATACCTTTTTGCCTCAAAAATACCATTTTGCCTCCAGCTGAATATGAAGAAATGTCAAGTTATGCTTCTTATAATGTTTATAAATATCACCACACATCCATCTGTGAAACCTTTGCTTCAGAGCAAACAAAGTTAAAACAAAAGAGAACAGATTAAATATGCTCCAAAGTAAGGTAAGCAGTAATGTAGAAACTAACTGCTAAGTCCTCTCCTCAATAACAGAATTTGAAAACCTAATGGCAAGAAAATACATTTCAATTTAAAAGACTTATTACCTTGTTTTACACTTAGAGAAGTCATAGTGTTAACAAAAGATGACATGATGATCGATTCATCTTCGGGGCAAACAGAAAGATTCTGAAAAAAAAGAAAGTGATAAAAATAATGATAAAAACATCTAGTTGGGAAAAAATTCGCAGGTCTATCAACGAGTAGGTGGATAAACTGATATATCCATAGTTGGAATATTTTTAAGCAATAAATAAAAATGGAATGTTTATACACACAGTAACATGGATGAACTCAAAAACATGCTAACCAAAAGAAATGAAAAACAAAAAGTTATATGATGATGATTTCATTCACATGGAAAAACGTTTTTTCAAAGCAAAAGCGACAAAAAAGCAGACAAGGGGTTGTTGAGGATCTAGAGAGGGAATCGACTACCAAGGTGCACAGGAAAACTTTTAAATGTTGGAAATGTGCTTTATCTTGACTGGTGGTGGTTACATGAATGCATACAGCTGTCCAAATGAGAACAGTACA
This sequence comes from Moschus berezovskii, assembly GCF_049115385.1. Taxonomy (NCBI): domain Eukaryota; kingdom Metazoa; phylum Chordata; class Mammalia; order Artiodactyla; family Moschidae; genus Moschus; species Moschus berezovskii. The sequence goes on from NC_142461.1 coordinate 125,879,214, forward strand.
CTAAAAACAAGTGATTTTTATCATGTATAAATTTTACCTCAATAAAATTAGCACCAAAAAATCCCTCTGAAACTGGCTTAGAAAGTAAATATTTAATAAACTATATCTGAAGTAGATGCTAAATGATAGACTTTTTTTAAAAGTATATGCTTATTAGTTCACAAAAACCATAATTTTCAAAACATTAAGACCTGTAGAACCATGTAAATGTACACAGAATTCTATACTGTACAATTAAGAACAGTTAAAATGATAACTTTAATGTTATATACATTTTTCCACAATTTTAAATTTTAAACTTAAAAGTTACCATTTTAACCAATATTACAATGAAGTATTTGAACAAGTTATCTTAGTTCTAAATTTAAATCCTAGCAAATGGTTAAAAAAACTATGCATGTAAATACTTTACTTGCGGGTGGTAAAAAGTTCAGACATTTAACACATTTAAATAGTGTTATTTGAATGTGTTATTACTCATGTACTCATGAACTGTGTGATACTGATGTTACATAAGGCCTTTTTTCTTCACTATACCTACCATCAGAGCTGTTAATATGCTATTGATAAATGTCAATTATTAATATTAGTATCAATATTTCTGCTGCTATTATTGTATCAGAAAAATAAGAAATTAGTTTTATCAGTATTGCTAAAATAATATAAGACACAAGAAGTCATGGAGTGGCTTAAGATTTTTAATACTTTAACATAATTTGTAAAATTTATTAATAAATATCCAGTTAGTCACAGCAAACTTCAAAATGCCACAAAGCCAGGAGTCTGATTTACTTTTTAGACTGTGATAGCACTGTAGCCTTTGGTTTGTCTACTATGTAACAACTATTTAAAAAAAAAAAAAACTGCACTGCTGTCCACCTGAAACTACCACATGTTAACTGGCTACACTACGATATAAAATAAAAAGTTTTTAAAAAAACAACTGCAACAAAGCAGTAACACTTTGCTTTGAATAAAAGCAGCTTTTCTATTCCCTCTTTTAACAGACATGCTAGAAACAAAGCGCATGAGCTCCGTCTAGTGGATGAAAGAAGAAATAAACTAGGATAGTAAACTGTAAGCTGTTTATAACTTGGTAAACAATTACATGAACAGTTTTTTTCTTATTTGCATTTTCAGGTAGGTTTGAAAGTATGGTTATTTCTGTGGAAAACCAATAGTTTTAAATTCAGTTCAGTTCAGTCACTCAATCGTGTCTGACTCTTTGCGACCCCATGGACTGCAGCACGCCAGGCCTCCCTGTCCATCACCAACTCCCGGAGTTTACTCAAACTCATGTCCATGAGTCGGTAATGCCATCCAACCATCTCATCCTCTGTCATCCCCTTCTCTTCCCACCTTCAATCTTTCCCAGCATCAGGGTCTTTTCCAGTGAGTCAGTTCTTCGCATGAGGTGGCCAAAGTACTGGAGTTTCAGCTTCAGCATCAGTCCTTCCAATGAATATTCAGGACTGATTTCCTTCGGGATGGACTGGCTGGATCTCCCTGCTGTCCAAGGGACTCTCAAGAGTCTTTTGCCCTTTTGCTCTCTCTGCCTCTTCATGTGGCCCCCAGTAATTTCTCATCCACACTAAGCCAGGGTGATTTTCCTAAATATTAAATCTGATTTATGACTAACCTCCTCTTTTGCAAGATCCTCTATAATTTGGTTACTGTACACCTCCACCCACCAAGGTAAAGAATTATTCCCTGCATGTGTTCATGTTAAGTTTTATACTCCCTTAAGCATAATGACCATCACACTGGAATACAACTAAATGTTTTCTTTGCTCTAGATAATGATCCCCTTGACAAAATATGACCATGAGTTATTTACATTTGTAACTTCACCATGAGACAAAAGATTACTTTTGTAAATGTTTACTAAGCAAACAAATCAATTAATTGGAAAGGAGGGAAATAAGAAACAAAAGGGAGAATGCTATCGGGTTTTTTACCTGCACAAGCTCATTGAGGACAACAGCGTCAAAGCCAGAAAGGTACTGCACATAGTATCTCTGCATTACAGGTCCGTACTTCCTTACATGTGCTCTAAGCTCTTCCATATAAAATATTAATTCAGCAATGTGCCTTTTTTTATTCAAGAAAAAACATTTCAAAAATTAAATTCACTCACTATCAAGGAAAATATGAAATGCCTTTGATATGGCTACATCAATTTTTTTCCTTAGAAAAAGCATTGTTAAATAATGTCAACTACTTTCTTTTTTATATTATCTCACATACAGAAAGAAACTATGGAAAGCAAAAAAAGCAAAGAATAAAAAATTGATAAAGGAAAATACAAAATAAAAATAAAATTAGGACACCTCATAAATATATCATGAAAAAGTCATAAATAAAAGAAGGTTAGAGTATTAGGAAAAAGTAAGATTTTTCCGTATGCTGTTATTCCTCTGATTCATTTACCTAACTTCTGTTGAGGGACTGTGGACTAAAATAAGAGAAATATATTACAAATGACACAGCTGTAACTGTTAGGATTATTATTCAAATTTTTGCGTAATAAATAATTCTGAAACATGAATCCTGTAAGAAATACTATAATCATATGTGAAACAAATCGCCTGTCTAGGTTTGATGCATGATACAGGATGCTCGGGGCTGGTGCACTGGGATGACCCAGAGGGATGGGATGGGATGGGGAGGGAGGTCGGAGGGGGGTTCAGGATGGGGAACACATGTACACCTGGGGCAGATTCATGTCAGTGAATGGCAAATACAATAATGTAAAGTAAAATAAAAGACAACATAAATAAAAAAAAAAGAAATACTATAGCACAAAAACATACCTCTGCAACAACCTAGAGTACTAGTGAGAAACCATTTAAATCTTAATTCAAAGCTAAAGTTGACTTTGCAATCTAATTCATATCACTTAACAATATATTTTAAATATTCTCTGCATTATGACAAATATGAAAAGTCTTAAAAAGTTTTTCAAAATAATTTTACTTTAGGCCCCAAATCCCATAGCCCATAAATCAAATATACAAAAAATATATATTTTTAATGTTGTTAACTTACTTATCTATAAAGTCATCTGCACTCTTCTTTGGCATGTTATCTGCATGACGAAGTAGCCAGATAATTTCATCACGGGCAAAGGATAATGCCATAAAAACAAAAAGTGCCTGAAAGATATTAAAAAGTAACATTGTTCACTCTCATGCAAAGATTAAAAACAAACCTATCCAAAATCTTTCTCAAAGTGAAAAGTCACAGGCAAAACTGATACTATCAACTCTTAAAAGACAGAAGTAAGAGAAAAGGGAAAGTCAAAGCACATATCAAAAAAGCATGCACATAAGTAAGGTGTGAGGGAAAATGCAGGAAGGTCTGATTTACAAGTGCCAAGTTAGCAAATCCACACTCAGCTAAATATAAAATCTCTTATGTAGTTCTTGACTCAAATTTTAGTAAAATTTCAGAGAGAAGAAAAAAATTCTTTTAATTTTAATGTGGCATGTTTGTTGTAGCTGAAACAATAATTAAATCAATTACCTTAGGACCTAGCAAGCCAGGCTGATCAGAGAGGACAGTAGCCAATTCTTTCAGTGCAGACCTTAAAAACTTGCGTCTTTCTCTGTGCATTGAACCACTATAGGAAAAGACAACCACCATTAGAGTTTATATGTTTATCTGTTTCCACTAAACTTATTACTGGTAATTAATTAACATCATTTCAGAGTCAACTTCCAAAGTTTTCTTAGGAAACGGAAACCCTTAAAAATATCTTCTATGTGTTTGTCATTAAATGACTTTTCAATCTTGTCTTTATCCTTGCCTTTCTTGTGCTGCTTTGGTAACTTTTTTCCACTTCTCTCTACCTATCAAGATCCTACTCAAACTTCAAGACCAGCTCTGCAAAAAGTAGTTCCCAATATAGACATGTCTAATCCTGAAGAATTCCTGCCAGTTAAGTACCATATAGCCTAGCACTCTATACAATGAATGGACTGTGAAATCCTTAAAAGTAAGCACTTTTTATTGTATACACTTTTGTCACTCCCATGTAGAATCAATAAATATAACTTAATAAATATCTGATTATATTCTCATTTATTAAGTATATTGCTATTAAATATATCATTGTTTAGTCACTAAATCATGTCTGACTCCTTTAGCAACCCTATGGACTTAAAACTGACTAAATCAAAGCTATATTCATTAAGGTATTGGGATGAAATCTATTTGGTGCTATTGTTCAAAAACAGAAAGATGAGGAAAGGATAATCATAAATATTCATGTACTGGGTATCTTAAAAATAAAATACAAATTAGAAAAAATTTATTCTCACAAATTAACAAAAAAAAATCAAAGAATATTCTAAATATTCCAACTCCTCATACTGTTCAAAATATAAATCATTCCAAAAAAGTTTTAAACTTTAGACAGTTGCAAAAAAAAAAAGCCACTCCACAAATAGATCGGGGAAAAAATGGAAACAGACTTTATTTTCTTGGGCTCCAAAATTACTGCAGTTGGTGAATGCAGCCATGAAATTAAAAGACACTTGCTCCTTCGAAAAAAAGCTATGACCAACCCAGACAGCATAATATAAAAGCAGAGACATCACTTTGCCAACAAATGTCTGTATAGTCAAACCTATGGTTTTTTCAGTAGTCATATACGGATATGAGAGTTGGACCATAAAGAAGGCAAAGTGCCGAAGAATCGATGCTTTCAAACTGTGGTGTTGGAGAAGACTCTTGAGAACCCCTTGGACTACAAAGAGATCCAATCAGTCCATCCTAAAGGGAATCAACCCTGAATATTCACTGGAAGGACTGATGCTGAAGTTCCTATAGTACTTTGGCCACTTGATGCTAAGAGCCGACTCAATGGAAAAGACCCTGATCTTGGCAAAGATTGAGGGCAGGAGCAGAAGGGGGTGACAGAGGATGAGATGTTGGAAGGCATCATCGACTCAATGGACATGAGTCTGAGCAAACTCTAGGAGATAACGAAGGACAGGGAAGCCTGGCTGTGCTGCAGTCCACAGGGTCACAAAGAGTTGGACACGACCGAGAGACTGAACAAGAACACATCTATTACATGCCAAAATCCTAAGGAGAAGAAATATGGAACACGAGAAATTTAACTCTGACACCACAGATTAATTTTGAAGACACACTAAAATCCAACCTTTACCTATGTGACCTTAGGTTCTACCTCTCTTAAGCTCCAGACTCTCATCAAGAAACAGGGATGATGACACCTGACTCAAGATGTATCTTTCATGATGTCTAACATAGAGTACTTTTACAATGTTAGTATAATTCTAACAACATGCTCTCTACTTACTGACAATAATAAATTCATCTGGTGTAGTATCTAAAAAGAAAGTGGGTAACTGTTTTTATTATTTTACTATACAAGGTTGCTGAAAGGAGTATTACCATCAAGAGAAGATATAAACACTATGTCTGGCACATGTTAATGAATGATAAGAATTACTACTGCTCACTACTTATAACTGTTTTATACAATGCAGGGGAAAAAAACCTTTACAAAAGATAGCTGTGACACCATGTATCTGCCAAGGGTTTAACATATGAATAAGCAGGCCTGGAATGGAATTCTAACACACTCCAAAGCATGTTATTTGTACTAGAGACTGATTTTATAATAATATAAGTACTTCATTTGAGTAGAAAAAAAATGCATGAGGAAATAATATACAGTAGTTAGCAATAAATAAAGATGATTTAAATTCCTAATATCTATGTTACAGCCTAAGCCTAAATTCTAAAACTTCTTTATATTTTCACCTATGGCTGTGGTGTTATCTTTTCTCTGACTTGTAGAAATACTGATGGAAAAGATAGTGTTATCTCTACTGTACCCAGACATACTAAAGAAGATATTCTATACAAGTATACCATGTAACAATTAAATGAATTACCAAATTATTTCATGAGAAAACTGAAAAGTTGTTCAAACATTTTAAATACACTAATACCTAATTTCAGTTATCTATATATTTTCTAATAAAATATATTTACTAATATTTAGGAAAGGTATGGGATTAACATACTTTGAAAAGTAAATACCATTGGTGGGAGTGCACATGAAGTAGTACAAAAATCATCATAACTTGCCAAGTATTGGTACCAGAGCATAGGAGCAATAAGAGAAATGAATGACACCAAAATAAATTCCTCTGTATGGTATTCCTTAAGAGCATGTTAACACTTAAAAAATATTAAAAATCTGTCCATACTAATACCAAGGTGACTAGATACAGTTATAAACATGTTTCTCATTGATTAGAAGTCCCCTACTTCTACTGCCACATCTTACACACCATTAATCTGCATTCACTTCAACAAAATAATGCTTTAAGAAAGGAATTTTTTATTAAAAGTTTCACAGAAAAGTTAGAACCACTTACGCATGTGACACAGCTGCCTCTTTGCATTCTCTTATGTCATTAATACGCTTATTATAGCTATGAGCCAAAAAAAAAAAATTGGAAGTATGTTAATTTGGTCCATAACAGTAAAAACAAGTTAGTCAAATACTAGTCAACTAAAAATGTCTTATCAATAAGAGAAACTGGCTCTCAAACTGGAAATACATGGAAGAAGTCTACCCACATCATTTTGAGCACCTAAGTACCCCATCGGCTCTTCCTAAAATAATAAATCTCGTATTACATTAAAATTCAGTAATAAAATTAAATTTACAAAGCAGAATTTTATTTTCTTAAATCTCCAACAGGGACACTAACTTATACTTCTAAGATAATTAACAGTGATTTCCAAAAACTGCAAGTGGTGACAAAGCTATTACTTTTGGCTTTTTATGCTACCTCATAAGCATAAAAAAATTTTTCAAGGCACATATACTAGAAACAGAAATTTTGTGGTGGAGAAAACTGGAGCAGGAAAGCATTTGATTACTTTAAATTATTTTAAGGGATAGACCTATGGGTGATTTTTACTCACCTTTTTAAAAGCACATTTTTTTCAAATTAAAAAACATTTAAAATAGAAGACACTGAATACCAGCATCAAACAGTCTAAAGATGCCATCTATAAAATAAATGCTAATAAAGATATGCTAATTTCCTGGCTACTATATACATAAAAATTCAAAATTCCTAAAATGTTAAAGAAAAATTATCTTCCTAACCACTTACACCAAGAACTTCAATTTCTAAGTTAAGTATGCTAAAGATTTGTGTATTCTTCAAGCAAATGTCATAAATCTGTAACCACTGACCTGTATAAATGATGAGTTTTCATACTTATGGTCTGACTTGTTAATTACTATAATTCACATTTTAAATTGGATCAATCACTCACAATTTAATAAAAAAAATAAAAACTTTTCAACTTTAAATACAGAAATTCTTAAATGGTAAATTTAACACAGAAAAAGCATAACAAAGGAATTTCAAGAGGTCTAGTAGTTAGTACTTGGTACTTTCACTGTTGTGGATGTCGGTTCAATCCCTGGTCTAGGAACTAAGATCCCACAAGTCATGTGGAGTGGACAGAAAAAAAAAAAGGCATAATGAAAAGACAACTGGTTTCATGAAGCTATTAAACTTATCTGTACCATATATACCTTACGCTCACTCAACATACAGAAACTCTCTGGTTCTGTTTACATATATTTAAATATAATTCCCCAGAGAGGATGTCAATATGCTAAGACATAAGTTTCAGGATTTTTGATCTGAATCACTTTGAAAATGACAAAGCTCACAACAACATAGGATATTTCCAGGTACTCCACCATCTAAAATAAAAAGTGAACTAAGAGTTGAAAAATACAGAGGGTACTGTTTCTCACACTATGGCTGAGAGACGACCTGCATGAGAATGTCAGAACACTTAACGGTGACAGAAACCAACAGAGATCACCTGTGAAGGCTAGGGGGAGATGGACCAGGGGTAGCAGTACTGACCAGAAAGAGGCACAAGAGAATCTTGTGGGGATAATGGAAATACTCTGTATCTTAACCTAGGTGGTCACCAGAGTATTCGTATGCAAAACTGTTGAGTTGTTCACTTAAAATTTATGCATTTTTCTGTCTGTAAATTTATGTCAATAAACTACTGGGGGGAGGCGGTGGGAGAAAAGGGCAGATTTCTTTACCTCTCCAAAATATAGATACAGGGGATTTAGGAGGTTAGGGGTGATGCCCAGGAACCTGGCTTTTAATTCACATCCCAGGGTACTTCATATGCATAATAAAATCTGAGATGGTATACTGGCTTAAACTGTCAGTACTATACATATCTTTACATTTTAATAGATTTTTAAAATCTGAATTTCATTTAGGACAATACTGAATTGGATATGAAGTAAATGAGGTGAATTTCACTTCCATGAAGCTGACAAATCCAACCCAATTATTCAATATTTTTAGGTCCAATAGATCCCAAGATATTTAAGATACTCCTAATTTCAAAAGATTTTATAAAGGCTACCAAGTGTGAGTTCAACTTGTTTTTATATACTGGCTACAGAACCAAAAGTGGAAAAAAAAGTAAGCATTAAAAATTCCAAGGGAACAAATTTAAGAATTACTGGTGTTACAAGGAATGAGTATAAATGAGTCACTTGGAATACTTCCTCATTGTAAGGAAACATGATTTCCTTTTTGCAGTGGTCTGACTTCTGCAATGGCTATAAATAATTAATGAAGTATTTTTGATTGATTCATATACTTTTTTAAATGCACTGCATTCTAAAATGCATTTGTAAAAACTTCGTAATTCCTAAAATGTACATTGTGCTTTCAGTAATATTTATGTCTAAAACCATATAATGATATACAAGAGATCATATCGTCTTTCTCCTAGCATACAAATTTTGAAACAGCAGGAACACTAGATATTTCAGTCTGTGAAGTAACCTGTAAAAAATATCAGGATCATTGTTAAAAACAACTTGGTGTGACTGAGAAGTTGGGACAGATTGCATCTTCTCGCATAATGTGAGCCTTCTCTACCCCAGAACTTCAACAGATATTCCACTCACTACTTTTCTCCAAAAAAGACAAAATAATTGAAAATGACATACCCTCGAATGTTTACAAATAAGTCTTCTGCAGCTTTATGAATGTGGAAAACTTCGTCCCGAAAGAGAGAGAGGCAAGAGCTACTTTGAAGAGCTAGCTTCCAAAGGTTCAGTGCTGTTGCATCAGTATTTAGGATCCCATGGCACAAAATAAAGCCAACTTGAAACAAAAGAGAAAGAAATAGAAAAGTTTTCCTGAGTCAGGTTATTTGAGTTACAGGGTAGCTTTTTAAAAATAAAGAAACACAAACACTGTCACTGAAACTGAGGTTTTTAAGTGACAGGTAATAATACATATACATATAAAATGGCAACAATATTTCTCTTTTTCAATAAGAATTCTCTGTACTTTGTAAAACCAGTGCTGTGAACTTATACTGATGAAAAGGAAAAAAAAAATCATTTCTGGGTTGTGAAGGAAATGACTTTAACAAACGAGTAAAAGATATTTCAAGCCAGAGATCAGAAGCTACCAATTCACATATATACAATTATCCTTACAGTTGTTACAGTTACCGAAAAAGAAAGCTACTCTTCTAAGTCATTACAGGAAATGAACTAGCATGTCACAATTTCATAGCAAATTATAGTTTGTACTAATTTAGTCCTCAGAGAAGGCAATGGCAAGCCACTCCAGTACTCTTGCCTAGAAAACCCCATGGATGGAGGAGCCTGGTAGGCTGAAGTCCGTGGGGTCGCTAAGGGTCGGACATGATTGAGCGACTTCACTTTCACTTTTCACTTTCACACATTGGAGAAGGAAATGGCAACCCACTCCAGTGTTCTTGCCTGGAGAATCCCAGGGACGGGGGAGCCTGGTGGGCTTCCGCCTATGGGGTCACACAGAGTCGGACACGACTGAAGTGACTCAGCAGCAGCAGCAGCAGCAGCAGTCCTCTGACACATATTCTTTTATGATTATCGCATAAAGACCAGTGGTATCCTTCTTTTACAACTGAAGAAATGAGGGTCAATGACTTGCCTAAAGTCACACTTATAAAGTATTAGAACCAGACTTTTCCTCAAGTAGTTACCCTTAAAGGCCAATATTCTTTCATTATGTTACACAGCTCTCTATTCTATAAATTCAAGTATCTTACCTTTTGTCATCTAATTTAGAAATTCTTCAAAAATGTGTAATCCTCTATGTTTACTGAGGTCTTCCCTGACCTTCTATTAGAGGCCATAAAACCTCATTTTTCATCCCTAGAAAGTGAAAGTTGCTCAGTCCTGTCTGACTCTTTGCGACCCCATGGACTGTCCATGGAATTCTGCAGGCCACGAGAGTGGGTAGCCTTTCCCGTCTCCAGGGGATCTTCCCAACCCAGGGAGTGAACCCAGGTCTCCTGCATTGCTAGGCAGATTCTTTACCAGCTGAGCCACAAGAGAAGCCCAAGAATACTGTAGTGGGTAGCCTATCCCTTCTCCAGCGGATCTTCCCGACCCAGGAATTGAACCAGGGTCTCCTACCTTGCAGGCAGATTCTTTACCAATTGAGCTATGAGGGAAGCCATAAAACCTCATCTTTCATTCCTAGAACATGTACTCAATGCTTATTATAAACTAGGTATCATGCTGGGCCAGTTAAAAACCAATTCTATTTTCTGTAAGATTTCCCTCTGATTCTCAACAGTCATTTCAATTGTTAAACTCCTCAATCACTAACATTTAACTTGACTTGCATCTTTTATTCTTAATTAAACATTCCTTTCAAAGGGCCACTACACAGGCAAACTAACTCTTTAGGTAGGCAAATACTGTAGGATCATACATACAGAAGTACGTTTATTAATAACTTCCTTAAAAATTCCTGAAATATATTAAGATGTTTTTAATACTTAGTGTCCCTAAATGCAAGTCTAATTATTTGATCTGGTACATAACCAAAGAAACAAAACACCTTTATGGAAATTTTTACAATCCTCAAGAGTTCTGTAAAAATTTGTGCGTCATGCACTGATATTTGATACTCTAATCCCTTTACTAAAATGAGATTTCACTTAGTGTCTTGCACCTCAATGTATACTTAGACTCATAACACTTCTGTTGATAATAAAAGTTTCTCTGAGAATATTATCAGTGTCATTACGGGTCATTGTAAACTTTATTTATGTAAGACATGGGTTACATTATAAAGTATATTCATTTATTGTAAGGTCAATAAAAGGTAAATTAATTTAAAATAGCTCAAGATTAGGAAGACAGTCTATTAATTAAACTACACACTAACCTCCTTTCCCCACTAAGTTCTCAGCAAAAGGATAAAAAAAAAAATTTTTTTTTCAGTCACGAAAATGTTGGAAAATAAGATAGAAAATCAATACTAAACTAGAAAGTTGGAGAAAATCTTTGAAGAGAGAGATTGTACTATCAATTTAAAAAGAGATCTTCCATAAGGAGTCATCTGGGTATAGTCAATAAAGTAAGAACAAATCCCGAAAAGAGTACCAGGATAAGTTACTGTATAAATTACTGTGTTAATCACTCAGTCATGTCTGACTCTTTATGATCCAATGGACTCCAGCCCACCAGACTCCTCTGTCCATGAATTCTCCAGGGAAGAATACTGCAGTGAGTAGCCATTCCCTTCTTCAGGGCATCTTCCTGACCCAGGAATCAAACCCAGGTTTCCTGCATTGCAGGCAGATTCTTTACTGTCTGAGTCACCAGGTAAGCCCCAAGTTACTATGAAATCGTATTCAAAAGAGCTGGATCCTCAACATTTCAGACCCTCAACAACCCTTGTGCTATGTGCTAAGCCGCTTTAGTCGTGTTCAACTCTGCGACTCTGAGGACTGTAGCCCGCCAGGCTCCTCTGTCCAAGGGATTCTCCACGCAAGAATACTGGAGTGGGTTGCCATGCTCTCCTTCAGGGGATTTTCCCAATCCAGGGATTAAACCCCAGTCTCCTTATGTCTCCTGCATTAGCAGATGAGTTCTTTACCACTAGCACCACCTGGGAAGCCCCAACAACCCTTGGCCCCAGGCTAGAATCTAGACCAGTGATTCTCAAACTTCAGCTTCCTATCAGAATCACTGGGAAGGCTTATTAAATCACAGGTTGCTGGGATCCACTCAAGAGTTTTTCATCAGAAGTCCTAGGGTGAAAATCAATATTCTGCATATCTATTCAGTTCTAAGGTGATGCTGCTACTCTTTCAACTAATCTACAGCAAAGTTCTAAAGAAAACAGACTATCTTATATTGAAAGTTCTAGTGCAGGAATTGGTGTCAAAAAGAGAAAAGTAAAAAACAAAAGGTGGGGGGAGAAGTGCAAAGTTTGATGTAACTCTATTAATTCTACTCAAGGCTCAAATAAACGAAAGCAGCAAAACTAAGTAGACTTTCCTGACTTTTGGCAATTGTGGCTATCCCAAATTAGTTTGCCTTTTCAATGCCCAGGCATCCTCCATTAGGGTATTCTGCCTTCTGACTTAACCTCACTGCTCATTACACAAAGCCTTGCATTTATTACTCCCATTTAAGGTAAGGACTGGGCTTCCTTGGTGGCCTAAGGAAGAATGGTAAAGAATCTGCCTGCAATGTAGGAAACTTGGATTCAATCCTGGGTCGGGAAGATCCCTTGGAGAGGGAATCGCTACCCACTCCAGTATTCTTGCCTGGAGAATTACATGGACAGTAGAGCCCAATGGGTTACAGTCCATGGGGTTGCAAAGAGTCAGACAAGACTAAGCGCCTAACACTTTGAACACTTTCAAGGTAGAGACTGGATAGAAATAGTTCTGTTAACAGTGACCTCTGTTAACATTAGAGGTCACTCATGCCACCTAACTACTAATCACACAGGTTCTTCATCCATATATCCATAAACATAAAACAATCAAGGATCACCATGCTTTTCAGCAAAATCAATCCTCCGAAAGCTGTCTTTTTAAATCAACAAAAGCATAAAAACCTTAACAATCATTATGGAAGAAAATATAAGGATCACAAACCTGATCAATGTAAAAATTATAATTAATAAAAATGGCTAAGGACAGGCAATGTGTGTTAAATTCTTCCTCTTTCATACTAATAACGGCATTACGCAAACTGCCAGTGCATGAGATTAAGTAAAGAACTGAGAGTATTTAGAAAACTCCCTGACAGCAACTTAGGGGTAGAAACCTAGTAACAATCAAATTGTTAGAACTTTGTAGGAGTGCAAACAAGTAATTTTATTTCCCATGCAAACATATGAGATGTCTATTTATATGTACTAATTTAAAAACAAAAACAACTGAATAAATGCAGTATCGAGAAAATCATTAAAAATAAAATAAAAATTTACTTTTGATGGCCTTGTTGAAAGGCAATATAATATAGACCATGAGCCTTGAAGGTCCTTTGTCTTTGTCACTTACTTTCTGTGTGGACTAAACTTTAATTCCTCATCTATAAACTAGACCAACCTACTCTAACCAGATCAATGTAAGGACTGGATGATGCACATAGAAGGCTTAGCACAGTGCTTGGTATTAAAGCAATCCATGTACCGTTATTTCTAAAACTTAAATCTGAGGAGTAATCATAAAACTAACCAATTTTACTTACAGATAATCCATTTTTCCATGGCATCCAAAGAGAGATATTCACAAGGCATCTTAAAAAAAGAAAATATAAATTTGTGATTTAAAGGAAAAAATTCTGCACTGAGTCACTCCTCCACTTCCTTCTAAGAAGTCTGACTACACCACAACATAGTTGAAAAACTGGATGCAAGTTTTATACCAGTGGTCCATAAAAGACAATGAAAGCTGTGCCTCTTTCACATTCACACACCCTGAAACTTCTTTTTAAAAATCACGGTTGCTAAATTGTTTTCAATTTAGTAAATAACTACTTCCAAATTTCCCAAGTTTATTGCAGAGCTTGCAATATTTCAAAGGATAAAATTTTATTAAAAAAAAATTAATGTACCTGACGCTCACTATTTCACCCAAGTCAGTAATTATGTGTGTTTATTCTCCGTATGCATAACATCTATGTTTATATAGACAGAAAAGACTGAAAAGAAACTTAACAGAATACAATAGTGATTTTCTCTAGTAAGTCTGTAAGACTGGGGTGATTTTTGTTTTCTTCTAATTTTCTGAATCTTCCAAATTTTCTACCATAAGAAAGCAAAGCAAATTTTTAAGCCTTAAAAGAACTCATACTACTAGTTGTACTCAGCATCAGCATTTAGAAATTTAAAAATTGTGAATAATACAACGTAAATAATGAGCATTTTACAATAAACTTCACTGATAGGCTAATACTAATTAGAAGAAAAAGTGCAACACTACTGCTTAACTGATTTTTTTAAAAAATCAATTTTACCCTTTTCATTCAAAAAAGAAAGTACAGAACCATACAGTGTCAGACTGTGCAGGATTAAGCATTGTGCTGGGGGCACTGATGAGACTCAACAACTGGGCGTTTCTCCACTGGTCAGCTGAAAGGTTCCTTCGAGGATACACCATCTGAAGAGAAATTAATGCATCTGAAAGAGACTAATTAAAACAGAAAAACAGAAACTTGAAGAATGAGTTGTGCTTTTTAATTTCCATTTAATTTCCAGCTACAAGTGCTGTGTGTTTCTAACTGTACCATCATAAAACAAGAGCCTAATTACAAGTATGCTTATGACACTTGAGGTAGTTTCCAGTTATGATCTAGATTTTTTTTTGTTTTTAATTTCTTGAAAGTTACACAGATTCAGGATTCCTCAGCTAAAGCTTAGCTCAGGAAATCACGTTACTTTGTTAAAGGTAAAAATATGGCAATCGTGTGATCTTTATTTTAAAAAGGACACAGAGTCTAGCATCATCCTATTGTGTATCACTTTCTACTCTAATAGTGCTCACTGAAAGAAAAAGTAGTACTTAAGGTTACATGATTAAGTGTTAACAGAGCTCAACACGTTTCATATTTCTTCAAAGAATGCCTTCTAAAAATGATCCACTGTACTTTACCTTAATAAATTATTTCTATTTGCCATTTAGTCTATTAATGATAACTTTATCATCAAGGTATTTTTCATCTCATTTACTTCTTGCTTGCTTTTAACTCTTTCGCTATTCACTCCTGCTTCCTAAAAATTCTGTACAGAGTGGTCCTTTAATCTGGCTATGCATAAACTGCCGGGAGAGTTTGTTCAGAAAAAGAAAATCCAGGGCTCTGCCTGAGCCAGAACCTCTGGGAGTAAAACCTAGGAATTGTTTTTGTCATGGCACCAAGTGATTTTGCATAATTTTTAAAATTAATCTGAACAAATCCAAGTAAACATATGATGGTCTTCTATTGGGCTTCCCTGGTAGCTCAGCTAGTAAAGAATCCGCCTGCAATGCAGGAGACCTGGGTTCAATTCCTGGGTTGGGAAGATCCCCTGGAGAAGGGATAGGCTACTCACTCTAGTATTCTGGCCTGGAGAATTCCATGGACCAAGGAGCCTTGAAGGCTACAGTCCATGGGGTCGCAAAGAGTCAGACACAACTGAGTGACTTTCTATTAACATCAAAGCCCTGAGATATCACAGAATATCAGAAAAATCAAGATTAGGAAAAAACTGGTCTAATCCAAATAGACAATTCTTCTTAAGCAATTATTAACAGTCTAGTATGTGCTAATGGCTATGGAGAACTTAGAGAGATACAAGGTGAAAGTGAAAGTGTTAGTTGTTCAGTTGTGCCTGACACTTTGTGATCCTGTGGACTGTAGCCCACCAGGCTCCTCGGTCCAAGGAATTCTCTTGGCAAGAATAATGGAGCGGGTATCCACTCCCTTCTCCAGGAGATCTTCCCAATACAGGGATTGAACCTGGGTCTCCTGCATTGCATGCAGGTTCTTTACCATCTGAGCCACCAGGGAAGCCCTAAATAAAGATGTAACAGCCTTTAAAATAAATGTTTATCATTTAACTGGGAAAAGAGCCAAATCTGAAGTGGCTAACTAAAAGCAAAGCCATATCTGATTAGCAAAAAGTTAGAAAAAAGACTCAGAGAAAAAACAAGAGACGAGTAGCTGAGGTAAAAGCACTAACAAAATCAAAGAGACAGGTGGTGGATGATCTGTTGAGCACTTTGAGAAACCCTGACACCTCCATCTACAATGCTGATTTTTACTTCAAAACTGGTATCATCTACTAGATTCTTTCAAGCTAACGGTACAACTAACTCAAAGACATTAAACCTACATAAATATAATACAATATTATATTATATATATATAGCTATGGGTATAATATAGCTATGCAGAGAAATTAAACTGGAAAGGCATCTTTAGAATTTTCAGGGGAGTAAGAAAACTGAAGGAAAATTCTTGCTGCTAACTGTAGGCCAAAAAATAAAGCACAGATTCATACAAAACACTGTATTATATTATTAAAAACCTAACTCCCATCATTCAAAGGGAACAATGGACCAAGATTCTAATATCCTAGCCCTCGTTTTGCCACAACTGCTTCCAAATGACTTACTTCATCATATCACTCCCAGTCCTCAATTTCCTTATCTTTATGAGGATACCTATAAACTTCCTTGAAATGCTAAGGAACTAGCTCTCCCTCAGAGAAGCCACAATGGCAAGACTCTACACCAAAATCATTTCATTAAGAACTACTTTTAAATATATCGTGAGACATTTCAAGTCATCACAATCTCCTGCAATTTTTTCTCATTACAAGGCTATATTCTAATAACATAACTAAGATTTATCAAATACTATGTGTGGAAACATTTCACAAAACAACTCATTTAATATTCATAATAGCCATATAGAGTAGGACTACTATTACTGCATTTTTACAGATAAGAAAACTGAGATACAGTGAAGCTGGTTAAGTAACCTGCCCAATAATACACAGTAACTGTCAGAGTTGGGATTAGAACGAAGCAGTCTGATATGAATCCAGTGAAAGTGAAGTTGCTCAGTCGTGTCCGACTGTTTGCGACCCCATGGACTGTAGCCTACCAGGCTCCTCCGTCCATGGGATTTTCCAGGCAAGAGTACTGGAGTGGGGTGCCATTGCCTTCTCCTATGAATCCAGTAGACATTCTCAAATACTAAACTTCACTGACTTGCTCAAGGTCATAATGTAGAACCAGAAAATGGCAGAGAAGGATCTCAAATGCGAGTCTCCTGACTCTAATGCTAGTGATTTTCATTTATATCTTGTCATTTTTAAAATGGGTGTAGAGTCCTACTTTGCTAGGAGGTGAGGTAGCAAAGGAAGCTCAACAATTTTCTTTCCTAAGGAGAATTCTCAAAATTGGCAGAGTAGGGTTATTGGTTATTGTTTTTGGAGAGTTAATGCCTCAATTTCAACTATTAGATTTACAAAGCCCAACATATAATCTTAGACTAATAAGTAGGTTGAATGTACTTGTATAGCATGGGTCACAGGCTCTTCAGATGTCTTTCAGCATATTGACTTATGGATTCATATGCTGTTATAGTCAGATAGGATTTTAAATATCATTTACTCTAGTGCTTTTATTTACATATGAGAAAACTGGCCTAAAGCAGTTGATCCTGTGCTTATTGGATGTATGTTGCAAATGAGATATCTCAGTGAAATGTTTTGACTGTATAGAAAATTTTCAAAATAGAATAAAAGCCACAAAAGCTCTGAAAAAACAAATAAAAATAAACTTCGTTAACTCTATATCCTATAGAGAACCTAAAAACTACAATGGATCAGTATATTCCAGAGTTTCTATTCACGATTCTGGATATAATTAAGGAGTTCTCTGGTTCACAATTAGATAAAACCGTACATAACTATAAATCATATCTCATTAAGATTTTCTTCCTTAGAAGCAGTTTATCACTCTATCCACTCTCAAGCTCTCATATGCCTATTGAAGCACCCCTAAAAACCAGCTCTTACCTTGCTATGGGGCACAAATTCTTCCATCATTTTCTTTAAAGGGTTTTCATAATCCACAATCATCTGACCAAGGCGAGGGTATTCTCGGTCACTTAAAACAGACACATAAATATCACTGAATTGTAAGCCATCAAACTGAGGATTTCACAGATCGCTTTAATGCAGGCATACCTTGCTCCATGGGTCATCTCATGAGCATAGTTGTATAATCCAATGATTGCTTTCCTTTCTTCAATTCGAGACAGCAGTATCATTAGTGTTGTATATGTTATGATCAAATCTAAGTAGTTCTTTGTTAAATCAAAGTTTACAGTCTAAGGAAAAAAAACATTAAGTTCAACTTTTTATTTCACAAACTTTTAAGCACACGCAAAAGAATCTTCATGGGAGCTACTGGAAGCTAATAATTTTCTGTAGTTATTTATTTTATCCCCATTTCTGAAATTTTACCTAATTCCTTTCCCCAAAAAAACATGTCTAAAATTTGGGAGTTACAGATAATAGTTCTGTGTTTGTAACACAATTTTACAGATGAAAAAGAGTTTGTGATCACCCTATTCAAACTGCTAACAATTTAAAAGAATAGCCAAAACCAGAATAATAAGCATGGAAGCAATTCTCACTAAGCAAGAAAAAAGGAGTATTAAATTAATGAATAGGTTCACCATTAAGTCAGTGGAGATGTTTTTCACTGATTTCTTATATCTAGAAACTGTCTTATTAAGAAAGATTTTATCAAGTATGCCTTTTATAGAGAAAAAATTATTTGGGTAAACTTTTAAAATTGAGCCTATTAAAATAAACTACTAAAATTAACAACTATTTCCCAATATGTACAAGATTTATACTCAATGATAATCAAATAAGTAAGAAGAGAGATACAGTATAACTCCTTACCTTAAAAAATAAAGCCAAATTCAATGCTGAAATTTTCTATACTAACCACATAAATTATCTCTAAAGAAAAGCATTTGATCCCATTAGTTCTACTACTAGAAACAGAGAGAAGAATTAGAAATTTTTCTGAAAATTATACGTACAATGTCAAAGAAGACTTGGCAAACATCAATAGTATTCAGCAATTCACAAACATGGTCCTGAAAATAAAAGTTTATTTTAATCTTTTACTTATATGACTATTACTAAATTCAGAAAACACATACTTTATTATCCACAAGTGACAGAACAATTTATACAATTAACAAATATCAATTTATCTCTGAAATGTTAAACTGTATGTATTAAAATACATACCTTAAATTCCATAACATCTACAAATGTGAAGTAATATAATGCCAGATTTTTCAGAATCTCTGATTTTTCTTTCTGCAGTTGTGCAAGCTGTTGCTGTGAAAACAAAATTAGAGTGCACTGTTTACTGTGAACAAAATTACTAGGTTTAATACAAACTATCTTCTTTTATGATTGCTATATGAAAGCACAAGCTTTTAGAACAATATTTCTAGATGATTAAGGCTGTTTTAAAAAACCAAAACACTTGAAACAGCAACTTCTAAATAGTGACCAGCAACTGACAGTGTGAGGCTATAAAACGAATCAAAGCGGATTAGTACCAAACTGCACTACTATTAAGGAAAACTGGAAAGTGTTAGGAAAAAAATAACTATCAAATGAGCTCTTTAAAAAAAAAAGCAACTCATGAGCATGATCACATTACTAAAAGTGGGAGAAAAGAAGGTGAAAAACATTATAACTTACACTACAAAAAACAATATGCTTTATAAATTTGGAACTTACCAAAAAGAACATCCAGGCAAAGCCACGTTACGCATGCAAAATAAAATGTAGATACAAACATAAAATACAGTAACGGTTCCCTGACCAGATCCACAAAACACAATAATATATTAAAGAAAAGCAAAAATCACAACAACAAAAAAGAAATGAGAAAGAAGCAAAACTAGAGTTAAGACGCATAAACATATGAAGAGGGAAATGTGAATACAAAAGACAAACATTATTTCAATCAACTGCATTATTAAATTTACAAAAGTCCTAAGTTTTCTTTTAAAACAACTATTAATATGACTTCTGATAGAACCCAGCCATATCGGACATGTATGCAATAAACCATAAGTCTGCCAAACTTCAACAAAACCATCTAGAACTATCTGATATTCTGAATGTAGCCTATAGAATAGAAATGTCCACATCATTTAGAAACTTGTTAGAAGAGGAGGATCTCAGGCTCACCCCAAATCAGAATCTGTCATTTAACAATATACCCAGGTGATCTGAATGCATGTTAAATTTAATTTACCTAGGACATGAGAAAACTTTTTAGAAAATATGAGAAAATGGTTCAAAATATCAAACTTGCTATCAAAGGCCATCCAGTTTTAAGACCCTCCTGCAGTTCTTACTGACACCTAACACAGGAGAGTTGGGGGAAGGGGTGCCTCTACACATTATGATAAGTCAGAAAATTCTTAAAAGTAAGCATAACATCAGAGGATTAAAAATATACCTATTAAAAGACTATCTGCAATAGCAAGCACAGCATTCTGGTAGACCCAACTACTATACAGTACCCTAAATACTGCAGTCCCTGAGGACATTTTTAAAAAGTATAAACAAAGTTTATACTTCATTATACTCTGCTGCTCGGAGAAGGCAATGGCAAGCCACTCCAGTACTATTGCCTAGAAAATCCCATGGATGGAGGAGCCTGGTTGGCTGTAGTCCGTGGGGTCGCTAAGGGTCGGACACGACTGAGCGACTTCACTTTCACTTTTCACTTTCACACATTGGAGAAGGAAATGGCAACCCACTCCAGTGTTCTTGCCTAGAGAATCCCAGGGAAGGGGGAGCCTGGTGGGCTTCCGTCTATGGGGTCGCACAGAGTCGGACACGACTGAAGTGACTTAGCATACTCTGCTGCTACTGCTGCTAAGTCGCTTCAGTCGTGTCCGACTCTGTGCGACCCATTGACGGCAGCCCACCAGGCTCCCCCCTTAAAACCAGGCCCGCTGAGGTATATACTTACAGTGATGTAACTGTTCCAGCTTTATCTGTGTTACTGGTTGACTTTATTTTGAATATATCTGTTTCAAAACAATGCTATATATGCACACCTTTAATCATTACCTCTCACAACATCAAGCAGATACTTATATTAAAATGATTCTATTCCCTCAGATGAAACTACCTTGTTCAACAACATTTAACATTTATAACTGATATCTTAATCCTTTTCCCTGCTTTTCAGTACTTTAAATTTTAATTTTGAAATATAACAGGTGAAAGTAAACTCATAACAGGATAAAAAGCAAAAATAAAACTTGGTTGCTACTGGGTTTATATTTATAGTGCCTCCTTTCAATTTCAGTGTCTAGTGTGAACAAAAAATGACAGATTACCATCTTGTTATGGGCCCTAATGACATTTTACACAAATTCTCATTTGGCATATTAAGAAGCTAATGCCCACAGAACTTAGAAGAGTTTTCCCCAAAGTTATATACCTAATTAATATGAATGGGCCAGGATTAAAATTTCAAATCCATACTCCTAATAAAGTGTTCTTCCTACCATTTCACATGGAGATGGGGGGATTTCACCCCACCCCCATCTTCCTTTTTAACAGTAAAATCTCATCATGGTCTCAATTTCTTATTCCAATTTATTTTCCCCAAATTGTATATAACTAGGAGAGTCCCAGGGACGGGGGAGCCTGGTGGGCTGCCGTCTATGGGGTCGCACAGAGTCGGACACGACTGAAGTGACATCAGCAGTAGCAGCCTCTACTGTATACTGTCACCCTGCTTATTTAACTTACATGCAGAGTACATCATGTGAAATGCCAGGCTGCATGAATCACAAGCTGGAATCAAGATTATGGGGGAAATACCAACAATCTCAGATATGCAGATGGTACTTACTCTAATGGCAGAAAGAGAAGAACTAACGAGCCTCTTGATGAGGGAGAAAGAGGAGAGTGAAAAAGCTGGCTTAAAACTCAACATTCAAAAAGCTAAGATCAAGGAACTCAGTGCCATCATTTCAAGGCAAATATAAGGGGAAAAAGTAGAAACAGTGACAGAATTTCTCTTCTTGGGATCCAAAATCACTGCAGATGGTGACTGCAGCCATGAAATTAAAACACGCTTGCTTCTCAGAAGGAAAGCTATGACAAACTTAGGCAGAGTATTAAGAAGCAAAGACATCACGTTGCTGACAAAGGTCCATATAGCCAAAGCTATGGTCCAATGTCTGTATGGACATGAGAGGTGGACCGTTAATGAAGGCTGAGTGCCAAAGAATTGATGCTTTCGAATTGTGATGATGGAGAAGACTCCTGAGAGTCGTTGGACTGCAAGGAGATCAAACCAGTCAATCCTAAAGGAAATCAACCCTGAACATTCATTGGTAGGACTGATGCTGAAGTTGAAGCTCCAATACTTTGGCCATCTGAGCCAACTCATTGGAAAAGACCCTGGCGCTCGGAAAGATTGAGGGAAGGAGAAGAAGGGGGCGACAGAGGATGCAATGGTTGGATGGCATCACTGATTCAATGGACATGAATGAGTCTGAGCAAACTCTGAGAATTTCTGAAGGACAAGGACCCCTGGCTGCAGTCGATGGGGTCGCAAAGAGTTGGACATGACTTAGCAACTGAACAACATCAACAAAGCCTCTACACTGGTTAAATTTACTGAACTAATTTTATATGAATTCAAAATAATTATTCAAATTTTTAAGGCTCTACAAAGCTTTGTCTAAATATACCTTCCAATCTAAATTTCCCCTATATCCACTCACAGACTATACTAAGTAACTAAAACAAACTATCCACTGTTTTATATAAACGTCTCACATTTTCTCTACTTTTCCTCTATGGGTATGTCCAAATTCCACTACTTATACATGTCCAAATCTCACTACTCCTAAACTACTCAATTTAAATGTTAACCCCGTTTTCAAGAAACCGGCCCTGATTGAACTGCTTCCCTCAATGCAAATAACACTTCCCTCTTCTAAATGTGTACGGTTTCTAACAATTATCCCTTTCTACCTTGTATCATAGTTCTCTCCAACACCGTGAGGAAGTGTACCAAACTCCACAGCCTGTATCATACAGCTCTGCACAAAAATATCCAATATAAACATCTATCAAATGAGTGATTAGGACAAACTGAAAAGACCTTTATTTGCTGTATAACTCAGGGAACTCAAAGCAGGCCTCTGTATCAACCTAGAAAGGTGGGATGGAGAGGGAGATAGAAGTGAGGTTCAAGAGGGAGGGGACACATGTATACCCATGGCTGATTCATGTTGCTGTTTGGCAGAAACCAACACAATTCTGTAAAGCAATTGTCCCTCAATTAAAACAAATAAATTTAAAATTACAAAGAAAAAGACCTTTACGTGGCAGTGTCAGATAACGTTTTAGTAAGTTAACACTAGCCAGCCCATCTCTTATTGTAAAATCATGGCTAAATAACTTAACCTCTCACAGTCTAATACCCTCAATATTAAAATGGGAGCTGAAGTGGGCAGTTTAGCCAAGACAATATACAGGGCACCCAGAAGCTACTCATTAATTAAGTGAATAACAGAAGACACTAACAGACCACTTCTTCAAAATGAGCAAAAATAAAGCTATTTAAAATAATTTCAATAATACTCATAGCATCCCAATAAGAGCTGATATTAACTGATATAAACTCTCTTTCCCAGGCAGTGTTCCAAAAAATGTGCAAGTATTTTACACAATCCTCTCAACATCTCTATAAAAAGTTACAATTATGTTCCCTATTTAACGAAAATAAATAAATAAATTCCATAAAGTTCTGTGCTAAAGTTCAACTGTAACAACAAAGAATAAAAGTGTCTACAATTCTTGGACCTCAACTGCAAAAAATATTCCATTTTCATTTTTAAAGTGAAGAAGAGCAAACACTATCAAAAAGTATTTAACTTCTAGGTTCAACATCCAGAACAAGTCCTCTATCTCTCATCTCATTATTTCACAGTAAATAAAAAGTAGAAAATGGTTTAAGAATATAATCAGTAATAGACCATTAGATGTTACAGAACAGGACATTAGAAAAGTACAATTTTGGGAAGGTAAGATTCTATTTGCTAAGACTTTAAAAGCATATCATGGATACATGGGTTAAATATATTACCGAAATATCTGTACAGTGCTTTCATTAAAGTTTCTAACTGTGGACCATTATTCTTAAAATTCAAAGTAAAAACAAAATAAACAGGATAAACAGCCATGCAGATCACAAAATAAGATCATATCTCTTCAATGAAAAATACTGGTAATTAATCTTTGTACAATGAAAAAGCATTTTCTACACAAAATATAAGTATCTTAAAAACTGACTGAGGGACCTCCCTGGTGGTGCAGAATCTACCTGCCAATGCAAGTAGATCCCTAGTCTGCAAAGATTCCACATGCCACAGACCAACAAAAGCCCATGCACCTAGAGCCTGTGCTCTGCAACAAGAGATGCCCTGAAAGAAGAAGCCTGTGCATCACAATGAAGACCCAGTGCAACCATAAATAAATAATTTTTAAAAAAACTGATTGAAATTCAGTATTTACAGGCTTTCATTCTTTCAGAGAAAAGATACTAGCAAATTATGATAAGGAACCAACAACAGAGCTAACTCAGACTTTGAATATAAAGGAAAGTGACTGAAGTCCTCTTTATTCACCTATGTGAATTACTCTTTCATCATTGAAACTGCTTATGCGTAGTAAGTAACTATTCTTGACCTAAAATATACTAGCATTTTGTTCCTCTGAAAAAAACAACCAAGTACAGAAGTTTGGTTTCAGTTCAGTTCAGTTCAGTCGCTCAGTCGTGTCCGATTCTCTGCGACCCCATGAATCACAGCACGCCAGGCCTCCCTGTCCATCACCAACTCCCGGAGTTCACTCAAACTCATGTCCATCAAGTCGGTGATGCCATCCAGCCAACTCATTCTCTGCCGTCCCCTTCTCCTCCCGCCCCCAATCCCTCCGGAAGGCTTTGTTCAATTTCTTAGCAGATATTCTAAACCAGGTTTTTTAAAATAAGAGTGCAGAGAGACTACTTGCGCAAACCTCTTTTAAGGAACTGTCCTGCCACCACTCTGTAATCAACACTCATAGCACAGCAGCCTCCTGACTGGTCTCTGTATTCTGCTCTTGCCTCTTCAGTCTTCTCCCCATAGCAACAGGACAGTGGACATTTCAAGGTAACACACTACCCTGAAGAGATGATTCCAATGAAGAAGAAGGGGGTGACAGAGGATGAGAGCATCACCAACTCAATGGACATTAGTTCGAGCAACTAATGGAGTCCATGGGGTCGCAAAGAGCTGGACACGACATAGCAACTGAATACAAGATATTAACAATGGGTAAAGAGTATACTTTTGGAGAAGGCAATGGCACCCGACTCCAGTACTCTTGCCTGGAAAATCCCATGGATGGAAGAGCCTGGTGGGCTGCAGTCCATGGGGTCGCTAAGAGTCAGACACGACTGAGCGACATCACTTTCCCTTTTCACTTTCATGCATTGGAGAAGGAAATGGTGACCCACTCCAGTGTTCTTGCCTGGAGAATCCTAGGGACGGGGGAGCCTGGTGGGCTGCCGTCCATGGGGTCGCACAGAGTCGGACATGACTGAAGTGAGTTAGCAGCAGCAGCAGCAGCAAAGAGTATACTCTGGCCACCTCATGCGACAAGTTGACTCACTGGAAAAGACTCTGATGCTGGGAGGGATTGGGGGCAGGAGGAGAAGGGGACGACAGAGAATGAGATGGCTGGATGGCAACACCGACTCAATGGACATGAGTTTGAGTGAACTCCGGGAGTTGGTGATGGACAGGGAGGCCTGGTGTGCTGTGATTCATGCGGTCGCAAAGAGCTGGACACGACTGAGCAACTGAACTGAAAGAATATAAAGTGAATTCATTATATTATTTTTGTTCAAGTCTAATATTATTTCAAAATAAAGGGCTTTTAAAAAATTCTAATAGTTTCTCTTCACACTTAAAATACAAAGTCCTTACCAATGTCTCAATAAAATCTAAATAGGACCCCTGCCTGTCTCCACAACTTCATCTCCCCTCAGACTCCTCCAGCTTCTCTCAGTAGCTGTCATACTGGTCTGCATGCTGTGCTCATCAAATAAATTCACCAAGGCTGGCCCCACCCCACAGCCTTTGCACTTGCTCTTTACCATGTCTGGAAAGTTCTTCACTTCTTCTCATAGCTCAATCTTTCACTTCAAAGAAGCCATTGTTGAGCACTTATCTAAGATAATCTTCTCACCCACATTACTCTCTTAATTCCTTATCCTGCTTTCTATTTCTTCCTACTACTTATCTCCAAATAAAAGTACCTATTTATTCACTTTAGGTGTTTGCTGTCTCACATCCCAACTTGAATTGAAATTCCACAGAGGCAAGGTTTCTTTCATTTCATGCTGTTATCTCCAAGGTCTAGAATATTAGAACATAGCAGATATCCTTTAAATAAATAAATAAATGATCAAGTTTCTCAACAGAAAAGTCATGAAATCAATTTTTACACTGCAATGCTAATTATAAATGAACGCAATGCTGCTGCTGCTGCTGCTAAGTCGCTTCAGTCGTGTCCAACTCTGCACGACCCCATAGATGGCAGCCCACAGGCTCCTCTGTTCCTGGGATTTTCCAGGCAAAAACACTGGAGTGGGTTGCCATTTCCTTCTCCAATGCGTGAAAGTGAAAAGTGAAAGTGAAGTCGCTCAGTCGTGTCCGGCTCTGCATGACCCCATAGACAGCTGCTCACAGGCTCCTCTGTCCCTGGGATTCTCCAGGCAACAATACTGGAGTGGGTTGCCATTTCCTTCTCCAATGCATGCATGCATGCTAAATCGCTTCAGCAGTGTTCAACTCTGTCCAACCCCATGGACAGCAGCCCACCAGGCTCCTCTGTCCACGAATTCTCCAGGCAAGAGTACTGGAGTGGGTTGCCATTTCCTTCTCCAAATGAACGCATCAATTCACATCTCAAATGAGTTCATGTAACCTAATACAGAGTGGTGATTTAATCCCCTGAATAAATCTCTGTTGGGTAAAATACTTCATTATGTCCTTAACAGGATAAAAAATGAGAAACATCTAAACTGACATACTCATATCAAATATAAGTAAATCTCCTAAGAGTACATGAAAATCCAAATTAACACCAAGATTAGTCATTTCTTAAAAAGGTTCATGGGACCTTATCAAACTTTACTTTTATCATATACAAATAATTCTACTGGCATTCACTATTTCAGAAATAAATTTTCTGAGCAAAAGTTAGTAAGTAAATTCTAGGGAAAGTTTTCCTAACACCTAGTAAAAATGCATGATTGAGTGTTTAATATTTGTTACTAAACTTAATCTTCATAACTGCTTTTCAAGGTTCATTTTTTAAATTGTGGTAAAACACAGCATAAAATATATCACTAAGGTCATATTTTATGAGTGTACAGTTTACACTTACAAATACATTTGCATTGTTGTGCAGTCATCACCCTCATCTATCTCCAGAATTTCTGTCATCTTCCCAATCAAGGCACATTCTTATCATTTTCCATACATAGAAACACACTAGAAAAGGGTAATATGTTAATATAGATAATCAAATTTCAAAGTTCAACATACCTCTTCAATACACTTCAAACTTCAAGCTGCCATACAATGACAAAAGGAGTATAGGAATAAGTAAAGCTAATGCTATTTTCTTCTCAGAAAATACTTCTTTTAATTGTAGTTTCATCAATCTCACAGATTGAATTTATAAGAACTCTAACTGAAACTGCTCATTTTACACATTAAAGCAACATTTTTCAAGTTTATATTGGCATCTGTTCAATTCTGAAAAGCAGAGTTTTGTTTTTAAAGAACAGAAAGACCAAAAAAATTAAAGGCTGTATCCATGCCTCTTTGCAACAGAACTTTACTGTTCCTCTCATCATGAGTTCATTTTCCCACCCTTACAATCTCAGGGAGCCTTGAGACTTGCTTTGATCAATGGAAAACAAGGAAAATGATACTCTCATAACTTACAAAGCCTTATAGCTTCATATTTTGTTCTTTTTTAGAACACTGTACTGAAGTGTCATGTATGAGCAAGCTTGAGATATCGTATCCCACAGAAAGAGAGGTTCAACATGCTGCTATCCCAACAGGTCCCATGCCTCAGCCACCCACCAGATGAATGCAGCTGTGACCTAAGACTGGTGAGACCTGCAGAGGAACTGCCTGAACAACGTCAGAATAAGAAATAAGTTGTTGTTGTTTTAAGTCTATTAAGATTTCGGGTAGTCTGTTATATAGCACTAGGTAGTGGAAACAAGATTAACATAAAGTTTAATAAAAGAAATTAAAATGGTCTTTATTTCACAACCTGAGCACGATAACTTGCACCAGGAAAAATCTTGGAAATCTAAGATTTCTAGTCACAAGATGGTTGAACTAACAAAAACTGATGAAACTAATTTTAAGTATTAGAAAAGCACTAATTATATATACCCCAGTATAGTGTGGTCAGTCAAGTCTAACATCTTTATAAAAGATATCACACTGTGTTAATGACAATACAATTCACCTAGATCACTTCAGTTCAGTCACTCAGTTGTGTCCAACTCTTTGCAACCCCATGAACCGCAGCACTCCAGGCCTCCCTGTCCAACACCAATTCTGGGAGTTTACCCAAACTCATGTCTATTGAGTCGGTGATGCCATCCAACCATCTCATCCTCTGTCGTCCCCTTCTCCTCCTGCCTTCAATCTTTCCCAACATCAGGGTCTTTTCTAATGAGTCAGCTCTTCGCATCAGGTGGTCAAAACACTGGAGTTTCAGTTTTAACACCAGTCCTTCCAATGAACACCCAGGACCGATATCCCTTAGGATGGACTGGTTGGATCTCCTTGCAGTCCAAGGGACTCTCAAGAGTCTTCTCCAACACCACAGTTCAAAAGCATCAATTCTTTGGTGCTCAGCCCTCTTTATAGTCCAATTCTCACATCCATACATGACCACTGGAAAAACCACAGCCTTGACTAGATGGACCTTTGTTGACAAAGTCATGTCTCTGCTTTTTAACATGCTGTCTAGGTTGGTCATAACTTTCCTTCCAAGGAGTAAGCATCTTTTAATTTCACGGTTGCAATCACCATCTGCAGTGATTTTGGAGCCCCCAAAAATAAAGTCTGACACTGTTTCCACTGTTTCCCCATCGATTTCCCATGAAGTGATGGGACCGGATGCCATGATCTTGGTTTTCTGAATGTTGAGCTTTAAGCCAACCTTTTCACTCTCCTCTTTTACTTTCATCAAGAGGCTCTTTAGTTCCTCTTCACTTTCTGCCATAAGGGTGGTGTCATCTGCATATCTGAGGTTATTGATATTTCTCCCAGCAATCTTGATTCCAGCCTGTGCTTCCTCCAGCCCAGCGTTTCTCATGATGTACTCTGAATATAAGTTAAATACGCAGGGTAACAATATACAGCCTTGACGTACTTCTTTTCCTATTTGGAACCAGTCTGCTGTTCCGTGTCCAGCTCTAACTACTGCTTCTTGACCTGCATACAGATTTCTCAAGTGGCAGGTCAAGTAGTCTGGTATTCCCATCTCTTTCAGAATTTTCCACAGTTTATTGTGATCCACACAGTCAAAGCCTTTGGCATAGTCAATAAAGCAGAAATAGATGTTTTTCTGAAACTCTCTTGCTTTTTCAATAATCCAGCGGATGTTGGCAACTTCATCTCTGGTTCCTCTGCCTTTTTTAAAACCAGCTTAAACATCTGGAATTTCACGGTTCACGTATCGCTGAAGTCTGGCTTGGAGAATTTTGAGCATGACTTTACGAGCGTGTGAGATGAGTGCAATTGTGTGGTAGTTTGAGCATTCTTTGGCATTGCCTTTCTTTGGGATTGGAATGAAAACTGACATTTTCCAGTCCTGTTGCCACTGTTGAGTTTTCCAAATTTGCTGGCATATTGAGTGCCGCACTTTCACAGCATCATCTTTTAGGATTTGAAGTAGCTCAACTGGAATTCCAGCACCTCCACTAGCTTTGTTCATAGTGATGCTTTCTAAGGCTCACTTGACTTCACATTCCAGGATGTCTGGCTCTAGGTGAGTGAACACACCATCGTGATTATCTGGGTCATGAAGATCTTTTTTGTACAGTTCTTCTGTGTATTCTTGCCACCTCTTCTTAATTCTTCTGTTTCTGTTAGATCCACACCATTTCTGTCCTTTATTGAGCCCATCTTTGCATGAAATGTTCCCTTGGTACCTCTAATTTTCTTGAAGAGATCTCTATTCATCCCTATTCTAATGACACCATTTTCCATTATGAATGGAAATGTAAATAAAGCTAATCCCTTTACACTCAACGTTAATAATATTCTTTAAAAATCTTTCAAATATGTGATTAGCTTGTTTTCATAACCTGGGTATAGAGAAATAAGTTAGGCTTTTCTTATTCATTAGACATCACAATTGTAACTGATAATTATACTGAACTATTTATGTCAAGACGGCCTCATGTGCTATTGACACGTGAAAGGTAACATGACAACATTAAGGAGTCCTTGCCAGCCATACTTTTAAAAATTTTCATTTCTTTTCCTATCAATTATCATTTGCTCCTGATGAAAGTACCTTTTAACATCAATGCTTTGGAAAATATATTTTTTACAATTTTACTTATGTAAACTCAACAAGCTTGGGCACAGGGTGAACCAAAAAGCTTATTTCTGAATAAACTTCACTTTTTATAAACTACTATTTCTGGTTACTCAAAATAAGGTTTTTTTTTTTTACAGATTTACTGAGCTATAATTTACATATCATAAATTCATCCATCAATTAAATAACTGAACATTAAATAATTGTAATAAATTCATGAGTTGTACAACAACCAACCCTACCCAGTTTTAGAACATTTACATTATCCCAAAAAGTTCTCTTGTGCCCATTTACAGTTAATACCATTCTCGCCTCCAGTCCTAATACTGATCTGCTTTCTGCCTCAATAAATTTGCTTTTTCCAGACATACCTATAAAATGAAATCATATATAAACTTTTTACAACCAGCTTCTTTCAGTTAGCCTAATGTTTCTGCAGTTCATCCATGCGATAACACGTGTTGGTAGCTTGTTCCTTTTAACTGCTAAATAGTGATCCATTAAATGCACATATACCAATTTAGTTTATTCATCAACTGACGGGCATTTGAATTACTTTCATTTTTAAGCTATTTTGAACAATGAATGCTGCTATAAACATAGCCATGTGTGGACATGTAAAGTACTTTCATTTTTCTTGAGCAGATTCCTAGAAGTGGTATTGCTTCCTTCTGAGTTCTCAAGTGTGACTCAGAGAGGCATGTGATAAGAAAAGTAACCTCTAGATAAGAGTCAAGTTACTGTAATTATATACTATGTATTTATTCAACAAATACCGCAACCTGATATTATATTGTCAGACACTGTTAGAGGAACTTGGGATAAAACTATGAATAAAATGCTGACCCTGGCCTTAAAAATGAACATACAATCTAGTGAGGAATATTTACGTAGGTGTACAGGTAACTCTCCCTTTCTCTAAGGTATACACAGTTTTAAAATCTGGTTTTATAGGTATATACAGTTTTAAAATCTGGTTACACCACAACTAACTTACAGGTGCAAGGTTCGAAGCTGGTGAAAATTTGTGATGATTATTCCCATTTTCCCTTCAAGACAGAGACCCTCGTCAACTTGTAATAACGTATAAGAAGTTTAAAAGAAAAAAACAACCCATACACAAATGCTATGAGAATGACTGCAACAAGAAAGGTCAGAGCTTCAAAGGGTAGTAAAGATGGTGAGCAAGACAGCGAGAATTAAAGGAGGGCCTTACACTCAAGGATTACTTTTGTTACTTCATTACATAATGACAGAGTGGAGGCTGATATTAGACTGCCTCAATTGGGAGGCCTGTAGAGAGGAATAAAATTGATGCTTAAGCTGTCTTGCGGAGAAGGCAATGGCAAGCCACTCCAGTACTCTTGCCGAGAAAATCCCATGGATGGTTGAGCCTGGTAGGCTGAAGTCCGTGGGGTCGCTAAGAGTCAGACACGACTGAGCGACTTCACTTTCACTTTTCACTTTCACACATTGGAGAAGGAAATGGCAACCCACTCCAGTGTTCTTGCCTGGAGAATCCCAGGGACGGGGGAGCCTGGTGGGCCTCCATCTATGGGGTCACACAGAGTCGGACACGACTGAAGTGACTTAGCAGCACCAAGCTGTCTTGGATTCTTTCTGGCCTTTTTGGACATCTGATGTTCTTGGGAGATTTGGAGTTAAGGTGAAGTGGTGTCAATGGGAGAATAATTCCCACTTGATACCTGATCTTTTAATACCCCCTTTCTAATACCACCCTAATACCCACTTAATACCCTGAAAGTGAAAGTCACTCAATTGTGTCTGACTCTTTGTGACCCCATGGACTACAGAGTCCACGGAATTCTCTAGGCCAGAATACTGAAGTGGACAGCCTTTCCCTTCTCCAGGTGATCTTCCCAACCCAGGGATTGAACCCAGGTCTCCCATAGTGCAGGCAGATGCTTTACCAACTGAGCCACAAGGAAAGCCCAGGCAGGGTAAGGTAGTTAATACCCTACCTTCATCAATTTTTTGAACTCAGAGGGAGCTCCTATCCATACACTCTACTACTTTTTCTTGAAAACATACCATCTCATGTTCAGTCTCCTCTTTTATCCATCTTAAGATCAAATGGCCCATCATTATATTACTCCCTTGTAACTCTCTGCCTCTGTCATACTTGCCAGATAAAACCCACAATAGGAGAAAGCCTATACCTGTGCTCTGACTCCATCTCAACCCGAATTCACTATTACCAGCCGTAAATGAGTAGCAACATTATGCCATTTTCACCATCAATTCCCTCTCCCAACTCTCCTCAGTGATTATGCGACTCCTCTCTCTCAACAATGCCTCTTCAACTTGATTCTCAGCTTAATGCTTGCCTAAGCCCGAGATTTATATATATAGCTGGCTACTCAACATCTCCATTCAGACTTCTGGTAGGTCTCTCAAACTTAACGTATCTAATATTGAGCAACTGAGTACTACTTCTATAATCAAACCCTCAGTTCAGATCAGTTCAGTCGCTCTGTCGTGTCCGACTCTCCGCGACCCCATGAATCACAGCACGCCAGGCTTCCCTGTCCATCACCAACTCCCGGAGTTCACTCAAACTCATGTCCATTGAGTCGGTGATGCCATCCAGCCATCTTATTCTTGGTCGTCCCCTTCTCCTCCCGCCCCCAACCTTTCCCAGCATCAGAGTCTTTTCCAGTGAGTCAAGTCGTCGCATGAGGTGGCCAAAGTATTGCAGTTTCAGCTTTAGCATCAGTCCTTCCAATGAACACCCAGGATTGATCTCCTCTAGAATGGACTGGTTGGATCTCCTTGCAGTATAAGGGACTCTCAAGAGTCTTCTCTAACACCACAGTTCAAAAGCATCAACTCTTCAGCGATCAGCTTTCTTCACAGTTCAACTCTCACATCCATACATGACCACTGGAAAAACCACAGCCTTGACTAGATGGACCTTTGTTGACAAAGTCATGTCTCTGCTTTTTAATATGCTGTCTAGGTTGGTCATAACTTTCCTTCCAAGGAGTAAGCGTCTTTTAATTTCATGGCTGCAATCACCATCTGCAGTGATTTTGGAGCCCAAAAAAATAAAGTCTGACACTGTTTCCACTGTTTCCCCATCTATTTCCCATGAAGTGATGGGATCAGATGCCATGATCTTTGTTTTCTGAATGTTGAGCTTCAAGCCAACCTTTTCACTCTCCTCTTTCACTTTCATCAAGAGGCTTTTTAGTTACTCTTCACTTTCTGCCATAAGGGTAGTGTCATCTGCATATCTGAACCCTAAGAAATCTTATTTCTTCATCCCAGTAAATCTTGATATTTCCTAATCCAAAAACCTTAAGGTCTTAAAATTTCTCACTGTTTTATATACCGCATACCCAGTGCATCAGCAAGTACTATAGGCTCTGTCTTCAAAATATCCAGAATCTGAACATTTCTCACTTTACCACCCTAGGCCATGCTACACGCAGCTCTTTCAATGACTACAAATTGCCTAATCAGCTTCTCTGTTTCTACTTCTGTTTTTTCTGCAGACTATTTCTCAGTCCAGCAACCACAGTGACCGTATGTACATCACTTCATTCCTCTATTACTCTTCTACAATAACATCTCAACTCAAGAGTAACTAACCAAAGTCCTTACTCTGTTTGAGAAAGCCCTTTATGATCTGCGACGCCTTCAACCATCGTCCTTATCTCCTACCACTATCTCCCAGCTCCTTCCCCAGGGTGGACTCTGGTCTACCTCCAGTTCCCTGAACAAGCCAGGTATGCTCCCACCTAAGCTTCTGCCACTGCTGCTCCCTAAACACAGAAGGCTCCTCCCCCAGCTCCCCTCACATCCTCCTAACTTTAAATCTCCGCCCTGCTGTCTACTCTGTAAGGCCTTTCCCAGGTCAAGCCAATTAGCATCTCCCCATTATCACTCTTCAGTCTTTTTAGAACTCATCTCTACCTGACAATATTTTCCTATTCTAATCGATCTCTGTCCAGAAGAGTATAGCCTACAAGACCAGTGATGTGATTTGTTTGCTGCTGGATTCCCTCTCCTGGAATAGGACTCAGCTAATAGAAGGCACCCAGTAAATGTTTCAAATAAATAAATGAATAAATAGGACTATGGGAACACATACAAGTGGTACTTAACCTAATTAGAAAGGGTTAGAAAAAGCCTCTCCGAAATGGTGACATTTAAGGATAGACCTGAAAGACAAATAGAAACTAGCCTAGTGAAAGAATATGTGATAGAAAGATTTTTCTAGATAATAAAAATAACAAAAGGCTTGAGGCAAGAGCAAGAATGGCCATCTGTGCCATCAAAGAGTACAAATACCTCTCCCCAAATAAAACACTGCTTTAAAAACAGTCTATTTCCCCAATGAGGAATGTGAGGGCTAACACAATATACTATCCTATATATTCCTGACCAAAGACCATTAGGGTATGTAGTTAAAACAATATTAGCCAAGATGAGTGCTAAGAACAAAAGTAAAACAAATATTTTGCAACATCTGTTATTTATTCCCTTATAGGCAATGGCAAGCCACTCCAGTACTCTTGTCTAGAAAATCCCATGGATGGAGGAGCCTGGTAGGCTGCAGTCCATGGGGTTGCTACGAGTCAGACATGACTGAGCAACTTCACTCTCACTTTTCACTTTCACACATTGGAGAAGGAAATGGCAACCCACTCCAGTGTTCTTGCCTGGAGAATCCCAGGGACGGGGGAGCCTGGTGGGCTGCCGTCTATGGGGTCACACAGAGTTGGACACTACTGAAGTGACTTAGCAGCAGCAGCAGTTCCTTTTGCTATCTTTGATTTTAGAGCGTGGCAAATAACTTTTGGTTTGACAAAAGGTGAAACTGGACTGGCCGTGAAAAACAATAATCAGATACCATATCAAAGGAACTAAAAGGATACCAAGTTAAAAGTGGCCAAAGGCCCTTTCAAAGAAATGATTCAAGAAAACAAAACCAAAAATCAACAATACCACTAGGTTTGGTAACATACTTTGCTATTATGAACGAAACCATAATCATCATTGCAATCAAAGGGATTAGCTAACAACATCTGGAAGATGGCTGAAAAACTGGCAAGATATAACTTTTGGAAATCTTAAGAAAATGAATAAATAATTGAAAATGGCAGGAATGCATCTCCTCGGGGACTATGCTATGAAACCCCAAGACAAGGCTCACTGGCCGTTTTATCTGCCAAAAAACTGACGGCATCATTATTATTGTAGTTTAGTATAATTAGAACATACAATGCACAAGAGACACAAAATAAGGTGATTTTAAAACATATGTGTTTGGGATCATAAGAACCACCCTTGGGAATATGAAAAAAGCTGAAAAATACATTGACACAACTCTGTATACAATTTCAGGAGATTCCCAAACTCTATGAAATTCAGTGTGAAAGTTCAATCAGTCAGTCAGTTCAGTTGCTGAGTCGTCTCTGACTCTTTGTGACCCCATGGACTGCAGCACGCCAGGCTTCCCTGTCCATCATGAACTCCCCAGAACTTGCTCAAACTCATGTCCATCGAGTCGGTAATGCCATCCAACCATCTCATCCCATGTCCTCCCCTTCTCCTCCCACCTTCAATCTTTCCCAGCATCAGGGTCTTTTTCAAGAGTCAGTTCTTCAGATCAGGTGGCCAAAGTATTTGGAATTTCAGCTTCAGCATCAGTCCTTCCAATGAATATTCAGGACTGACTGCCTTTAGGACTGACTGGTTGGATCTCCTTGCAGTCCAAGGGACTCTCAAGAGTCTTCTCCAACACCACAGTTCAAAAGCATCAATTCTTTGGCTCTCAGCTTTCTTTATAGTCCAACTCTCACATCTATACATGACTACTGGAAAAACCATAGCTTTGACTAGACGGACTTTTGTAGGCAAAGTAATGTCTCTCTTTTACTCTTGCCTGGAAAATCCCATGGACGGAGGAGCCTGGTAGGCTCCAGTCCATGGGGTCGCTAAGAGTCGGACACGACTGAGCAACTTTATTTTCACTTTCCACTTTCATGCATTGGAGAAGGAAATGGCGGCCCACTCCAGTGTTCTTGCCTGGAGAATCCCAGGGACAGGGGAGCCTGGCGGGCTGCCATCTCTGGGGTCACACAGAGTCGGACACGACTGAAGCGACTTAGCAGCAGCAGCAGCAGCAGTAGCAGCAGGTTGGTCATCGCCTTTTCTTCCAAGGAGCAGACATCTTTTAATTTCATGGCTTCAGTCACCATCTGCAGTGATTTTGGAGCCCCAAAAAATAAAGCCTCTCACTGTTTTCATTGTTTCCCTATCTACTTTCCATTAAGTGATGGGACTGGATGCCATGATCTTCATTTTTTGAATGCTGAGTTTTAAGCCAGCTTTTTCACTCTCCTCTTTCACTTTCATCAAGAGGATCTTTAGTTCTTCTTTGCTTTCTGCCGTAAGGCTGGTGTCATATGCATATCTGAGGTTATTGATATTTCTCCCCAGAATCCTCATTCCAGCTTGTGCTTCATCCAGCCCAGCATTTCACATGATGTACTCTGCATATAAGTTAAATAAGTAGGGTGACAATATACAGTCTTGACGTACTCCTTTCCCAATTTGGAAACAGTCTGTTGTTCCATGTCTGGTTCTAACTATTGCTTCTTGACCTGCATACAGATTTCTTAGGAGGCTGGTAAGGTGGTCTGGTATTCCCATCTCTTGAAGAATTTTCCACAGTTTGTTGTGATCTACACAGTCAAAGGCTTTGTGAGAACCAATACACTTGGGATAATAAAGAGCAATATATCCCGGGATGAAAGCTATGCAGCAGGCTTATGAAAATTGTCCAGAGGAAAGTTAGAAGACAGAGGGTATTAGTAGAGTGGGCTCCAGAAAAAAAGGAAAGCTTACAGAAAGGTGGTAGAAATTTTAGACTGGATAAATTTTAATATTTTATAAAGAAAACTAATTCAAGAAAGTCATAATATTTACCTATGGAACAAATTTAACTGTGAAATAGTTCTGGAAGACAGAATCCATTTCATTTTGATAATAAATATATACATAAATACCTGTAATATAAACATATTATATTATTTGGACTTCTAAGAAAGTCCAAAGTGTGATAATGGAGTGAAGCAATGCAAATCAAATATTCAGGTCTTTGCCAATTATTCTAACTTTTAGAATCAGCATATAATTTAATCTCAGAACACTATATGATTACAGGACCAAAGGAAAGCATTAACAATTCTGACAACATGAAAGTATAAATGACCAAGGTTAAGTTTATAAATATAGAGAAATATACTATTTAAAGTTTAAAATGGAAGTATCCAACGAAACAAAAATATTAACAAAAAAATAAATCAAACATCATGAAGAGGGGAGAGGACAGAGGAGGGGAGGAAACAATGAGCTAAATCCTCATATTTTGTAGCAAAGAATTAACAGATGCTGTCTAAGTTGGCAAATAAATATATAAAAGAGTAAGTATATTTCTTATAGTTCTGGAGATAACCTTCAGATATACACAGGTTCCCCTGAGAAATATCAGCAGGATAGGAAAGAGTAGGATAGGATTACATACACTCACATTTCATCCTAAATTCTTCTAGACTATTTAATTATTATATATTCATGTTAGCATGGTAAAAATTAAAAGTAAAAAAAAAAAAAAGCCAGTTTAGGTAGGTCTTTAGTGCTGATGCAATTCCTTGCCAGCACTTGACCTATTTCAAGTACTTTTTAAATATATCAAAGCAAGGCTTACTTGCTTTTTCTTTTGATGGGTTCACTCTTTTATTAATTTTATTTCTTATTTAAGCTAGAAATAAAGACTATTACATGTGGAAGAGATACTAGTTGAATGTTGATGACACTTTTAAAAAAGAATACAGACACAAGTTAGGTCTCATTGCATTAAAATTTCTTGAATTTTAGTCAAAATCAAGTATTTCTTTTAAGTTTCCATGAGGCTACACACATTCTTCTCTACAAAAGTATACATCATCAAACTGCTACATTACTTTTACTGTAAGATGATTCCTTTTATAATCAAAGTATTATTTGCTAGCCTACTACATCCAAGTCAACAGAGATTGAAAGATGGGTGCGTGGAAAACAGAAGAGTAAGGTTCCACAAAGAAAGGAGATTACTTTTGTTTTGCTTCCCCTAGTGGAGGCTGGAGAAAAGGAAGGAGGGGAACAACAGGAGAGACAGGGAGGCATGAAAAGCCTTGACGGGATCATTACAGCACTTCACTTGTCAGAGCAGGCCTCACAGATCTGAAAGGATACATTCAGAAGACACTAAAGACAGGATTAAAAGTGACAAACCCTCAACAACCAGTTTAACATTTTCTAAAAGTTAGAGGGGTTTCTGAAGTTTCTAGGTTTAGGTAACCAAGCCAATTGTAATGATTCAAAACAAAAAACACAGAAAAGAAACAGAATGGAGGATAACCACGTGTTCAACACTGGACACAAAGTGTAATGTTCGGCTTGTGGAGCTGTCCAAAGTGTAACTATAGACAGCATATTACTAGATAGTACAGTATCTAGCATATTACTTAGTTGATAATGTATTGTTACATGAAGCCATGGCAGTAAAATGTTTTCTTACATACATATATTGCAGGAAGTGAAAAAAAAAAAAAGGTCATTTAGAAATATCCACATGAAAAGAGCTGCTAGAAAAATAAGTCAGTGAAGTAGACCTAAAAGTTAAAGAAGTAATATAAATAAAAGCTTCCATTTTTCAAAAGCAATGTGTTACACAAGTCTGCTGAGTGGTAAAACCAAAACTCAAATTTTGGTTTGTTGTCCATCCTTTTAACCAATATAGTACCATCATGATGGAAGCCATGACAAGTAATGCCCATTTTAGAGACTAACTAGGAATAAGCAAGTTTCCTTACCCTTTCCTTCTAACTCCTGACTAAACCACAGTACATGTGTCAAGAGCCTCCCCATACCCATACTCAATATCACCACCCCACCCCCAAAACACATTTATGCTTTTAAGAAGCTGGGGTTCCACTAAAAAGTACAATTATTTTTATAGCTAATAACATAAAGTGTTTTAAAATGTTGGTAAATTTGGATCTTGACATAGTTATAGACAATATTTGAATAAATGAAAGCTAGCTAAGTTAAAGCATATCAATTAAGTTCATTTACTCATCATTTAGTGTCTCTCATGAGCCAAGCACTAGGGATAAAATGGTGTCTAAAAACAGACTTAAACGCTGTGCCTCTAAACAAACTGTAATGAAATTATGACACTTTTAGACTTGATATATTTTGTCATGTCTTGAGTGAACTTGTAAGCTACTTAATTAAAAATGTGTATTACATATAAAAGCATCTGTAATACTGTGCTCCAAGAAAGAGGAAATAAACAATAAGTATAACACAAAATATTCCTCTAAGTTTGAAAGCTTAAACTTCAAATTATTTCAATAATGGCCTATACCTAAGTCCAGAATCCCTGTATTATTGTACCACCCCACTCACTAATAATGTCTTCATTCTTAGGGAGTTAAGACCTAACTGAACATACATAAGACAGTAATTTATATCATTTTCTCCTTAATTTGGGAATCAAATCCAAAGTTTTGTACTAAATGTACAATAAATAAGAAAATTCCTTCATGATACTTTTCAGCCAGGTATCTTTACGGTTTTAAAAAACACAAACTAGAGTGAGCAGACAAGATGGCGGAGGAATAGGACGGCGAGACCACTCTCTCCTCCACAAATTCAGCAAAAGAACTTTTGAACGCGAGTAAAGTCCACAAAACAACTTCTGAATGCTGGCAGAGGACGTCAGGCACCCAGAAAAGCAGCCCATTGTCTTCGAAAGGAGGTAGGAAAAAACATAAAAGATAAAAAGCGAAACAAAAGAAGGACGGAGCTCCGTCCCTGGAAGGGAGGCTTTAAAAAGAGAGAAGTTTCCAAACACCAGGAAACACTCTCACTGGCGATTCTGTGGCGAGCCTTGGAAGCTCAGAGGGCCACATAACCGTCTTTTTTTTTTTAAGATTTTTTAAAAACCCACAGATTACCCGCCAAACGGTAACTCCCAGCGGAGAAGCAGCGCAGACGCCTGCATACGCCATTAGCAAGCGGGGGCTGGGCAGGGAGAAGCCGGCTGAACTGCTTAGAGAGAGGACTGGGCTTGAATGCCGCGAGAACAATTTGAGAGAACTGGGGAGAGCAAAGCAGACTGTGGGATAGCTTCCCCACGAAAAGGCGGAAAGCTCTAACCTATGACTCGGCCAGCCCCGCTCACAGAATAAAGGACTGAGCAGAGTGAGCCGGCTGCGGTCGGCCCATCCCCCATTCCCCGCCGAGACAGGCAGGGAGCGCAGCCAGAGCCGGAGCGGGCAACCGCGGCCCCAGAAAGGCATCCGATACAAACTGCAGACAGGCTTGTTGCTAATCAGGACTTCTTGGGCTCGGGCTGGTCGATATCCCCCTGAGAAGGTGCGCCGGTTGTACACCCAGAAAACTGAGTGGCAGGGACTGGGGAGGCGATAAGTCACAGAGACCGCGCTCGCCAAACACCTGGTCCCCTGAGCTGCTCGGACTGGGGAAGGCACAAAACGCAGGCCCAACCAAGTCTGCGCCTTTGTGGAGTACCTGAGAACCTGAACTTGAGCCGCTCAGACCTGGGAAGTGCATACAACCCGGTGCCGGCCTCGGACAGTTCCCGGCAGAGCAACCTAGAGCCTGTGCAGTGTAGACTGGGACAGCATACGTGCTGTGAGCGGGGGCAAACCCAGTGTGGCCGAGACGCTGCGAGCACTCCCCACAGACGCCAGAGATAATCGACTGCAGCGTTCCTCCCTTCCCAGAACAGGACTGAACAACTGAGCCTTAACAAGTGTCCACCCACCCCCTAGTATCAGGGCGGAAATTAGACACTGAAGAGACCAGCAGACAGAAGCTAAAACAGAGGGAACCACCTTGGAAATGACAGATAGAGACATCTAGAGACTACTCCAAGAATAAGACCAAAAACCAGAGGCAAGAGGCTTAAGCCCGAATCCTGAGAACACCAGAGAAGTCCTGACTCCAGGGAACATTAATCGATAGGAGCTCATCAAACGTCTCCATACCTACGCTAAACCCAAGGGTCAACAAGTTCCAGAGCAACACATACCACACAAATTCTCCAGTAACACAGGAAACTAGCCCTGAGCTTCAATATACAGGCTGCCCAAAGTCACTCCAAACCCACTGACATCTCATAACTCATTACTGGACACT
This sequence comes from Moschus berezovskii, assembly GCF_049115385.1. Lineage (NCBI taxonomy): Eukaryota > Metazoa > Chordata > Mammalia > Artiodactyla > Moschidae > Moschus > Moschus berezovskii. Next base: position 125,921,090 of record NC_142461.1, read on the forward strand.
TCATTGCACTCCAGAGAGAACAAATCCAGCTCCACCCACCAGAACACCGACACAGGCTTCCATAACCAGGGAACCTTGACAAGTCACCTGTCCAACCCCACACACAGCAAGGAAACTACATAATAAAGAGAACTCCACAAACGGCCAGAAGAGGGAAAGGCCACCCCAAGCAAAGCATTATAAGCAAGATGAAGAAGCAGAGAAATACCCAGCAAGTAAAGGAACAAGATAATTGCCCACCAACACAAACAAAAGAGGAAGATATAGGGAATCTACATGAAAAAGAATTTCGAATTTTGGTGGTGAAAATGATTCAAAATCTTGAAAGCAAAATGGAGTTACAGATAAATAACCTGGAGAAAAGGATTGAGAAGATGGAAGAAAGGTTTAAGAAGGACTTAGAGGAAATAAAAAAGAGTCAATATACAATGAATAATACAATAGATGAGATCAGAAACACTCTGGAGGGAACAAACAGTAGAATAACAGAGGCAGAAGACAGGATAAGCGAGCTAGAAGATAGAATTGTAGAAATAAATGAAACAGAGAGGAAAAAAGAAAAACAAATTAAAAGAAATGAGAACAATATTAGAGACCTCTGGGACAATGTTAAACGCTCCAACATTCGAATCATAGGAATCCCAGAAGAAGAAGACAAAAAGAAAGACCATGAGAGAATACTTGAGGAGATAATAGTTGAAAACTTCCCTAAAATAGGGAAAGAAATAATCACCCAAGTCCAAGAAACCCAGAGAGTCCCCAACAGGATAAACCCAAGGCGAAATACTCCTAGACACATATTAATCAAATTAACAAAGATCAAACACAAAGAACAAATATTAAAAGCAGCAAGGGAAAAACAGCAAATAACACACAAGGGGATTCCCATAAGGATAACAGCTGATCTTTCAACAGAAACTCTTCAGGCCAGGAGGGAATGGCAAGACATACTTAAAGTGATGAAAGAAAATAACCTACAGCCCAGACTACTGTACCCAGCAAGGATCTCATTCAAATATGAAGGAGAAATCAAAAGCTTTACAGACAAGCAAAAGCTGAGAGAATTCAGCATTACCAAACCAGCTCTCCAACAAATGCTAAAGGATCTTTTCTAGACAGGAAACACAGAAAGGGTGTATAAACTCGAACCCAAAGCAATAAAGAAAATGGCTACGGGATCGTACTTATCAATAATTACCTTAAACGTAAATGGGTTGAATGCCCCAACCAAAAGACAAAGGCTGGCTGAATGGATACAAAAACAAGACCCCCATATATGTTGTCTGCAAGAGACCCACCTCAAAACGAGGGACACATACAGACTGAAAGTGAAGGGCTGGAAAAAGATATTCCATGCAAATAGAGACCAAAAGAAAGCAGGAGTAGCAATACTCATATCAGATAAAATAGACTTTAAAACAAAGGCTGTGAAAAGAGACAAAGAAGGAAACTACATAATGATCAAAGGATCAATCCAAGATGAAGATATAACAATTATAAATATTTATGCACCCAACATAGGAGCACCGCAATATGTAAGACAATTACTAACAAGTATGAAAGGGGAAATTAACAATAATGCAATAATAGTGGGAGATTTTAATACCCCACTTACATCTATGGATAGATCAACTCAACAGAAAATTAACAAGGAAACACAATCTTTAAATGATACAATAGACCAGTTAGACCTAATTGATATCTACAGGACATTTCACCCCAAAACAATGAATTTCACCTTTTTCTCAAGTGCACATGGAACCTTTTCCAGGATAGATCACATCCTGGGCCATAAATCTAGCCTTGGTAAATTCAAAAAAGTTGAAATCATTCCATGCATCTTTTCTGACCACAATGCAGTAAAATTAGATCTCAATTACGGGAGAAAAACTATTAAACATGCCAACATATGGAGGCTGAACAACACGCTGCTGAACAACGAACAAATCATAGAAGAAATCAAAAGAGAAATCAAAATATGCATAGAAATGAATGAAAATGAAAACACAACAACCCAAAACCTCTGGGACACTGTAAAAGCAGTGCTAAGGGGGAAGTTCATAGCAATACAGGCACACCTCAAGAAACAAGAAAAAAGTCAACTAAATAACCTAACTCTACATCTAAAGCAACTAGAAAAGGAAGAAATGAAGAACCCCAGGGTCAGTAGAAGGAAAGAAATCGTAAAAATTAGGGCAGAGATAAATGCAAAAGAAACAAAAGAGACCATAGCAAAAATCAACAAAGCCAAAAGCTGGTTCTTTGAGAAGGTAAATAAAATTGACAAACCACTAGCCAGACTTATTAAGAAACAAAGGGAGAAGAACCAAATCAATAAAATTAGAAATGAAAATGGAGAGATCACAACTGACAACACAGAAATACAAAGGATTATTAGAGAATACTATCAGGAATTATATGGCAATAAAATGAATAACCTAGAAGAAATGGACAAATTCCTAGAAAAATACAACTTTCCAAAACTGAACCAGGAAGAAATAGAAAATCTGAACAGACCCATCACAAGCACGGAAATTGAAACTGTAATAAAAAATCTCCCAGCAAACAAAAGCCCAGGTCCAGACGGCTTCACAGCTGAATTCTACCAAAAATTTAGAGAAGAGCTAACACCTATTCTACTCAAACTCTTCCAGAAAATTGCTGAGGAAGGGAAACTTCCAAACTCATTCTATGAGGCCACCATCACCCTAATCCCAAAACCTGGTAAAGACCCCACAAAAAAAGAAAACTACAGGCCAATATCACTGATGAACATAGATGCAAAAATCCTTAACAAAATTCTAGCAATCAGAATCCAACAACATATTAAGAAGATCATACATCATGACCAAGTGGGCTTTATCCCAGGAATGCAAGGATTCTTCAATATCCGCAAATCAGTCAACGTAATACACCACATTAACAAACTGAAAAATAAAAATCATATGATTATCTCAATAGATGCAGAGAAAGCCTTCGACAAAATTCAACATCCATTTATGATAAAAACCCTCCAGAAAGTGGGAATAGAAGGGATATACCTCAACATAATAAAAGCTATATATGACAAACCCACAGCAAACATTATCCTCAATGGTGAAAAACTGAAAGCATTTCCCCTAAAGTCAGGAACAAGACAAGGGTGCCCACTCTCACCACTACTATTCAACATAGTTCTGGAAGTTTTGGCTACAGCAATCAGAGCAGAAAAAGACATAAAAGGAATACAAATTGGAAAAGAAGAAGTAAAACTTTCACTGTTCGCTGATGACATGATCCTCTACACAGAAAACCCTAGAGACTCTACCAGAAAACTACTAGAGCTAATCAATGATTACAGTAACGTTGCAGGATATAAAATCAACACACAGAAATCCCTTGCATTCCTATACACTAATAATGAGAAAATAGAAAGAGAAATTAAGGAAACTATTCCATTCACTGTTGCAACGAAAAGAATTAAATACTTAGGAATATATCTACCTAAGGAAACAAAAGACTTGTACATAGAAAACTATAAAACACTACTGAAAGCAATCAAAGAGGACACTAATAGATGGATCAATATACCATGTTCATGGATTGGAAGAATAAATATTGTAAAAATGAGTATACTACCCAAAATAATTTATACATTCAATGCAATCCCTATCAAGCTACCAAAGATATTTTTCACAGAACTAGAACAAATAATCTCACAATTTGTATGGAAATACAAAAAACCTCGAATAGCCAAAGCAATCTTGAGGAAGAAAAATGGAACTGGGGGAATTAACCTGCCGGACTTCAGGCTCTACTACAAAGCCACAGTCATCAAGACAGTATGGTACTGGCATAAAGACAGAAATATAGATCAATGGAACAAAATAGAAAGCCCAGAGATAAATCCACGCATCTATGGTCACCTCATCTTTGACAAAGGAGGCAAGAATATAAAATGGAGAAAAGACAGTCTCTTTAACAAGTGGTGCTGGGAAAACTGGTCAGCCACTTGTAAAAGAATGAAACTAGAACACTTCCTAACACCATACACCAAAATAAACTCAAAATGGATTAGAGAGCTAAATGTAAGACCAGAAACTATAAAACTCCTAGAGGAGAACGTAGGCAAAACACTCTCCGACATAAATCACAGCAGGATCCTCCATGACCCACCTCCCAGAATATTGGAAATAAAAGCAAAAATAAACAAATGGGACCTAATTAAAATCAAAAGCTTCTGCACAGCAAAGGAAACTATAAGTAAGGTGAAAAGACAGCCTTCAGAATGGGAGAAAATAATAGCAAATGAAGCAACTGATAAAGGATTAATCTCCAAATTATACAAGCAGCTCCTGCAGCTCAATTCCAGAAAAATAAATGACCCAATCAAAAAATGGGTCAAAGAACTAAACAGAAATTTCTCCAAAGAAGACATAAAGATGGCTAACAAACACATGAAAAAATGCTCAACATCTCTCACAATCAGAGAGATGCAAATCAAAACCACAATGAGATACCATTTCACACCAGTCAGAATGGCTGCTATCCAAAAGTCTACATGCAATAAATGCTGGAGAGGATGTGGAGAGAAAGGAACCCTCTTACACTGTTGGTGGGAATGCAAACTAGTACAGCCACTATGGAGAACAGTGTGGAGATTCCTCAAAAAATTGGAAATAGAACTGCCATATGATCCAGCAATCGCACTCCTGGGCATACACACCGAGGAAACCAGAATTGAAAGAGACACGTGTACTCCAATGTTCATTGCAGCACTGTTTATAATAGCCAGGACATGGAAGCAACCTAGATGTCCATCTGCAGACAAATGGATAAGAAAGCTTTGGTACATATACACAATGGAGTATTATTCAGCCATTAAAAAGAATACATTTGAATCAGTTCTAATGAGGTGGATGAAACTGGAGCCTATTATACAGAGTGAAGTAAGCCAGAAAGAAAAACACCAATACAGTATACTAACACATATATATGGAATTTAGAAAAATGCAAATGATAACCCTGTATACGAGACAGCAAAAGAGACACAGATGTACAGAACAGTCTTTGGGACTCTATGGGAGAGGGTGAGGGTGGGATGATTTGGGAGAATGGCATTGAAACACGTATGTTGTCATATGTGAAACGAATCACTAGTTCAGGGTCAATGCATGTTATAGGATGCTCGGGGCTGGCATGCGGGGATGACCCAGAGGGAGGATAAAGGGAGGAGGGAGGTGGGAGGGGGGTTCAGGAGGGGGAACTTATGTAAACCCGGGGCAAATTCATATCAATGTATGGCAAAACCAACCAATATAATATTGTAAAATAATTTGCCTCCAATAAAAAATAAATTAACTACAAAAAAAAATAAATAAAAAAAAATAAAATAAAAAACACAAACTAGCTTTTAGATGTAAACACAGCATAGGAAGAAAGAGGGGGATTAAGTTTTTAGAAGTTTAGGGAAAAAATTTCTTAAAAGTTTTAATATACACCTGAACATGAGCTTTCAGAATTTCTTGGGCACAACAACTTTTACCTATTGATAAAACAAGGAGTTTCTACTCTTTTCTTCATCCAGGGAAATAACAGATTTCCTTCTATATGTTCATAAGAAATCTATAAAAGCAAATCATAAATCCATTTGACAGTTACACTTTCAAAATAATGGAAGATATGGTACAGACAAATAACCTCTCAGCTCAGAAATGTTTTCCTTATCTAAATTAAATAAGAAAATCTATAAAGCCTATTAAAATATATAACCGGGGCTTCCCTGGTGGTCCAGTGGTTATGAATCTACCTGCCAATGAAGGGCACATGGATCTGATCCCTGGTCCAGGAAGATTCCACATGCCAAGGAGCAACTAAGCCCATGCGCCACAACTACTGAGTCTGCTTGCCCTAGAACCCATGCTCCACAACAAAAGAAATCACCAGAGTGAGAGGCCTGCCTGCTGCAACTAGAGAGAAGCCTCTGCTTGCAGCAACTACAGAAAGCCCACTCACAGTAACCAAGACCTGGCTCAGGCAAAAATAAATACATAAATCTTCATTAAAACACACACACACATATTGTTCAGTCATAAGTCGTGTCCGACTCTTTGTGACCCCATGGACACTCCAGGCTCCTCTGTCCATGAGGTTCTCCAGGCAACAATACTGAAGTGGGTTGCCATGTCCTTCTCCACACACATATATTTTATATATATAGCCTGGCATATATTAGACATTCAATTAAGTAGCTGCTATAATAAAACTGGCTTTTATTCATATGAATTTTAATTAATCGACTGTTTTGAAGCATACAGGGCATTGAATTCAACACCATGATCCACAGAAAAAAATCACATTCCTTGGTATGGACTCTCCCTAAGTCCAAAATTGGGGGTGGGGGGTGGGGTGGAATTTGTAAATTTACAACCGGTCACAACTACACAAGACAGTAAAAGTGACTCAATGGATTCAACATCATCACTACTGAAGCCATGTCAGGAACCAATCCTGTCAGTTGGCACTGCCCTCCTTCACTGTATACGAGATATCTATGTGCTCCCAGTTTCTCCTGGATTTAAAAGTATGGGAGCTGGCACAAGAGCCGATACCTGAGAAACAATAAAAAAAATCAACAATTTTTCGCTGCAAAATAAGATTGGCTTTTTTGTAAGGATCATTTTAGAAACTTGAAAGCAAAACTTTTGCTTAATTTTCCACTGAAACAATCTTTTTGTGACTGCCTTTTCTGAAATTGGGGACAAGTGGTGCTGTGTAACATGCATGAAAACAGAAATACTGCTAATTAGTAATTCTCCTTGATCCCTGAGATGATACAATCATCCTCTACAGTACCTATCTCTACAATGGCCCAAAGACCAGGAATAAGAAGAGAAAAAAGGCAACTGTGATGTCAGTACCATTTCTTCAGCGTATTTAGCCAGAAATCTGTAAGCTCCGATCATCCCAGACACTACTGTCATTCCCTGTCCTTATACTTCTATTAACCACATCTCTAGAATTAAAAAATTACAAGATGAAATCCCTCATTTCTCATTTCCTAACCCAAACTCGCTAGGAACTTCTCATGAGGATTTTAGTAGGCCCAAATCAAAACTAAGATCACAAAACTTCACAAACAGTACAGACAGTACTTTAGCATGTAAAAACCCAACAGAATGGCATTACACAGAATAGTTGTAAAGGCCATATGACAAAATTCAGACTTTGCAAACAACACAACCAGAGTACCTTCTACAAGTAGAGATAACATTTAACAATGGTGTATAATTAATTAAAGGTTAAACATAGAATTGTCACATGACCCAGCAATTCTACTCCTAGGTATGTATTTCCAAGAGAAATAAAAAACGTATGTCCGTATAACTTTTACACAAACATTCATAGTAGTATTATTCACAATAGCCAAAAAGCAGAAACAACTCAAGAATCCACCAATTGATGAACAGATAAATAAAAGGTGATATATCCACACAATGGAATATTTTTTCGCAATAAAAAGAAAAGAAGTACTGATATATGCTACAACCTGGATAAACCTTGAAAACATTACACTAAGCAAAAGAAGCCAGTCAAAAAAGACACAGTATTTATTTTATCTATATAAAATCTACAGGACAGGCAAGCATACAGAAGGAGATTCATGTTTGCCTAGAGTTGGGGTAGTGGGGATACTGGCAGGAGTGACTGCTAATGGGTCTTAGGTTTCTCGTGGGGATGAGGAAGATGATCTAAAATTGATTGTGGCACTGGGATGCACAATTCTGTGGATGAACTAAAAGCCACTGAATTGTACATTTTAAACAGGTGAACTGTATACTATGTGAATCGTATCTGAATAGTTAATTTTAAAAATCAATTTTGTGCTATAAAAGTTGAAAAATAAACTATTAAAAAACAAACAACAATAACAAAAACCTGGCATTATTGTAAACAGCATGCCTAGCAAATCAAGAACAAAGATTATCAATTTATTCAACAAAAAATTTTACTGATATGAAATAGTGAATATTTGTTTAATCAGATCTCGCTAATTTTCTAATAAAAGGTCTCATATCAAGGAACTATGCTTATTCTCATACAGAAATTTACACAAACATATAAATTAAACTGGAAAGAGTCTCTGAAGAGCTCATATCACAGATTTTATGAGCCATGAGAAAGAGAAGCATAAAATTAAATGTAAAACAGATTTCATTATAAAATCTCTTTTAGAGTGAATATATAATCTCTCAGATGAGTTAGCGAACTAATATCAACATTGAAGAAAGAGTTTTCCACACAATAATAGTGTTCTGAAGACATGTACATTTTCAATTACCCATATGTAATCAGGAACTAACTGTGATATCTTAATATACCAATGATAAAACAAAATTTGTGAAACAAAAGAAAGACTTCTATTAACCTATATTCACAAAAAACAGAAATTTTTAAAATAAAAACTTTAAAAAATTATTTAAAAAGCACTTCAGACTTATTTTGTTAGTTGTGACTGGTATTTTTCCTTCACAATAAAATATTTTTAAGTGAAAGTTGAATAACAGGCTAAATACAAATCTTCAATGAACGTACACATGATTTGAAGAAACCAAAAGATGACAAAATATCTTTTAAGCAGCGCTTCTGAAAAGTAGGGAGATTATATGTAAGAGGAAATTTCTAGACTAAGTTTGTACATTAAGAAAAAGAGAAAAGAATTATAAGCCCACCAGAGAAAAAAGGAAAAAGAGAAGACATGCAGAAAAGAGTCCAACAAAATTTACATGAAAAGACCACAGTAAGGTGAAAAATAACCCTAATTCCTAAAATTAGTTATTCATAGCAATTATTATAATTACCAAAAGATATGTGAAAGAATTGGGAAGACTCTATAAATGTTACCATCTTTCAATATAATACTATGAAAAATTTTACCATCTGAGAAAATGTAATATGGAATAATAAGGATCCTAATACCATCAACTTATCTTATTTAATATAACAAGTTTTTCTCAATTATAAAAAGAAACACATTTTAAAGCCAAACACAGCTAATTATTAAAAACAATACAAGCTCTATGAAGACATTTTCTAACTTCAAGACAAAGTTAAACCTATGACTATAAGAAAAAAACCCTAACTAGTCATGCAAATACTAATATTTGAAAAAATATATATATCTATTACCTTACTCTTTGTTGCAACTTGAAAGGGAATAAGTATACGTAAGAAATTAAGATCCTATTTTTCTATAATAAAATGACAATGTGGCTCAATCGTTTTTTTCACCAATTTCTGAGATAATATTATCTCTAAAAGCCTTTAATGTATATAGTTTATATATTTAAAATACAAAGAATTAGATAAATAAGAGCTACTTCAAGTACTGACCATTACTTCCATTACAGATGGCTAAAATCAAGTAATATATAAATTTAAATGACTTACATTGTTGTTGCGAGTTTCTACAGCAGGGAATTTTCTGACTATGAACTTCACAGCAGATTCCAGGTTTTTGTCAATAAGGTAGGATGGTTTTGCCTTGGGGTCTCCACAAGCCTATAAAACAACAGTAATAAAAAAAGTGAAATGCCTCCTTTTTCTAAAACCAAGAAATAATAGCAAATCTGTAATCAGAAATTAGAGAGATACTTGTTTTTGGTGAGCAGGTGATAAAATGAATAGGCAAAGTGCAGGGATTGTCACAGCTGAAATATGCAATGGGAGACAGTACAGAGATGTTCTTCTACTGAAAAAAAATGCATGGAAAGTTTCAAAGCAGTTAGCGCAGAACAGCAGTGAAGGAAAAGCTCAAACCTAAAAAAATAAAAGAAAAGAAAAGAAAAAGAAAAAAAAAATTCTTGGTTTGAGGTAGGATTGTATTCATCTGAAGCTAATAAAGTATTACAAAATTAAATATTCAATAAGAGTACTGGAAATGTTTCTATGTGTTATATAATAAAAGCTTATGTTTAAATGTCTTTTCCAAAATGTTCTCCTCATTCAATCTAAACATTTTAAATACAAGAGCCCTAGTTCAAAAGAACTGGAAGGTGCTAAAACTAGCCTTATAGTATTAACTTGTGTTGCCGAAAATCTGAGTTACAACACTGTTTTCCATCATACCAGCAGCACTTCAAACAATGAAATCTACATCTATTCTATATCTCATAAGCACAGAACAAATGGAAATGTTTACATTTTGACCACATCAGCAGTACAGCATTCTCTGTATGAAACTGTAAAGCATTGCACAAATGTAAGGCATTATTATTAGAAAGAACTTTTTATCTGAACTATTAGCAATACAGCATAATCTTCAATACTGCTCAGTTTCATTCTGTGACATGATTAACTGCTTCCTAGTGAATTACTGAGATGGTAACATTTCTACTTCTTTTCATTGTATTTTAAAGAGGGTATATCCTTTGAAAAGTTATCTATTATGTGTGAGGAAATACAATACTGTAATGTTTTTTCACTGTTTACTATAGCTATGTTGTGGATTGCAGAAAGAGAAGTTATGAAACATGAAACTGATCTGAAAGCGGGCAAGCGGGCAGAGGGAAGGTGAAAAGCTTTGCAAACCTTCCAAACTTGTCCTTGCTGGGGAAGCATTGTAATAAAAAGAGAGAAAATTACTTGTAAACAATGAGTGTCAAACTATGACATACGTTTCAGTAGAGAACTTATGCACTGCAGACTATGAATAACAAGACAAGATGAAAACTATATGGTGCTACAATTTTCAAGGTATTCTGAGTAGCAAGTTTTAGTATACAATAAATTTATAGAGTTTATATTATTCATATATATTTAAATACTACTGTGAGGTGTACAACCATGTCAGTTTCTCGGTGCTCTTTCTAAATAACTTAAAAATAATACTAGAAGGAAAAATAAAGACTACATGCAACTATAAAAACAGGAGCAAAACCATTAGTGAAATTTTACATACCTTAAAAAGAAACGGTAGCCAAGAATAAAAATAAGTCGTTATTGGATGACTTTTGAACTTTAGCTCAATTCCAACTATTTTTCAAATATCAACTAACTCCTTACCAAGCCAAAGTATAAAAATCAATGCAAAAATTCTTATATTTTCCAAAAGGAAATAGGAATGCACTAAGAATTATCTTAATTCTCAAACACAATTAGATAAAACAAAATTAACTATAAGAAATTTAGAACTTCATAATCTTTAACCAGACTGACACAAAGCTATTGTATAAATTTCATTTCAATATCATAAATATTAACATATCTGACTTTTCCTCAGAGTAGACTGTCACTAGCTTAAAATATTATATCTCACAAATTGATCTTCCAATTAACCCACTTCCCCCAAAATATTATATAGAGGAATAACTGAGAGCCACATAACTAAGAATTTGTACCAATGGAAATAGCTACATATTAGCAATTCCTTCTATCAATCATAAAATGAAAACCAAGTTTCAAGAACATGCCTGAAGTAGTACAGAATACTAAAGTGATTCCAAATTCTTTTTAAAATATTATGTATCATCTTTCATACTCTAATTATTTTAAAATTCAGTTATCCGTTCTAACAATATAAGTGAAAAAACTAATAAAATATAATAGACTACCATACCCACTCCCAGTGATCACGAATTTTATTGTGTAAGAATTTAATCAAGTAACTAAAGATATATCTGTATATAAACAGCTCTTCCTTACTGCACAGAAAACAAAAAGAATGGAATTTCATTTCAGTGGAAAAATAAGTGGTTATATAGTCTTTCCTTGGAATTAATTTACCTTTTTCCACACTACTCACTGAGCCATATTTAAACAAACTACACTGGGAGACAGTATGCCATAAAGATTAAGAATACAGACCCTGGAATAGAAGACTAAATTTCAATCTTCATCACTTACTATCCATGGGACGATCCATACTTGAATATATTATGACACATCTCCTAATCTCAATTTCTTCATGTGTAAATGGGGAAATTAGCATTTACCTAATAGCTATAATTATAATTACCTAAGTAAAAATCTCATGTGAATAGTAAGCACTGAATAGTCTTTATCATAGTAAACAGAATTAGAAATAATGACTAAGATTCTTTCCTCTAATCATATACTCTTTATTTACCCCAAGCCTAAACATAACCAAATTTGCTTTACTCACAGAAAACGAGTAGCCTAGTAGTTAAGAACATGAGTTATAAGACAGGCTGTCCATGTTCAAATCCTGGCTCCTAGCTATAACCATAAACAAGTGATTTGCTGTGCCTCAGTTTCATCTGTTAAATAAATCATAACTGCAAGCTACCCTAAAAAGTTTTGCCCATTAGATTAGTATCAGTGTGTGCTTGTGGGTGTGTATGTGCATATGAGCAGAATTTTTAAGGGTATCTGGCATACTTCATTCACTCAAAAAATGCCAATAGAAAAACACAAGATTCACAAACACTATACAAGAGTACTAGGCACCATTTTATTTTTTTCTGAAATCAACCTACTCGAGATACCAATAGAGACACTTGCAAATACTCAGGCAAAAAAAAGTGCAAGAAAAAAATCAAAACTTGACTAAAAGCTAGTATTTAGGTAAATACATCCTGGCAAAAAGCCATTCTTAATAATCAACTGAAGAATAATGTCCTACCATACTGAAAGAATATAACAATATCCCAACTAACCAGATGTCTGTTTATAGAGATTAACTTTCTCCACTCTAACTCAAAATCTTCATTTTAATGACTCCACCAACAAAGAAATCATAAAATAAACTATAGTTTAAAAACACAGCTTGCACTCGGTACACCTAAAACTCTTACCTCGTCCTACTACAGTAACATTACACAAAACTCATCTTTCACTCTTAAAAGTATTACCCTTTGAAATAACATATTTAAGAATTGGCAATACAGTGGTTTTAACTCTGAGCATTTACTGCCGAGGACCCAGGTTCAATCCCTGGTTGGGGAACTAAGATCCCACAAGCCACGAGTTACAGCCAAAAAAGAAAAAAGAAAGAAATAAAGAAAACTGAATATACTACTATACTTACAGTATATTTTAAACTAATATATTTCACAAAGGCTTGCCACAAAGACTGAACCAAAAGGTTCAACCAATTCAATTAAACTCGAATACATCTAACCTGTCCATCACCCCACCCTCCAAAAAAAAGAAAAGGGGAGTAAAGGACAAAATTTTGTCTAAATCCCTGAATCTTATAGCTCTACAAAAGGAAAAAAAAAAGTTTTTTTGCATAATTGGTTAAGGGGTTGCCCAAATGGCTCAGTGGTAAAGAATCCGCCTCCCAGTGCAGAAGACCCAGGTTCAATCCTTGGGTTGGGAAAATCCCCCAAGGGAGGAAATAGGAACCCACCCCAGTATTCTTGACTGGGAAATCCCATAGAACAGAAGAGCCTGGAGAGCTACAGTCCATGGGGTCACAAAAGAGTCAGACACACTTAGCAACTAAAACAATAATTGGCTAAAAGGGCTTTTCATCAAGCAAACAGGAAACTGTATCTGTAATTTTAGAACTGTTTTAAAAAGCACCACTCTAAAACCTTATTTTATCTTGACTCAGCATGATTTCTTAATGCATAAAATACCAGAATTTAAAATTCCAGAAGATCTAAAGCAAATTTAAATATTTATACACTTAAATTTCCAGTTTTCAGAACTGAAACTTTATTTCCCATGAATATTCTAATTACCTTTAAATTTAACAAAGCTAAGACTAATCTGGCAGATAAAATTATACTAGTGTTAAAGGAAGTATTTAAATGTAATAATTAATAACTGTCTGTAAGTGAATCACAGCCCATACAGCCTTAGGCAAGTTGCTTCCCTGAGCCTTAGTACTTTAACCCATAAATTAAGGATACTATTATTACCTACTTAATAAGGTAGGTTGTTCATATTTTTAAAAGACAAAATATACAAAAAGTGCTTATTCCAGGTGGCTGACACACAAATTCTTATGTTTTGATTACCTTCAATTTTTTTAAAATAGAACTTTTCACAATAGATGGATATCTATGAGTTCCCAATTATCAAAAAAAGATCATGCATTTAACGAAATTAATGTCAGTGCTGTCAATTCAGTATTTCCTAGTTCATTTTTTCACAAAACAAAAATATAATGTTGTTATCCAAAATAAAGAACAAAGACGTTTCAGAAAACCACATATTATTTTATTTGGGCCACAAAATAAACATCGTTGATTAAAAACCTCAAAATCAGACAATACAGTTTTAAAGCATGACTTTTCAACAAATCTTCCTGCCAAATCTACCACTGAAATCACTTCCAAGGTCTTTCCTTGGGTTGTCACAACACAGATTACATACCACAGCTTAACTCTGCATGGTTAACGTTATATATTTTTCGAAGAACATCCTTACCACAATGTTTAAAAAATAAAAATTAAAAGTACAGAAACAGTCCTCTATGCATAAGAGATTAAACAACAATCAAGAGAAAACAAAACAATAATGATATAAGAGTCAAGAGTAAAAGGAACATTTACTAGGCGTGCAAAACACCTCGGTTTAGAAATTTTCTAAATCTTTACTCAACAGAGAGAAAAGTAGCATCAGAAATTAAGTGACTCACTCAGGGCTTTACAATTACTAACTTTGAGTACTCAAGTATTTCAAAACACTAAAAACAAACCAAACAAACAAACAAAAAACCACTTACTGAAAAATATATACTCCAAAAAAAAATATGTAAAAATTGTTCCATTCTTTCCGTACCTCAGCTGCTCAAAATTTTTACTGAAGTAATCACTATTAAAGGAAAAAAAAAAAATCTGATTACTTCAATCAGTTTTATTTTTTAATTTCCAGTCTAACTTAAAACACATTCCTTTGCCAAAATATTATAGAACAAAATAATTTCTTTTACTACAATAACTTAAATGGAAAAAACATGAACAAAATCCCAGGGATCAGAGTGAGAATGCTATTTATGAGAGTATAGGAAAGAAATCAGCCTCACCTGAATCGTATTAGGAAAGAGAAAAATCTACAAAATGTGATCAAGATGAAAGATGAATTTAAACATTTACTCCATAAACAAGAAATAATAAACCTGTTTTAAAGCAGGTTTTGCAAAACTGAAGGTAAAAGCAGACTAAAATTCTCCCTTGAGTCTTCAACAAATTGATATTAATGCCTAGAGGAAAAATGGACATCACTTAAGACCACAGACTCTAAAAGGAACTTGCCTACAACTCTTTTATTTTCTAACTTTAAAAATAATGAATTTCAGTGTGCAACTTTCCAGTAAGTATTAAAAAAATCTAAAAAAAAAAAAAGAAACTATCAAGACCAAAACAAGCCTCAAATTCTAATAATACTGGTTAAATTTTCCATTTTTTTCCCCATGCATGTCACCTACATTTTGGCCAATCAATCTGCTTGCAACTTCCCCTTTGAGATTGGGTAGGTGAAAAAAAAAAGGTGCGGGAGAAGAAAAAAAGTAACCCACTTCTATAGTTTGGATTAAAAAACTTGATAGGAAAGTAAACGGAAATTACTGGAAATGCTTTAAAATTAACGTAATTTTATAAATCATCTCTTATAGAGTCAATAACAGCCGATTTAAAGGTATATACATACTATGATTATTGTTTCCTAAGGACAAGTTCTTGAAAAATCATAAACTTAAATATTTTGACTCATTATATATTTCAAAATTCTTTATTAAAAATTTTAATAAATCAAAGTTTCTAATTACCATTCAATACTCAAAAAGATGTCTATGTTATTGTTTTCAAACATGTCTCAGTTTCTCATATACACAAACATTTCAGTTTATATCCAACAAAGAGTAAGGGTTATATGTGGTTACACTGTTACTATTCTAAAAGAAGTTGATCTTTAAAGGACTTCTGGGAAACATACGTCTGAAGAACAAACACTTATTTTGCATTAGCAGTAAGTAGATATCAAACTATAATGCCAGGCAGTAAAAAGGAAAAATTAAGAAATGTTCCTAAAGATGGTAATGAGCTGGATTTATTAGGAAAAAGTGAACACTTAGTAATTGCCCAGTATGTTTCAAGCTCCAGAAATACACAACATCTGTTCACATCTTACTCTTGTGCCAGGCACTATACTAGCACTTTGTGAATTTACCCATTTAATTCTCAACGTTATAATGCTAAGTAAAGAGTATTCCACACATGGGAAAACAGGAATATCTAAGATTGCAAGACAATAGGACTAACGTGGCTTAGAAAACCAAAAAATGTAACTTGAAGTGTAGGAGAAGCTGAGAGTAAATAAGCACCCTGTAGATGCTTTTGCTAGTACAGAGTCTATGTGCAGCCGATCATTCCAGAAATTTAGTTATCACTCAAAATTAAATCATTGCAATTATCAGAAAAAGAAATCAGAAGTATTAAGTTAATTTTACTTATTTCAGTAGTTCTTCAGAACAACTTCAGGGGCTTTTGCTTATTCAGTAGACTTGGGTCATGATCCAGATGTACTTTTAAAAACCTTTTAAAATGATTATGCTATGTATTTCTGACTAAGAACCAAGGGGTTCCTCAATTTATAAATAAAGGAACTCTAACTGCTTTTGAACTGTGGCGCTTGAGAAGACTCTTGAGAGTCCCTTGGACTGCAAGGATATCCAACCAGTCCATTCTAGAGGATATCAATACTGGGTGTTCATTGGAAGGACTGATGCTGAAGCTGAAACTCCAATCCTTTGGCCACCTTATGCGACGAGTTGACTCACTGGAAAAGACTCTGATGCTGGGAAAGGTTGGGGGCGGGAGGAGAAGGGGACGACAGAGAATGAGATGGCTGGATGGCACTGCCGACTCGATGGACATGAGTTTGAGTGAACTCCGGGAGTTGGTGATGGACAGGGAGGCCTGGCGCGCTGTGATCCATGGGGTCGCAGAGCGTCGGACACGACTGAGCGACTGAACTGAACTGAACTCAGAGAGATTAAACAACTTGTCCAAAGTTAAAAAAAAAAAAGTTTCAAAGTTTTATCTAGAATCTAGCCGTCTCAACTCACAGAAAGCTACGAGTATGGGGAAAAAAACACACAGACTTTAGAATCTATATGCCAGCAAGAAGGATTAATACAGGATTTTAAAACTTCATATATTTTATATCTTTATATATTCTACTGAACAAAAGCTTGGAATCTTGAATGACTGGCTATTCCTTGTCATTGCCTAGCCAAAGCTTCTATTCATACTTCAAAACCAAGCATAAAAGTCACTATCTCTTCTTCCCATCTACCCCAGACAGGAATCTTTAACTCCATTCTCAAGATACCCACAACAACACTTAATCACTGCATTTTATTTAATTATCTACACATCTGTCTCACCCACTACAATATTAATTTCTTGGCACTGGAGACTGTATCTTAATTTGTTTTCCCAGTGTCCAGGAAGCCATTCAACAAATGAATGAATGAAAAGAAAACTCCCAATATTTGCTACTACCTGAAAGAATAGCTCATAATATAACTTCTACAGTTTTATTACGGTCAGGTATCTAAAATAATCAAGTATGCAATAAGAAGATATTTTCCAATACTTAAAACAAGATATTCCTTCAAAAACTTTAACCCATTATATATTTCAAAATTATTAAAAATGTTAATGATTCAAATAAAAGTTACCGTCCTTCAATTCTCAAGATGTCTATGCCATTTTCTGCTGTTCAACTCTCCTTACAAACTTGCAGTTTAAGAGATTATTAAGTTTAACTTATTGAAGTAAAACATTTCAGTACAACAGTATTTAAAGAAATGATTTAGAAGATTCCCTGTCACATTAGGAGAAGGCAATGGCACCCCACTCAAGTACTCTTGCCTGGGAATCCCATGGACGGAGAAGCCTGGTAGGCTACAGTCCATGGGGTTGCTAAGAGTCGGACACTAGTCGACTTCACTTTCACTTTTCACTTTCATGCACTGGAGAAAGAAATGGCAACCCACTCCAGTGTTCTTGCCTGGAGAATCCCAGGGACAGCGGAGCCTGGTGGGCTGCCGTCTATGGGATCGCACAGAGTTGGACACGACTGAAGTGACTTAGCAGCAGCAGCTGTCATATTAAGTGAGTCAAAATTAATAATTACAATACTGCAAATTCCTAATAGGATCAAAATTAATAAGATTTTACTATATTTACTAAAAATGACAATATTAAAACCAGTCAACAAAAAACACATCTTGGGAACAGAAAAAATAGTACTAATTAGTAAAGTTCAAGACAGAAACACACTTATTGGTTGTTCTTCCTTAATGGCATTTATTTTATTTCATGCAGGGTTTTTCAATGGAAAAAAAAGTTGCCATTTGACTTTAAAAATAAAAATGTAAAATGTATATTTGAAATCTCAAGAGACAAAGTACCTTCAATGAAGAAATAACTATATATCCTTAAAATTAAGGAAGATAAATGCTATTTCACTGTTTGAGTTTACACCTTGTACTTTTCCCTCAAGCAAAATTTTCTGTTTCAGTTCAGTTCAGTCGCTATCCGACTCTTTGCGACCCCATGAATCACAGCACGCCAGGCCTCCCTGTCCATCACCAACTCCCGGAGTTCACTCAAACTCATGTCCATCAAGTCGGTGATGCCATCCAGCCATCTCATTCTCTGTCGTCCCCTTCTCCTTCTGCCCCCAATCCTTCCCAGCATCAGAGTCTTTTCCAGTGAGTCAAATAGTCGCATGAGGTGGCCAAAGTATTAAAGTTTCAGCTTTAGCATCAGTCCTTCCAACGAACACCCAGGACTGATCTCCTTTAGAAAGGACTGGTTGGATCTCCTTGCAGTACAAGGGACTCTCAAGAGTCTTCTCCAGCACCACAGTTCAAAAGCATCAATTCTTCAGCGCTCAGCTTTCTTCACAGTCCAACTCGCACATCCATACGTGACCACGGGAAAAACCATAGCCTTGACTAGATGGACCTTGGTTGGCAAAGTAATGTCTCTGCTTTTTAATATACTATCTACGTTGGTCATAACTTTCCTTCCAAGGAGTAAGCGTCTTTTTATTTCATGGCTGCAATCAGCATCCACAGTGATTTTGGAGCCCCCAAAAATAAAGTCTGACACTGTTTCCACTGTTTTCCCATCTATTTCCCATGAAGTGATGGGACCAGATGCCATGATCTTTGTTTTCTGAATGTTGAGCTTTAAGCCAACCTTTTCACTCTCCTCTTTCACTTTCATCAAGAGGCTTTTTAATTCCTCTTCACTTTCTGCCATAAGGATGGTGTCATCTGCACATCTGAGGTTATTGATATTTCTCCCAGCAATCTTGATTCCAGCTTGTGCTTCTTCCAACCCAGCGTTCCTCATGATGTACTCTGCATATAAGTTAAAATAAGCAGGGTGATAATATACAACCTTGACGTACTCCTTTTCCTATCTGGAACCAGTCTGTTGTTCCATGTACAGTTCTGACTGTTGCTTCCTGACCTGCGTTTTCAGTTTTCTTATTATTATTCATATGGTTAGTCCTTTCAGCTTGTGCTTTTAATATGTCATGGACTAATTTTAGAAATATTCACAAAGAAAAAATGCATATAATATAAAAAGTAAATACAAAATATTTATAAGTTCCCCCAAATGTCAATAAATAGAATTTTAAATTTCCTAATTCTAAACTATTTCTCATTTCAATATACTACAAAGCTAAATAGAAGTCTTTAATAATCACTGGTATACTGTTAATTATGACCTCAATGCCTTTTCATAACAAACCCATACAAAGTTCACATAAAAGTAGTCTACAGTAAATAAGAAAATTATTTCTATAATTGCCTATTTCTTTTAGGTTAAGATTATTGTGTGTAAAATTATATCTGCCAGAAAAATTTCACTAATGATTATAACCTAATGACAAAAATAAATTAAGAGCCCAGACTTAGTGGTTAAGAGAGAAAGGAGTCAATCCAAACTTCTACTTTTCAGAGTAAGACTTGGACAAGTTAACCAAATTCAACTGCTTTATCTAGAGAATAAATCACAGATCTAGAGAATAAATCACAGATCTGTGGACAATTAAAAGAAAAAAATTTTTAATTTAGGATATAATAGCGATTCAATAAGGAGAAGACAATGGCACCCCACTCCAGTACTCTTGCCTGGAAAATCCCATGGATGGAGGAGCCTGGTAGGCTGCAGTCCATGAGGCCGCTAAGAGTCGGACACGACTGAGAGACTTCACTTTCCCTTTTCACTTTCATGCATTGGAGAAGGAAATGGCAACGCACTCCAGTGTTCTTGCCTGAAGAATCCCAGGGATGGGGGAGCCTGGTGGACTGCCGTCTATGGGGTCGCACAGAGTCGGACACAACTGAAGCGACTTAGCAGCAGCAGCGATTCACTAAATAGCTAGCATTACTTTTACTTTTATTACATGTTCTTTTTCCTAAACAAAGACATAAAAGGGAAGCCTGGCATGCTGCAGTTCACAGAGTTGCAGTCAGACATGACTTAGCGACTGAACAACCACAAAGATAAAACTATTTCTAACATAAAATGTACATCTACTGAGCATGATCTGAAATTATTGTTGGAATTTACTTAACACTAACACTGCAAGTAAATTATCAAACAAGAATACAAATTAAATTTTTAATCACCCTTGCCAGTAAAGACAAGAATTTTCAATACTGATACTTTCCCATCTGAGCCTTCTCATTTTCAACATATTGGATGTGGCTAACTAAATATATCCATCCCTTTAACTTTCTTAAAATATAAATATACAAGCAACAGATTAAGAATCCTAATTTCATTTATATGTAAACTGTACCAGGCTGCTGCTTCAACTTTATTTTTGGAAATAATCTATTTAAGTCATAATATAATAAAATATGCATGCACATATGTCAGCATTTGTACAAAAAATTGTATAAGTATACACAGCTTATTTTTTAAAAGTGGGAGATGAACAGGCAGAGAATTTCTGAAATCATATTTGAGTTTTTGACAATAACAAGTATTCCTTCTGTAATCATTTAAAAAATTTATTATTTAAGTTATTTAATAATTCCACAAAGGAAACAAAAAGTGGACAATTTACCATTGCCACTTAAAAATAATAAAAATAAGCCTCTTTCCTAAGTATTTTTCACTGATCTTTATCTCCTCAGCCTATATCATCCAGTATAACAAGAAATAGAATTATCAAATCCTCATTTTTAGAAGCACCTTCCTTGAAAACTAAAGTTACAAACAGATGTAGTAGGCTTTGTTTACAGAAATATATACGTTATATATATATGTATGTAACTTAAATACAGATTGAGGAAGAGACAATGCTTTCTTAACATGTTTAAGGATTTTGAGAATGAAAATCTCCCTGGGGAAAAAAATCTTATAGGTACTAACAGTACTTCTACAACTTGCCAAAATCCAATCTTTGGAACATGCTTTCCGCTCCTGATTAACCCACACAGAAAATAAGGCCCTTAAATGAAGAGAAATGTAACACTGAAAGGGAAGACTAAAGCTGATTCCCTTTCCTTTACCCTGACTGCATACTTCCCATACATCTTCCTACCTCCATTAGATAAGCACATATCAGGTAAAGACTTTCAATTTTACACTGTTATTAACTTCTTTACTCATAAAATAAATTTATCCAAAGTCACGGGCAAAAGCCTGTAATAAAAATACTCCAAAAAAGAAGTTTGCAATAGCTGGATAGGTATTTTTGCCTTTCTGTCCTTTAGAATTGAAGCAGTAACTTAACAAGATGAAAAATATGAAAAGTATTAATTGAGACCTTTTGGTACAGAATCACCAAGTTCATGTTGGTGATGGCATAGGAAAAAAGAGAAAAAAGTAAGAAAGAATAAACACACACACACACAAAAATTAAGGTCAGCTAAAAAATGTTTCCTTTTTGGAATTTTGGTATATGTTTGCTAAACAGCAGTAAAATTTCAGGAAAAAAACAAATGTTGCTGCCAAAAGTTACTGAGAGTCCTAAACAAATACCATCTTACATTTATAGAAGTTTTAAACTATTTTCACATTGTTATAATCTTTTATCTTCACAATCCTATGAAGTAGACAGATCATGTATTATCATCCCTATATTAAGAAAAACTAAACTGAGCTCAATTAAACTGTTTAAAATGGGCCTTATCTTCTACTTTGTAAACATAACAATCAGAGCTGGAACAGACTTGAGCATTCCTTTCACAGTTAATTTTACCCCATTTCACAGATGAAAAACAATGAAGCTCTGGGAAGTCAAGACACCCAACCAATATTACAAAACTCTCAGTGACATACTGAAGACTGAAAGGCAGGTCTCCTAACTTCTGGCTCCATACTCTTTATTTCCACCACACTGCCCTGCCATGTCACAATGAGTGATATAAAAGTAGGCTGAAAACGTTAAAAGTCACTATATAAGTGGGTAGTAGTAGTAGCTCCAGAAGAGGGAAGACATTTTTAATTTTTAAAAAATTAAGACATTATGAAATAAATACATTTAAATGTAAAACTACCTACCACCTTCACCTTTCACCCTTAAAATCCTCCTTCACATCTTCTTAAATCCCTGATTTGATTACAAATTCTTAAAATTTTCATAACCTGTATGTATTTGTTCGTTGTTCTTTAATCACTCAGTGGTGTCCAACTCTTTTGCAACCCCATGGACTATAATCACAAGGCTCCTTTGTTGGTGGGATTTCCCAGCCAAGAATACTGGAGTGGGTTGCCATTTCCTTCTCCAGCCTGTACATATTAAGCTATCAAAAATTACTCAATTGATATAAATTTTACTTCAAAAAGCCAAAATATTTTTCAGGAGCCATGTTACATTCCCCTAAGTATTAAAGCCTATTATTCTTGGTTACAGTAACTTAAAGTTATTTTATTGATACTGAGGTCACTGAAGTATTTTTCACTGTATATGCTCACTAAAATACTGCCATTGCAGACTTCTAGTTGAAACAGTTATCAGATCTGATAGACAATCTAATGCAAACATGAACTAATGAAAATGTGGTAACTGACTGGCAGAGATGCAGTATGCAGTAGAAGGGGTTTGTCTTTTTTTTTTTGAGGACTATAAAAGATTGAGATTGAAAAGATAACGGGGGTTTACACTGCCATAAAAACCTAGACAGCACGAACCTTATAAACACATGGTAAACGGATCTTATTCACTTTTTGGGGCAAGATTTTTGAACAAATGTTTCAATCCCAGCCAGCCAGGAAGATATGCCAGCCTTTATACACAACAACAGGCTGAAAGACTCAAAAATCCATCTGATGTATTTGTATATAAAATCACACAAGGAGGGCAGATCAAAAGCTATTATTATTAAAACTAGAGCAAGATTACACACACATACACACACACGCTCATATATATGTTGCATATACATACATACACAGTATGCATAATGTATTCATCCTTTTCAACAAGTCCTAACTGAAAGCTTCATGGACCGTGTAAGACCCCAAGTACTAGTAATTAAAAAATGAGTAACACAGTCCCCACTGAGCGGGAACTCACAATCACTCAGACAAGGCAGAAGTATTTCTCAAGAAATTATAAACGTGTTAAGTGCTGAAATATAATATTTCAGTAATTCAAAATATTAGACACTTGGATATAATGATCAACTCACTTTAAATTGTACTAGTTCAATAATGCAAGAGCCTAAAGTTTCTCAAAACAGGAAGTGAAAAAATATGCTTTTGAGAAAAGGCAGTGAACTGAAGTATTTGAACGCTTAAAATTTAGTCTAATCTTAGATCATTTATGAAGATGAAATCTGTAAAATCTATTTTCATGCCATAAAAATGTGTAACGAATGCTTTAAAAAGAGGAATTTTGCCTAAATACCCGAATCACTTTTGATGTTACTCTCACTTCCTCTTTTGGAAACCATCATAACCATTTCCTTTAACCACAATACCACACGTCTAGTAACTTTTAGCGATGTTTGTCTTGCTTGTTTTTTTGCACAAAGATCATATAGGAACGAATTTCCAAGCTAAAGAGCATCTCACAAAAAAGTTCAGGTCAATGAACCTGTAAGTAATACCATCTAAAATTATTACAAACTTACATAAACTTATAACCAAGTCTCTTCTCGGTAAATGCAGAGGGTTTCATTGGAATGACCCTGAGCTCCTGTCACACAAAATTTAAGTGTGAAGAGGCATTTTACTCTTGAGTGCACTAGGTTTAAGGTCAACCAATCCTCATTTCAGGGAAGCCAATGGAACACAGCCATCGCTACACAAAATTTATCATTATTAAACCAGGACAGTCTTCTCTAGAAATTTCAGCGTCTACATCAAATTGCTGAAATAGGTCAGTTTTATATTGAACTCCATCATACGAATTTTAAGTATTCTTTTCTTCAGGAGCCCTAATTTACAAGGGCTATAGCTGTACTGAGACAGAATGCATTAAAAAGCCAACAAAAATAATTATGAAGATATAACATCAAATACACACTGGAAACTGTCAGGATCTAGCCTGCATCAAAAAATCTTAAGTTTTCTCTCTACCAAATTACTAAAAACTTTACTAACTTTGCCTTAAAAGAAATAGAATGTTGGTATTTCTTTTCTAAAATAAATTAATGTAATATTTGCTCTGTCCTTCAATCTATTCTTAACTCCAACTCAGCCTTTCATTCCTTAATCTTGCGAAGGCCACGTAAAGACTTTCAATGGGCCTATTAGCTAGAGCTACTGAAATGATCAGACTACACCATAAAATCAGCATAATAGCAACACAATCACAGCTCTTATTGTGTGTAGACACCGAAGGTAAAGAAATTCAAGAAACGATGTTTCGGTATTATCGACATGGTTGGAAAAACTAAGCTGAGGAGGAGTAAAGAGAAAAAGAGAAGAAGGTTGTTATTCCTGTCCTAGTGACTCAGAACCCAGAAGTATTTCAGGAGAAAGCTGGTTCCACCCTACTCCCACCTCCTTTCCACCTTCAAAATGAAATAATTCCAAATCGTCAACACACTCTTACACGGCTTTTATTTAGCAATCCAGAATAAAACGGCCAAGTGGAGGAGATGTAGGGTTCACCCAGATGAGCCATTCCCTTCTCACATCCCCACTTACATACCAGAAGAACTGAGGGGGGAAAACAACCGCCACCATCTGCAGATTTCTACCTTTCGATCCCAGTTACGGTCACCCAAGTTTCCCTATCGCCCTCCGAGGAGCTCTCCATCCTCCCCGCTCTCGCGCAGCCCCAGCTCCGGGGGCCAGGGCGCCGAGCGGGCGGCGGCGGCGCCCCTCGGCCCGCGCCGGCCGGCCAGGTCCCATCGCTGGGAGCGGGCAAATGGCTCCTCTCCGCCGCTGGCCGGCCCGCGAGCCGGCGGGAGAGACGCCGGGGCTGCGCGTTAGGCCGCGGCGGGGCCTGCGCCGCGAGGCCGTGCCTTCTGCCCCGGGCGCCGCCGCCGCCCCGCCGCCCGGGCCGCCCGGCCTCCAGCCCGCCTCCGCCCGCCCGCCGCCCCCGCCGAGGCCTCGCCGGCCCGCGCGCACCTTCTTGATGTTGTAGAGGCGGGTGAGCATGCCGACGCCCCGGTCGTTGAGGATGGTGAGCTTCTCCGCCAGCTTCTGCTGACTCGGCTGCAGCACGGAGCGCGACATGGTGGCGGCGCCGCCGGCCTCGCGCGCAGTCGCCGGCCCGCGGCCTCCGCGGCTGCCTCGCTCGGGCCTCCTCCCCCACCGCCCGCGACCTCCGCCTCAGGGCAGCGCGCCCATGGCCCTCGCGCCCCAGCCCCGCGCGGTGGACAGAGCAGCCGCGGCGGCCGCCTCGTCGTCCCTCTCCCCGCCGCAGCCCGCGCCCCGACAGCCGCCTGCCTTCGGCCCGCCGCCCTTCCGTCCCCGCCCGCGGCGCTCTCCGCCCCAGCCCCCACCACCGAGCCGCCTTCCCGGCTCCTCCACTAGGTGTGGCGGAGGCGGCGGCGTCTCAGGCGGCTGAGAACGAGGCCGCTTCCCCGCAGCCCCGGACGAGCGCTCGGTCACCTGATCTGCCGCGCCGGCGCCCCCGCGAGGCCGGACGGGGAACTGCGCCTGGGGTGGGGGCGCCTCGCTGCAGCCGCCGCTCGGGACGCGGCTCCTGCTCCACGCCCGACCCAAGCCGGCCCGGCCCGCCCAGTCCGGGGAGCCTAAGCCCGACCCGAGGAGGTTACGTTTTCCCGTCCGCCACACACCCCTCGCCTTTCACGTTTCCAGAAGTTGCCTTTCCACCGCCTCCCTGGAGAAGCCGGCAGAAGCCCGCGGGGAGGGGCGGGGGCGGGGTGGCTTCCTTTCCGGCGAGTTTCGCCCGAGAGTGGGCTGCGGGCTCCCTGCGCTTCCCCTCCCACCTCTCGACAGACGCTCGCGCTGAACACCGCAGATGCGCTCCGCGGGCGGCCCGCGCCTCGCCCTGCCGCCCCTTGCCGGCCTCTCTCCCCCGCTTCAGCGCAGTTCAGGAGCGAGCGGGTCGGAGCGAGGGCGACTCAAGTTCCTCGGATAATCAGAATCTGACATTTGCGACGGGATTACCCTTCCGGAGAAGCCCGGCCTGAGGGAGGCAGAAATAAATGTTTCTTCAACTGCATGAAGGAACTTTCCTATTTTTTTTTTTCTGGCCTCCACCCCAAAGTTCACCCCTTCTTGGCAACATTCTGCTTTTCCATCTTTTTTTTTTCCTGATCAAATACCTCCCAGTCACACCCGAAGGCTGCCCCCTCTGATCAAATATGTTAGACATGATTCCAAAAGTAGCAAAATGCAAGGACTTATGTCACTGCCTTGGGTGAGGAACTCCAGCAAAGAGGAGTCAAGCTGTTTTGATGGATTTTTTTCGCCTTAATTTCGTTTGAGGTATTAATTTTTAAGTAAGTGACAAAATATTCTGCCACCTTCAATAAACGACATTGTAAAAGTAAGTGTCATTGGGTTGATCAAAACCCTTTATGGAAAGGAAATTGTGAGAAATATATTCTGAAACATTGTTTTAACCTAGTATATGTAGAGTTCCTTCAGAAATTTTCGTTTTACTATTACAAGATCAAGGCAGTAGACTGAACTTGATTTACGGAGCTTTGAAAAGAGTCCTACATTCACCGAAAAATCCTACCTGCCATTATGCTTGGAATCCTATACACAAAATTAACTCGAAGGAAGGTTTTTTAATAGAAACACCTCAGAGAGATCACCTATTAAGCTAGTATTAGTTATTAGCATATTGGGGGATCTCATTTATCTGGTTGCCTTCCAACTTGATAGTTTAAATATTAATTTAGAGAAGGTAAGAGTCTGGAACCTGAGATAGTGACTGGACCCGGGAAGGACAGGGTGTAGGGAGCTGGGTGGGGAGTAAAAATGTGCTTTTTTCAGGGACCAAAGGCAAATTTAACCAGACAGAATTAGAGTCCTACATAGAAAGGTTATATCATTTTCTAGTTTTTCAAAAGTGCTGTATACAGAGGACAATAAAGTGGTTCCGCATTAAAATTTGAACACAGATGTCATTTAGAAAAGCCCCATCATGATTCCACGTGAACTTGAACTCTTGAAGCTGCTTATAACTCAGAAGCACCGGGTAGAGGGATCACTCTGTAGATTCTAGCCTCATTATTGAATTTGTATTATAACTAACTTTTAGACATACTGGTCCTAGATTGAATAGAATATTTATATTAGGTGTAAGTGAAGTATTCATAATTCTTGCATTTCTCTACATTTTGCATCAAAAAGAATTTTGTTACTGAGCCAACCCTTTTGAAGTTTACCCATATGTGTAGTGTGAAGTGGGCTTCCCTAGTGGCTCAGCAGTGAAGAATCCGCCTATAATGCAAGAAACTTGGGTTTGATGCCTAGGTGAGGAATATCCCCTGGAGGAGGACCCCACAACTCACTCCAGTATTCTTGCCTGGAGAAACCCATGGACAGAGGAGCCTGGTGGGCTACAGTCCATAGGCTGGCAAAGAGTCAGACACCACAGAAGTGACTGAGCTCAAGCATAATATAAAGTTTATTGTAAGTGCTGAGGTAATAATCATGTATTTTCCTATGCATATATGATTTTATGGCAAGTATAATTAGTATATGTCCTTTTATATTTCCTCTGAGTATTTCAGTCTTTGAAAATATGTCATACCATGTGAATCAGCCTATTAAGTTATTATAAGAATTGCCCATCTTGTAGATTTTTTTCTTCCTACTGTTTTCTGGAAAAGCAGAAAATTTTTTAAATGATTAGGAAACTTAGAAAAGATTAGGTAAGTTTTAAAAAGCTTGATTGAAGATTTTATTTCCCTCATCATATACAGCATAGTCTTCACAATTCCTTTGATACTAAAGATTTTCAAATTGTTTCACTTCAGTTAAGAGATTTCTGCTGTTTGTCCCTAGAACATAAGGCTTCAGAGAGATTTAGAAAGTAGATGATAGCTTTTTATTTGCAGTAATCATAGAAATTTAGCTAAAATAGACCAATAGGCCTTAAAAAGTGTGAATTTTATTGTACATAAAGTATATATCAATAAATCTGACTAGAAGTTACAGAACAGTTTTGAAAAATTATTTTTTGTTGCAAGAAGTATAAAAGAACCCACTGTAAGTAAAGTAAACATTTGAAAACCCAAACTGGAAAATATATAAATTGGAAGAGGAATAAATTTGACTTTATAGAAGTATTCATAATAGAATTATATTTTGTGACCCACAAATATGTTTTACAATGATTCAGTTATAAAATCCTACCTATAAAATTTCAGAAACAAATCATGGGTATGACATATGGCTTTTTATATATGTGTTATATTCGATCATGCATAGTAATAATTCTGGATGGATTTAAATGTAAATGTTTGAACAATAAATACTTAAAGTGTGCAAAATACTGTTATTCTAAGAGGAGATATGAAGCTGTATAAGGTATAGATTTTAATCTCCCTAGCTCACATTCTGGGGTTCCCTGGTAGCTCATCTGGTAAAGAATCCGCCTGCAATGTGGGAGACCTGGGTTTGGTCCCTGGGTTGGGAAGATACCCTGGAGAAGGGAACAGCTACCCACTCCAGTATTCTGGTCTGGAGAATTCCGCGGACTATAGTCCATGGGGTCACAAAGAGTAGTACACAACTGAGTAACTTTCACTTTCACTTGGGCTTCCCTAGTGGCTCAGTTAGTAAAGAATCTGCCTGCAGTGCAGCAGACCCGGTTCGATCCCCCAGTCAGGAAGATCTCCTAGAGAAGGAAATGGTAACCCACTCCAGTATTCTTGCCTGGAGAATCCCATGGACAGAGGAGTGGGACAGGCTGCAGCCCTTGGAATCACAAAGGGTCAGACACAACTGTGCAACTAACTTTCACTTTTTTTTTCAGCTCACATACTAGGTGAGCATAGAACTGTACATACACAAGGAAGTCTAATATAAAGCAACCTGAGCTACAGGGCTATGAGAAAAGTCTAGAGAGAAGAGTTCCAAATTGAAGTTCCTGAAGTTCCTAAGCATGTGTGTATGTGTTGCTCACATGACTTAGCCCGCCAGGCTCCTCTGTCCATGGAATTCTCTAGGCAGGAATATTGGAGTGGGTTGCCATTCCCATCATCAGGGGATCGTCCCAATGTAGAGAGCGAGCCCAGGTTTCCTGCACTGCAGGCGGATTCTTCACTGTCTGAACCACCAGTGAAGCCCAAAGTTCCTAAGGCTTGTTCTAAAACTTAGGTTTGTTCAACTTTAATAAGTGCAAAATATTTTTTTTAAAGTGCAGGAAAATAATAGAAATGTTCATCACATACATGAAAGAACAAATAAAGTTGAAGGTAGAACAGAAAATAAGTAGGCCTGTGATTGCTAAAGCGGGAGGGAAAAAAAATCAATGCGGAAGAAGTATAGAAAAAAACGGGAAAACTAAAGGTAACTTTTGAGCACTTGAGGATAATAAAGATAATTTGAAATAATTGTTGACTTTGTTAATTATCCTTCAATGTCTCCTTCCTCAGAATAAAGTCTACATCTCTCAGTCTCCCTTGCAGGCTAGTTCTTGCCACTAGGACATAAGCTTTCAGGAAGCTTAAGAGAGTGCTGCGTTCTCTTTTTGCCAGTCTTCCCCTCTTGTTTCTTTCTGCCACATGAAACAAGAACACAGAGACCACTGTCTCAATCCGTGAAGACAGTGGCCACTCACTGAGGATGGCACAGAAATGGAGAGATGTAAGTGGGCTTCTTAGAGCAGAACTGTCATACCAAACCTCCCTGTTCTATATCTGGATTTTGTGTGAAACAGAAAGTTTTCCTTAAGCTTCTTTTAGTTGGGATTTTTTCTTAATTATTCATAACCAAACTTGATCCTAAATAATATTTTTTGTACTCAACATTATAGTATCATTACTAAGAATAAAATAAGGACTAGTAGTCCAATTAAATATTTATGTGTTTTTCATGTTTTGTGTCAAGTGCTACTATTTGAGTTACATTTTCTCATCTGCCTCTCTCAATTTAATGTGCTTAGTCGCTCAGCCGTGTTTGACTCTTTGCGACCCCATGGACTGTAGCCCTCCAGACTCTTCTGTCCATGCGGATTCTCCAGGTATTCTTTAAATATTTTCAAAGGATAATATTCCTTTGAGATATTATCATCCTCATTTTACAGGTGAGGAAACTAAAATGCCGATAGTTTTTTTTTTTTAATTAAGTTCATACCCATAGAAAGTGATAAAGCTGGTATTAGATTCTGTCAGTCTGACTCCAAGTTCATGCATTTTCTTAACCACTGTGCTATAACCGACAAGTTGGATGGCATAAATTTGTCATGAATAGATTCTGTAGTTTCTGGACAGTTCCTTAACTCTGCCCAAATCTTCCTAAACAGTCCCTTCATTAAATTTTCTTCAATTAACTGCTAGATTCAGCCATATTTTTCCCACACTAATATATCAGTTTTTTAGGTGTTTTTCTTTAGCTTTTGCCTCCTCCAGAAGCTAGAAGGGTAATTTTTTTTCTGTGACACTCTTTCCTAATCATGAAGTATATTTCAGTTTGCCCTTTTTTTTTTTTTTTTTTTTGATCACCCACCCTTCTGTTGCTTCTCTATCTAGAGCAAAAAGAGAGACAGATTGACAAAGATCTTCTTCCAAGGTTCTTAGCGTAAAGCTCTTCGATTAGGATATCTCCTGTCAAAATCAATGTTCCCCTAATTCTTAAACACAAATGCAACATTTTTCCTCACATACAAACCAGGTAGCTATGTATGACTTGAAATATATGACCAAATTTCTCTGAGAAGCCTAGAAATAAAGCAGTAGACATATAGTATTTTTTTGCCTGTTCCCTGTCCCTTCCTTTTGTGAAACTGCTACCTTTGAACAAAACTGAATGCAGAGAGTGAAAAATGGGTCAGGCTGTGGGGAAAGATCAGGCATACGTAAATAAGAAATACGGAGAAGGCAATGGCAAGCCACTCCAGTACTCTTGCCTAGAAAATCGCATGGACAGAGGAGCCTGGTGGGCTGCAGTCCATGGGGTTGCTACTAGTCGGACACGACTGAGCGACTTCACTTTCACTTTTCACTTTCACACATTGGAGAAGGAAATGGCAACCCACTCCAGTGTTCTTGCCTGGAGAATCCCAGGGACGGTGGAGCCTGGTGGGCTGCCGTCTATGGGGTCGCACAGAGTCGGACACGACTGAAGTGACTTAACAGCAACAGCAGCAAATAAGAAATGAA
Organism: Moschus berezovskii; assembly: GCF_049115385.1. Classification (NCBI taxonomy): domain Eukaryota; kingdom Metazoa; phylum Chordata; class Mammalia; order Artiodactyla; family Moschidae; genus Moschus; species Moschus berezovskii. The sequence goes on from NC_142461.1 coordinate 125,952,789, forward strand.
TGGAGTTTTGCAAGGAAATTTTACTTTTTTAAGCTGTCTAAAGATTGCATATAGTTGGACCATACTGTAGACAGAAGAACCAACTTTGGGTGAAGAACTTTGAAAAGGACAGTAGAAGATATCACTGTAGTTTAACTGTGGTCATAAAAAGGATAGACTAAGATATGTGCTAAATCAATACTTCAAGTTGTGTTCTCCTACATATTCAAAGACCATAAGGTATGAAAATTACACATAAAAATGATTAGGAAAGTGAACAGGGAAAGATGCAGTAACAGTATCCCAGTATCTATAGTAATTGAATAAAGAGTTAGGACTTAGTCAGAGACTGCAACTTGTTATTGCAAAGGAGTAACCAAGAGAAGTCTAAATGAAACAGAAATGTCTCCAGTAGTCAGCACAAGACATGCCAAAAATAGAACTGATCGGAAAAGTTCAAAAAGAAAACAATGAAAAATTAATTACAGCCTTGATCTTGATTATTCACATCCAATTAAATTCATCTTACACCCTGCAAGATCTTGGTAATGCACTTTACACATGTTTGTTTGCTTCTGCTCTGCAAACTAAATTTCCTTTTACAATCACTCAGAGAAACTCAGGTTCTCTCTGTGGAAAAATTCTAATGTAATGAGTAATTTCTATTTATGATTGGTTTTAATTCTTCTTGGTTCTTTTTACAGTACAAAGGGCTTGTGAGTTTTTTGTTTTTGCTTTAGAAATGTATTGTGCTTCAGTTCAGTCCAGTCGCTCCGTCGTGTCTGACTCTTTGCGACCCCATGAATCACAGCAGGCCAGGCCTCCCTGTCCATCACCAACTCCCGGAGTTCACTCAAACTCATGTCCATCGAGTCAGTGATGCCATCCAGACATCTCATTCCCTGTCGTCCCCTTCTCCTCCCACCCCCAATCCCTCCTAGCATCAGAGTCTTTTCCAGTGAGTCAACTCTTCGCATGAGGTGGCCAAAGTATTGGAGTTTCAGCTTTAGCATCAGTCCTTCCAATGAACACCCAGGATCGATCTCCTTTAGAATGGACTGGTTGGCTGTCCTCGCAGTCCAAGGAACTCTCAAGAGTCTTCTCCAGCACCACAGTTCAAAAGCATCAGTTCTTCGGCGATCAGCTTTCTTCACAGTCCAACTCTCACATCCATACATGACCACGGGAAAAACCATAGCCTTGACTAGATGGACCTTGGTTGGCAAAGTAATATCTCTGCTTTTTAATATGCTATCTAGGTTGCTGCTGCTAAGTTGCTTCAGTCGTGTCTGACTCTGTGCGACCCCATAGACGGCAGCCCACCAGGCTCCCCCGTCCCTGGGATTCTCCAGGCAAGAACACTGGAGTGGGTTGCCATTTCCTTCTCCAATGCGTGAAAGTGAAAAGTGAAAGTGAGGTCGCTCAGTCGTGTCCGACTGAGTGACCCCATGGACTGCAGCCTACCAGGCTCCTCCATCCATGGGATTTTCTAGGCAAGAGTACTGGAGTGGCTTGCCATTGCCTTCTCCGGCTATTTAGGTTAGACATACTTAAATAGTAGATGACGTATCAGTGTATACACACACTTATTGGTTGACCTTTGGGGTTGGGTCTTAAGTATTTTAAAATATTAGAATGCTACATGTAAAATTGGCAAAAAAAAGCAATGATAAAACAAAGCTTGAGTTAAACTACAGGTTAAGCCTGTGATGATACCCAACTTCCAGCTTATATTTTTACATTTAGTCTACCCTAAAGATGAATAGTTTACAAAAATTGGGAAGAATATCGAACATACTGAACTGGACCTTCACGAAGTCTAGACTAGAAGTACAAATTTAGGATCATCAAAATATGGATGATATTTAGAATCGTGGCAATAGATGAGATCATTTTTGGAAAGAGTATTTTTAAAAGGAAATTAGGGCCTAGTCCAAAGCCCTGAAGAACTCTGACTTTAGGAATCAAATACAGTTAAGTGGCGTCAGCAAAGAAGACTGAACAGGAGTTTGAAGGGAACCAGAGACTAGGGCAGTAGCCGGAGGGGTCCAGGGAGGGCTCTTTGTTTACTTTCAGTGGAAGTTGTCAGATTATCCTGTAAAGAGGGAGAGATTTATAACTCAGTACAGACAGAAAGGATAATCAAAGGTACAGAAGCCTTGACAGAACAGGAAGAAAGGAAATGAAGGGGAAGCAGATGACAAACAGACAAACTAATTTTCACTGGGAGTTCCAGGAAAAATCAAGATAATGATACTAGATAACATTTATTGGGTACTTGCATTGTGTCATGCTCTGCTCCAATGTCTTACATGTATTAATGTGCTTCATCTTCATAACAAACCCTGAAATAGGAACACTTTATTATTCCTATTAAACAGATGAAGAAGTTGCTCCTAAGGCCACAGCTGGTAAGGGGCAAAGCTCAGGCTGTTAACCACTTAATGAGAACACTGATGTAGGTGAGCAGAATTGGTTTGGGAAAGATAGGCAAGTTTTCTCATATCTTCTATTTTCTCAATAATTAGAAGTAGTTCATCAGTGTAAAGAGGAGGTCATGTGTCACAAATATTGAATGTTTAGCAGAAAAAAAGTCTAGGTTCTGGAATCAGACTGAAAGAGCTGGAATCCTGGTTTTGCCCCTTACAGTGGATCTTTGACATGTTACTAAAGCACGCTGAACCTCAATCTTTCACCTTAAGTGAGGATTATTGTATTTACCTCACTATGTCTACGGCCATACCACCCTGAACGTGCCCGATCTCATCTGTATTTACCTCACTAGATTGTTTGAGGTTGTATGGAATGATTTTTAGGACTGTACCTTGTGTAATTCAGTGAATATAAATGTTTCTTGTTACTACTACTATGCTGATTATTACTATTGTCCCAGGCTGCCCAGTTGTGTGATTTTCTACATTGGTACATGGCACAGAAGGGATGAAGAGCTGTAGATTTTTCTGTTTTTAGGTGAGTGCTCTGGAGAGAAAAAAGTGGCAAAGGAATTGAGAGTAGTGGTTAGAGAATAATATAGCTAACTGTGTTTTAAGACTCAACCAAAAAAATTTAAAAACTTGTCTAATTGTATTAGCATTGCTTTGTTTGACAAATTCCTATTTCAAAGTAATAACTTGTGAAAAAGACAGTTCCTCTATTTCATGTTAGACACACAGCATAATCATTAAGCTTCTAAGTGTTGATTATGTGCAAATGTTAGGGAAATTAAATTTTTTCTTATAAAATATACATTATGCTAAATATTATAAACTCATTATAAGATGATTTTCCCCTACTAAAACATCACTGAAGTCTAAATGTTTACAATAAGTCAAGTGTTCACTGATGCTTAAATTCAACTTTCTACACCCACTTAAATTCAAATCCAGTGTTACTTAACCACCATCATACCAACTAAGCTGCTACTGTTTCCTTGCTTTAAAGCTATGAACATTCATTGTCCTACCTAGATTATTTGTATGGTACATTTTTCCCGTTTCTGCCATTATTTCTAATGACTTCAATTGATTACTCTTTTCCCAACAAAACTTTAGAATCAGAATTTATTTAAATTTTTCACACTATGTATTTCTCCCATTCCCTGTGGTCTTTACTTGTGCTACACTTGAAATAAGAGGATGAACGATTAATTTTAAGTTTGTAAAAAGAAGAAAGCCATGTTTCACAGCTAGTATCGAATTGTTTTTACTTATTTCATGTCATAGATTCTAAATTTACAATATTAGGAGAATGTTAAAGCAAACTTTAGCATATGCATGTGTAAATACTTTCTTGTTTCAGATTTTAACTATAGAATAGTTTGACTTTGTAAGTTGAAAGTATTTATAAATAGCTATAATTAGAAAATATTTATGTTATCTAATATATTAGCTTAAAAATTGTAGTCATTCTGTTATCTAATATATTAGCTAAAACTGCAACTGCTAGATTACAAACAATAGTACTTCCAAACACCAGAAGAGGATATTGGTAGTCAACCAGTTCTGGAAATAATAAAGTTAGTCTAGATCACTTTCTTGTTTTAAGAGAGGGTGTGACAGACTTAAAGCTCATGACTTGAATCAGAAGAACGGAATGAAGCTAACAACTCGTCTTTACTTATTTCCCCCAAGGAGTTGAAGCAGAACAAAAACAAAGCTGTAACCATTTTTTCCTTACATTTTGGTCTTTATAGGCCAAATCAATTATTGATTCTAACTGAAGGTTCATAATTAGCTTTGGATCATGGATGCTATATAAATCTAACAAAACTAGACATCCTGTCCATAAAAATATACAAAATTTTAGTGCAATTTTAAAGAACTCACAGTCTCACTAAAGCCTGTATAAGGCCCACAGACCAAAGATTCAGAACTATTCTGGACTGTAATGAGTCCATCCAAAAAGCTACAGGAGGAGCTAATAATGTGTTAAATGTCCAGGTTTAACCTGACATAAATATTGAAAAACAAATGTTCAGACCAGCATTCAGAACGTAAAAAGTGTCTCTTTCCTGATCAGTTCAATGCATAACAACTGCCTCTATGGTAATCTTTCCACAGGAGGGAAAGTGTAGACTTTGTAATCACCATCCTTATCAGGACTAAATATCCCACTGTAGCTGGATTACTCAAGTTCCTTCTTTATCTGCCTCCTTCTGGTTCCAGACTTTGGCACCTCCAACAGAAAGTAGGAAGAAGAACTGAATGCATGAAACTCAAATGATTTTATTTTATTTCCAATTGAATACCTTGACTAAGTAGCTTGGTGCAAAGGAATCTGCTATTTAGCTCTAAGTTTTTGCCCTTTCTCTTACTGCTATATGTAATATAACATTGGCTGCCTCCTTAATGAAATATATAATGTCTTAAAGAGATTCTGTGGCTTCTGCACATTACGTAAGCCATAGTCAGTCTGCCTCAGAATGAATGCAGAAAAATTGTAAATTTAGTCTCAGAAGCATGCTGCTAAAGCAGACCCAGCCAACTTTTCAGCCTTCAAAGCTGCTTTGTATAAAGCAGAACATTTGGAAATCTGTCGCTGGTACACTCTATTCATACTGGATTAATAAAAAGTAATATTTAACATGACGAAGAAAAGGACATAGAATATAAGAAAGGATCACAAAAATGGAAAAAGCAATAAATTCCAACAAAATCCAGTTTTAGTTAAGTTTTCAAATACCTAGACATTTATATGTTTTTGAATGCTGACAATATACTCTTATTAATGAAATGTCCCCTCTCTTGACCTCAGTGCCCAGGGGCAAATTCCCTCTTTGCAGTGTGCAATATGCCTATGTTCCACACTGCTATTGCTTCTTCAGGTAGGCAAAAAGTAAATATATAGTAAATACCACCACCATCATTTAACATTAAATGGTTGACACAAAATAATGGACTTGACTACAATTATCGGAGTTAAGTCAGCTGCCTCAAATTCTTTGTGGAATAAGATCATTTCTAAAAAGATAATAAAAAATTAGGATTAAGGGATTTTTTTCTTGTCTCCATGGGAGAAACGTTAGTTTAATTTAGGTGAAAGATTTCTTCTTCTTTTATATCTCTTTTATTTCAAGTGGTGTACCTACCTTTATTGGAAGATTTTAAAAATTTTAACTTTATATTACAAATTGTTTCAAACATAAAAAAAATAAAGAGTATAAAGGCCTCCTCAGTTCAGTTCAGTTCAGTTATTCAGTCGTGTCCGACTCTTTGCGACCCCATGAATCACAGCACGCCAGGCCTCACTGTCCATCACCAACTCCCGGAGTTCACTCAAACTCATCTCCATCGAGTCGGTGATGCCATCCAGCCATCTCATTCTCTGTCATCCCCTTCTCCTCCCACCCCCAACCTTTCCCAGCATCAGAGTCTTTTCCAGTGAGTCAACTCGTCGCATGAGGTGGCCAAAGTATTGTAGTTTCAGCTTCAGCATCAGTCCTTCCAATGAACACCCAGGATTGATCTCCTTTAGAATGGACTGGTTGGATCTCCTTGCAGTATAAGGGACTCTCAAGAGTCTTCTCCAGCACCACAGTTCAAAAGCACCAATTCTTTGGTGATCAGCTTTCTTCACAGTCCAACTCTCACATCCATACATGACCACGGGAAAAACCATAGCCTTGACTAGACGGACCTTGGTTGGCAAAGTAATGTCTCTGCTTTTTAATATACTATCAAGGTTGGTCATAACTTTCCTTCCAAGGAGTAAGTGTCTTTTAATTTCATGGCTGCAATCAGCATCTGCAGTGATTTTGGAGCCCAAAAAATAAAGTCTGACACTGTTTCCACTGTTTCCCTATCTATTTCCCATGAAGTGATGGCACCAGATGCCATGATCTTTGTTTTCTGAATGTTGAGCTTCAAGCCAACCTTTTCACTCTCCTCTTTTACTTTCATCAAGAGGCATTTGAGTTCCTCTTCACTTTCTGCCATAAGGGTGGTGTCATCTGCATATGTGAGGTTATTGATATTTCTCCCGGCAATCTTGATTCCAGCCTGTTCTTCTTCCAGCCCCGCATTCCTCATGATGTACTCTGCATATAAGTTGAATAAGCAAGGTGACAATATACAACCTTGAAGTACTCCTTTTCCTATTTGGAACCAGTCTGTTGTTCCATATATATTCATTATCCAGCTTTGACACTTAACATTTTCCGAAACTTGAAACTGTAAAGGGTTTTAATGTATCTATAACTGAAACTAGAATTATTTTATTTATATAATAAATACTATAGAATTAGATTATAAATAATATAAACCATAAATAATTGGAAACTCTTGAAAGAGATCATTTTGAATTATTTTTAGAAGACAACTATTTATTGTTCCTTCAGAAAGGAATTGGGTTTATAAACAGAATTCTTAATGGGAGTTAATTTTATTTTCATGGTGCTTGATGGTAATTTTTAGAAACATTTTTAAAAGAGGAAACTGTAAGAATAAATATCAAAGTAACATGCCTAGCAATAGCCAAACCAAGTGGTCAAACTTATTAAGCTCAGTTAAATACATATCTCTCTATCAAACTGAAGCTAATAGCATGTGATACACCATTGCATGAGTCAGGCTTCCTAAATCTTGATTTCTTTGAAAAGCAAATGAAGGATGCGGCCGGTGCATTCATTGTACTGAGTCAATGGGTTGAAAAAGAGAAAGATAAACCACCTACTGAACAATCACATTTTTTTCTTCTAGGTGATTCACAATTCTTTGAAGACTGGCACTCATCCAGTGCTCATTTCACATATTTTGATCTCGGGCAACTTTGACTATGGAAATTTGATTATATAAAAATTTCTCTAACTGATGTATTATCGTCATTGTTCAGTCACCAAATGGTGTCCAACTCTTTGTGACACCATAGACTGCAGGGTGCCAGGCTTCCCTGAGTTTCTCAGGCTTCCCTCACCACCTCCCTGAGTTTGCCCAAGTTTATTTCCATTGAATCGGTGATGCCATCCAACCATCTCATCCTCTGTCACCCTTATCTTCTTCTGCCTTCAATCTTTCCTAGCATCAGGGTCTTTTCCAATGAGTCGGCTTTTTGCATCAAGTGGCCAAAGTACTGGGAATTCAGCTTCAGCATCAGTCCTTCCAATGAGTATTCAGGGTTGATTTCCTTTCAGATTGACTGGCTTATAGATGTAAACAAAAAAAAATTTTTAAGTCAGATAATTTTCAGAATCATAGTGTTATGTTTATTAAAACTTTTTTCAGCTAGTATTAAATATTTGCACTAGTTGACAAGAAAAATTACAAAATCATTTTGATTGATTCAGTCTAGGAAAAGTTTCTTCTTTTTCTGTTTCCAAAGAAGCATAGAAGAGCATTTTTTCTGGCAGTACTGGCTATAACTTTGGGGATATTAACTTATTATATTGATAAGCTTGATTAATATACTCTTCATTTAATTTTTGTTTATTAAATTTTAGGTTAAGCCTAAGATCTATTGTAAGAAAAAATGCTGTAATAAAATAGAGAAATATTAATCTTTATAATTTTATATTGTTTGTGATATCAAGTATCTTTTTCTCTCTATAACATACAAAATCCAAACTGTATTTTCCCCATGAATTTACAATGTCAGGGAGAAAAGAAGTCTTTAAAATTTAGAGCAGCAAGACTCCATACTTTGGAAAATGAGAAAAAATAAGTTTAAACTGCTCTTGTAGTAAAAAGAGCACTTTCATGCAGTGCTGTAACCCTTTTAAAGATTAATTTTGGCATGTGTATAAAGAACATTAAAAATATCATGCCTTCTAAATATGAACACACATTCATATATTCTTTTTTCTATATCAAGGAGCATTATTTGATTTTTTGAAATGTAATAAAGGCTTCTTGGTATATTCCTTTATTTATTTATTTTTAATTGAAGGAAAATTGCTTTACAAGGTTGTGTTGGTTTCTGCCATACAACAGTGCAAATCAGCCATAATTATACATGTATCCCCTCCCTCGTGAGCCTCCCTCCCCTGCCCCATCCCACCCCTGTAGGCCATCACAGAGCACCGAGTTGGCTTCCCTGTGTCATACAGCAACCTCTCACTGGCTATCTATTTTACACATGATGAAAGAGGCACCTGGTGGGCTACAGTTTCTAGGGTGGTAAAGAGTCAGACATGACTGAGCATACATGCACAGTGTATATATTAACATGTTGATGCTACTTTCCCCATTCGTCCCACTCTCTCCTTGCCCTACTGTGTCCACAAGTCCATTCTGTACATCTGCGTATCCATTTCATCCCTGCAAATAGGTTCATCAGTACCATTTTTCCTGATTCCATATGCATGCTTTAATACACAATATTTGTTTCTCTTTCTGACTTACTTCATTCTGTATAACAGGCTCTAGGTTCATACACCTCACTAGAACTGACTCAAATTCATTCCTTTTTATGGCTAATATTCCATTATATATGTAACACATCTTCTTTATGTATTCATCTGTTGATGGACACATCTAGGTTGCTTCCATGTCCTGGCTATTGTACATAGTGCTGCAGTAAACATCAGGGTACATGGGTCTTTCAGAATTGTGGTTCTCTCAGGGTATATGCCCAGTCGTGGGATTGCTGGGTCATATGATAGATTTATTCCTCACACTCGTATATTCTGCTCCCAGATGTATTCTCTAAGGAAAAAAATACTAAACTAAAAAAAAAAATGCACAAGAGTACTATTTATAATAAAACAGATTAGAAACAACTTAAATTCTCATAGTAGGAAATAGTCATAAGAGTTACAGAACATCCACATCAAGAAAATTCTAAGCAATTCCATGTCAATGAAAGAAAACATGGATATACAGGTCTTAACTAAAATCTCCTGTGTATCTCTTGCTATCTGGGGCTTCCGACAACAGTTCTTGGTTTTCTACTAGCTTTTGAGAACTGCAAAGTAGGCCTTTGCAGGCAAAGTAGGCCCTATGAGGAAAACAAGCAGATCAACTCTTGATGATGAGTAACACAATCAGCTGTTGGTACTCAAGGTGTTCAGTTCACCTCAGTTCAGTTGCTCAGTCATGTCCGACTCTTTGTGACCCTATGGACTGCAGCATGCCAGGCTTTCCTGTCCATCACCGACTACTGGAGTTTCCTCAAACTCATGTCTGTTAAGTCGGTGATGCCATCCAACTATCATTCCCTTCTCCTCTTGCCTTCAATCTTTTCCAGCATCAAGGTCTTTTCAAATGAGTCAGTTCTTCACATCAGGTGGCCAGAGTATTGGAGTTTCAGCTTCAGCATCAGTCCTTCCATGAATATTCAGGACAAATTTCCTTTAGGATTGACTGGTTGGATCTCCTTTCAGTCTAAGGGATTCTCAAGAACTTCTCCAACACCACAGTTCAAAACCATTAGTTCAGTTCAGTTCAGTTGCTCAGTCATGTCTGACTCTTTGCAATCCCACGAACTGCAGCACGCCAGGCCTCTCTGTCCAACAACAATTCCCGGAGCCTACCCAAACTCATGTCCATTGAGTCGGTGATGCCATCTCATCCTCTGTCGTCCCCTTCTCCTCCTGCCTTCAATCATTCCCAGCATCACGGTCTTTTCCAATGAGTCAGCTCTTCGCATCTGGTGGACAAAGTATTGGAGTTTCAGCTTCAACATCAGACCTTCCAATGAACACCCGGGACTGATTTCGTTAGGATAGACTGGTTGGATCTCTTCGCAGTCCAAGGGACTCTCAAGAGTCTTCTCCAACACCCCAATTCAAAAGTTTCAATACTTCTGCACTCAGCTTTCTTTATAGTCCAACTCTCACATCCATACATGACTACTGGAAAAACCACAGCCTTGACTAGACAGATGGACCACTATTGATTAAGTAATGTCTCTGCTTTTTAATATGCTATCTAGGTTGGTCATAACTTTCCTTCCAAGGAGTAAGCGTCTTTTAATTTCATGGCTGCAATCAGCATCTGCAGTGATTTTGGAGCCCCCCAAAATAATGCCTCTCACTGTTTCCACTGTTTCTCCATCTATTTGCAATGAAGTGATGGGACCAGATGTCATGATCTTAGTTTTTCTGAATGTTAAGCTTTAAGCCAATTTTTTCACTCTCCTCTTTCACTTTCATCAATCGGCTCTTTAGTTCTTCTTCACTTTCAGTCATAAGGGTGGTGTCATCTGCATATGTGAAGTTATTGATATTTCTCCCGACAATCTTGATTCCAGCTTGTGCTTCCTCCAGCCCAGCGTTTCTCATGATGTACTCTGGATGTAAGATAAATAAGCAGGGTGACAATATACAGCCTTGACGTACTCCTTTTCCTATTTGGAGCCAGTCTGTTGTTCCATGTCCAGTTCTAACTGTTGCTTCCTGACCTGCATACAGGTTTCTCAAGAAGCAGGTCAGATGGTCTGGTATTTCCATCTCTTTCAGACTTTTCCACAGTTTATTGTGATCCACACAGTTAAAGGCTTTGGCATAGTCAATAAAACAGAAATAGGTGTTTTTCTGGAACTCTCTTGCTTTCTCCATGATCCGGTGGATGTTGGCAATTTCATCTCTAGTTGCTCTGCCTTTTCTAAAACCAGCTTGAACATCTGGAAATTCATGGTTCATGTATTGCTGAAGCCTGGCTTAGAGAATTTTGAGCATGACTTTACTAGCGTGTGAGATGAGTGCACTTGTGTGGCAGTTTGAGTATTCTTTGGCATTGCCTTTCTTTGGGATTGGAACGAAAACTGACCTTTTCCAGTCCTGTGGCCACTGCTGAGTTTTCCTAATTTGCTGGCATATTGAGTGCAGCACTTTCACAGCATCATCTTTTAGGATTTGAAATAGCTCAACTGGAATTCCATCACCTCCACTAGCTTTGTTTGTAGTGATGCTTCCTAAGGCCCACTTTATTTCACATTCTAGGATGTCTGGCTCTAGGTGAGTGATCACACCATCGTGATTATCTGGGTCATGAAGATCTTTTTTGTACAGTTCTTCTGTGTATTCTTGCCACCTCCTCTTAATATCTTCTGCTTCTTTCAGGTCCATACCATTTATGTCGTTTATTGACCCCATGTTTGCATGAAATGTTCCCTTGGTATCTCTAAAAGATGTCCTTTTCATTATAGGGAACTGGAATGGAAAAGTAGGAAGTCAGGAAACACCTGGAGTAACAGGAAAATTTGGCCTTGGAGTACAGAATGAAGCAGGTCAAAGGCTAACAGAGTTTTTCCAAGAGAACACACTGGTCATAGCAAACAGCCTTTTCCAACAGCACAAGAGAAGACTCTACACATGGACATCACCAGATGGTCAACACCGAAATCAGATTGATTATATTATTTGCAGCCAAAGATGGACCAGCTCTATACAGTCAGCAAAAACAAGACTGGGAGCTGACTCTAGTTCAGATCATGAACTCCTTATTGCCAAATTCAGACTTAAATTGAAGAAAGTGGGGAAAAGCATTAAACCATTCAGGTATGACCTAAATCAAATCCCTTATGACTATACAGTGGAAATGACAAATAGATTTAAGGGACTGGATCTGATAGACAGAGTGCCTGATGAACTATGAACAGAGGTTCATGACATTGTACAGGAGACAGGGATCAAGACCATCCCCAGGAAAAAGAAATGCAAAAAAGCAAAATGGCTGTCTGAGGAGGCCTTACAAATAGCTGTGAAAAGAAGAGAAGTGAAAAGCAAAGGAGAAAAGGAAAGATATACCCATTTGAATGCAGAGTTCCAAAGAATAGCAAGGAGAGATAAGAAAGCCTTTCTCAGAGATCAGAACCATCAGTTCTTCTTTGTAGTCCACAAGCTTTCTTTGTCGTCCAACTCTCACATCCATACATGACTACTGGAAAAACCATAGCCTTGACAAGATGGACCTTTGTCAGTAGAGTAATGTCTCTGCTTTTTAATATGCTGTCTAGGTTTCCCATACATTTTCCTCCAAGAAGCAAGCATCTTTTACTTTCATGGCCGTAGTCACCATCTGCAGTGATTTTGGAGCCCCAAAAAATAAAGTCAGCTGCTGTTTCCTCTGTTTCCTCATCTATTTGCCATGAAGTTATAGGCCCAGATGCCATGATCTTAGTTTTATGAATGTTGAGTTTTAAGCAAATGTTTTCACTCTCCTCTTTCACTTTCATCAAGAGGATTTTTAGTTCCTCTTCATTTTCTGCCATATAAGTGGTATCATCTGTGTATCTGAGGTTATTGATATTTCTCTTGGCAATCTTGATTCCAGCTGGTACTTCATCCAGCCCGATATTTCACATGATGTACTCTGCATATAAGTAATTATATATAACACTCAAGGTATTAGAGTGATATGTTTCCTCAGCTCAGATTCTATAGCAGAAGAGAGAAAGTGAGGGAAATACTAAACTATCTTTCAAGCCCCTGGAAAGATCATAACCCAAGATTAAGTTTTTCAGCCAAATAGACCTTCAAATAGTGAAACCTGGACCTTTGGTGGTCTGACAAGGGGTCAGGACAAGGCAAGCACAGCAGTTTCCAGCTCCACAATGGCTGACATGGACAATGGCTGATAGAGATGGACTTTTAAGGCACAAAATCCACTAACCTGTGTGGAGCAAAATGAACTTTTCCCTCAGGAGTCTTTGTATCTCCTGTGGTACTCACAAAGCCCAATGCCAAAGCTATTCCTTTCATAGATTGAAAAGGCCATTGTGAAAACCATCCCCTTTGTATGCATTCCATGTGTTGATCTACCCTTTTAAAATCTCCATCATCTTTTAGTTTAGCCAAAAATATGTAGTGACACTGACTGCAAAGAGCTGCTTTTAAAATGTACTTATATCAAAAGGTAAATACAAATTCTCCAGTTCCTCTTTTCCCTTTGCTGGCATGGATAAGGTCAGTAGGTAGTTTCATATTGAGGGTAAAACAGAAAAGGACATACTATGTTTAGAGGAAAAAATAACGGTGATAATCTTGGTGGTCTGGCCAGGGTGTGCTGTAGGGACATATCTCCCTTGATAAGAGAAAGAGGAAGTTTCCTTTCACTAAAGAGAGTCAGCATTTAAGAGGGCTGTGGGAGAAGATGTGGAACTCCAAAGGCAGGAAATAAAAGGAACTTACTCATAGAGTTAGGCTCAAAGTAAGAATTGCTCTCAAAGGAAATGTATGGTGTCATAATTCTGCCTAAAGCTGTCTGGATAACAGTTTGGGAAACCTGCTTCCTCTCTCTTGCTCTAAATCTTGGAGAACAAAGAATTTAATGTCACTGGAGGTTGTGATGGGAGGGGAGGTAGTAGAGATACCAAAACCCCTGGAGCCAGCTTTCCATTTCCCTGGAGCTAAAGGTAGCATCAGCTCTTACTTTTTACTCTTCTTTCCATTAAGACAGCTCTAGCCCAGCCCATGTGAGAATCATCAAGACTCTCCTCATCCCTTGAAAGACTCTGAAACTCCAGCAGCGGAAGTGTGGAAGAGTAAGTGTAAAAGGAGCATCTATAAAGCTACAGAAGTTATTTTCCCAAATGAAAGAGCCCCTTTAAATCTGTCCCCATTTTACAAAATTAAGATATTCTAATGTTAATAAAAAGTAGCCAACTTTATAGAAAAAAAACAAACCTGAAGTTTTGGAGTTTTGTAGGAATGGCAATCAAGTCATTGTGTTAGTTTAAAAATTCTCCTTTGTCTAACCTAGGAAGGGGAAAAGATGGCCTGATTAGGTTTCAACTGTTTTCATTTCTGGGACTCATGTTCTCATAATGGTTCAAATTGAGTAGAAAAATCAGAAAATCATAACATTTTAGAGCTAAATAGGCCTGGGAGATCATTCATTCCTTTTCATTTTATGGCAGAGAAATTTCAGAAAGGATAAATGGTTCAAATGTAGAAAGCCAAAACGTAGTGAGAGAAGCAGTAAGTATATGTAATCCATAAAATGAAAATCAGATCAGATGAATCTGAGTTCACTATAGAAATTGTCGTCACACTTAACCATATTTTCTCTGCTGTTTTGGGTATATGTTTGTTGTCTCTCATTCTGTTGGTTAGGAATGGAACAAAGTTTTTCAAAATTATTTTTTTTACTGCTACAATGGAAATCTACAAAAATGGGTAACAGACTGTTTTGGAACCATTGTTCAGAAGTGCATTTAACTTGGAAATGGTTACCATGGAAATGAGCACATGGTGTGTGACTCTATAGGTTTCCAGTTGCAATCTTTTATGCTGCTAAGACATAAATAGCCAATATACACACATAGATGCACATGAGCCCATGCACACATGCACACTGAATTTAATCGTTCCTCTCTTTCTGTAACATTCAGTTTAGTTCAGTTCAGTCGCTCAGTCGTGACCAACTCTTTGCGACCCCATGAATCGCAGCATGCCAGGCCTCCCTGTCCATCACCAACTCCCGGAGTTCACTCAAACTCGTGTCCATCGAGTCAATGGTGTCATCCAGCCATCTCATTCTCTGTCGTCCCCTTCTCCTCCTGCCCCCAATCCCTCCCAGCAACAGAGTCTTTTCCAGTGAGTCAACTCGTCGCATGAGGTGGCCAAAGTATGGGAGTTTCAGCTTTAGCATCAGTCCTTCCAATGAACACCCAGGACTGATCTCCTTTAGAATGGACTGGTTGGATCTCCTTGCAGTCCAAGGGACTCTCAAGAGTCTTCTCCAACACCACAGTTCAAAAGCATCAATTCTTCGGCGATCAGCTTTCTTCACAGTCCAACTCTCATATCCATACATGACCATGGGAAAAACCATAGCCTTGACTAGACGGACCTCCGTTGGCAAAGTAATGTCTTTGCTTTTTAATATGCTATCTAGGTAGGTCATAACTTTCATTCCAAGGAGTAAGCATCTTTTAATTTCATGGCTGCAGTCACCATGAAGCCTTCAGTGATTCAGGAGCCCAAGAAAATAAAGTCTCTCATTGTTTCCAGTGTTTCCCCATCTATTAGCCATGAAGTGATGGGACTAGATGCCATGATCTTAGTTTTCTGAATGTTGAGCTTTAAGCCAACTTTTTCACTCTCCTCTTTCACTTTCATCAAGAGGCTCTTTAGTTCCTGTTCACTTTCTGCAATAAGGGGGGTGTTATCTGCATTTCTGAGGTTACTGATATTTCTCCCCGCAATCTTGATTCCAGCTTGTACTTCATCCAGTCCAGCATTTCTCATGATGTACTCTGGATGTAAGTTAAACAAGCAGGGTGACAATATACAGCCTTGACATACTCCTTTTCCTATTTGGAACCAGTCTGTTTTTCCATGTCCAATTCTAACTGTTGCTTCTTGACCTGCATACAGATTTCACAGGAGGCAGGTCAGGTGGTCTGGTACTCCCATCTCTTTAAGAATTTTCCACAGTCTGTTGTGATCCACACAGTCAAAGGTTTAGCATAATCTATAAAGCAGAAGTATATGTTTTTCTGGAACTCTGTCACAATTTTGATGATCCAACAGATGTTGGCAATTTGATCTCTGGTTCCTCTGCCTTTTCTAAATCCAGCTTGAACATCTGGAAGTTCACAGTTCATGTACTGATGAAGCCTGGCTGGGAGAATTTTGATCATTACTAGCGTGTGAGATGAGTGCAATTGTGCAGTAGTTTGAGTATTCTTTGGCATTGCCTTTCTTTGAGATTATAATGAAAACTGACCTTTTCCAGTCCTGTGGCCACTGCTGAGTTTTCCAAATTTTTGGCATATTGAGTGTAGCACTTTCACAGCATCATCTTTTAGGATTTGAAATAGCTCAACTGGAATTCCATCACCTCCACTAGCTTTGTTTGTAGTGATGCTTCCTAAGGCCCACTTTACTTCTCATTCCAAGATGTCTGGCTCTAGGTGAGTGATCACACCATTGTGATTATCTGGGTCGTGAAGATCTTTTTAGTACTTTCTTCTGTGTATTCTTGCCACCTCTTCTTAATAACTTCTGCCTTTGTTAGGTCCATACCATTTCTGTCCTCTATTGTGCCCATCTTTGCATGAAATGTTCCCTTGGTATCTCTAAGTTTCTTGAAGAGATCTCTAGTCTTTCCCAGTCTGTTGTTTTCCTCTATTTCTTTGCACTGATTCTTTGCATTGCTCACTGGGCCATGGTCAGTAAATCTTTCATCCAGTTTTCTGTTGATGGGTTGGGCTGTGTTCCCTCTCTGTTATTTGACCTGAGGCCAAACTATGGTGGAGTTAATGAAGATAATGGTGACATCCTTAAAAAGATCCCATGCACTTACTCCTACACTCAGTGACCCCAACCCTGCAGCAGGCCACCACCGACCCACGCCTCTGCCAGAGACTCCTGGACACTCATGCGCAAGTCTGGGTCAGTCTCTTGTGGGGTCACTGCTCCTTTCTCCTGGGTTCTAGTCTGCACAAAGTTATGACCAACCTTGACAGCATATTAAAAAGCAGAGATATTACTTTGCCAACAAAGGTCTGTCTAGTCAAAGCTACGGTTTTTCCAGTAGTCATGTATGAATGTGAGAGTTGGACTATAAAGAAAACTGGGCACCAAAGAATTGATGCTTTTGAACTGTGGTGCTGGAGAAGACTCTTGAGAGTCCCTTGGACTGCAAGGAGATCCAACCAGTCCTACCTAAAGGAGATCAGTCCTGAATATTCATTGGAAGGACTGATGCTGAAGAAACTGCAATACTTTGGCCACCTGTTGCGATGAACTGGCTCACTGGAAAAGACCCTGATGCTGGGAAAGACTGAAGGCAGGAGGAGAAGGGGACGACAGAGGATGAGATGGCTGGGTGGCATCACCAACTCAATGGACATGAATTTGAGCAAGGTCCAGGAGTTGCTGATGGACATGGAAGCCTGGCGTGCTGTAGTCCATGGGATCGCAAAGAGTTTGACATGACTGACCGACTGAACTGAACTGAGTTCTTATTTAATAATGTATTTAAATGAAAGTGAGGTCTTTAAAAATCTACAGTATTCACACCTCGGTCTTTTAAAGCAAAAAGTATCAAGACTTAAGTATCACAGAACGAGATACCTGTCCAAGATCAGAAAAAAGTCCTTTCACTCCATGCCGTCTCACCCCAAAGCAACATCGTTTAGAATACCCACCGCTTACAAAAAATGAGTACTTTCTACCATTTGCACAGTGTAGTGATTTTAGTTTCTACTCTTCATCACCATAGAATGTCTCCAGGGATTTGTTGTTCAGTCGCTCAGTCATGTCCGATTCTTTTCCACCCCATGGACTGCATCACGCCAGGCTTCCCTGTCCTGCAGCATCTCCTGGAGCTTGCTCAAATTCATGTCCATTCAGTTGGTGATGCCATCCAACCATCTCATCCTCTGTCGTCCCCTCCTCCTCCCACCTTCAATCTTTCCCAGCATCAGGGTCTTTTCTGATGAGTCAGTTCTTCACATCAGGTGGCCAAAGTATTGGAGTTTCAGCTTCAGCATCAGTCCTTCCAATGAATATTCAGAATTGATTTCCTATAAGATTGACTGGTTTGATCTTCTTGCAGTCCAAGGGGACTCTCAACAGTCTTCTCCAACACCACAGTTCAAAAGCATCAGTTCTTTGGTGTTCAGCCTTCTTTATAGACCAACTCTCACATCCATGCATGACTACTAGAAAAACCATAGCTTTGACTATATGGACCTTCATTGGCAAAGTAATGTCTTTGATTTTTAATATGCTATCAAGGTTTGTCATAGCTTTTCTTCCAAGGAGCAAGCATCTTTTAATTTCATGCCTGCAGTCACCGTTCTGCAGACAGAATATAAAGTCTGTCACTGTTTCCATTGTTTCCCCATCTGTTTGCCATGAAGTGATAAGGAGTAGTGGTGGTTTCCACTTCCACAGTTGCCATCTTAGATCCATCTATCTCTAGGGATATTTCCAGAGAAACATGTATTCTTTAGGAGCATTTCTAGAGGGAAAAATTAGTTGGAACCGCTGACTCAGTTGAGAGAGGATTGGAGATAAATATATAAGACATGTAATTTTGCTTTGGACCAATTTGTCATCCCTTTCCCTATGGCTCAGCGGTACAGGATCCACCTAAAATGCAGGAGATGCAGGAGACATGGGTTCGATCCCTGGGTCGGGATGATCCCTTGGAAGAGGAAATGGCAACCCACTCCAGTATTCTTGCCTGAAGAATCCCATGGACAGAGGAGCCTGGTGGGCTATGGTCCATGGTCTAAAATGCGTTGGACATAATTGAGCATGTATGCAATTAGTTATCCAGCTAAATGCTGACACTGAGATACATTTTGAGGGTGAAGTTCCAATGCTTTCTAATACATCCATCTGAAAGGGAAAGTCACTAAGTCGTGTCCAACTCCTTGTGACCCCATGAACTATATAGTCCATGGAATTCTTCAGGCAAGAATACTGGAGTGGGTAGACTTTTCCTTCTCCAGGGGATCTTTCCAACCCAGGGATCGAACCCGCAGGGAAGATCCCTGGAGAAGAAATTCTCAACTCACTCCAGGATTCTTGGCTGGGACATCCCATGGACAGAGGAGCCTGGCAGGCTACAGGCCATAGCATCGCAAAGAGTTGGACACAACTGAAGTGACTTAGCATGCATGCATGCATTTTTGTAATTACTGTAATTAAAGATGTTTCAGTTCAGTTCAGTCGCTCAGTTGTGTCCGACTCTTTGCGATCCCATGAAGCACAGCACACCAGGCCTCCCTGTCTATCACCAACTCCCAGAGTTCACTCAAATTCATGTCCATCGAGTCGGTGATGCCATCCAGCCATCTCATTCTCTGTCGTCCCCGTCTCCTCCTACCCTCAATCCCTCCCAGCATCAGAGTCTTTTCCAGTGAGTCAACTCGTCACATGAGGTGGCCAAAGTATGGGAGTTTCAGCTTTAGCATCAGTCCTTCCAATGAACACCCAGGACTGATCTCCTTTAGAATGGACTGGTTGGATCTCCTTGCAGTCCAAGCGACTCTCAAGAGTCTTCTCCAACACCACAGTTCAAAAGCATCAATTCTTTGGCGATCAGCTTTCTTCACAGTCCAACTCTCACATCCATATATGACCACGGGAAAAACCATAGCCTTGACTAGACGGACCTTTGTTGGCAAAGTAATGTCTCTGCTTTTTAATATACTATCATGGTTGGTCATAACTTTTCTTCCAAGGAGTAAGCGTCTTTTAATTTCATGGCTGCAATCAGCATCCGCAGTGATTTTGGAGCACCCCCCAGAAAAGTCTGACACTGTTTCCACTGTTTCCCTGTCTATTTCCCATGAAGTGATGGGACCAGATGCCATGATATTTGTTTTCTGAATGTTGAGCTTCAAGCCAACCTTTTCACTCTCCTCTTTCACTTTCATCAAGAGGTTTTTTATTTCCTCTTCAATTTCTGTCATAAGAGTAGTGTCATCTGCATATCTGAGATTATTGATATTTCTCCCAGCAGTCTTGATTCCAGCTTGTGCTTCTTCCAGCCCAGCGTTCCTCATGATGTACTCTGGATGTAAGTTAAATAAGCAGGGTGACAATATACAACCTTGACGTACTCCTTTTCCTATTTGGAACCAGTCTGTTGTTCCATGTCCAGTTCTAACTGTTGCTTCCTGACCTGCATAGAGGTTTCTCAAGAGGCAGGTCAGGTGGTCTGGCATTCCCAACTCTTTCAGAATGTTCCACAGTTTCTTGTGATCCACACAGTCAAAGGCTTTGGCATAGTCAATGAAGCAGAAATAGATGTTTTTCTGGAACTCTCTTGCTTTAAATCCTTTTACTCTCTCTAATTTGACAGTTGTCCCCACCACTTTACTGAAGCTCTTCTATATAAAATCATTAGTGGATTTCGCTTTATTATGTCAAGTTTTATCTTCTTTGTTCTCTGTGTCCTGGCTTCTCTGTAATTTTTTATAACATTGAACAACATTTCAAACTGTGTTTAACCTTTAATAATATGGCTCAGGTTTTTGACAAGCCTCTATAACTTATCTGCTTCCGTTTCATGTTTCACTTGCTTTTTAGTTCCCCAAGATTTGTTCCCCAGAATTTTGTCCTTGGCTGGGCTTTCTTTAAACTGACTCCTTTGATAAATTCATTTCTTGTCTTTCAACCATCACTTCTACATGAATGATCTCATCACAATGCAGTTTTCTAGCTTTGCTCACTTACTGATTTGTCTATGAAATATTTATTAAATTCTTACATTATGGAAGGCACTAAGTAAATAAATTATGTTCCCCAACATTCTATAAAAATACAATTCACAACTCTCACAAGACTAGCTAGAAACTGTCAGGTCATCTTTGATGAGCCTCTTACTTCAGTTCCTATATTTATTCTTTCAATAACTTAATTTTAAAAAGTGTCTCTTGAGTGATTTGTTTTTTTGTATGTACTTCAACATAATCCATGTTACCAAGTCCCTAGTGGGTTATTATCTTTTCTTTTTAATTAGTCATTTGACAATTTTCTTCAGCCTATATAATAATAGCTCTTATCATATCACTCTTACTCTTCATAAACACCACAAGCCCCAAAATTTCCAGCTGGTTTGTGAGGCTTCCATGATCTAAAACTACCATAAGTGTAAATTTTATTCCTAAGAAGTCCCTTTCTTAAACAGCTAGAAAGTTCCCTCTGAAACGTGTATCCTTATCACTTCTATGTTTTTGCTAATACTAGTTCTCTTATTGTGTGATTTCATTTTTTTCTGCTGATGTTTTTTCCCTCCCAAATGGAATTGTAAGCTCTTGGAAATCAAGACCTAGTTTTAGTTGTTGAATTTTATCTATTCTGAAATACACATGCTTTCATATTGTTAACTTGCTCTGAAATAAAGATACATCTTAAT
The DNA here is from genome assembly GCF_049115385.1 of Moschus berezovskii. Taxonomy (NCBI): domain Eukaryota; kingdom Metazoa; phylum Chordata; class Mammalia; order Artiodactyla; family Moschidae; genus Moschus; species Moschus berezovskii. The sequence continues at coordinate 125,974,028 of NC_142461.1, forward strand.
TAACTTCAACAATGTTGTAAACCTTGTAAAAATGTGATTGGTAGTACTTCTTTCCTGGTGGTACATGAAATAATGGTGTGTCTTATAATCAATGGTATGTTAAATTTAATGAAATACCATTTTGGGATAACCTCAGAACTTGGTGAAATATTAAGCTCATTGCAGATATTCCACAAATGGTTGTTGGTTAATTTATTTCCTGGTTATAAAGTTCTGAACCACAGAAGTGGCTGCACTAAAGATAATTTGCAAGTACAGCTTGTTAGTAATTTCAAAAATAAAAACAAAAAAAAATTTTTTGAAGTGAAGGTAGGTAGAAAATATAAAAAGGAATGAGAAACTGTGTGGCACCTACTTAAAAAAAAAAAAGTGGATATCACAAAATATTGAACTTTAAATTTCTGAATTATACCCCAGGCCCTTTTGTTTCAGGCTTTGGAAAAAAACCTTACTTTGTTTTGGGCTATGTGAGATCCTTAAATATTACCTCAGACATGCAAGTAATTAATATCAGAAAGGAAATATAGAAAATACCTGCTTCTGTTTTGTTGCTTCTTTTGTCTTATTACTATAACCGTGCATATATAAGCAAACAATGTTTGATAATCAAAAAGCTCCAATAACAAATTTATATGAGATATTGTATTCATAAAGAAAATTTGCATTCAAACCTGTTTTAATTGAACTTTTTTTTAACGTCTTTAAAAAGATTGCAGAGACTTCCCTGGTGGTGGAGTGGGTAAGAATCCACTTGCTAATGCAGGTTAGATCCCTAGTCCCGGAAGATTTCACATGTCTAGGAGCAACTAAACCCATGCACTGCAACTCTGAAACCCACAAGCACAACTACTGAGGCTGTGTGCTGCAACTACGGAAGCTTGTGCCCCTAGAGCCTTTTCTTTGCAACAAGAGAAGCCATTGCAATGAAGTTTGCACACCATAACTAGAGAGTAGCCCCCACTCTCCACAACTAGAGAAAGTCCATTCGCAGCAATGAAGACCCAGCAAAGCCAAAAATAAATAAATAATTTTAAAAGATTGCAAAGTGAGCAGTGTTATAAGAGGAGTTTGATTTTTTTCTGTATTCATTTCAGGCTGTCTCTGTGTTCTCAGTGAAATGCAGAACTAAGACTATTAACTTCAAGCCAAAAATTGCATGCCAACTGGACTTTCGATTATTTTTAAACATTTTTACTCATATAAATCATAGCTGAGTTCATGAAAAGTAGATATTTCCATAGCAATTTTATTAGGAAATATGTCACAAGCTGTATATGTAGTGGGATGAAGGTGGGCCTTGGGATCCAGTAGACCTGAGATTGAGTACAAGAGCCATTGCTTACTAGCTCTTTGCATTTCAATTATAATTGTCCCATGATCAATGTGTGGTTAGAGGCACTAAGCCACGAACCACAAAAAATCTGACTGTAACCTTACAGTCAGCCCTCCATATCCGTAAGTACTGAATCTGGGGATTCAGCCAACCTAGAGTTGTGTAGTAGTACTGAGGTTCAGTAATCATTAATAAAGATCTGCGTATACGGGAGCTCATATAGTTCAAACCTGTATTGTTCAGCAGTCAACTGTGCTTTATCCAAAAGTGAGATTCTTGTGATGTCCAGAGATAATACTAGAAAAATGCATAGCATTTGGCATAGACACTTTAAATCTGTTAGGAGAGAAAAATTATATGGTGGACATGACAACAAATTCCAGAATATATTCAATCCACACTTTCCCCCTTTCCCCATACCCCTTAATTCTCCCTCTTCCAGAACAATCCTTTATCAAACCTTTATCAACCAAGCCTTATCAAATCTCAGCCTAAGCAACGCCTCTCCTATGGGTGGAACTCTGCCCTCTTCCTCTTGCCTGGGTTTTCTTACCTTTTGTTTCTTTTCTCTCCTGCCAGAACTCCAACTCCTCTGCCCACAGGCTAGCTTAATGAAAAGGAGTCTTTCCCTTAAAGGACTTTTTAGATAAACATGTAATACAGCAGAACAAGCATTAGATACTAAGTTAAGGGACCAGGGACCACAAGTGATGACATTGGGCAAATAAGTTTTCTTCTTGGGCTACTCTTCTGCAAAATGAACAGTTGAGTGGCACAGTATCTAAGTATCCAGTGATACTAACATGTTAGTATTACAGTATTATCAGCAGGGACTGCAGCTATCAATGTGTAGTTGACACTTCTACTCATCCATTACAAAATGATGTGGTACAAAGAATACGGGTTTTTGAGTAAGACGGAACTGTGTTCAACCATTCTTGTTACTGCTGCTGCTGCTGCTGCTAAGTCGCTTTAGTCATGTCCAACTCTGTGCGACCCCATAGACGGCAGCCCACCAGGCTCCCCCGTCCCTGCGATTCTCCAGGCAAGAACACTGGAGTGGGTTGCCATTTCCTTCTCCAATGTGTGAAAGTGAAAAGTGAAAGTGAAGTCGCTTTAGTCATGTCCGACTCTTCACGACCCCATCGACTGCAGCCTACCAGGCTCCTCCATCCATGGGATTTTCCAGGCAAGAGTACTGGAGTGGGTTGCCATTGCCTTCTCCAATTCTTGCTACTAGACCCTAACAAACAAACCCAAACTCTGTGTCCAAAGGCTAGTCTTTACCGTGCACATTAAATGCCCTTCTCTGTAAAAATGTGGTCTATATTACTTCCCTCACAGAGTTGTCGTGAAGCAATGTTTGTATAGTGCTGGGAAATGGCATGTGTTCTTGTTGAGGAGGCCTTTAATCTAGTGTAAAAGCTTGGTCTTCATGTCACTCAACACTGTCAGCAGCATGTGACACAGCTGATCACACTGTCCTTCTTGAAACGCTTTATTTGTACTCTCAAAACTGTCTCTCTTTCCTTTTCTCCTGCCTCCAAGATCTCTCCATCTTAGTCTCCTTTGCTGAATCCTTCTCATCTTCCTGACCCTTAAATGAGGGCACAGGTCTGGCTTCTCTATCAACCTTCTAACTAGATCATCTCCTTCAGTGTTATGGTTTTAATGGCGTCTTAAAGCTGATTACTCCAAAATTTCCATCTCCAGCAGAGATCTCTTCTATGAAGTCCAGATTCACATGAGCGGATTCCCACTTGACATTTCCATTTGGTAGATTAATAGGCATATTAAAATTCAATTCAGTTTAGTTCAGTTCAGTCGCTCAGTTGTGTCCAACTCTTTGCGGCCCCATGAATCAGAGCACGCCAGGCCTCCCTGTCCATCACCAACTCCCGGAGTTCACCCAAACTCATGTGCATTGAGTCGGTGATGCCATCCAGCCATCTCAACCTCTGTTGTCCCCTTCTCCTCCTGCCCCCAATCCCTCCCAGCACCAGGGTGTTTTCCAATGAGTCAACTCTTTGCATGAGGTGGCCAAGGTATTGGAGTTTCAGCCTCAGCATCAGTCCAATGAACACCCAGGACTGGTCTCCTTTAGGATGGACTGGTTGGATCTCCTTGCAGTCCAAGGGACTCTCAAGAGTCTTCTCCAGCACCACAGTTGAAAGCATCAATTCTTCGGTGCTCAGCTTTCTTCATACTCCAGCTCTCACATCCATATGACCACTAGAAAAACCACAGCCTTGAGTAGATGGACCTTTGTTAGCAAAGTAATGTCTATGCTTTTTAATATGCTATCTAGGCTGGTCATAACTTTCCTTCCAAGGAGTAACTGTCTTTTAATTTCATGGCTGCAGTCAGCATCTGCAGTGATTTTGGAGCCCCAAAAAATAAAGTCTGACACTGTTTCCCCACTTATTTCCCATGAAGTGATGGGACCAGATGCCATGATCTTTGTTTTCTGAATGTTGAGCTTTAAGCCAACTTTTTCACTCTCCTCTTTCACTTTCATCAAGAGGCTCTTTAGTTCCTCTTCACTTTCTGCCATAAGGGTGGTATCATCTGCATATCTGAGGTGATTGATATTTCTCCCAGCAATCTTGATTCCAGCTTGTGCTTCTTCCAGCCCAGCATTCCTCATGATGTATTCTGCATAGAAGTTAAATAAGCAGGGTGACAATATACAGCCTTGATGTACTCCTTTTCCTATTTGGAACCAGTCTGTTGTTCCATGTCCAGTTCTGACTGTTGCTTCCTGACCTGCATATAGGTTTCTCAAAAGGCAGGTCAGGTGGTCTGGTATTCCCATCTGTTTCAGAATTTTCCAGTTTCTTGTGATCCACACAGTCAAAGGCTTTGGCGTAGTCAATAAAGCAGAAGTGGATGTTTTTCTGGAACTCTCTTGCTTTTACGATGACCCAGCAGATGTTGGCAATTTGATCTCTGGTTCCTCTGCCTTTCCTAAAACCATTAGGAAAAAATATTAAACTTAACATGTCCCAAACTGAACTTTTCATCTCTACACCATTCCTTTCTTGGTAAATGGCAGATCTACTTTTCAAGTGCTTAGGCCAAAAAACTTTAAAGTTATCCTAATCTCTCCTACATCAGTCTACTAATAAAGTCTCCTGGCTCAGCTCTCATATATATCTAGCATCTGAGTGTGTCTTCCCTCCCCATCTATAGCCATTCTAGCTCTAGTAACTGTTGTCTTCCACCTGAGTCATTGTAATAGCCTCCTAACAAATCTCCCTGCTTCCATGTTGCCCCTACTCCTCCTCACAGCTGCCAGAAAGATCATCCTTTTACAGCGTAAGCTAGCATGTCACTTATCACAGACTGGGTCCCTGGAAGCAGATTGAGGTAGTGTTTAGCATGCAGGGCTTTTTAAAGGAGTGCTTTTGGGATCAACATTTGTAGAAGGGAGTGGAAGGATCAGTCTTCAGCAGAAGTCAACAGGTCATGCAGGCCCAGCGATAGTCTCGGCCAAACACATGTGGGTCTTTCCAGCTGGAAGGGCTCTTCAAAGTTGTCTCAGGTTGGGCTAAGATAGCCAGGTCTTTATGTTCCCTCACGTCAGTCTTGGTTGTGGTCTGTTCCACGAAGGCTACAAGCTCAGGCAAGGCAGCCTTCTGTAGCTGAGGCGGTCCTGAAGGGGTCAGCCAATAGCCCTTCCAGACAGCAGGCGCTCACTGAAGGGGGATTTGGGTGGTACAGCACAGGTGCCGCCACTCCTCTGTTCTCTCTTGTGGCTCTCCATCTCATTCAGAATCAGAGCCAACGTGTTCGCCATTTCTTTCTGCCCTCCTCTCTTCCTTCAACGCTTCTCTTTGAAATCTCTCTAAAGCCACGCTTGCCACCTTGCAATTCCTTGAAAGAAAGTGAAAGTGAAGTCACTCAGTCGTGTCTGATTCTTTGCGACCCCATGGACTGTGGCCCACCAGGCTCCTCCGTCTGTGGGATTCTTCAGGCAAGAGTACTGGAGTGGGGTGCCATTGCCTTCTCCAGGGGATCTTCCCAACCCAGGGATCAAACCGGGGTCTCCCGCATTGCAGGCAGACGGTTTACCATCTGAGCCACCAGGGAAGCTTAAACCTCCACAACTCCTACCTCTCATCAGTACAGTCCTGTCTTGGCACTTGTTCCTTCTACCTGCAGAGCTCTTCAATCAGGCATCTACAGGGCTGGCTCCTGCACTTCAAGTCTCTACTCAAATTCCACTTTATCAGAGGAGAATTCTTTCACCAACCTGTAGCAAAGAGCACACTGCCCCTTCACTGTGTTACCTTATTTCACTTAGCCTCTCTTTTTAGCTCTTATTTCATGACCTAACACAGTTATAGTTTATTTATTTATTATCTGTCCATCTGCTCCCTCCATTTGGAAATGAGTTCCATAAAAGAGGGGGCTTTTTTTTTTATTTATTGCTATATTCCCAGGGACTACAACAGTGCCTGGCACACTGTAACGGCTCAATAAATATTCGTTAACACAGCTACTTGAGGGGCAGTGCAGTATTCCACAGTAAACAAGAGCTAAGGCACTGAACTGAAACAAACCTAAATTTTACTTGTGGGTCTAAACTTACGATCTGTGAAATGTAGGATAAGTTATTTGCAATCTCTGCATTTGAGCTCCCTCAGCTGTAAAATGTAGGTAATTATAATACAATGGCTACAAATAAATTTGGGGTGAGGCAAATAGGATAATGTGTGTAAAGTACCTGACATATAACACTAAGAATTTAAAAACTGCTTATAAGCACAGGACCTAGCATCTAGTGTGCTCAATAGTTGGTATTTTTTTCAATCACTTCACGATAAATACATGGAATAATATGTGGTCAGACTAGTTTTTGATGAACACATACTTGTTTAAATGATGCAAAAAAGTTCTTGAGTTTTTCATTTTAGAGTGCTGGGTAGCTAGCTTGGGCTATCTTACTCTTGTTAATAGGGAGAAATTTGGTTTAAATCAATCTCAACAACAACAAAAATTTCAATATGTGGTGGTGTGAATAAGCGTTCTTTAAGTGCAACTTTGTCACTTTATACATGAATTAATACGCTATGTCTAAGTCCATTCAAAGTTGCATTGTCTTTTAGGTGGGCTAAGAAAAGTTTCTATTTAAAGGAACCGGAATTTCTTGAGAAAAATCATTCCTTTGAAATCCATTCTATATTATTAGAATATAATATATTCGAATTCTCTATATAATATATAGAATTAGAATTCTATATATAATTCTATTATATTATTAGAATATTCTATATTATTAGAATAATGATTCTAATTAAAGAATCATTCTATAATTGATGTTTTGTAAACGTGGATGTTTGCATCACCAATTTCTGAAACTATGTACGAAAAGACTGTTGCAATGCTTCTTATAAAGAGGGTACATTTATTTTATGAAGGCTGCTTCAGCAGGCGAGAAGTCAGGGGGAAAAATGTATTAAGCTCTTGTTTATCTTGTTCATATACAATTAGACAATTAAAAAGAAAAAAATTACTTTTGCAAATTTTATTTAAATTGTTACTAGCCTACACAACAGTTTTTTGTTTTTTGAGTAAATGGACCTCTTGGCAGCAATAGCAGAAAGAAACGGTGTGAACACAGAAAGCGAAGACTAACTTTTAACGTCTGCTGTAGCCCCCCGGATTAGCCTAAAAGCAGGCGAGCAGCCGCGGTAGCTTAACTAGAGCAGGACGGATACCCAGGTCACCAACCACAAGTGCCACCGATCGAATATGTCCGGAAAATCACTGTTTTTAAGATACGAGGAAATACCAGCTCGCCAATTATATTTTACCAATCGGCGTGGATAAAAATGATAGCTTTAAGTAGCAACAATAAGCGGAGAAGGCGATGGCATTCCACTCCAGCACTCTTGCCTGGAAAATCCCGTGGACGGAGGAGCCTGGTAGGCTGCAGTCCGTGGGGTCGCGAAGAGTCGGACACGACTGAGCAACTTCACTTTCACGCATTGGGGAAGGAAATGGCAGCCCACTCCAGTGTTCTTGCCTGGAGAATCCCAGGGACGGGGGAGCCTGGTGGGCTGCCGTCTATGGGGTCGCACAGAGGCGGACACGACTGAAGCGACTCCGCAGCAGCAGCAGCAGCAGCAGGAGAAAGACCTCCGCCAGGAGAGCGTTCTTTTCCGCTAACAGGAAGGAGAAACTGCATCCAATCGGCGTTCCTTTCTCAACGGCCAATCAAGCTTCTCCTTGCATTGCGGCGCTGGGAAAAACGGAGCCGGGCTCGCGCGTCTCCCGGCGAGTGTCAGCTAGTGTTACCTGCCGGGCTGTGTGCCCCTGAGGTTGTTTTCGTTGCCTGAACACTAAGGGACGCTCAGTTCGGTCCATCACTGTGCTAGCTGGATTTGCTTGTATTTGTTCCTAGCCACTGCTCAGGTAATGCACTCCCTTAACCAGGAAATTAAGGCATTCTCCCGGAATAATCTCAGGAAGCAGTGCACCAGGGTGACTACGCTAACTGGAAAGAAAATTATAGAAACATGGAAAGATGCCAGAATTCATGTTGTGGAAGAAGTAGAGCCGAGCGGCGGGGGAGGTTGTGGTTATGTGCAGGACCTTAGCTTGGACCTGAACGTTGGTGTTATTAAGCCATGGTTGCTCCTGGGTGAGTATATTTGATTTGCCGCTCGATCGTTGAGTTCTTTTAACCATATTACTTCTCGTTTTTCTCCCTAGTATATAGTAGTCTGTGCTATCAGCTAAAAGCGCCAGAAAATGGAAATGTTTCCTTTTCTGGATATGGAACTTCCACTAGCTGCCTGGGGCTGTTTCTGCCACACTATGAACCTAAGAGGCATAGATTCTAGTAGCACATAGCACCTGGTATTTGAATTTTAGAAAAGTGTTCTTCCTGTTTTTCTAACTTGTCTGGAGGACAACACATTGGTGGTGTATTTTATTATATTATGAAAGGATATAGGCTTAAAAGATTATCAGAGTAAAAATAATGCTTTTATTAGGCAAGACTCCAAGTGATGAGGGTTAAAGTTGTAGGAAAGTTAATGCTTGAAAAGACAAGTGCTTGTTTGCCTGCCCTGGGGTTGCAACCATATGGAGTGCATGCCTCCTGTGGCCACATCTGTTCTTGGTGTCTGTTTTTGGACTGTTAAGAAGGTGGATTGGTATTTTATAGATATGGATCTGATGGTTTATGATTTCTTGTATTATGATAAATACAGATTCCCTGCAAAATGCATAATTCACAAATAGCAAATGAAGCACAGATATGAATGTGCAAACTTGTTAACTTGGCGCAAATATGATGCAGTGTTCTTAAAAAATAGTCAACAGTGTTTTAAGTATGTTTGAATAATTTTTCATTTATGAATAGAGAAATTAAGACTTGGAAAAATCAATGACTTTTCAATATTTATATAGCCAAGCCCCTCTTGTGTAAAAAGAACACTGAATTGGGAGTCAGAAATAGCCAATGAGATGCTGTGTGATGTGCACACTCCTTTTAAAAACTCTGTGAAACAGAATCATCAGCTCCGTTTTTCAGATTGGAATTGAACTTAACAATTGGTTAAATAACTTGCACAGCTCAAGTCTGATAACACTCCTGACATATACTGCCTCAGAGAGTCCAGGCTTTCAGCCTCACTCTTCCTACTCTACTTATTATAGTAGATGAGTAATGAGCAAGTCATTAATTCTCTCTGGTCCTCCAAGAAACCATCTGTAAAGCTGAAGTAAGGATATCTGCTTATTTTATAGGGTTGTCCTAAAGTTGTTGCAAAAGTTTTTTGAAACCTATCAATTGCAGTACACATTTGAGTTGTTTATTCTAGTATGTATTGTGTGCATTGTTACATGACCTGTCTTTAAATTCACCAAATAAATATGTCCAGTTAGTTTCTGCAGCCCAGTGAAAAATTTAGTGGGTCATTTAGTTAGTCTGAAAATTTCACCCAGGATTTGCACACTGTTTCTAGGAAAGGAAATATATCCAGGCACATTTTTTGGTTATTTGGCTTCTATTGTAGTAATAGTGGTTTAAAATAATTATGGTAGTATTTAAAAATATCATTCACTCTTTCAGAGTCTTCATGAACTTTGCTTATTTTTTAAATCTAGACTTATCCAAAGTGGGCTGATCAAGGTAGTATTCTAAGACTGGCATTGGAACCTTACCAGGATCTTGGATGAGTGATGGGAGGGATTCTGAAACTAGTCCTTACATGGTCTTCTCTGGATCAGGATATGAGATATTTTCATCAGGTACAACCTCCTTTCTTGGGAAAAGGAGATAGTTACAAGAGAGGGAGATGGTTACAAATAACTTATTCCCGAGGGACCTATGGATTGTTACATTTAAAGTTTTTCCAGGTGAATGATACAGGGGTTGTTTCTAGGTTGCTTCAAAAAACTTCTTATCTCTTCAAAGCAACACAGCTCCCACTTAGCACTACATGAAATTAAATATTATTTTGGGTGGTGGATAAAGTACATGGAAAGCTGTACAAATATGATCTATCTTTTTCAGTTTGCTCATAAATTCACCCAAGCTCCTGCATTTCAAAAATCTTACATGGGCCCTTGAAATACCTAACAGGTTGATAAAAGATCATAGTTAGTATTTTTGTCCTTGGTTTTGAAAATTATATTTTTACAACAAATCTCACTAGGACTTTTCTTAAATCCAACTTGATTTGTAAAAGTGGAAAATTCCATTTCTCTTGGGTTTAAAAGGTACACGTCTTATTATGTCCGTCTTGTTACAAAGTCCCAATCGGTGACATTTTGAGATCTTTGCTTCAAATCTAGGTGAAAATTTGGGAGTCCTTTATAAGGTTATAAGGGTTTCCCTGGTGGCTTAGATGGTAAAGAATCTACCTGCCCTGCGAGAGATCCGGATCGATCCCTGGTTTGGGAAGATCCCCTGGAGAAGGAAATAGCAATCCACTCCAGTTTTCCTGCTACAGTCCATGGGGTTGCAAAGAGTCGGACATGACTGAGCAACTAACACATAAGGTTATAGAGAATTTCTGATATCTAGGAAACTCAATATTTTTAGAAGGCAGATAATACATTAAATTTATAAAGCTCTTTATTTTGTAAAATTCTTTTATGAATGTTGTTTTACCTTATCATTATAGAAATTTATGCTCCTATTTCTATCCATTTGTGAACATTCATTCCTACAAATTTCCCGAAAACATTTCTCTTTAGAATATTATTTATTTCCCTTTTCAGTAATGTAATAATATCTTTTTGGTTTGTTTCAGTAATAATTTTTTTGGTCTATTTTTGTGATGATGAAAATAGAGATTTGTAAATTAAGACATGCTACATCAGAATTTATGCAATATTTGGTATTTTCATCAGAAACAGAATTCTAGAGATCTTACATAGCCTATTTTTTATGATACATATGGTTGCAAAACACTGAACTTGTTAGAAGTCCCAACTCCAACAGCGTGTAATATGCTTTCTAAATCAGTTACTTCATCTATAATATTTCCATAATAATTTTTGGCCAAGGTCATGAATATTATTAGGTTGTGTCAATGTAAAATATAGCTGTACATTATTATTATTAAACTTATTTCTTTAGTTGTAGTCCTATTCATCAACTTCTTTTTTTGTTATTTAAAATTACCATACAGTTAAAATTGATTTGCTATTCAGTTCTATTAAATTTAACACAATCATAGATTCATGTTGCCACTGTTAAAATCATAAAATTCTTAAAATTGATATTTGTTTTAAAATGTTAATTAGTTTATAAAAGGATACATTCTACTTTTTCAAAACAAAGGTTTAAATAACACATTGTTATAATGATTTAGAGTATTTCTTTTAATAATAAATGTTTTTCCAACAGAAGCTTAATGAAAGACTGCAACACAAAGCAACCATTTAAAATTGGAGAAAAGCTAATGTTTATATCTAGAATTTAGAGAGAAGTAGTGATTCACGGGGTTGCAGAGAGTCGGACACGACTGAGTGACTGAACTGAACTGAACTGAACTGACTGAACATGAACTGAATAGTACCAAGTATTAAATGAAACACACAGGACAATTACCTAAAGTCCATTTGTTCTGACTAAAAGTATCCGGCCACACTATTAACACTCTCCTTGTGTTTGAAGAGTCAGTTGCTTTGGTCTCAAGCACACTAAATTTGAATCAATATATTCATAGGCTGGAAATCATTTTCAAAATGTTGCAACCAACTCTGGAAAATGGCTAACTCATTCTGTTTGGGGTGTATATGTATTTAATGGAAATAATGAAAATATCCAGCTTCAAGAAATACAATAATGACAGTTGAGGGTAGAAAAAAAAAGAGTTTCATTCATGTATGTTTCTTTCCTTGTCTTTTTTTCTATTATTATTTAAAAGATAGCATGCATATAAAACCACTAAATTTCAGTTAACTTACTTGAACCCATTTCTCCTCCTGGAGATGAATAGGACTTCCTACAGAAAACTGAGAAATTATTTTTATTTTTAAATTATGAGGTACTTCGAATGTGTAAAAAATTACAGACTATAGCAATTACATATTAACATTAACAAATGTTAATATTTTGATAGGCTAAGTTTTAAGTAGAATAAAGTTGAATGTAGATTCAGTAAGGAGCCTGTGAGCTTTGTATTACCAAGAGAATATTGGCCAACCAGCATATTGCTGACCTTCCAGCTACCTAAAATCACATGGTAGAAGCTGGCAGATTTCCCAGACAGTTAAGGTGAAAAAAATGTTTTCTATAGAAATGGAACCTATTTCAGGAAAGTAAAATACTTGAAATCTTTAAATAATGAATGCCCTATTTTTTCAGTTGTGTAACTCATTTTATTTTAACAAGTTATTCTCCTGTATAAACTTGCTTATTAACTGGAGTCATTTTTCAAATGTAGGAGATCTGGAAAGCCAACTTTCACAGGGAGCAACTGGAAAAGGGTACAGCCCTAGCTGTGCATGGAACGTGGGTGGAACTCTGTAGACCAACAGTGTTTGCTCTAAGCTACTGAGTGTTCCCAGACGAGCTGGCACTAAATCATTTCGTGGGTGTTTTTTTTAATATTCTGCAGTTACAAAAGAAATGGATACTTACTGTAAAAAGTACACTTGAGCATGAAGGAAAAAGTCACCTATAACCTTACTGTAACATTTTGTTCTATATACTTCCTGCCCATTTTTAAGCATACACATCATTTTTGTTTTTACAAAAATGATTGATATTTTGTAACATGCTTTTATCACCTAATATATTAAAAATATATTTCCATGCAATAAATATTCTTCTACATTTCTCATTTCAAAGGGCTGTATATATTTTCACGTGATATTTATCAAAAATATTCATCCTGTAAATACTTTTGGACTCTGCAATCCCACTTCTAGGAATTTTTCCTAAAAGTTCTGGATATTGCAAAGATTAGCTATTAGGATGTTCTTCACAGTATTGTTGGTAATACAAAATAAACCCCACAAAAACAAAACAAGCAGAAATCTACCCAAACCCAATGCCCCATCAATGGCCCAATTTTTCTAGGAAAAATTCCTAGAAGTGGGATTTCAGAGTCCAAAAGTATTTACAGGATGAATATTTTTTGATGAATATTCCTGAATTATCTTTCAAAGAGTTGGATTCAGGTCCTCCCAAGGTGTGTTTCTTAAAATAAATGAATAACAAACAGAATTGTTACAAAATTCGGATTAAAAGTCAGGATAATTATTTTTATGTTCAAGGTGATGTGATTTATTTCTTATAGGGTCACAAGATGCTGCTCATGATCTGGATACATTGAAAAGACTCAAGGTAAAAAGAAATGCTTCAGGAGTGTTCCAAGTTATTTACTGCAGCACTGTTTATAATAGCAAATTATTGAAAGCAACCCACATTTCCATAGTAGGGAATTGGTTAAATGAACAATGACAGAATACTATATAGCTTTTAGAAAACACACACAAAAGTCTTTAATTACTGATATGAAAGGATCTGAAGGACATTTTTAAATGTGGCCAAAAATCCCCAGTGTTGCCTTTGTGTAAGAAAAAGAATAAATAAAATGTTTGATATAAATATCTATCTTATAAGATATAAATATCTTTTATAGATACCCTAAAAGAATATATAAGAAATGGATAAAGGTAGTTACCATATAGGTGGGCGATAATGGAGTGGAAAAGGACAGGTTGAAGAGCAAGACCTCTTAATTTTTTAAATAATGTTTTGATTTTTGAATGACTTCAAAAAATAAATTTTTGATATTGCCTAAATGAGGTTTAAGTGAGTTAACCTGTGTGCTTAGCACATACTAAGTACTCAATGAAGGGGCTGTTCTTATTATCCCTATTTTAAAGGGCATCCCAAGGTCAACCATTGAAAGGACCTCTGAAACTGCATTTTGGAAATATGCTTGATTACTAGAAAGGTTTTAGGTTAGGTCCCCACCACCACCATCCTGGGCTTCCCAGGTGGCTCAGATGGCAAAGAGTGCTGCAGTGCAGGAGACCTGGGTTTAATCCCTGGGTTGGAAGATCCTGTGGCGGAGGGCATGGCAACCCACTCCAGTGTTCTTGCCTGTAGAATTCTATGGACAGTGGAGTCTGGCAGGATACAGTCCACGGGGTCGCAAAGACTGGGACATGACTGAGTGACACTTCCAGCACCACCACCATGACCTGTGACTTAGTACAGTTCTTTTCAAGCAGGATCACTGAATCAATACACATATAAATTGCATTTCCAAGCAGCTAAACTACCTACACGTTGGATAGTTTAATAGCCCACGATATTTGTAAAGCACTTTTACCTTTCAGCAGGTTTCCCCAAGATTCTCATTTTGTCATCTTCATAATCCTGTGATAGATAGGAAGGCTATATAGATACAGATATAGTCTGTAAGTGGTCAGACCTCATTTTTGGTCTTTGGGGGATGTAGAATATAGTTCCAAAGACAGGGCAAACACATCAGTATCATACAACATTGGAATATATATTACATAATTAAAGGCAGAGTCATACAGCCTTGGCCAGAGGTACTCTTGGTGTGGGAGGGTAACTTGACATAGCCTGAGAGGCCTTCACCAGGGAAAGGAGAAGGACATTTCAGACAATATCTTCTAAAAATGTTCTTCCCTTCTGTCTAGATTCTCCCATCTCACCTCTTGAGCAGATGAGAGGTTTTTTCCTGTTGTTTTCCTCCACGAGGCAGTTAGGTTTGTAAATAGCTTATGGCCCTCTCTTCACGAGGTCTAGTTCCCTGAATATCTTAATCAATGCTTTTTTGGCTGTGGACCGCAGAAACCTGAGCAAGGAAAACGAATGCATGTGATGATCTCAGGGCAGGGGGATGAGGGCAGGGAGCTCTTTGGAACCTGCGAGAGGAGTGGCTGTGCCAGAGAATAGAAGGCGGTCTGCTGGCACACGGCCGCTCTCTGTGCATCTGCTCTTCTTCTCATTTGGAAGCAGGGATCTTTCAGCTTCTCAGAACACTTAATACAAAATGGCTGTCTTAATGCTCTTGAATTTGTAGATTATTCTAACTGTCTCGTACTCCTCTTTCTAAATTTCTTAAATCAGACTAGCTTAAGTCATGTGTCTACCAGGATCCCATTAGCTGTGTTGGGGGAAGGAGCGAGGCACTGCCAGAGCCACACCTGCGAGGGTAGTGGGGGCAGGAAAGGCAGAATCCGATCCATTTAGCCTTTGGATTCTCTTAATGAACTTCCCACATGGCTTCTTCCATTTGCTTTTTGGACTCCAGGAAGGGAGCTTGAATGCATAGATGGAGGAGGAGGTTGCTCACATGTGCCATTTGAAAGCAAATCTTTCACGACTGTCCCACCTTTCAACCAGACTAATTCATCAGCATTTCTGGGTTTGAGACCCTGTGGCACTGGTGTTTTTTAAAACCTCACTGGGTGAGCAGTCACCTTGAAACCAAACCCAGCGTCCTGTGGTGTGACTTGCTGTCCAAGTTCAGAAGCAGCAAGAGAATCCAGAACGCAGGGTGTACCTACTGAACATTTGAAAAGCTCACTGGGTAGTTCTAGTGGGTAGCCACACTTGAGAACGACTGTACTTACAAAGAATGCAAAAGGAAAGTAGGGAAATAATTATTGAAAGGGAAGTTACTGCTACTAATGCACTTCCCTTACTTTAATTGTTTTATGGACATTAATGGATTTATTCAACAGATATTTTAAGTACTTTCTGTGCAAAGTTTCCTGCTCAGTCACAGTACTTACTTATAAAAGTGAGTAGGCTAAATATGGTCCCTCCCCTGGTGGAGTTTCCAGCCCAATGTGGGAGACTGACTCTGTGTGATAAGGGCTATTGGAAGGCACATAGAGGGTACTGTAGGAGTATATGGGCTTCCCTGGAGGCTCATTGTAAAAGAACCTGCCTGCCAAGCGGATGTGGGTTTGATCCCTGGGTTGGGAAGATCCCCTAGAGAAGGAAACGGCAACCCACTCCAGTCTTCTTGTCTGGGACATCCCACGAACAGAGGAGCCTGGTGGGCTACAGTCCATGGGGGTCACAAGAGTCAGACATGACATGGCGACTAAACAGCAATAACAACAAACATGAGTTTATAGAAATAGCACTTCTGGTAAGGGATGAGGCAGGCAGAGAAGGCTTCCGAAGGAAGTGTTATTCTTGTGTGCATGTGTTCAGTTGTGTCTGATTTTTGTGTAAGTCCTTGGACAGTAGCCCAGCAGACTCCTTTGTCCATGGAATTTTCCAGGTATGCATACTGGAGTGGGTTGCCATTTCCTTCTCCAGGGGATCTTCCCGACCCAGGGATCAAACCTACATCTCTGGCATTTCCTTCATTGCAGGCAGATTCTTTACCACTGAGCCACCTGGGAAGCCCAAGTGAGTCATACTTAAATTATGTATTATTGTTACAGATCTCAACATCTCAGTTTAATTAACCTAATTAATTAACCTAAGTAACCTAATTAGGTTTAATTTTATTTAAACCTAATTCGTGTGAATTTTTAAAAATTATCCTTTTTTTTTCTCTTTAAGGTGACTCATATTCTCAATGTTGCATATGGAGTTGAAAATGCTTTCCTCAATGACTTTATATATAAGAATATTTCTATATTGGATCTTCCTGAGACCAATATCCTATCTTATTTTCCAGAATGTTTTGAATTTATTGAACAAGCAAAAAGGAAGGTAAGTTTGGTACTGATTCACAGTTCCTCAAGAACAGATTTTAAAACATTGGTCCATTATCCACTTCTTTCTGTAATGAATATGTAAGAACTATTATGACATTTCCCCTTCAACAATATTTCATTAATTCCTATAATTATTTAGTCTTCCAGTTGCTCTTCTTCCAATGAGGTACTTACTTTTAACTTTACTTTCTTGCATTTACTTACTGTTACTATTTTGACTGCGTTGGGTCATGACTGTGGCGTCGGGTTCTCCCTTGCAGCCTGTGGGCTACCCTCTAGTTGTGGCACTTGGGCTCCAGAGTGCACAGGCTCTGTAGTTGCGTGCAGGCTCCAGAGCTCACATGCTCTGTGTTTTGTGGCACTCAGACTCTCTAGTTGAGGAGCACAAGCTGAGTAGTTGTGGCACCTGGGCTTCGTGGCCCCACAGCATGTGGAATCTTTGTTGAACCAGGGATCGAACCCACATCCCCTGCATTGGAAGGCAGATTCTTAACCACTGGACCACCAGGGAAGTCCCTATTTTTTAACTTTAATTTGTCATCTTCCTAAGAAATGTTAGGATTTAAAATTTTTCTGCTCAACTGGGTTGGCTAAAAACTTTGTTTGGGTTTTTCCAAAACATCTTATAGAAAAATCTGAGCGACCTTTTTGGCCAACCCAATACTAAGGTTCGTTTTGATTGTCTCTAACCATCTGCCCTCTGACCATTTTGCAAGGTAATCAGATGAACTATGGAACAGAGGCTGCTCTGGTCCTTAGTGTATTTATGAAGATGAATATTACTAAGGTTGTTTGAAAATGGTTATCAAAGGCTGTCCATTGGTTCTCTGACTTTAGAAGACCCACAGAAAATACTTTAATCTTGGTACTAGATCCAAAGGATCACTCTGACAGGCAGGGCTTCTAGGTTGGCTTTACCAATTATTATGCCTTGAAATTCTATCATTTTTAGTCAATATATAATTCTTATAAAATTTTTGTGAGCTATATAGATGGGAATATAGAAGCTCTTACAAAGAAAAGTTAACTGTCATGGAGCACTTGGCAATAAATGATAGTTAACATTATAGCTTAATTAAATTCTAATGATTTTCCTTCTACCTTTTCTCCTTGCCTCTCTCCGTTCCTTCTTTCATTTAGTAATATTTATCGAGTGCCTTATGTGCCCAACACTGTTCTAGATACCTTCCTCTAGATTGCTGGAAAAATATTAAACTATTCAACCTTATTTAATAGTAGATACTTGGATTAAAAAAAAAAAGAGGTTTCTAATTCAAAGCCTAATATTGGCCATTCTTTTAGCTTGTGAAAAATTATATAGATTCTAGATTGTCACATGCCAGTGTACCAGCTAATAGTGTTAGAAATAAAAGTGATAATGTTTCTGTATAAGCTGCTTTTCTAAGGAGATGTATAATATGCCTTAGATGGTAATAGAAAAATGTAAACATTATTCGTATTTATATTAGACATAAACATATATATGTTTCAAGTAAAAAGTGAAAGGGATAAGAGTTAATTAAAGTGGTCCTTAGTTTGGGTTTCTCAGAAAACAAGACCTGAGGCAAGGATTTAGAGCTGATGCTTCATTTGAGAGGTGCAGTCCCTGGGCAGTGAGAGGGAGAAGAAAGGGGAGTGATTCAGAGAAGGATGAGAAGCAGTGTAAGATGATGTTTTTACCCTGCTGAGCACAGCTTCCCAATGAGCTGATAGGGAAATAGCTGGTTCCTTGCAAGGTGGTACTCAGGACATCCCCAGGCAGGGGAATCCAAAGACACTGCACCTCAATACAGATTTTCGGAAAGAGAGAAGAGAATTTACCTGCCTGGCTCTCTGTCAGTCCTGTTTCCCATTGGTCAGAGTTTATGCATGGAGCGGTAACTAACCCCACAGTTTCAGGTTACAGCACCCCACTTTTTCAGCAGCCACCTTGAAGCCCTGTGGTGTGCCTTGCCATCCAAGTTCAGAAGCAGCAAGAGAATCCAGAACTCAGAGTGTACCGGTCTGTGCAGAGACTGACAAGCGGGGGAAGAGCCAGGTGTTCTTAGGCAAGCAGAACTTAGTAGGCCTACGGGAAACAGTCAGCCACAGAGGTGGCAGCTGAGGTGGAACAAGCTGAGGGTCCATGAGATAATGGCATCAAGGGAGTCTGAGGAGATGCCTGAAGTATTTCTGCTGTAAGAGATATGTGAATTCTGTAATATGTTTCTCAAGCCTTATGTGTTTTACTGGAACCTTAGCCTCAGCCATTATTTCCTTACCCTGGAAACTCTTTATTGTTTAGATAATGCATGTTTAAATTTAGCAATATGAATTTTCTTCATTCTATTTTTTTTTTTTTCCCTAGAAGAAATCTCTTCATGATTTTGTCTGTTGTATATCCAGGTGTTATTAAATGCGATCACTCTGTGAATTGCCTATTTCAAAACTACCTTTCTAGGCCCTCGCTTGTTGCTTTCATCTTTTCACATGCAGCTGCCATACAGAATGTCTTTCATTTCCCCATGTCTTTCCTCATTTTCCTTTGTAGTTGTAAAACCCTGTTTGTTTGGTTTCTCTGTCCTTCCTGTATCTCCACCTAAAGTGTTATCTGCCAGGCTTATGCCCAAAGGGACAGAAATACACATGGCATGGTAGTAGTAAGATAACCTCCATAGGTTCAAGAGTTCTTTTACTTGAGTATTTACTTGATCCCCTTTTTTATGTGCAAAAGATTTTGTTTGTTAGTACGAAATGTGTATTTGATATTCCACATTTACTTTATTATTTATAAGATGTGATTTTTAAAACGTGTAAGTAGTTTATAACATTGGAAAAATATAGATAAGTAAAAATTAAGATCACCCATTTTCACCGATAGATATAACCACTTGTAGTATTTTAATTATTTTTCTATATATCAAAAGAGTCATTTTTTAAAAAAGATCTGAACTTGATCTGTCAAAAAATATGAGTTACTTATTCTGAGAAGATAGAAGGGATGTGTATTTCTGCCTTTAAGGAGCTGGCAGTCTAATTGAAAAGCTATTAATAACAACATGAGAACAAAGCAAGCTGCATAAAATGGAAATACTATAATTCCTATCTGCCCATAGCAAAATGGTGATATGATTTTTTTAAGAGTATGTTTTCTCAAAATGCACAGCAAAATTTTTTTGCTTAGCAGACATTTATGGGCAGAGAAGGCAATGGCAAGCCACTCCAGTACTCTTGCCTAGAAAATCCCATGGATGGAGGAGCCTGGTAGGCTGCAGTCTGTGGGGTCGCTAAGGGTCGGACACGACTGAGCGACTTCACTTTCACTTTTCACTTTCACACATTGGAGAAGGAAATGGCAACCCACTCGTGTTCTTGCCTGGAGAATCCCAGGGACGGGGGAGCCTGGTGGGCTGCCGTCTATGGGGTCACACAGAGTCGGACACGACTGAAGTGACTTAGCAGCAGCAGACATTTATGGGATACCTACTGTGTGCCAAAAATTGTGCTAAGTACTAGGCATAAAAAGATGTCTTGGTTATTCCTCCTGCCCTCCTCTCACACAGAGAGACAGGCTTCTTAGAGGCCATGGTTAGCTGGACCAAGGAGAGGAAAAAGCCTTTTAAGCACAGGACAACAGCAAATGGAAAAGAAAGATTGCTCTATAAATTATTTAATTGTCATTACTTTGAATTCTTGAAAGGGGATATGAAGCTAGTAGTTTCTTTGGAAATACTTTCAAGGGCAGTATGATACCCAAGGAATAAGAGGTAAATAAGTAAATTTAAAGGCTGTAGAAACTAACAGAAAAGTGTCTGTTACTCAAAGAATGTAAGAGAGAAGAAAATGCTAATATTATTAAATAATAGCTAAAACTGATTATACTGTAAGACTAAAAATAAAGCTGGTGTTATGTTTACGAGCTTGTGTGCAGATCATAAAATAGCGATCACTGATACAGTCAGGAAACAGGAGGGCATCTCTTATTAATGTTATGAGCCCAGGTTTCTTTAGAAAATCTAATTTGTTTTGTGTTAAAAGAAGTTCATTAATAGTGGGACTTCCCTGGTGATCCAGTGGCTAAAACTCCAAGCTCCCACTGCAGGGGTCCCTGGTTTGATCCCTGGTCAGGGAACTGGAGCCCACATGCCACAAGAAATGATTAAAGATACTGCCAGCTGCAAATAAGACATGGTGCAGCCAAATAAATAAATAAATATTATTTTTAAAAAAGTTCATTAGCAGTGTCAATTGGTTACTGTAATATGATTTTTAAATGTCTTAAGTCTTATTAAAAAGAGCCATTGTACAAAGTGAGAAAGGTTCTGTATATACATAGTGAATATTTTTGTTCTGCTTTTCTTGTGCAGAAACAATTAATATCTGGAAATGACTCTGGAATGTATAAATATAAACAATTGAAACTGTCTTTTTGATATGAGAATTTTTAAAATATTAACATCTTGTGAATCATCTTTCTTTCTTGAAGTGAGATAACACTTTCTACACTTGTTATAATAGACTTAGGAAAGGAATTTTACAACGGATTTATGCATCTAAGAACTACCTTGTAAAATAATCTAATAAGTCATGAACATAGCATTGTTAATGTATGCTTTGGGCAGAGAGTTTTCAGTTGTAAGGTTTTTTCTCCCCTTCCCTGTTCCCATGTTGTTTGTGTTGTACAAAAAGGAAAATCAAGAAATGAAGTAACTAACTTCATTTAAAAGCATTTTAAGTAACTAACTTCATTTAAAAGCATTCATTTAAGTTAAAAGCATTAACTTTTAAAAGGCCTGAAATGAGCCAACCTGTATCAGTGCTATCCAACAGATATATCACATTCAGTATTAATGCAATATTACCCCCATCAGCATTGGTCTTGCACTGTGTCCCTTTTCACTTGTAAAGTATCATTTGCAAGTTACCTGAAACGTTTTGCATTTATTGACCTCATCCTGGTGTCTAATTACCTTTTCCACTTCATGTTGTCGTGAGCTATTTGAGTCAACATTTTACTACCTCATAAGTTTAACTATGTTTTTAGATCATTTCCCTCCAGAATAAAATAGATCCAAAGGAAGAACATTTTTTCCTTACTGATCATTTTATAGATAGATTTCTAAGCCATAGTTTCTTTATGGGAACAGTATATGTACCTAGTATATGAGCTTTCTGTATATTTTATGATTGTGGTTTTATTTATATTTCCACATATATTTCCTCTGATTTTTCTCTTATTTATAGGCCTGTGGCTACTAAGTTACTAGACTTTTATGTGTACTTTACTAGATTACTTCAGGGTAATAAAAGATAATTTCAAAATTCCAAATACATCATCAAAGCATTTCAAACCTGGGAGGTGGGAAAAGAAGATGTTGATTAATTGATTGATTTTTTTTTTTTTCCCATTCATTCCCTACAGTGCATTGGTTTCTGATGACTGAATAAATTGAGTCAAATAAATTGATGAAGTGAATATTTTTATCTTATAGTTTTTAAATAGTATAAGATTTCACTGCAACTCTTCTTAAATAAATAATGAAGAGTTTTGTCTGGTTTTTTTATAGGATGGAGTGGTTCTTGTTCATTGTAATGCAGGAGTTTCCAGGGCTGCTGCAATTATAATAGGCTTCCTAATGAATTCTGAAGAAATCTCATTTACCAGTGCTTTTTCTTTGGTGAAAAATGCAAGGCCTTCCATATGTCCCAATGCTGGCTTTCTGGAGCAGCTTCGTACATATCAAGGGGGCAAAGAAAGCAATAAATGTGACAAACCACAGGAATTAGAAGAAGCAACAGTTCCTGAGTTACATTCTAGCCAATGATGGACAACTATAATTTCTGAGTTGGTCTCTAGAGCCACCTTCCCTCCTTTTGTGGAGAGTAAACTAGTAGAAACTTCCTTTTCTCATGCTTTTTTTTCAAGTGGAAATAGAGGTCAACTGATTGTCCTAAACTAGGTATAAATAAATTTTTAAATTATATCATGTTTTCTTTTAGTATTATAATGTGGGATTAAATGCTTCTTTGATTTGCTAAGGGAAAATAACAATGTATTACCAATAATTGATTTCTGTAGAAAGAAAAAGTTTACATTTAAAATCTATATTAAAGCATGAAAGATTAAATTAGTTGATTAAAACTTCTGTTAGTTTTCTTTGCCAGCAACTATTTCCATGAAAGAAAAAATGTAAAGTGCTGTTTGACTTACTAATTCAGAAGAAGGCAAATTTCTTTGTAAAGAAATTAAGATTAAAAAACAATACCTTAAACCTCCCCCAAAAGGTAACCAAAATCTGAGGATTTACACAATACTTATGTAATAGTTACATTATTCACAAAATTTTTATGTCCTTTTATGAAAATGCACCCACTTTTCATTTTGATTTTTAAATTATATCCATGTTTATTTTTAAACATTTTTGTGTAGCTGTGCTCTGTTACGTTATTGTGAGTGAATGGTTCTTTAATTAGGTGCTAGTCTCTTGCATCGTGTACTTTTTATTCTGGGTTCCTAGCATTCTGTTTTTGGATTCCATGTCATAATTTTCTGATCTCCTTGAATCTCTAGGAAAGTGTTTCAAACTGAAGAATCATTTTTAAAATGTGGTCTGTTTTCTAGTTTGGTATTCTACTAGGGAACATATTTTTAAGGAAAGAACACTTATGGTTTTTGTAAGAAATTTTGAATACATTTTTAGAAAGCCCAAAATCATTTACAATTTTATTTCTGGCCAGAGGCTTTGAATGGTTTCTTTTTTTTTTTTTTATTAAGTCTCCATGTTGGCAAGGCTAAACTCTGTTCGTTATGAATTTGCTTAAAGGTATGCTTTGAATTATTCAGAATAAAATTCAGTTAAAATTAATTATAATAATTAAGATAGAATTTAAGAGCTTTCAAGTAGACTTTCATGACTTAGAAAATATCATTGCCCTGTAGATTTTAGTAAGAAAATCCTGAGCTCTTCTTAGATACACAGTATAGAGAGCAAACATTTTCCTATACGTTAAATTGGAAAGTGCACACTGAGCACATCTGTGCATTTGAAAAAGCAGGCTTTCTTATGCTGGCAGGAGCAAAAAGTAGATGCCATAAATGTGAATTATTTTTTAAGACTGCTTATAGCCTGACAAGATGTCATCACGTGCAAAGCTATGAACTTTCCATCTGTTAAGAAGCAGCATAAGTATAATCAACCTACAGTAAGCTGTCTGAAGCCTAACAAGGCAGACAATCCTCTTAAATATGAGACTGGTGTATAATATTATCTTTATAGTTAATATTGCTGAGGATTTGCTGGGTAAACCTTGTCTGGTCACGTGTAAGTATTTATTTAAATACATTTTCCTTTGTTACTGTTATTTAGTTTTTAGCCATTAAATGTTGTGAACATGAAGCCTTAACTAGAACTTGTTCCTTATGGATAGTTTATTTTTGTCTGTAGTTATACGTTGTTGCCTGTAGTGATCTGGTTACAGTGCAAACATGTATATTCTGGCACATCTACAGAAGGGCATTGAGCATCAATTTTGTTTTCTCTTAAATGGTAGTAGTTTTTTATTTCTAAAATAAATCAGTGAAAGGAATTCAGTCTTTTAAATGAGGGGTATTATGTGAGGCAATGATAGGTTATACATGTAACATGTTTATTTGACTTCCCATGAGTATGTCACTCTGTCATACCTAGTTGTTTACAAAAAGGAGCTTTATTACTATGATTCTCTATTTCACATATTATAGAAAAAGTGAAAGTGTTAGTTGCTCAGTCGTGTCCGACTGTTTGTGACCACATGGACTGTAGCCCACTAGGCTCCTCTGCCTATGGAATTCTCCAGGCAAGAATACTGGAGTGGGTAGCCATTTCCTTTCTGGAAGATCTTCCCAACGCAGGGATCATACTTGGGTCTCCTGCAGTGCAGGCAGATTCTTTACCATCTGAGCCACCAGGGAAGCCCTCACATACTATGAACAGATCTCAAATATACATCTGTTTTGAGGGAGTGACAAAACTATTTCAAGGACTTTGTGCCTCTATTTTAAAACAGATTTTCCTATTTTAGAAAGTCTCCTTCAAAGGTAAATTCTCCAAAGACTCTGGAATGTAGCAAGTATAAATCATAGTATTGTCCTTTTACCTTACACAATAAACTGGGTGAGTTAACACCTTTACAGGCAAACCCACAATACATTAAAAAAAAAAAACAAAAAACACAACAGGAATGTAGCACAATGAGTTATTTGATTTTTCCAGCTGACCCTAAGTAGTTTTTTCTGCCCAAAGCCTCCTGAACATATTTTAGTTACCTGTAGTTATTTAAGACTTTAAAGCAGAAGATTTTAAGGTTTTATATTCTTATGTTACATGCAGTGGTATTTACAATGAACACATTTTGGTTTGTCTTCATTGACATACTTAAAACAGTTTAAACTTTTCTACTTCAAGTGAAACTTTGACTTACTGTTTTGTATCCATATTTATAATGTGCCCTTTATTGTTTCTGGGTTCTGGGTATTGATATACTTTAATAAAAATAATAAATTTACTATTTCTCCAATTAGTGTCTTTATTTCTTTGAGGTTATTTGTTTTAAAAGACTTATTTGCCATCAAATTCTGGATTTAAAAAATCTGGTTGGCAGAACACTGAGTTATACATTTTAGAATATAAATTAGTTTAAAGGTCTGTGGAAATTTGATGCTCCAGCCACCTCAAGAAGTGAAAAGCTAAAGTCAGTTCTTGTAATTGGCATTACTGTGGATAAATTGGCAGTGAAAATTCAATAGCGTATCTCAGTACTTTAAGTCAAGAGAAGATGCTAAATTACTATCAGATTAAACTGAGATTTATGTTCTTAGTAAAACCTTCTCTGATCACCTTATTTCAAGTGGCTCCCATCCTTAGCACTTATATCTGCCTTTTCCTGTTTTATTTACTGCATATCCCTAATTGTCACCAAAATTGTATATATTTTTATTTATTTTGTTGCTTTTCCCCTCAAAACTTCGGCTCCCCATGAAAGCGGAGAATTTTACTGTGTTGTGTATCTGTACTAGTGTGTACCCCATTAGGCATTCAAACATTTCTTGTCAGAAAGAAGAGAGGGAGGGGGGAAGGAAGGAAAAGAATTGATGCATGTTGTTGTGCCAGCTTAACAGTACCCACTGCAGGTCATAATTCATGCTCTGGCGAGTGAACTGCAGTGTACATCTGCAGCCGTGTCAGACAGTGCATGAGAGTGACAGCAGGGAACACTAGTGATGGGTCTGAAACAGGACCGCATCGTACCCTAAACAACAGGAAACATGAGTGTGCTTTTTAATTTCTGAATAATTTACTTTCTCTTTTTTGGCCATGCCCACAGCTTACAGGATCTTAGTTCCCCGATCAGGGATTGAACCCGTGCCCCCTGCAGTAGAAAAATAGAGTCCTGACCACTGGACCACCAGGAAATTTCCTCAATAATTTTCTACTGAAGTTATTTAGAAATTAAAAAGTTGATCAAACATCCAGCAAGAGTATCCAGGATATGGTATTTTGCTTTCACACAAGATATGAAAGAATAATGCCTTATGGGCCAATTATCCATTTTTTGTCTCAGCTCCAAATCCACTCATAATTGTGTCTATAAAAAGGAAGATGGGCAATTTACATACCTTTCTCTTGACAGTCGCTGTGCTGTTGAGCTTTGTCAGTAGAAGGTGCTGTGTGTTGGAGAGCCCTTTCAGGAGGAAGGGTCATTTCTACTGGGCTTGGTGTGCTTTCAAGGCAGGCTGCTGCAGTTCAGATAGACTCCAACAGTGCTCACGGCTTCTCCACCACCTAGTTAGTCCTGGGAGCCAGGCTTCTTCAGCACCCAGCTGCAGCAGCTTTCCTGGGTAATTCCCTGGGGTGGTTTTATAGCAGGGCTTCCCTTGTGGCTCAGCTGGTAAAGAATTCACCTGCAATGTGGGAGACCTGGGTTCGATCCCTGGGTTGGGAAGATCCCCTGGAGAAGGGAAAGGCTACCCACTCAAGTATTCTGGCCTGGAGAATTCCATGGACTGTATAAGTCCATGCAAGTCCATGGGGTTGCAAAGGGTCGGACAAGACTGAGTGACGTGAAATACCTCCCTGTTGACAGCTTTGCCTGGCATCCTAGAGGGTGCATTTCCAGAAAGTTCTTCCATATCTCTGACATTCTGTGAGCCATGGCTTCACTCTGCAACAAGATCCAGATTTCAACCCTAGGAGACATTTTCCTTAAACACGTGTTCAGTGGTGGTGACTGTTCTTTATATCTGCAATTCCTATGCTATTGTTTAGAGCACTTTCCTTCTTCCTTTCTAACTAATCCCTCATTACTTCAGTCCTGTTATAGTTAATAAACTTTTATATTAAACTTTCCCACTCTTATTGTGTGGTTTATCTCCTGACGGACCTAGGCTGTCTAGCCTATAATTTATAGTCAATTATTTTAATAAATGTCCTTGTGGAGTGTTTCTGATAGCAGGTCAAGCTATATTACAACCATGCACCTTATAATAATAAAAGCTTAAATGGCAATTAATGTTGTAGGAATATTTTTTGAGAGAATAATTCTATGAACATAAACAGTGTTCTGTGTAAGGGTATAAACACAATGACTTGATTTTGTGTAGACAATGCTTCTTGTCTACAGAGTGGTGAATTGTTCAAAGTTAAAGAAAGCACATAAACAGTGTAATTTGCTATTGCTCTTATGTTTTCACCCACTCTTCCCATTTGTATATCATACCAGGAGGAGGGGAAATTGCTTTCGGTGCTTGAACTGAATTCTCACTGCCCTCTCTGCATAGTCCAGTTGTGCTACTAAATTTGTGAATCCACTTACTAATTAATTACTGCTAATACAACTTCGGAGGAGGTCTTACAAATAGCTGTGAAAAGAAGAGAACCCAAAAGCAAAGGAGAAAAGGAAAGATATAAGCATCTGAATGCAGAGTTCCAAAGAATAGCAAGGGGAGATAAGAAAGCCTTCCTCAGCGATCAATGCAAAGAAGTAGAGGAAAACAACAGAATAGGAAAGACAAGAGATCTCTTCAAGAAAATTAGAGATATCAAGGGAACATTTTATGCAAAGATGGGCTCGATAAAGGACAGAAATGGCGTGGACCTAATAGAAGCAGAAGATATTAAGAAGAGGTGTCAAGAATACACAGAAGAACTGTACAAAAAAGATCTTCACGACCAAGATATTCACAATGGTGTGATCACTCACCTAGAGCCAGACATCTTGGAATGTGAAGTCGAGTGGGCCTTAGAAAGCATCACTATGAACAAAGCTAGTAGAGGTGATGGAATTCCAGTTGAGCTATTTCAAATCCTGAAAGATGATGCTGTGAAAGTGCTGCACTCAATATGCCAGCAAATTAGGAAAACTCAGCAGTGGCCACAGGACTGCAAAAGGTCAGTCTTCATTCCAATCCCAAAGAAAGGCAATGCCAAAGAATGCTCAAACTACCGCACAGTTGCACTCATCTCACGCTAGTAAAGTCATGCTCAAAATTCTCCAAGCCAGGCTTCAGCAATATGTGAACCATGAAATTCCAGATGTTCAAGCAGGTTTTAGAAAAGGCAGAGGCACCAGAGATCAAATTGCCAACATCTGCTGGATCATGGAGAAAGCAAGAGAGTTCCAGAAAAACATCTATTTCTGCTTCATTGACTATGCCAAAGCCTTTGACTGTGTGGATCACAAGAAACTGTGGAACATTCTGAAAGAGATGGGAATCCCAGACCACCTGACCTGCCTCTTGAGAAACCTGTATGCAGGTCAGGAAGCAACAGTTAGAACTGGACATGGACCAACAGACTGGTTCCAAATAGGAAAAGGAGTACGTCAAGGTTGTATATTGTCACCCTGCTTATTTAACTTCTATGCAGAGTACATCATGAGGAACGCTGGGCTGGAAGAAGCACAAGCTGGAATCAAGATTGCCGGGAGAAATATCAATCACCTCAGATATGCAGATGACACCACCCTTATGGCAGAGAGTGAAGAGGAACTCAAAAGCCTCTTGATGAAAGTGAAAGAGGAGAGTGAAAAGGTTGGCTTGAAGCTCAACATTCAGAAAGCAAAGATCATGGCATCTGGTCCCATCACTTCATGGGAAATAGATGGAAAAACAGTGGAAACAGTGTCAGACTTTATTTTTTGGGGGCTCCAAAATCACTGCAGATGCTGATTGCAGCCATGAAATTAAAAGACGCTTACTCCTTGGAAGGAAAGTTATGACCAGCCTAGCTTTGCCAACCAAGGTCCGTCTAGTCAAGAGTATGGTTTTTCCCGTGGTCATGTATGGATGTGAGAGTTGGACTGTGAAGAAAGCTGATTGCCGAAGAATTGATGCTTTTGAACTGTGGTGCTGGAGAAGACTCTTGAGAGTCCCTTGGACTGCAAGGAGATCCAACCAGTCCATTCTAAAGGAGATCAGTCCTGGGTGTTCATTGGAAGGACTGATGCTAAAGCTGAAACTCCAATACTTTGGCCACCTCATGTGACGAGCTGACTCACTGTAAAAGAGTCTGATGCTGGGAGGGATTGGGGGTGGGAGGAGACAGGGACGACAGAGAATGAGGTGGCTGGATGGCATCACTGACTCGATGGACATGAGTTTGAGTGAGCTCTGGAAGTTGGTGAGAGTTGGTAATGGACAGGGAGGCCTGGCGTGCTGTGATTCATGGGGTCGCGAAGAGTCGGACACGACTGAGTGACTGAACTGAACTGAACTGAATACAACTTCATGAACTCAGGGTGTAAATGAAGACAGCTAATGTTTCACCACTAGTGATGTGTGTGTGTGATGTCTACACACACAGACACACACACATATATATATATATATTTTTTTTTTTTTTGTAATAGCTAATGCTTTTATAAGTGCTCACCAACAAAAAGTTCCCTACATTTTCTCTAGAATTGGCATACAGCTTACTATGCCTAAGTTATAACATTCTCCCTTTCCTCTTGAAATCTGGTGTAATAATTGCCTGTCTTCAATTTTATGACACTCTCACAGCATGTCTTGAGTATA
This sequence comes from Moschus berezovskii, assembly GCF_049115385.1. Lineage (NCBI taxonomy): Eukaryota > Metazoa > Chordata > Mammalia > Artiodactyla > Moschidae > Moschus > Moschus berezovskii. The sequence goes on from NC_142461.1 coordinate 126,003,592, forward strand.
ACTGATCTTGCTTTGGGGATGTCACTAGCAGATTTTTCTACTCTTTCTTCAATATAAAGAAATGATTTTTTTTTTTTCACATTCAGGGACTCCCCTGCATGTCAAATACTGTGCTTGGTGCTAGGGATATAATGATAAGTAAAACAGTCAAAAATCCTTGCCCCCATGGAGCTTTCATTCAAAGTAATGCCACTGTGTAATAACCAGACACATCTAAATTGATAACTCAGCCTTCTGCTGGTTAGATTTTCTGTTCTGACATTTCTGAACCACGGAGGCCTTTCTTTACTAAGGAGAGGTGGGCAAATGACCAAGGGCAGAATTTTCTAATTGAAATCTAATTTTCTAGTTGAAATCCTTCCAACACAACCGCTCCTGGTTCTGCTGAAGTAAATAGTAGCCTTAAGAAGAAACACAAAATCTCCTCCTCACCAACATCTACCTACAATAATAACATTAATTAATAATAATTACCAAAGCTTAAAGAGAACAATTTCCTAGTAATCACCAGAAAAAAAATTGTCTACAGGTATCAATTATATATTCTTTCTATTAGAGAAAAGAGCCCTAAAATATTTTAAAAACTTTCTTCCCCAATGTGCAGTTTTGATCCAGCTACAGACACATACACACATATTCCTTTATAGGCAGTGAATGTGTTTTATAACTGACTTTCAGAACAACTATAATCTTTAAAAATATTAATCAAGCTGATAATTATGGAAATAAGAGTTGATACTCTTTTCTTTTCTGTCAAGGTATGGAGTCCTTGGATGACTGTATCTGTATGGGTAAACTGTTAATTAACCATCCTTACGAGAAAGAATTAGTAATTTAATGTTGATAAACTGTTTTTGTATCTTTAGAAGATATTGCAGTTATTATTACAATAAGATTAAGTTGCAGATACTAAAGAAGTTGCCGTAATAGCACCTAGCTTAATAGTAAGTATTCAATTTAAATAAAAAATTGAAGTAGATTTCCAAATGATGAGTAGCCTAGAAATAAAATTTTCTCACTATATAGTCCATATCCTTAGGACAGATTAAGCACTTGTTTCTCAAGAAGGTTTTCTTTTTCAGTAAGTACTAATATTTTCTACAATTCTCATTAATTACAGACAAAAGGAACATTTGTTAAAACTTTGTTTAAGAAGTACATTTTCTTTTCAGCAGAGTTAAGAAATTGGGAAATCAATAGAATTCAATTCTGTGATCTTTTCCTATTCAGCGAGCATGAACAGCCGTGGACCTTGTTCACAAGTAATACAACAAGCTAACCAGCTGCTGCAGTGGCTCCTTGACATTTCGTATTCTTGGTGCTGTTGAGGTTAAGTCCACTTAGATCAGTTAACAGTTGGTCTTCCCTTGAAAATCTTTGGTCAAAGGAGCCGGGAGCAAACTGAGAGTCAAGACATTCTCTTATTTTTGGGGGCTCCAAAATCACTGCGGATGCTGATTGCAGCCAGGAAATTAAAAGATGCTTACTCCTTGGAAGGAAAGTTATGACCAACCTTGATAGTATATTAAAAAGCAGAGACATTACTTTGCCAACCAAGGTCCGTCTAGTCAGGGCTATGGTTTTTCCCGTGGTCATGTATGGATGTGAGAGTTGGACTGTGAAGAAAGCTGATCGCCAAAGAATTGATGCTTTTGAACTGTGGTGTTGGAGAAGACTCTTGAGAGTCCCTTGGACTGCAAGGAGATCCAACCAGTCCATTCTAAAGGAGATCAATCCTGGGTGTTCATTGGAAGGACTGATGCTAAAGCTGAAACTGCAGTACTTTGGCCACCTCATGCGACGAGTTGACTCACTGGAAAAGACTCTGATGCTGGGAAAGGTTGGGGTGGGAGGAGAAGCGGACGACAGAGAATGAGATGGCTGGATGGCATCACCGACTCGATGGAGATGAGTTTGAGTGAACTCCGGGAGTTGGTGATGGACAGGGAGGCCTGCGTGCTGTGATTCATGGGGTTGCGGAGAGGCGGACACGACTGAGCGACTGAACTGAACTGAACTGGGTAACTTGATATCATCTCCCCTGATCAATGGCTCTGCAGTTCAATTGTTTGAAAATATGTTTTCTAAAACTAAAGTGCTATACTACTAGTATTATTGTTTTGTTTTTTCGAATTAGGAAAAAATTTTCAGTCATTGTGGACATTCTTCAGACGCTGCTGTGCTTTTTCTGTAAAATATTTGTTGGCATTACAGGATATGTTGATCCTCCTCTATAACACAGCCTTCCCTGATTCTGTAGCAGAGAATACTAGCCCCTCCTAGTCCATAGTTCGGGGCGTGTCAGTATTACATGTGTATCTACAGAATTATAGAAAGGAAAAACAGATTAGTGTTTTCCAGGGGTTAAGAAGGTGGTTGCAGCCTAGGGAAGTAGTTGTGGTTATAAAAAGGCAACAGGAAAGATGCTGGTCAAAATGTAAATGTATCAACATTGAGTATCCTGGTTGTGACATTGTACTATAGTTTGGCAAAATGTTACCACTGGGGGAAACCAGGTGAAGGGTACATAGTATCACTCTACATTATTATTTACTTCCTGTGAATCCACAAACATCTCAAGATAACAAAGTTTAATTTAATAAAACCATTAACAAAGACCTCCAAATACCCAACTTCATGAAACTTACAACTTAGCTGGGGGGAATAGATAATTTTAGCATTATAGAAGTATATATTTCAAATCATAATTTGTCAAATTATAAGGGAATACTCTCCTGAGCCATGTTTGAGATAAGTGCTGAAAGATAAGTAGGGTGTTGAAGATCTTCCAGAACTGAGAGAACAAGGCATGTAAAGACCCAGGGGTGAGAAAAAGCATGATGCATTGGAACGATGGGAAGAATGATTTTGGTCTTTTAGAGCAGTAGATGGGATGGAAGGATTTTGAGCAGGAGAGCAACTTGCTCAGAATGTTATTTTTAAAAGCTCACTTCAGCTGTCCTGTGGAGTGTGGATTAGGGAGGGTAAGACTAACCGGGGAAGCTAAATCTAGCTATCAGATGGTAAAGCTGGGATCTGGTGAAGGCAGTAAAAATGCAAAGAAGTGGATGCACTTGAAAGGTATTTAGGAGGTATTATTCACAGGATTGGATTGATGTTGAAAGGATTGGTGTTTAAAGACCATGTCAAGATTTTATTCTTTAGCAACTAGATAGCTGGTGGGGCCATTCTCTGAGATAAATAATTAAATTTTACAGAAAAGATAGTAAGTTTGGCTTTTTATATTTTATTTTGAAGTGCCTTTGAGATATTGAAGTGTAGATGTCCTATAGGCAATTGTATATGTAATTTTGGATGTCAGAGAATCATTTGGATTGGTGATATGAATTGAAAGTCATTAGGACAATGGATGTGAATACTGTTATACAGAGAAAGAGTTTAGAGTAAGACCAGACCATAAGATTGAGCCTTGGGAACATTTCTGGGGTAGATAGGGAAGAATAAGCTAAGAAAAGAGACAGCCACATGGTCAGAGGCGTGTGAGAGAAAGCAAGAGAGTCAAAGAAATTAGGGAGAATTTCAAAGAATGTTTACTTTGAACTAATGCTGCTAAAAGTTACATGAGATATAAAATGACAGTGTCTTGGATTTAGCCTTATGGAGGTCTTTGGTGATGTTGGCAAGAGTTGTTTGATGAATTAATGGGGAAGAAGCCAAATAAGCTTATTAAAAGTTGTGTTGTAGGCTGAGTGACATAGAAGAGCATTAGGATGCATTTCAGTTATTGAATATATATTATATATTGAATACTGAATTGAATATTGAATGATATTATATATCACTGAGTGAATAAGTCAATACGTTGTAGCTACTATAATTTCCATTATTCAGATTAAAAAATTAAGTCCTAGAGTTGTTAATGTCATATGACTATTAAGTATTTTAATTAAGTCAAGATTTGCCCCTCTCCTCAACAAAATGCTACTTCTCTAAATGAAGACATTATCAAGTAGGAAAAGAGTAATTTTTTCATTGATTTTTCACTCTCATTTATTCACATACACTGGGAGAGAATGTATGATCTTTGAACACCCTAGCACTGTGCTTGTGCTTAGTCGCTCAGTCCTGTCCAACTCTTTGCAACCCCATGGACTGTAGCCCACCAGGCTTCATCTGTCCATGGGGATTCTCCAGGCCAGAATACTGGAGTGGGGAGCTTTTCCCTTCTCCAGTGGATCTTCCCAATCCAGGAATCAAACTGGGGTCTCCTGCATTACAGGCGGATTCTTTACTGTTTGAGCCACCAGGGAAACACAAGAATACTGGAGTGGGTAGGCTATCCCTTCTCCTTATTGCTTTAAAAGAAGAATTTAACTTGGAAAATGTCAAAACACAAAAATTAGAGAATACGATAATCAATTGGCCATCAACAATTATCAACTCATGGCTTTTCTTGTTTAAAGGATATACTCAACTATCCTTTTCCTCCACTGCTTCTGCCCTCACTTATTACAGAGGATTATTTCAAGGAAAATCCCAGACAAAGCTTTTTCTAAAGTAAATCCTATTTTTTTTCCCCAGTATTGTCCATTTTTCCTGCTAAAACTTCCATGGGGCTTTTAAGTATCTGGTTCAGTTCAGTTCAGTCACTCAGTCATATCCGACTCTTTGCGACCCCATGAATCACAGCATGCCAGGCCTCCCTGTCTATCACCAACTCCCAGAGTTCACTCAAACTCATGTCCATCGAGTCGGTGATGCCATCCAGCCATCTCATTCTCTGTCATCCCTTTCTCCTCCCGCCCCCAATCCCTCCCAGCATCAGAGTCTTTTCCAGTGAGTCAACTCTTCGCATGAGGTGGCCAAAGTATTGGACTTTCAGCTTTAGCATCAGTCCTTCCAATGAACACCCAGGACTGATCTCCCTTAGAATGGACTGGTTGGATCTTCCTGCAGTCCAAGGGACTCTCAAGAGTCTTCTCCAGCACCACAGTTCAAAAGCATCAATTCTTCGGCGATCAGCTTTCTTCAGAGTCCAACTCTCTCATCCATACAGTTCATTTCAGTCAGTTCAGTCGCTCAGTCGTGTCCGACTCTCCGCGATCCCATGAATCACAGCACGCCAGGCCTCCCTGTCCATCACCAACTCCCGGAGTACACTCAACTCATGTCCACAGAGTCGGTGATGCCATCCAGCCATCTCATTCTCCGTCGTCCCCTTCTCCTCCCGCCCCCAACCTTTCCCAGCATCAGAGTCTTTTCCAGTGAGTCAACTTGTCGCATGAGGTGGCCAAAGTATTGGAGTTTCAGCTTTAGCATTAGTCCCTCCAATGAACATCCAGGATTGATCTCCTTTAGAATGGACTGGTTGGATCTCCTTGCAGTATAAGGGACTCTCAAGAGTCTTCTCCAACACCACAGTTCAAAAGCATCAATTCTTCGGCGATCAGCCTTCTTCACAGTCCAACTCTCACATCCATACAAGACCACTGGAAAAACCGAGCCTTGACTAGATGGACCTTTGTTGGCAAAGTAATGTCTCTGCTTTTTATTTTTTTGTTTTTTTTTTTAACTGTATCCAGCTTTATTAAAGATACTTTTCATAAACAATCATGGTATTTCAGGCAGGACACATGGGCAGACAATCGTTAACAGTATACATCTTTCAAACTCCCTTTTTCAATGGACTACTAAAATCAGAAAGTCACTATAAAACCCAATGAAATCTTCATGTGATGCTCTGAACAGGGAAAGTTTAGAGTGAGGGTTGACATTTCACATTTAGCATGTTGTTTAACAACTTTTCACAAGCCGACCCTGACTTTCAGGAAATGGAAATGAAAATGGCAGAAATATTACTCTGAGGAGCCACAGTATAAAAAAGGAACCGCTGCTCTTTTGAAGGACGCCATCTCAATGGTGACACTGGAGAGTCCAGATTGCCTGACATACTGGTCATCAATTTTGGGGGGGCACAGGTTAAGGTTCCAACAGGTCTCTGGGTTTAGGGGAGTCAAGTCTATGCTGAGGTGGAGAGGGAGAAGAGGACATAAAAACTGAATTTTAGTTTTTCCACACCACAAGGCGTTTGTGCCAAGGTGGCTAATGTGTGTCAACATCAAGGAATCCCTCCTTCCTGGGAACCAAGAGTAAGTCTCTCAAAACTAGACAGGGAAAGGTATTTTTCCCCCACGTCAATTCAGCTTCGGAGACATTCTGTTAGTGAAGTGCCCTTCCCCCAAAAAACAACAATGAAGTGTTCTGTGTGCTAACAACATAGCTTAAAAAAAAAAAAAAGTAAAACAAAATTCTGCATTTTTATAAAACTTTAAAAAATAGTATTTCAAACTGTACAGTCACCAGAAGTACACAGTTATCAAAAATGCACACACTTCACTTGGCATCTCCAGCACCTTCAGCTTTCTGTGCCTGGTCTGTTTTGGCATCTCCATTTTCTGCAGGGTTATTCCCATCCTTGCCAGCATCAGCTTTCCCCTTTTTCCCTTTGGGTACCTTCTCTCCCTTCTTTGCACGGGCCTTTTTAGGCTTGGGCTCTGGCTTTGGAGGAGCAGGTTTAGCAGATAACCTTGCAGATCTTCTCTGTGGTTCGTTCTTCACCTTGGCTTTATCTCCTTTAGCCTCCCCTTCAGCCTTTCTCTTGGGCATGGTGGCTGCGGCGGAGGGACGTAGGCGCTGAACACGGGGATGCAGTGGCGCGGGGTTTAAGTCGGTCCAGGGGTCGCTCTTGCCTCTTCTTCACACTGTTCTCTGCTTTTTAATATACTATGTTGGTATAACTTTCCTTCCAAGGAGTAAGTGACGAAGCTCAGTTGTGTCCACCTCTGCGAACCCCATGGACAGTAGCCTACCAGGCTCCTCCGTCCATGGGATTCTCCAGGCAAGAGTACTGGAGTGGGTTGCCCTTTCCTTCTCCAGGAGATCTTCCCAACCCAGGGATCGAACCCGGGTCTCCCGTATTGCAGGCAGATGCTTTACCATCTGAGCCACCAGGGAAGCTCTCCAAGGAGTAAGCCTCTTTTAATTTCATGGCTGCAATCAGCGTCCGCAGTGATTTTGGAGCCCCCCAAAAATAAAGTTTGACACTATTTCCACTGTTTCCCCATCTATTTCCCATGAAGTGATGGGACCAGATGCCATGATCTTTGTTTTCTGAATGTTGAGCTTCAAGCCAACCTTTTCACTCTCCTCTTTCACTTTCATCAAGAGGCTTTTGAGTTCCTCTTCACTTTCTGCCATAAGGGTGGTGTCATCTGCATATCTGAGGTGATTGATATTTCTCCCAGCAATCTTGATTCCAGCTTGTGCTTCTTCCAGCCCAGCATTCCTCATGATGTACTCTGCATATAAGTTAAATAAGCAGGGTGACAATATACAACCTTGACGTACTCCTTTCCTATTTGGAACCAGTCTGTTGTTCCATGGCCAGTTCTAACTCTTGCTTCCTGACCTGCATACAGGTTTCTCAAGAGGCAGGTCAGGTGGTCTGGGATTCCCAACTCTTTCAGAATTTTCCACAGTTTCTTGTGATCCACACAGTCAAAGGCTTTGGCATAGTCAATGAAGCAGAAATAGATGTTTTTCTGGAACTCTCTTGCTTTCTCCATGATCCAGCGGATGTTGGCAATTTGATCTCTGGTGCCTCTGCCTTTTCTAAAACCTGCTTGAACATCTGGGAGTTCACAGTTCACATATTGCTGAAGCCTGGCTTGGAGAATTTTGAGCATGACTTTACTAGCGTGTGAGATGAGTGCAATTGTGTGGTAATTTGAGCATTCTTTGGCATTGCCTTTCTTTGGGATTGGAATGAAGACTGACCTTTTCCAGTCCTGTGGCCACTGCTGACTTTTCCAAATTTGCTGGCATATTGAGTGCAGCACTTTCACAGCATCATCTTTCAGGATTTGAAATAGCTCAACTGGAATTCCATCACCTCCACTAGCTTTGTTCGTAGTGATGCTTTCTAAGTCCCACTTGACTTCACATTCCAAGATGTCTGGCTCTAGGTGAGTGATCACACCGTCGTGATTATCTTGGTTGTGAAGATCTTTTTTGTACAGTTCTTCTGTGTATTCTTGCCACTTCTTCTTAATATCTTCTGCTTCTGTTAGGTCCACACCATTTCTGTCCTTTATTGAACCCATCTTTGCATGAAAAGTTCTCTTGGTATCTCTTATTTTCTTGAAGAGATCTCTTGTCTTTCCTATTGTGTTGTTTTCCTCTAATTCTTTGCATTGATCACTGAGGAAGGCTTTCTTTTCTCTCCTTGCTATTCTTTGGAACTCTGCATTCAGATGCTTATATCTTTCCTTTTCTCCTTTGCTTTTGGGTTCTCTTCTTTTCACAGCTATTTGTAAGGGCTCGTCAGACAGCCATTTGCTTTTTTGCATTTCTTTTCGATGGGGATGGTCTTGGTCCCTGTCTCCTGTACAATGTCAGGACCTCTGTCCAGAGTTCATCAGGCAATCTATCTATCAGATCTAGTCCCTTAAATCTATTTCTCACTTCCACTGTATAATCATAAGGGATTTGATTTAGGTCATATCTGAATGATCTAGTGGTTTTCCCTACTTTCTTCAGTTTAAGTCTGAATTTGGCAATAAGGAGTTCATGATCTGAGCCACAGTCAGCTCCTGGTCTTGTTTTTGCTGACTGTATAGAGCTTTTCCATCTTCGGCTGCAAAGAATATAAATCAGTCTGATTTCGGTGTTGACCATCTGGTGATGTCCATGTGTAGAGTCTTATCTTGTGTTGTTGGAAGAGGGTGTTTGCTATGACCAGTGCGTTCTCTTGGCAAAACTCTATTAGCCTTTGCCCTGCTTAATTCCGTACTCCAAGGCCAAATTTTCCTGTTACTCCAGGTGTTTCTTGACTTCCTACTTTTGCATTCCAGTGCCCTGTAATGAAAAGAACATCTTTTTTTGGTGTTAGTTCTAAAAGGTCTTGTAGGTCTTCATAGAACCATTCAACTTCGGCTTCTTCAGCGTTACTGGTTGGGGCATAGGCTTGGATCACTGTAATATTGAATGGTTTGCCTTGGAAATGAACAGAGATCATTCTGTCGATTTTGAGATTGCATCCAAGTACTGCATTTCGGACTCTTTTGTTGACCATGATGGCTACTCCATTTCTTCTAAGGGATTCCTGCCCGCAGTAGTAGATATAATGGTCATCTGAGTTAAATTCACCCATTCCAGTCCATTTTAGTTCACTGATTCCTAGAATGTCTATGTTCACTCTTGCCATCTCCTGTTTGACCACTTCCAATTTGCCTTGATTCATGGACCTAACATTCCAGGTTCCTATGCAATATTGCTCTTTACAGCACCGGACCTTGCTTCTATCACCAGTCACATCCACAACTGGGTGTTGTTTGTGCTTTGGCTCCATCCCTTCATTCTTTCTGGATTATTTCTCCACTGATCTCCAGTAGCATACTGGGCACCTACTGACCTGGGGAATTCCTCATTCAGTATCCTATCATTTTGCCTTTTGATTCTGTTTATGGGGTTCTCAAGGCAAGTGTACTGAAGTAGTTTGCCATTCCCTTCTCCAGTGGACCACATAACCCTATCTAATAGTTCAAATATAAAAGCAGGAAATGAAATCTTATTTATAATATATTTATATTTATAAAAATAATTTATAACACCTTAAAGTTACATTTTTTAGAACAGTTTTACATTCATAGCTAAACTGAACAATAGGTATGGAGATGTCCCATGTACCTTCTGCCCTCACACATGTTTAGCCTCCTCTTTTATCAACATCTCCCACCAGAGTGGTACATTTGTTGTAAGTGGTGAACCTACATTGAAACATCATTATCACCCTCCGAATGCATAGTTTACATTACTTTGGATTCACGCTTGGTGTTCTACATTCTTTGGGTTTGACAAATTTATAATAACATGTATCCACCATGATAATATCATACAAAATAGTCTCAGTGCACTAAAAATCCTGTGTTCTGCCTATTCACAACTCTCTCCTTTAGTTATATGGAAGTTTTGATGTTGTCTTTTTATTTCCAACAGGTGTTAGTGAGTGAGTGAAAGTCGCTCAGTCGTGTCAACTCTTTGTGACCATATGGACTATACAATCCATGGAATTCTCCAGGCCAGAATACTGGAGTGGGTAGCTTTTCCCTTTTCCAGGGGATCTTCGCAACCCAGAGATTGAACCTAGCTTTCCCACATAGCAGGTGGATTCTTTACCAGCCAAGCCATGAGTGAAGCCCCAACAGGTGTTGCTGCTGCTGCTGCTAAGTCACTTCAGTCGTGTCCGACTCTGTGCGACCCCATAGATGGCAGCCCACCAGGCTCCGCCGTCCCTGGGATTCTCCAGGCAAGAACACTGGAGTGGGTTGCCATTTCCTTCTCCAATGAGTGAAAGTGAAAAGTGAAAGTGAAGTCGCTCAGTCGTGTCCGACTAGTAGTGACCCCATGGACTGCAGCCCACCAGGCTCCTCTGTCCATGCGATTTTCTAGGCAAGAGTACTGGAGTGGCTTGCCATTGCCTTCTCCGCAACAGGTGTTAAGAACCATCTAATCGGTTAAAAGACAAGTGAGTCAGCTAAACTGATAGATCTTTTGATGTTTGGCTACCCTCTTTCTGCCAGTTGTTTACCATAATAAAATCAGAAAACACTGGTAAGTTTCCAAATATAATATTGATTTTAATTTATAAAGATGTAGCTTTGACCATTACTGTTTATAGTGACCAGACAATGCAAATAACAACTAATTGATTTGCATTTTTTCTGGACAAAATCCCTACATCTTAAACACCACAGAGCTCTTTTGGAGATCATTTGTCCCTCAGTTCAGTTCAGTTCAGTCGCTCAGTCGTGTCCGACTCTCCGCAACCCCATGAATCACAGCACGCCAGCCCTCCCTGTCCATCACCAACTCCTGGAATTCACCCAAACTCATGTCCACAGAGTCGGTGATGCCATCCAGCCATCTCATTCTCTATCGTCCCCTTCTCCTCCCGCCCCCAACCTTTCCCAGCATCAGACTCTTTTCCAGTGAGTCAACTCGTCGCATGAGGTGGCCAAAGTATTGCAGTTTCAGTTTTAGCATCAGTCCTTCCAATGAACACCCAGGATTGATCTCCTTTAGAATGGACTGGTTGGATCTCCTTGCAGTCCAAGGGACTCTCAAGAGTCTTCTCCAACACCACAGTTCAAAAGCATCAATTCTTCGGCGATCAGCCTTCTTCACAGTCCAACTGTCACATCCATACATGACCATGGGAAAAACCATAGCCTTGACCAGACGGACCTTTGTTGGCAAAGTAATGTCTCTGCTTTTTAATATACTATCAAGGTTGGTCATAACTTTCCTTCCAAGGAGTAAGCGTCTTTTAATTTCATGGCTGCAATCAGCATCTGCAGTGATTTTGGAGCCCCCCAAAATAAAGTCTGACACTGTTTCCACTGTTTTTCCATCTATTTCCCATGAAGTGATAGGACCATATGCCATGATCTTTGTTTTCTGAATGTTGAGCTTCAAGCCAACCTTTTCACTCTCCTCTTTCACTTTCATCAAGAGGCTTTTGAGTTCCTCTTCACTTTCTGCCATAAGGGTAGTATCATCTGCATATCTGAGGTTATTGATATTTCTCCCAGCAATCTTGATTCCAGCGTGTGCTTCTTCCAGCCCAGCGTTCCTCATGAAATCATGGTCTGTCCGTATGTTTTATGTGACATCACAATGTACATCATGGCCTGTCCGTGCCACACCAGCTGCCAAAAGCTCAGATGATGGGAACATGAGTGCGACACTGTTGCCTCTCGTGGCTCTCTTTTCAAAGGTGACAAACTCTATTCTTTCCCTAAATTCTTACCAAAGGTGGATACCATTTTTCTTTGCTTCAGTGTAAAAATTCTTTGTTTTTATTTTTAAAGTAGACTAGGAGTGGGATTTAATAATTTCGGTCTATATACAGACATTGCATATTAATAGACATTTATAAATAGGTCGATGAGTATTCAGTGTGTATGACAGACACACAGTAGTTTGGCTGCAAATACATCAAATATATTGAAAATTACTACATTTTGAGACTTCATGTCTCAAATACATTTCTGACTTTTTAAAAATCTGTGTTTAGAAGAAAGTTGAAATGTATATAGCTGGAAACTAATCTTCATATTGGACTCTCTGTAGCCCCAGGGATTTCACCCAAGTGCTTCAGGGGTCATTTGAAGGTGATTATTGACAGATGAGGGGGCAAGAATCCTGAGTTAGTGGGGCTTGCACTTTACCTGTTTTTTTTCTTCCCCCTCAACCAGAGTGGTTCTGTTGTATGTGTTAAATATCTGCACAAAACCTTGTTAAATGAAAGAATATTCCATATAAGTCTGAAATTCAATAATCTACAAAAATAACACTTTGTGGAATCATATGTCACTGGAAGGCAGCATTCAGAGAACCACAAATCTGGAATAGAAATAAGGAACAGGTGTTCCACTTTGATATTTTATTTACCATGTTCAGAAAAGAAAGTAGGAAAGCAAGTATTGCAGTTAAGATAATAATATCCATGTATAGAAGACTATGATGAACATGCAGTATTTCTAAAGACTGTAGTTTAACAAGAAACATAAAAAGTAAAATTGTGCTATACAATGTTACTCATTCAAGATAACCCATTTTATCTCATTTTATAGAAATTTCATTTTACCAAAAAAGGATAAACAGAACTACAAATAGGTCTTCCATTTAAAATATGTATAATAAGCACTTCTAATGGAATTAATGTGCAAAATTATTATTTTAAACATTTTAAACCATGAAAATTGCATCAAATAAGTTATATCAGATAAATACACTGATGTAATTATTCAATGTTTATATAGAGTTTGTCATTAAAATGTGTTCATTCATTTACTTTTTCAACATAGTTTTATTGGAAAGTGATAGAAAAACAATAGAAAATATTACGATCCTGTCCTCAAGAAATTTCATCTAGTAGGGCTGAAAAGAAAACTTAAAAAAAAAACAAAACAAGTATCTTGTAGCAAATGAGTTGCAGAAATGATGTGTTGTACATTTTGAGATGAAACGATTATCGAAGGCTGGCAGGGCTGGAGCAAGTTTCGTGGTGGAAGAGAGCTGCCACTTGCAATAACAGGAATTTGTAAATTGTGGCGGAAAGCAAAGAGATGGTAAACAGGGGTATTGCTGGGAGCAAGGAGCATGATGTGAAGATCTTTCGCAAAACGTTGAAACACTTGCAAAGAGGAATAATGAGAGAAGTGATTGGAGCAGAAAGCTAGGGAGTGGAGAGACCGTTTTGAAACTGAGGCTCTCAGTCACCCCTGGGGAAGGCAGGGTGACAATATGTATCCCTTTTAGGGCACCTGTTGGATCAGCAGAAGAGATGCTTCTACATTCCCGTCTCAGCTTGTTTGGGCTGTTTGCTTCCCTGGTGGCTCAATGGTAAAGAATCTGCCTGCAATGCAGGAGGCATGGCTTTGATCCCTGGACTGGGAAGTTTCCCTGGAGAAGGGAATGGCTATACACTCTAGTATTCTTGTCTGAAAAATTCCAAAGAGAGAGGAGCCTGGCAGGCTACAGTCCATTGGGTTGCAAAGAGTTGGACATGACTGAAGTGACTGAGCACACACACAACAGAACACCATAGACTGGGGGGAATGTATAAACAACAGAAATTTATTTCTTCAAAGTTCTAGAGGCTGGGAAGTCCAAGATCAAGATATGGCAGATTTGGTGTTAAGTGAGAGCCTGCTTCCTGGCTTACAAACAGCACCTTGTTGCTCTATGCTCACATGACCAAAGGGATTGGGGCGCTCTCTGGATGGTTTCTTGTGTAAGAGCACTAATCTCATTCATGAGGACTTAACCCTCATGACCTAACCACTTCCCAAAGTTCCCAGCTCCCAAATACCATCATACTGGGTGTTAGGATTTCCAACAAATGAACTATGGGAACACAGATATTCAGTCTATAGCAACTTCCACCCCCAAAGGATGCTGATTTTCCTCTTGTTGCCTGGGTGAGAATGTGTACAGTGTAATGGGAGACGCTATTGGTTGGCATGTGCTGCACATGTGAAGCTTGTGAAGTTGAAAAAAATGAGGCTACTATCGGGAGGAGGAAGTCAGTGAGAGTTCTGGACAGCTGACTAGTGTGTACAAGGAAGGGAGCATCGGATAGTGGTGTTTGGTGGGAGAGATTGAAGGCATGGCATTGTTAAGAGTTGACTGCAATTGTCTAGGCATTGAGAAAGAATAGGACTTGGTATCTGAATGTTTGATGGAAGGGAAAATGGAAGCCAGAAAAAGCAAAATGGACCAGGCACTGTACTAAGCATATTGTTATCGTTAAGTCACTAAGTTGTGTTTGAATTTTTTGCACGCCCATGGACTGTAGCCTGCCATGCTCCTCTGTCCATGGGATTTCCCAGGCAAGAATACTGGAGTGGGTTGCCATTTCCTTCTCCAGGGGATCTTCCTGACTCACAGATTAAACCCACTTCTCTTATGTCTCTTGCCTTGGCAGGCAGATTCTTTACCATTGAGCCAACAGGGAAGGCCATACTAAGCATAACCACCTTTCAAAGTAGGTATTGTTTTTATTTTATAATCTAAAGAGATTTAATACAAATCAAAGTAATACAGGATTTAAGTGTATGAGTTGGACTTTGAATAAATGTCTGTATCATTTTAGACTCTAACGTACTGTGATTTTGAATTTCTAAGAGGTCAAAAGAGAAAGGGACAACTGGAATGGGGCTGGTTTTAGGGTAAGATGAGTTTATTTTTGAGGCTTGATGTGCTGGTAGATTGTTCATCAAGCATCTGGGAAAGTATAAGTTGGCTTTAGAGAGAGCTGGGGCTTACAATATTGGAATTCTCTCTCTTTTTTTTTTTGGCATAGACATGACAATTCATGAGGACTCCCAGAGAGAACATAAAGAATTTAAGAAGAGAGAGGACAAAGTCTTGACTATTAACAATATGACCAGGTTAGAATAAAGTAGGATCAGGTATAGAAAAACCAGAAAAAGATTAGAAAGTTATGGGATAAAAATAGGAAGTGTAGCCTCACCAAAAACATGGAAAACACTATCTAGATGAAAAGATGGTCAAAGCTGTTGACTACTGCAGATATCAAGAAGACAGGCTTAATCTGGCCACAAGGAGAAAAATAGCTGGGGATCAGTAGTTTCATAAGATTTACATAGTAGCCAGTATGTAATGAATTAAACAATAAGATGGTGAAGTTAGGGAAATAGATCATCCATGAAAATCGGTAGGCTCTTATTTTGAGATCTTGAGAAAAGGAGAGGAAATGTGAGAGAAATTAGTTCATGGTAGCTAGGAGAAAGAACAAGATATAGGAAAGTTTCTGTGAGAGGGACAACTAGGCATCTTAATAACTTGGTAAGGAAAGAGACAATTAAAGGGTAGAAGACCGAAAAGCAACTGAAGGAAAATGGCTTTCTTAAAGGAAAGAGTTTTAACTTGAAGAATACTAAAAATAGTAAATAATGCCTATAATCATCTACTAAAAGTTATACAAGATAAAATAAGGGCCCTTCTTAAGCACCCTGATTTACAAACCCCTCTCCCATTCTACCTTCTCTGTTAACAGTTTGGAAGGAATGTTTTCTAGATTTTTTCCTTTATTTAAATAAGCATCTCTGTTTCTGTCTCTTTGCATCTGTTCTCAAATGTATACTTTTTATTAAGTTAAAATGAAATGATGCTATATAATGTTTTCAAATTGCTTCTTTCACATCAATCATGGAGATTTTTCTAGATCAATACATACAGTCACATATCCAATCCATTTTATTCTTTTTAACAGGTGCATGATATTCTTTTATTTGGTTAGATCATAATTTATATTGAAATCCCTTCACTGATGAACTTTTCTTGGTACCTTATTTCTAGAAAGGGAAACATTGGGTGTGGTGGACTGAATGGAGCCTCCAAAGATATTCACATTTTAATCTCTGGAATCTATGAATGTTACTTTATAGACATAATTATTAACCTAATCACCACAACTGGTTACCACCATGGGAAGATTATCCTGGATTGTCTGAGTAGGCCCTAAATATGATTACAAAGGTCCTTATAAAATGGATGCAGAGGGGGATTTTACTATAGAAGAAAAAAGACCATGTGACGACAGAAGCAGAGAGAAGCAGTGTCACAGGTAAAAGATGCTATGCCACTGGCTTTGAGGCAGGAGGACAGGGCCCAAAGCTCAGTACAGAAGTTAGAAAAGCAAGGAAACAGATTCTCCCTTGGAGCCTCTTGAAGAAACCAGTCTTGTTGACACTTTGGTTTTAGTCCTATAACAATAATTTTGGATCTCTGGCCACTAGAGCTATAAAATATAAATTTGTGTTGGTTTAAGCCACGGAGTTTGTAGTAATTCAGTATGACTGCATCTGAACATGATTATATCTGCAAAGACCCTATTTCCAAATAAGGTCACATTCATATGTATTGGAGGTTAGGATCTTAACATTTATTTTGGGGGAGAGAGTTCAGCACATATGTAACATCTGTTAATAAAAAGTCACTTCATCTGTAAGTGGTTTTAAGCTTTGATTTCTGGAAACTTGTCATTTAATGCTGGAATTGTTATTACCTCACCCAAATTAGAAAAATCCTGGCTGGATTTGGGATTTCAGGCAAACCTCAGAGGAAATAGGGAGGATGGTATTTGGAGGACAGTGAATTTGGTATGGATCAGAGAGCATCTTGGAAGATACACATGTAGCATATCACTTTAATAAAATTAGTAAGTGAGCAAAACTAAACAACACATTTTTTCCTTTTATTTCCTTTTATTTTTTAATTTTTATTTTATATTATAGTTGATTAACAATGTGTTAATTTCAGATGTACAGCCAAGTGATTCAGTTGTACATGTACATATATGAATTCTTTTTCAAATTCTTTTTTCATTTCAGTTATTACAGTGTTGAGCAGAATTCCGTTATACAGTAGGTCCTCGTTGGTTATCTGTTTTAAAAATAGCAATGTGATGTGTCAGTCCTAAAGTCCCAATTTATCCCTCCTCCCTATCCTCTCCCCTTGTTAATCATAAGTTCTTTCTCTATTTCTGTTTTGTAAATGAGTTCATTTGTATCATTTTTTTTTGATTCTGCATATAAGCAATATCATACTTGTCTTTCTTGGTCTGATTTACTTCACTCACTATGATAATCTCCAGGTTCATTCATGTTGCTGCAGACGGCTGCTGCTGCTGCGTCACTTCAGTCGTGTCCGACTCTGTGTGACCCCATAGACGGCAGCCAACCAGGCTCCCCTGTCCCTGGGATTCTCCAGATGGCTAAACAACTGATTTTCACATACACATATTGATAAATATAATGTGTTTGTGTGCGCGCTCTTCAAATAATATCTAAAGAAAATCAGGACAGCCACTCCAGTGTTCTTGCCTGGAGAATCCCAGGGACGGGGGAGCCTGGTGGGCCGTCGATGGGGTCGCACAGAGTCGGACACGACTGAAGTGACTTAGCAGCAGCAGCAGCAGCAGGGAAAGGCAGACAGCAGGGATGGCATAGGGAGGAACACACAAGATTCTGCAATGTGGTGAGTTCACGGGTGTTTATCATTAGCCTTCATTATTTAATCTTTTGTTTATATTAACATATAATAAAACAGCAAGTATAAGTTATGCTGTAAGTAAAATGGGTTTCTCTGATAGCTCAGCTGGTAAAGAATCAGCCTGCAATGCAGGCGACCCTGGTTGGGTTCCTGGGTTGGCAAATTCCGCTGGAGACGGGAAAGGCTACCCACTCCAGTATCTGGCCTGGAGAATTTGTATAGTCCATGGGGTCGCAAAGAGTAGGACACGACTGAGCGATTTTCACTTTCAGTTAAGTAAAAGTGTGCCTATATAACCTAAAATTAAAAAAAAAAAAAAGGCATAGAGATTGTAGAAAATATGCTTTGAGAATGGTTTCATGCAGCCAGGCCCAGAAATTGACACTGGAAAGCGGCACCATCTGTTTCTCAAAGGCAACTTTTCCAGGCGGTACTTGAGAAAGAGCATTGGGTAAACTCTCGCTAACTATGAAAGCGTTACAGTAACTTGTGTTACTGTACGACTCAAGCACCAACAAATCAGGAGGCTCACAGGTGAGCCATGAAGTCCGGAAATCACAACTTCCACGTTGTTTCATCACTTTACCAGAGAAATTCTTCCCGCACAAGTAGTCTGAGCAAAGACTCTTGCCCTATACCAAAATGGCAGCGCCAGCGCCACAACAGGTACAGCGCATGTCCGGAAGTTACGCAATCCCATAAGGTAGCGCGGCCCCACCCGTGGGGAGAGTTTCCGCCATTTTTGAAAATCAGGAAGGTCCGGGGTTGAGTGCCGCCGCTGATGTGATGGCAGCCTTTGCCGTGGAACCCCAGGCGCCCACGTTGGGTGAGTAAAAAACTGCTTTTCCTCGCTAGCACTGCGATGCACACTGTAAGCTTGGAAGCGGGCACGCTGAGAGACAGTAATCGTAGGGTCTCGTCTGCTAATTTCAAGCCTCAAAGAGCTAGCCCTTTGGCTCGCCCCCAGGTTCCTAGTCCGCCTCCTACTCTAGGCTTCGCCACCCTGTAGCTACCAAGGGGGCTCCAGGGCGCTGCGGGCTCCGAGGAGGGCGAAGAAACGGCAGTCTTGTGGTGACTAAGCCGCTTTGTATCCCCCGCACAAGGCAGAGCCAGTCCTGTCCATACCTGAGGCTCCGCCGGCGCGGCAGACGCTATGCTAGGTTCCCGGATCCTGTGAAGCGCTGGTGGGAAGGTCCTCACCTGTGGAAGGTCCTCACCACGTGGGTGGGCGGTTCCCTGGAGCGTGGTCACCTTTCACCGCTGTTTGGTCACCTAGGCTTCTCGTTACTGCTTGATTCCAGCTCCTCCCGGATTCGCAAAAGTAATCTGTTTTTAATGGAAACTTGAGTTGTTCGACATTTAATTAACCAGGTGATGGCAACCATTGAGATATTCCCTTAATAGGAAGCCATGAATTCGCTTCATTTTCTTTATCTTGGGAAAATGACTCTATTGTAGAGGATCTTTTTCTCTACATTACGATCACGTAATGATTTTAAATAATCATTTCCGTTATATAATGGGAGCATTAAAAAAGATCTTGCATGTCAACTTTGGTTGTCGATTATTGTGTGTATTTGTCAGTTGAGTTGGTTTTGTGAGAACCATGGAATAGCTTAAAACAGAAAATAAACGGTCTGCTATCATAGAGACGTATTTGAAAATTTGATTACTTTCTGAGTTTGGAAAGGAGAGCAAGCACGGTATGTCTGTAGAATGAGTTTTATTAGAATTGAAGGATGTATGATGTTGGCCATGTTTTGTACAAAATCAGTTTCTTTTGATAACAGAGTAACTTGAACTGTTTTACTATTATAAAAATCTAAATGTATAATATCAGTGGAGATACTCAGCTGCATTTAAAGATGGCCTAGGTATTTATGTCTTGTATTATTTTAGAGGTCAGAAAACTTTTCATTTCCAGTATGAAAGTCTTCTGCTTAACAGAAGCATTCTGGAGTATATATTTCTTGGGGTTACAGTTACGATTAAACCCCTGGTCCGAAATCTGACATTAGCTGATATTGTTTAAATCCTTATTCCAGACGAGGTATAAACATTTTCCCAGCACTCAGTTCAGTTCAGTTGCTCAGTCGTTTCCGACCCTTTTCGACCCCATGGACTGCAGCATGCCAGGTCTCCCTGCCCATCACCAACTCCCAGAGTCCACCCAAACCCATGTCCATTGAGTCAGTGATACCATTCAACCATCTCATCTTCTGTCGTCCCCTTCCCCTGCCGTCAATCTTTCCCAGCATCAGGGTCTTTTCAGGTGAGTCAGTTATTCGCATCAGGTGGCCAAAGGATTGTAGTTTCAGCTTCAGCATCAGTCCTGCCAATGAATATTCAGGACTGATTTCCTTTAGGATTGACTGGTTGGATCTCCTTGCTGTCCATGGGACTCTCAAGAGTCTTCTCCAACACCACAGTTCAAAAGCATCAATTCTTCGGTGCTCAGCTTTCTTTATAGTCCAACTCTCACATCCATACATGACTACTAGGAAAACGATAGCCTTAACTAGATGACTGTTTGTAGGCAATGTCTCTACTTTTTAATATGCTGTCTAGGTTGGACATAACTTTTCTTCCAGGGAGCAATCAACTTTTAATTTCTTGGCTGCAATCACCATCTGCAGTGATTTTGGACCCCCCCCACCCCCCGCCCCCCGCAAATAAAGGCTGTCACTGTTTCCACTGTTTCCCCATCTATTTGCCATGAAGTGATGGGACCAGATACCATGATCTTAGTTTTTTGAATGTTGAACTTTAAGCCAACTTTTTCACTCTTCTCTTTCATTTTCATCAAGAGGCTCTTTAGTTCTTCACTTTCTGCCATAAGGGTGGTGTCATCTGCATATGTGAGGTTATTGATATTTCTCCCAGCAATCTTGATTCCAGCTTGTGCTTCATCCAGCGCTGCGTTTCTTATAGTGTATTCTGAGTATAAGTTAAATAAGCAGAGTGACAATATACAGCCTTGATGTACTCCTTTCCCTATTTGGAATCAGTCTGTTGTTCCATGTCCAGTTCTAACTGTTGCTTCCTGACCTGCATACAGATTTCTCAGGAGGCAGGTGGTCTGGTAGTCCCGTCTCTTTAAGAATTTTCCACGGTTTGTTGTGATCCACACAAAGACTTTGGCGTAGTCAATAAAGCAGCAGCAGATGTTTTTCAGGAACTCTCTTGCTTTTTTTAATGATCCAATGGATGGTGGCAATTTGATCTCTGGTTCCTCTGCCTTTTCTAAAACCTGCTTGAACATCTGGAAGTTCACGGTTCATGTACTCTTGAAGCCTGGTTTGGAGACTTTTGAGCATTACTTTGTTAGCATGTGAGATGAGTGCTATTGTGCGGTAGTCGAGCATTCCTGGCACTTAATGGAACAGTAAACTAACGGTTACTTCAGCAAACAATGCTCGCTGAGTAAGACACACCACTTAACATTTTAGGAGTAGAGACTCGGAAATTTAAGACTTGAGGATCCACCAATATAACTCTCTGAGGAAAATTAGTGTGAGGGCTCGGTGGTTAGTGACAGTTTAGTTAAGAGTCCTGTGGCTCTCCTCACTGTGGTTATTTCTATTGTATCACAATATATATTTGGATGTGTCAAAATTTTTTTGACTTAATTTTTACTACACTTGCTGTTACTGTTATTTAGTCTCTAAGTCATGTCTGACTCTCCCCCATCCATGGGATTTCCCGGGCAAGAATCCTGGAGTGGGTCGCCATTTCCTCCTCCAGGGGATTTTCCTGACCCAGGGATCGATCCTGTGTCTCCTGCCTTGGCAGGTGATTCTTTACCACTTTGCCACCTAGGAAGCCCATATATGTTTTTTCTTTTTATTTTTTCTTTTGGGGCTGGGAGATGGTACCTAAAACTTTGTACTTTGAGTTTATAAATATGTGTTCATAATATGCTTTTGTTTAGACTTTTGATTTGATTTTAGTATTATGTTCTTTGGAAATACGTAGTAGTAACATGGTAACTAGCTCTTTGAAGTAATTACAGTGTAATAAAGCTCTTCACACCTATTTCAGTATTTGCTTTCTTTTCCTTTTTCACGTGCTTGCATTGTTACTATATAGCAAGGTCTGCTATAATGAGAAATAAGAGGAAGGGTAAGTAAATGATAGTGTTTGGATAGCACTAAACACAATTTTGAGGCAGTTAAAAGTTACGGTGTAGTTAATAAAGGCCGTATAAAATATCAAGTGTTTGAACTTTCTGAGTTCCATAAATCACAAATCAGCCTTGTTAGATAATTGAAAAATCAAATTTTCTTAAGCAGAAATTGCAAATTCTACATGTACACAGTAAGTTTTGGTTATTGTAAGGTACTATTAGAGTAATAATAATAATAATAACTAATATTTGTGAGAACTGATTGTATATTAGGCACTTGAGTTAAGTGCTTTATTTGCTATTTTTCTAATCAAAGCTGGGTGCTGTGATTATGTCCATCTTTCTGAAAGACTTGAAACCAGGTCTCTCGACTCCAGAGCTCATGTTTTCCTTACTGTGCTGTGCTATTTTGTTTTGAAATTAGAGGAAGTTATAGCTTCCTTATTTTCATAGTTGGAATAATAGTTTTACCTATCCTGTAAATTGTGAAAAATAATTTTGAATGGATCATCATGAAGTATCAGCTCTCCTCTTAATTGGTTTTCTGTTAGGAAGACTTACTGATTATTCCTAACCCAACATCCGCTGGATCATGGAGAAAGCAAGAGAGTTCCAGAAAAACATCTATTTCTGCTTCATTGACTATGCCAAAGCCTTTGACTGTGTGGATCACAAGAAACTGTGGAAAATTCTGAAAGAGATGGGAATCCCAGACCACCTGACCTGCCTCTTGAGAAACCTGTATGCAGGTCAGGAAGCAACAGTCAGAACTGGACATGGAACAGCAGACTGGTTTCAAATAGGGAAAGGAGTACGTCAAGGTTGTATATTGTCACCCTGCTTATTTAACTTCTATGCAGAGTACATCATGAGGAACGCTGGGCTGGAAGAAGCACAAGCTGGAATCAAGATTGCCGGGAGAAATATCAATAACCTCAGATATGCAGATGACACCACCCTTATGGCAGAAAGTGAAGAGGAACTCAAAGGCCTCTTGATGAAAGTGAAAGAGGAGAGTGAAAAGTTTGGCTTAAAGCTCAACATTCAGAAAACGAAGATCATGGCATCTGGTCCCATCACTTCAGGGGAAGTAGATGGGGAAACAGTGGAAACAGTGTCAGACTTTATTTTTTGGGGCTCCAAAATCACTGCGAATGCTGATTGCAGTCATGAAATTAAAAGACGCTTACTCCTTGGAAGGAAAGTTATGACCAAACTGCTGCTGCTGCTAAGTCACTTCAGTCGTGTCCGACTCTGTGTGACCCCATAGATGGAAGCCCACCAGGCTCCCCCATCCCTGGGATTCTCCAGGCAAGAACACTGGAGTGGGTTGCCATTTCCTTCTCCAATGTGTGAAAGTGAAAAGTGAAAGTGAAGTCGCTCAGTCGTGTCCGACCCTTAGCGACCCCACGGGCTGCAGCCTACCAGGCTCCTCCATCCATGGGATTTTCTAGGCAAGAATACTGGAGTGGCTTGCCTTCTCCGATTGGAGTATCTAGTTCTTGCCAAATATGAGATTTTTTGAAATGCAATCTTAAAAGTCCAAAATAGAAACTGCATGTTTCCCCTACGTCTCGCTTCATACATATAGTAGTTCTCTGATACCACTGATATTTATAAAGTTACCATGTGGATATCACAAAATTAAGGTAATTATTTAAATGGATTTAAAAGTTAAATATGGAACTTCCCTGGTCGGTGTAGTAGATAAGAATCCGCCTACCAATGCAGGAGACAAGGGTCCGATCCCTGGTCCAGGAAGATTCCACATACCATGGAGCATCTAAGCCTGTGCACCACAACTACTGAGCCTGTGCTCCAGACCCCGGGACCACAAATACTGAAGCCTGTGCACCCTAGAGCTACGCCCCTCAAAAAGAGAAGCCACCGTAATGAGAAGCCCTCGCACTCCAACAAAGAGTAGCCCCCACTCACCACAACTAGAGAAAGCCCGTACAGCAACAAAGAACTAGTGCAGCCAAAAATAAAATAAATTTAAAAGTTATATATGAACAGGGACAAGAAATACTCAGCTGGATTTGCACCTCCCCAAATATGAATGGGGGAATATGAGCATACAATTCAAATCCTAACAATGTATGGAGCTGCTGGCACAGAAATAGGGGGGAAAGGTAGGAGAACTTCAGGTACATAAGCATTAGAAGACCTTTTCTAAGGCGAACTACAATAGTGATTTACCAGTGTGATGAAATGTCTTAGGCACAACTAGCAGTACTGCCTATCCTGCACAATGTCTATACTGGCATTTCTTTGGCAAACCTTTTCCTTAAATTTGTATTTATTTATTGGCTGCACTGGGTCTTCGTTGCTGCATGCAAACTTTCTCTAGTTGTGGCAAGCAAGGGCCACTCCTTGTTGTGGTACTTGGATTTCATTGGTTTCTCTTGTTGCAGAGCACAGGCTCCAGGAACTTGGCCTTCAGTATTTGCACCACACCTGGGCTCAGCAGCTGAGGCATGCAGGTTCTAGGGCATGTGGGCTTCAGCAGTTGTGGCACAAGGGTTAGCTGCGTTGCAGCATGTGCAATCTTCCCAGACCAGGGATTGGAACCCGTGTCCCCTGCACTGGCAGGTGGATTCTTATCCACTGTACCACCCGGAAAGTCCTGGTAACCTCTTTATACCAGTTTTTAACCCACTAAAATCATGGATTTGATATGCTAGATTTTTTTTCTTTAGCAATATGCAAATTAAGATTATATTTTAAAAGTTTACTTTTGACTGAAAAGTACAGAAAGAGATGCTATCTCAAAAACATTTCTCTTACCCGAAATAGCCATTTCAACACAGACCAAACTAGACAGCATATTAAAAAGCAGAGACATTACTTGCCAACCAAGGTCCGTCTAGTCAAGGCTATGGTTTTTCCCGTGGTCATGTATGGATGTGAGAGCTGGACTGTGAAGAAAGCTGATCGCCGAAGAATTGATGCTTTTGAACTGTGGTGCTGGAGAAGACTCTTGAGAATCCCTTGGACTGCACGGAGATCCAACCAGTCCATTCTAAAGGAGATCAATCCTGGGTTGTTCATTGGAAGGACTGATGCTAAAGCTGAAACTCCAATACTTTGGCCACCTCATGCAACGAGTTGACTCACTGGAAAAGAGTCTGATGCTGGGAGGGATTGGGGGCGGGAGGAGACGGGGACGACAGAGAATGAGATGGCTGGATGGCATCACTGACTCGATGGACATGAGTTTGAGTGAACTCCGGGAGTTGGTGATGGATAGGGAGGCCTGGCGTGCTGTGATTCATGGGGTCGCAAAGATTCGGACACGACTGAGCAACTGAACTGAACTGAACTTTAAAATGAATGGTTTTAAAAAATTACCCAAGGCATATTTCTTAGTTGGTATGCTGTCATCACTTTTATTTCATATGTGCTTTAATATGTGCATAGTTACACTTTTATTACAGAAATGACATGGTTTTTGTGTATGGGGAAAGAAAATGGGACATACAGCTAAACCTGTTGTATCTAATTTGCTTAGACTTTATGTTGCTAGTGCATCCTGTCCTTCTTTTTGGTTGTTACATAGTAGAAACTGCCAGAAATGCAAAGAAGTTCTTCTGTATGTATTAGGGATTTTTTTTTTTTTGGTCAGTAACCTAAAATTTAAAAATAAGCGTTGATTCTTAAATCTCTGAAATAATGTAAATAGCTGTCAAATATTATTTTGTTAATACAAAATATTTTCATATTTTTCTGGAAAAAATTTTATGGTTTTTAAAATAATTTAACTGGTTTTGTAATATTTAACAGTTTTTATTAAATTCTCAAAATTGTGTATACTGGTCCTTGTATCTGTTTTTACCTATTATTACATTGAAGTCCTTTCTCTGTATTTTATTTTCCGATTCATTTAGGATCTGAACCAATGATGCTGGGTTCACCCACATCTCCAAAGCCAGGGGTTAATGCCCAATTCTTACCTGGATTTTTAATGGGGGATTTGCCAGCTCCAGTGACTCCACAACCTCGATCAATTAGTGGCCCTTCCATAGGAGTAATGGAAATGAGATCACCTTTACTTGCAGGTAGGTAAATGTTTGGGCTTCCCTGGTGGCTCAGCCATAAAGAAACTGCCTGCCAATGCAGGATATGTGGGTTGGATCCCTGGGTTGGGCAGATGCCCTGGAGAAGGAAGTGGCAACCCACTCCAGTATTCTTGCCTCGGAAATCCCATGGACAGAGGAGTCTGGCAGCCTGCAGTCCATGGGGTCTCAAAAGAGTTGGACATGACTTAGTAACTAGACAAAAACAAAGGTAAATTGCTTAGTGTAGTTTTAAGTAGTATCAGTACATGTAGTAGAATTTTAAAAACAGTAGTGATGCAGCTTTCACCTTCATCAACTAAAATTATTGAAACAGGTGTAAGCAATGTAATTTACTTTAAGAATCACTCCCTGAAAATATGCATACTGCATTTTATTCAATCTAGCATTGATTGTAACACTCACCATTAAGCACCACTAGGAGAGAAAAACACTAAATATGATACACCATTTGCCATTTTTTGTAAATTATTCCTATTTCAGAGATGTTAAAGTGTGTTTGGGTGGGGGGAGGGGAATATGGTCATTCAACTTCAGCTGGATTCAGTTTAAAAAATTCGTCTTAATATAATAACAGCAAATATTCAGTCAAAATAAGTATTATTTGTAAATTTGTAGATATGAATTTGACTTCTAGTCTTAGTGAGTTAAGATTCTCACTCACTGTGTTTAGTGAAAAGACTTACTTCACAAACTATGCTTTACAGTTGCCAGCACAAAATATTGTTACATAAATGATACATTTAATACAGGACTCTTAGCAAACAAATATTTTTGAAAGATAATTTGGAAATTTTGACCATGAGTAGAGAGAGCTACAGAAATGGTTGAATTCCAAATGTGAGCTAGTAAGTGTTTTAATAGATGTTTAAATGGAAATTCTTTCTTTAATTGTCCTTAAGGTATTATTGGGCTTCCCAGGTTGTGCTAGTGGTAAAGAACCCACCTGCCAATGCAGGAGATGTAAGAGACTTGGGTTTGATCCCTGGGTAGGGAAGATCCACTGGAGGAGGGCATGGCAACCCACTCTAGTATTCTTGCCTGTGGGATCCCATGGACAGAGGAGCCTGGTGGGCTACAGTCCATAGTGTGGCAAAGAACCAGACATGACTGAATCGACTTAGCATGCATGCATGTGAGGTGTTATTTGTGTTAAAGTGGTTTATAATTTTTTTAAAAAGATTTATCAGGGAGAATT
This sequence comes from Moschus berezovskii, assembly GCF_049115385.1. NCBI lineage: Eukaryota > Metazoa > Chordata > Mammalia > Artiodactyla > Moschidae > Moschus > Moschus berezovskii. Next base: position 126,030,596 of record NC_142461.1, read on the forward strand.
ATCATGTTATAACTGAAGAGATTCAGTTAGAAACATTATCTCAGATTATTTATTTTTGCATATTTCAAGTGTATTTTATTGTTGTAGCTACCATATATTAAGTAGTTATGAGCCAGGGAGTATCCTAAGCACTTTATACGTTATCCTATTCTTTTAACAGTCTTAAAGAGTAGTTGGTAATGTCTCTATTTCTTAAAGGAATAAACTGAGGCTAAATGCAATAAAGAACTTGCTGGAGCTTGGTTAGTGACCATTGGCGGTTGAAGGTTGGGCCAGTCTTGTTCTATAGCCTGTGCTTTAATGTAAATGGCTTTTTCTGTACTGTCTTGACTCAGACATTAGTCTTACAGAAGGTGTGGGCTGCTCTACTAGTTGGCATTGATGATTCTCTTACTTAAAAAGGCCTCTTTGTATCCCCCAAAGTTGGTCCTTTTCCTGTATGTTTATTATGTACTTTAATAAATTTTTACTGTGAGAAACATGAACTTGACAGTCAAACTCCACATTAAAATATTATATTTTTTCAGGTATATACAAACTGGAGCTGTTTAATATTCTACTTTCAAGTGAGAAATAGGATTAAATTTGGTATTGAATTGTTAAGCATTTTGTAGAGAAAACAAAACTTGTGTGCATCCACTAAGAACTAAAATTTCTATATAGTCCTTGTCCTGGAAGCTTTTGTTCAAAGGGCAATCTATGGATCACCAATATTGACAGCTTGTTAGAAATTCATAATCTCAGGCTCCATCCCACACGGTCTAAGACAGAACCCGAATTATAACAAGATGCGCATGTGACTCTGTGTATTAAGGTTTGAGTAACATTGGGAGACAGGAGTTTAAGCCATTATTTAAAAAATATTAAAGGATCTTACCAGATGGATGGAAGATTTCTTTGTTTTCTCACCTCACTGTGTCTTTTGTACGTTGTTAGGTGGATCACCACCACAGCCAGTTGTACCAGCTCATAAAGATAAAAGTGGAGCTCCGCCAGTTAGAAGTATATATGATGACATTTCCAGCCCAGGACTTGGATCAACACCTTTAACTTCAAGAAGACAGGTGATATACATATCCTCATTTATGATCATACATACTCATTTCATGTTTTCATATGGTTGTACAGTGAGGGTCAGTAATTTGAAATGTTTCCCTGAAGTCTGTTTTAGTATAACTGTTGCATAGGAATAAGCATTAGGGACAGTTACCATAGAGTCTACTTAAATTGTCTTTATTATGAAATGTGCTTAAAAATGTGATAGAACTCAGGTAATTTCCTTGTATAGGTAATTCTGTGATTTTTAAAGAGGTACCTATTACACCTGTCCATGCCCGCAGCCTCTTTAATAAACATGTAGAAATGATTACTGTTTAAGTCAGTGATTGTTTAGAAGTTCAATATACATAGTTTTGTGGCAGAAAAAATGAAGATCCAGGGTTTTATCCAGATCTGAGGTACCTTGTGATGATTTAAGGTCATTATTTTTAGGTATGTTTTATTAGTATAAGACCAGTGCTCTTTTAGAGCTGATCCTGGGTGTTCATTGGAAGGACTGATGCTGAGGCTGAAACTGCAATACTTTGGCCACCTCATGCGACGAGTTGACTCACTGGAAAAGACTCTGATGCTGGGAAAGGTTGGGGGCGGGAGGAGACGGGGACGACCGAGAATGAGATGGCTGGATGGCATCCCCGACTGTGGACATGAGTTTGAGTGAACTCCGGGAGTTGGTGATGGACAGGGAGGCCTGGTGTGCTGTGATTCATGGGGTCGCGGAGAGTCGGACACGACTGAGCAACTGAACTGAACTGAACTGTATACTTATTTTACTAAAAATGCTTCCTTCTGCATGTTTATGAGTAATGGCTTAGTACGTTCCTGGTGTAGGTGTTCTGATGGTGATGTTAAATCTTGGCTGGTGTGGATGTAGGTGTTCTGCCAGTGTTACTCTCAGTTACGGATTGCAACGTAGAGCTCTCTGTTTTGATGGGACTGATAGCACAGAAAAGCATCGAATACTTAGGAAGTGCCGGGAGTGTGCATGCCCTGATCTCATGTATTATTTCATTTAATCCTCACAGTGACTCTGGGATGAATGACTCTCTTAGGAGCTTTGTCTTATCATGGAGGAAACTAGGACACCAAAAGCCCAAGGCAGCTAGTCTAGTTGAGCCAGATTTTAAACCCAGGGAATATTGACTCTAGAGCCAGTGTTTATCAGAACAATCTTGTGCTAATACTACTATGATTAGTCTTGATTGTCAGTTGAAAGGTAGTATGGAATTTTCTTTTAAGTAGCAAGTTTAAGAGCTTTTATAGTCAAAAGTTTTCTCTCCTATTTTGTGCTTAGTAGGATACAGAAACAAAAGTATTTCAGCTAAACTGGTAAGTTCGTTGTATAAAGATACTTCTGCTGTTTGATTTGGAGGAATATTAAAGGCCTTTCTTTAAATCAAATATTGTATATTTATTGACAAGTTTAAGAAAAGTAGAAAAATCTTTAAGCAAATTTTGATTATAGGCTTGATACCCTGGCCTACTGGGCCTATTTGTCAAGCAAAGCAAAATTAATTCATGTGTTAAACAGAATACTTTCTCTTACCAACACTTGTACACCTGCCCTCCTGTCCAGTGTAGTAGCTGCTAGCTAAGTGTGGCTTTTGACACTTGAAATGTGGCTAGTCCTATAATTAACTGAGATGTTGTTTTGCGAAAAGTTTTAAATCCTTCATTTTAGGTTAGAAGGATTGGTTAACAAAAGAAGCCATTCATTACACACACAATAAACAGTTTCAATTCTTAATAAAGGCTTATTTGATTAATTTCAATATTCTGCCACTAAGAGAAAAGAAATAGATACAATGTAGAAAAGTAACTGCATACATATCACCATATTGGGCCGAAACCTACATCCAGACTTGAATAATGCTGGGAAGTCCAGAGTAACAGCAGTCTGGAGTCCCTCTTAGGGAAGAGAGTCCTGGGCGGTGTGTCCATTCCACAGGTGAGGTGTTTGGGGACTCCTGCTTATAGTTCCAAGCTGCAGAACAATCCCACCATGTTTGTGTGCAAAAATGCAACTCTGGTTTTTAAGCTTTACATTGCTGTTTCTTTTACCTTGTGAGTCATAAGACTTCTTAGACCTTGGGAGGCTGGCTCGGCCTCCAGGGGCTCAAGAAATTACAAAAGCCACTCCCTTTGTTATCTAAAGTGCCACTTGATTTGCTGGTAACAGTTGGTGTGCTTGCTGGCAAGCACATAGTTGGGCATGGTCAGAAGTCAGTCAGAGGCCTGGTCTCCTGCTTCTGAAGCCTGAACAAGATTCCCTTCATTTTATTTATAATTTCCCTAACAGATATACATGCCTACTCTAAAACAATTGCTTGTGTGTCTTGTGTTATGTTTGGACAGTATTATGATAAACTTAACTAAGTCCAGAATATTCTGTTGTATTTTTCTAAAGGTTGCTAGGTAAATCTGATGTTTAATTTGGTATGAGGACCTCTGGCTTATAAGTGTATGCCACCTTTCATTACTCCTGTGATAATACCTGAAAAGAAAGGGAGTTTATAGTTACTGCTGTGTTCAAAATGTTTTAAAAACCTTGTGAGCCATAAGTTGTAGAGAAAACTTGACTTGAAAGTTGCTGAGAATATTATTAAAGTCCAAATTAATTTAACCCCTGAGACTCTTTTTTGGTCAGCCTGTCTCTACTCATAAGTTCTCATTGAGAATTGAACAATGAATTTGTATCCCCCTTTAATAATATCTCGACATTTGGTCTGGTTGCTGGGTAATAACCAGATTTTAGATTGTCTTAGTTTAATCAGAATCTGTTAAAAAAAAATTCTGTTTACTTCTAGAGAAAGAGTTTCTCACTCCTGATTAGCTATTATTGTTTTCTATTTTGTTTAGAGACAGATTTTTTAACTACTTGAATCTTTAATTTTCTCAGATTTAAAGGAACTAGTTTTTGTTACTTTTTACTAGTAGAGGCAGAGATATGCTGCTGTTTACTGTGTAGACTGATTTGATTTGAATCTATACTATTTCATGGTTTGTAAATGTCAATTTAGAAATACAGTTTGGCCAACTTTCTGTTTTTCACTTTGAACTTTGATGATTTGAAGAATCACCATTGTATCTGTTATTTCAAATACTGTATTTTAGGTACTAAAAACAAATAGCAGTGTTACTGTTAATAAAAATAACGCTTTTCTTATTTTAAACATTATAATATGCTAACGAGTCTGCCTTTTTAGATTAGTAGTGTTCAACTTAAAAAAATAACAACAAAACAAGCAAAAAAAAAGTATTCTTCAATTGTGAGCTAATAAGAGGCATTTCCAGTACCTGGTAGACATTCAGTTGTCTGTTGAATGAAGTTCTTCAATATTTATTGTGTTTATTTCATGGTTAGAACTTTGCATTTGACCTGAACACTTTCTTCTTTTTTGCGTAGGCAAACATTTCAGTAATGCAGAGTCCTCTTGTTGGAGTTGTGACAACTACTCCTGGAACAGGTCAGCAGTGCCTTTCAATACCAGTGACAATTTTTTACTCTTTGAATGAAGATAGTAAGACCTTTGTTGGTAATTGCCAAAATTTTGTCTTATTTTTCAAACTTGGAGACTTTCTTGAATGTCAGTAACTTTCTTTAGGAAGGAAATATTTGTATATTGGTTCTTTTCTGAACTTACAGATAAGGTTATGATACTCTACTGAAAAGCGTTAAGAATTTTAAAAATTACATATTTGTATCTTCTGAATTGTTAAAACTGTAATTTTAAAAAAAAGTTGCAATTGAGAAGAGGAATGCAGAGACTGAATAATAAAGATGTTTTGAGAGATATTAATGCATCGCTGTAAATCTGAATGTCATTGACTACAGCCTTTGATTATATCTCGTTTTTCTTTAGTGGTATTTCTGTCACTGTCAGCATCATCATAAGCACAGCTTTTCCAACATTTTTATGTATTTATAATCTATCAAATGTTCATTCAGCAAATACTTGGCATACAACCATGTACCAGGCCCTGGAAAACTGAAAAAAACAGATAATCTTTGCCTTTATGGACTTATATTTACTTATGAAATTTACATTTATAAGTAAAGTAAATAGTTTGTTAGAAGGTAATACATTTTGTGGAGGAATATTAAGCAGCAAAGGGAAGTAGGAAATAAAGTCTTGTATAACTAAGGTAGCGTGTTAGTTTTCTTTTGCTGCCATAACATATTACCATAAACTAAAAAGTGGCTTAAGCAATTCAGTGTACTATTTTTACAGTTGTGGAGGTGAGAAATCTGAAATGGGTCTCAATGGGCTAAAGTCAAGGCATTGGTAGCCCGTATTAATTTATGGAGGCTCTGGGGAAGAGTCCGTTTCTGCCTTCTTCATCTTCTATAGGCTGCAGGCATTTCTTTCTGGTCCTCTTCCTCAGTCTTTAAAGCCAGCAACATTGTATCTTTCTGATCATTCTGCTTCATGTCAAGTCTTGCTCTTTCTCTTTTAAGGACCTGGGTGAACACTTCCACCCTTCTGGATAGTCAGGATAATCTCCCTATTTTAATGATTAGCAATATTAACATCTGCAGTCCTAATTCTCCTTTACCATGTAAGATTCCTAGGTTTTAGAGATAAGGACATGGACATCTGGGGTGGGAGGGCGTTAGTCTGCTTACTACAGATAGTTATAGAAAACTGACATTTGCTCAAAAATGTTTAGGGAAAGTTTTCTGAACAGAGGAAGGAGCAAGTACAAAGGCACTGAGGTGGGATTGTGTCTGGAGTGTTCGAGTACGTGTAAAGAAGTTAGTGTGAAATGGAGTGAGGGAGGGGGGTGAATAATAGGAGATGAGGCCAGAGAGGTAATGGGGTTTATTGTATTAATAGCACTTGGTCTTTACCCAGAAAAGGCAGAGAAAAGTAGGATGAGATTACCCCTGTGATGTGAATAGACTTTTGGTGTAAGGGTCAGGGTGGAAGCAAGGAGATCAGATAGTTGTCTACTACCTTAACCCCGGTGAGAGATGGTGGTGGCTTAGACATAAAACAGGACAGGAAAGGAGGAAAAGAGAAGCAACAGCAAAAACAGATGAAATGGAAGAAGCAATAGCAAGACAGTAGATTTAAATGAACTGAATGGACGATTATATAAACGAAATGTGCCAAACACTCTTGTTAAAGGCAAAATGGATGACAAAATAATACCCAATGACAAACAGATCTTTTTATCCTCCAAATCTTGATTTCTTCAAGCAGTGTGTGAGCCATCACGGGCAATGTTCTCTAAAGTATAGATTTCTACTACTGGTTTGTTCAGTGCTATTTCTATCATGTTCCTCAAAGTTCTTCCAGCCTCCACCCACTGCCCTATTCTAACGGTATGTCCACACTTACAGGTACTACAGTAGCATTCTACTTGGTACAAAAATCTGTATTTTTAAAAAGTTTTTGCCGTAACAAATTATCACAAACTTAATGGCTTAAAACAATACACATTTATTATCTCATAGTTTCTGTGGTCAGATGTCTCGGGCAGAGCTTGGTTCTTTAGAGCTCAAATGTTAGCATGGCTCTGTTCTTTTCTAGAAACTGTGGATGAATCTGCGTCCGGGTCGTTGGCCAATTCAGTTGCATACAGTTGTAGGACTGAGGTCTCTGATTCTTTACTGGCTGTCGCCATAGGTTGTTTTCAGTGTCGAGAGGCTGCCCTCATTCTTTGGCTTCTGGTTTTCTTTCTGTCTTCAAAAGCCGCAATGGCAGATCGGGTCTTTTTATATGCTTTGAGTCTCTCTGACCTCTCTGTTCTCTTGTAGTTCTGATTTTACTTTTCTGCCATCTGCTGCTGTTAAGGGATCATTTGATTCCTTTGGCTCACTGCAGTAGTCCAGGGTAGTTCTTTAAGACCAACTGATAAATAATTTAATTCTTTCTGTAAAATCCCTTCACAGCAATACTTGGATTAGAGTTTGGTTGAATTACTAATTAATCAAACCGGGGGACAGAAACTTTGGGGTGATGTCTTTAGATTTCTGTCTACCACATATCATGGTGAAAAATCTAAGATGTCACCTCTGTTTCAGTTACATACTTGAAGTGAAATGTTCTAGGGAAATTAGTTCAGGTTTTAGCCATCTTAATCTGATCAAACCAGGTAGGTGACAGTGCTTTGTTGTGTGATAATACCTTGCTACTTGACTGCTATAGTAGTGACTGTTTGACTGAATCAGTAAGTGACGGTAGAGACTTTGGAAATGCAAAAGCATGTAATATAAGTAATGTGTTATATGTTTTAAAGCATTTCTTAGTTGTCTAAAAAGCATACATTATAATATTGCTGTCAAGTAGAGGAGTACAGGGTTAAAGCTAATTAAACTTCCTTTTGTTAATCTGTTTTTTGTAATACTGTAACTTCTGTGAGGTTCTTGTAATTTTAGAAACCATATGTGAAAATATAAAAACTGTGATAGGAAAATATCCCTGTCATGAAATTGGTCACTGGGAGCCACTGCTGCTTCTCCTTTAAGTTTAAAGAATTTATGTATTGAAAGTCTTAATGGGACATAAGTGAAAAAGAATGCTTTTTCTTGAGAAAGAATACTTTTGAAAACATGTTGTAGGCATGAGGACTATGACGCATGGTCGATACTAAGCAAGAAATTGAATAAAAGAGAAAATTGAGGGAGAATGTGTAGACTTCGTTTTTTAAACTCTTACATTAAATAAATTAAAACTTCTATAATTTGTAAATTTTAACTTTCGGAAATGGACAGCTTTTATAAAGAGACATCAAAAAAAAAAAAAAAGACATCACAGGACTTAATGGTATGAATTGCTGGTTTATGCTGAGGTCTTTGTATCCATGAGTTTGAGTAGGCTCTGGGAGTTGGTGGACAGGGAGGCCTGGCGTGCTGCAGTCCATGGGGTCGCAGTCGCAAAGACTCGGACACGACTGAGCGACTGAACTGAACTTGTATCTAATAAGAAGATTTTGGTTAGTTCTTAATTCTATAACTGAGGTTAAAAATTTCTTTTAAAATCTTATTTCTGGTGCAGGAAAACCTTGGTCATACAACAAAGTAGGTAATCAAAATTAAAGAATTTAAGAAACTTTTCAACCATTATTGCCTCCAGTAAAGAATATTGAATGTTTGCCCTGTCTTTCCCCATCCTCACTGATCAGTTTTCTTCTGCTGCTATTTAAGTAATGCTCTATTTTTCATCCTATTTTTAATTAATTTTTTTTTCTTGAGAAGTTCTTTAATTCACTTGTCACCTCTCGCAAGTAGCATAGCATTTACATGTACTGAGCTAGAATCCTTATTTGTGTTAGCATACTGTTAACAGGTTAAGTATGATGTTTAGATTATAGCCATTTATGGCTGCTTTTGTTGATGCCAGGAACTCAGAATTCTAATAGTGTTCCCAGAAGAGCAGATAAAGGGCTGGTTTTTCTGTGAGCAACTTTTCCCTGACGCTTCTTTTTCTGATCTGGGTTAGCTGTTCCTGTGTGTGCGCCTGTAGAACTCTCTTCCAGGCTCTTAGCTCACCCTGTTACTGGGTTATGATCTTTAGGACAGAGATTCCTTCCACATACCCACATTGTTTACCTATCACAGAGCTGGGTATAAAGGGACGTCAGTAAATGTTGGTTGACTGAATGGATTGGTGGATGTAAGTTGTAGTGAGTTGAATGGTGGCCCCCAAAATGACGTGTTCACATTCTAACTCCTGGAACCCTGAGTACTGCTTTTTGTGGCCAAAACTAATTTAAGGATCTTGAGAGGGGTATCTCTCAAGGAGAGTGGACAGTTAAGGAGAGAGGAAAAGACGGGAAGATAATCCTGGTAATTACCTGGGTGCAAGTGTGCCCTAAATCCAATCACAAGTGTTCTTAGAGGCACAGAGAAATTTGGCAGAGACAGGAGAGATATACAGAGAAGGTGATATGAAGTGAGCACGCATTGAAGTGTTGTAGCATGAAACTAAATAAATTTTGGTGACTAATTTAAAAAAGTTAATGCCAGAGGCAGAAAAATGGTCCTCCAAAGATGTCTATGTCCTAATACCCAGGAGTTGTGAATATGTTACATTACATGGTAAAGAGAAATTAAGGATGCTACGGAAATAAGACTGCTAATCATCTCATCTTACACAAGAAGATTATGCTGGGCTAATAGAGTGAACCCAGCAGAGTCACAAAGGTCCTAAAATGGCGAGGACCTTCGTATTCTCTAACACAAAAGTCACCAGGGTCTCTGGAAGCTACAGGAGCCAGCAAGTAAGGAATTCTTTGATTGCTGGCCTTCAGCGATGTGTTAGACTCTGCTGAAAACTTGTTCTTAGACTTCTGGTTTCCAGAACTGTGGGAGGATAAATGTCTGCTGTTTTAAGCCACTCAGTTTGTGGTAGTTTGTTATAGCAGACAGAGGAAACTCCTATATGTATATAGTGTTTTGAGGCAATGACATCCCAGCACCAAATGATGATTGGAATATTTGTGTCCAGCTTGGTGTGGCATAGTTTTTCTTTAATATATTGAGTAAAATTAGCCTTAATCTAGATTATATTAGTTTCTTATTACTGCTGACACAGATTATCACAGATTATAGTGGTTTCAAATACCTCATTTATTATTTTAAAATTCTGGAAGTCAGAAATCTGGAATGTGTCTCAGTGGGCTAAAATCAGAGTATTAGTAGGACTCCATTCTTTTGTGGAGGCTCTAGGGGAGAATCTTGTTTTCTTCTCTTTTCCAGCTTTTAGAACTGCCCATATTTCTTGGCTCATGCATTCTTACCAACTTCAAATCCTGCAATGGTTAGTTGAACCTTTATTTCACATCATTTGTTTCCGCTCGCCATTTAAGGACCTTTGTGACTGTGTTGGTTCACTCTATTAGTCCAGCATAATCTTCTTGTGTAAGATGAGATGATTAGCAATCTTAATTCCATAGCATCCTTAATTTCTCTTTACCATGTAATGTAGCATATCCATAACTCCTGAGTATTAGGACATAGACATCTTTGGGGGACCATTTTTCTGCCTCTGGCATTAACTTTTTTAAATTAGTCACCAAAATTTATTTAGTTTAATGCCAAACTAGCCGTAGTACCATTGATTGGTCTCTAATTTTAGTGGGATAATATTTTATGTTTTAGTCAAAGTAATAATTGCAAATTGTTTAAAAATAGCACGTAGTACTTAAATGCAGTACTCTAATGAAATGCTGAAGTCCTTAGCTGTATTCCTCCAGAACTAGCCAGTCCAGATCGTAGAGCTATTCCTTTTGGAATTTAGCTTCCCTTACCTGAATGAGTTGCTGTATTAGCTTTCTGTTGTCACTATGACATATTACCACAAGTTCAGTGACTTAGAACAGTTTGGATTTATTTTCAAATAGTTCTAGAAGTCAGAAGTCCAAAGTCAGTTTCATTGAGCTACAGTCAAGGTGTGGGTAAGACGGTTACCTTCTGGAGGCCTTAGAGAGGATCCATTCCCCTGCTTTTTGGTTTTATTTTTTCCAGTTTCTAGTGGTTCCCTATATTCTTTGGTTTGTGGTCCCTTCTTTCAACTTAAAAAGTGTACTGTATCACTCCAGTCTCTTCCATCATCACATCACATCTCTTGTGAGGACACTGGTGGATGTATTGGGGGTCCACCTGAATAATCCTTAGTAGTCTTCCCATCTCAGGATCCGTAATCATAAATGCATAATCTCTTTTGCTATGTAAAGTAACACTTACAGGTTCTGGGGATTAGGATGTAGCCATCTTGGAGGGCCATTACTTAGTTGGCCGTATAGAATTATATTGCTTATTCTTGATTTTCATTTTTAAAATTGCTATATTTATCTTAAGGTAATTGAAGATAATTAACTTATCTTCCCTGCATTATCTCAATATAATTGAAATATATCAAACTTTATTCCTTTGTCAGTGTTTTATATTACTATGATTATGTAAGGGCTGTTTAGTGTTGCGTCGAGTAGTATATTATAATTTATTCTTCCTGTAAATTTAAAATTTTTCTTTAGTTAATAATTTTCTTTTTTCCATTTGTCTAATTTTCTACACGCCATTTGCTTCCTATAAGCAACTGTTCTGCTGCTGTGTCTTTTTGAAAATGCTCATTGTTTTATTTTTGTTTGTTTTGTTTTAAACTGAGAACTTCTCATTCTCAGCTTCTCTTCTGGCTGTTTCTTATATTAGCGTGATGTACATCTCTTAGGATTTGCCTTAGCAAATTTCTAGAGTTGATCTGTTTTTCCTAGTTAACATGTTTTCTTAGTTTATTTTCTCATTTTGGTGAAGGACATATTTGAGTACCTTTCTAGGAAAACTTATATGGCAAATAAAATTTAAGACCTTGAGTTTGAAATGCTTTTTATCTTCCTTATAAGTGGGCTGCTTGTTTGGTGAAGTATAGAGTTCTAGATCGGAGAAGGCAATGGCAAGCACCTCTAGTACTCTTGCCTGGAAAATCCCGTGGATGGAGGAGCCTGGTGGGCTGCAGTCCATGGGGTCGCTAGGGGTCGGACGCGACTGAGCGACTTCACTTTCACTTTTCACTTTCACACATTGTAGAAGGAAATAGCAACCCACTCCAGTGTTCTTGCCTGGAGAATCCCAGGGACAGGGGAGCCTGGTGGACTTCCATCTATGGGGTCACACAGAGTCGGACATGACTGAAGTGACTTAGCAGCAGCAGCAGCAGCAGAGTTCTAGATTGGAATTTTGGAGGTATCATTCCTTTTCTGGCTTCTAGTGTTCTGCAGAAGTCATACACAGTGGTGGTTTCTAAGTTGTTGTAGGGGCTTGGTTTCAAAAAATTTAAGATCTCTGTAGGGTTAAGTGTTTTCAGTTTCACAAATCTGCCTTGGTCTGGGACTTTAGTTTTCTGGGGAGTTGGTGGATCCTTTAAATCAAGACACTTACCCTGGGTTTTGGCAAACTTCCTTGTATTTGATAATAGCTTTCCTACTGTTTTCTGTGTCCTCTCTCTGGAATTTCTTCTGTTTGTGAGTGCTGCAGAGATTTCTAAATTTCTACTTTTTCTGTGTTAGAGTGTCTTTTATATTTGTATTCTCCTTTCTGAAAGATGTCCACAGTCTCAGTTTCCAGTGCATCTAATAATTTATTTTGATATTTTAATATTCAATGATCTTTTTTGCTGCTGTTCTCTTAAAGTATTTAAAATGTAGCATCCTGTCTTGTTTCATGGTTAAAATAACTTACCAGTGAAGTTCAGGTTGGACTTTTATTCCTGTTCATACCGTCTGTTTCCTTCTAGATCTTTTTTTTTCCCTCTCTCTGATTTTCTTTCTTTCTTTCTTTTAAATCTCTTATGCCTTTTCTTAGTGAAGGCATATATATTGAATGAGGCACTAAATAGCTACTTGGAGTCTCTGTGTGTGTGTGTGTTGACAGTGGTAGAAAGGGAGAAATTAGAGGAGGTTATTCTGTCTTTTTGGGCTTTGCTGTAGGAGCATTGGACAGTTAGATAAATTTTTGTTGGAAAAATCTCTGATTTCAGCATATATAGGTCCTTTCTCTAAAATTTCCCAAAGAAAAATTCTTTAATATTCAGTATTAATGTCTAAGCTGCTGTTCTGAATGTAGAAAGGGAGAAGTCTTCTTTTCAATATGCAGATTTTCGCATAGTTATTCTCCACTGTAACTGGGACCCACTGAGTCCTGAGCTATTGACGTTTCTTTTCCTTGGGGACTAACAGCTTGATTTTTTGGGGGTGGAGTAGCTGCACAAGATGAGGAAGGGCTTGCCTTTTCAATCCCTTATTATATACTCTCTTAAACTAGTTTGCCTTGATTTCAATCAGGAGTCTGTTTCACACCTTCTGTGGTCTCCAAAACCTTGGACTTTCCAGAATGATTAAGTACCTGACAAGGGCTGGAGATGAATACTGGTGTTCAGTTCATCGTACTGTTTTGGATATTGTTGTATTCATTCGGGTACAATGCGTTTGTCAGACTGCAAGTCTGAGCATACAGTCTTTGCAAGATTACTCTATCTTCAGGTGCGACTGTAAGTTTAGGTGTCCCCAGGGCCACTTTCATTTCAGACTTGCTGGTTGCAAATTCAGGCTTTCCGAAGCCCACGCTAAGGTCTGATAATTCACCAGACAGATTGAAGATCCACTGAAAGTGCAATGCTTACAGTTAGTTTTATTATACAAAAGATACAGATTAGAACCTTCTAAAGAAAGAGATACGTAGGTTGAAGTCTGGGGCTGTTCCAGACAAGAACTGTGACTTGTTCTTGTTCCAGACAAGAACTGTGACTTGTTCTTGTTCCAAACAAGAACTGTGACAAGAACTCTTGGCATTGACATATGGCGCTATGTCAGTGCCACAGAGTATTGGCAAGTAGGGAAGCTCATGGAGCCTCCATGCCTTGAGTTTTCATTGGAGTTGCATCACATAAAAATGATTGCATGATTGATCAAGTGGCTAAACTTAGTCTCCATCCCTTCTTCTGCCCAGAGGTGACCTTTTTTAATAACATGAATGTCTTTATGGGTGGTCATTAAGGCATGACCTACTTCACTATGTCACCTTGTTGGCTCGAACTGCCAGGTTCACTTGAAGTTGAGGGGCCTGCCACGAATAACAGAAACACTCTCCTGGCTGGGGAAATTTCCTAGGGTGTCGGGGTTATCTCCCAGGAACCTGGAAAAGTCAAAGGAGGTCTTTGGACTGAGACCAGATTCTTTTTTAAACGTTGTGCTACATTGTTTCATGCTAAGAAGGGAACAGCACTGCCGGGAACCTCTTTTTCTCCCAAGCTTCATATACCATGTATCTGTTTAACATTTCCCACTCCTTTTATCTCTTATTTTCATTTAGGTTAGTGGTCTGTTTTGAAATAATTGAATCTTGTCTTTAATTCAAGACATTTTCATAAAAGGTAATAAGTTCTTTTACCTTCCACTTCCAGTCTGATTTACCAGGGGAGACACAATTTGATGTGGTTTGATAGGCACACTTTTTCATTTTACAAAGCATTGCTTGCAGGTACTAGAAGTCTTATTGAAAGGAAGTAAAATTACTGGACCAATGAAACATTAACAAGGTGGGGGGCAATTATGCTAAAGTTATGTAAATAGTTTTAGATTGTGTATAAGTGGTTTATGTTTTTCAGAGTAGTTGATGGGTCAGAAATTAGATTGCTTATTTATTTGAGACTTAATTTTGATTTGTTTTATTTTTAAAGGTCATAATGGTTGTCTTATTTTGATCCTTCATTTAATTTCTTCCTTGAAGGTTATTACATGATACAGCAAAGCTAAATTGTACGTTCGTAATGGTAATACAGGACATAAAATTTTTGAATTGCCTTTAGATTTTATACTAAATGCCTTTTTACTATCTCTTTTATTGTGTTAAAGGCATGTCTTTGTAGTAAGAACTAAACTTATTTAAGGTTATGTTTTGTGTGCTTCTCCGTATTTCCTAGCAGGAAAGTTGATAAGTTGATTGGCTTAGTTATTAAAGTAGGATGTTTCATTTTAAATCAAGTTTATTTTAGAAATATTTTATACCTATTAAATACTTCTGTGATGAAGAAAAGAGAAATTGCTAGGAAAAAGAAAAGTGGCCAAATGTATTATAGCATCCTGTGCCGTTTAACATTAAGTTATTTACTTTGTATTGTCTCTCTTAAGCACAAATTTAATTTTAAAATTAGATGCATCTGTAGACTGAACCATGTAATATACTAGAATTCCATGTCCTTCTTGGATATCCTTTTGTTTTCTCTAGAGTTAGTAACTGTTCCATACCTTCTTTTGCTTGATTACTGTTGTAAAAATATTTAAATATTTTTTTGTGAAATGTCTGGTTGCTAAATTGTTTTTAGCCCAATTTCTTGATGACTGAACATAAAAAAAAAATTGGTTTTGAGCATCTTATTTTCTAGTAGGGTCTAGGATAGTGTTCTGAATTAAATAGATTTCTTAATTAACCTTGCAGATCTGAAGTGATCTGAAATTATTTTTTTTCTTAAGGAAAGGCTGCTGCTGCTAAGTCACTTCAGTCGTGTCCAACTCTGTGTGACCCCATAGACGGAAGCCCACCAGTCTCTCCTGTCCCTGGGATTCTCCAGGCAAAAACACTAGAGTGGGTTGCCATTTCCTTCTCCAATGTGTGAAAGTGAAAAGTGAAAGTGAAGTCGCTCCTCCGTCCATGGGATTTTCTAGGCAATAGTACTGGAGTGGCTTGCCATTGCCTTCTCCGGAAGGAAAGGCTATATTGTGTTAAATTAGATTGATTCTGGTATCTAAACTTGAGTCCAGATGAAGTAAGGAAATTCAAGTTGTGCGGCATAAAGGATTAAGAACTTTCAAATTTGTAAATGATCATATTTTTCCTCTTTAGTTAGAATCACTTTGTTACATTGCAGTTTTTACTTTATTGATGCCTTTGACTTGTAATTCTGTTGAGGATGTAGTTTTGGTTTGATGCTGCTTGGTGGCAAGAGAATGGAGATCATTCTGGGAAGTCTTTTATTTTAGATTTGACTCTGAATATATTTGTGCTGTTGATGCAAAATAATAATTATACGAAGTGCATCATTCATAGTATTGAAGTTATATCTTGTTAAAATAGTTAACTATTGTGAGTTCTTATTTATCTAATGTCCCATTTGATTCTTGAAGTAACGTATGAGTCTACTGTTACAGGTTAATTTATGGATATAATATGAGGGAAACCAACATTACAGAATTATTGAGCTATAATTGACAGTCAAGTTTAAATTGTATACTGTGGGCTGATTTACTTCACTGATATATTACAAAATGATCCTAGTGTTTGCTGACACTTTTCATCATATTACTTAATTACCATTTTTCTTTTTTGTGGTGAGAAAATTCTCTCTTAGCAGCTTTTAAGTATGTAATCTGGTATTATTAGTGATAATCAGCATGCTGTACTTAAATCCCTGGAGCTTATTCAACTGTACCCTTTGACCAGAATGATTCCCCTTATACCCAATCCCCAAGTGCCTGGTAGCCACTCCTGTGAGTTCTGCTTTATTACACTCTGCATATAAATGAGGTGATACAGCATTGGTCTGACTTCTTTCCCTTACTGTCTTGAATGTCATGCGCTCCAGATCCATCCGTATTGTCACAAATGGCAGGTTGACTGGCGCTCCGTTGGGCTTACGCAGCTCATCTTTATCCATCTGTCTGCTGGTGGACCTTTATTTTGTATCCATAGCTCGGCTGTTGTGAATAG
Source organism: Moschus berezovskii (assembly GCF_049115385.1). NCBI lineage: Eukaryota > Metazoa > Chordata > Mammalia > Artiodactyla > Moschidae > Moschus > Moschus berezovskii. The sequence goes on from NC_142461.1 coordinate 126,046,863, forward strand.
TGCCTCAGTGAACTTGGGAGTGTGGATATCTGAGATCCTGTTTTCATTTTCTTGGGCTATAGGCTCAGAAGTGGGATTGCTGGATCATATGTAGCTCTATTTTTAATTTTTTTGAGAACCCTCTATACTGTTTTTCATAGTGTGTGTACCAACTTAGATTCCCACCAGCAGTGTATAAGGATTCCCTTTTCTCCAAATCCTTACCAACCCTTGGCTCTTGTTTTTTTTTTTTTTTTTTAAATGATAGCCATTGATGAATAGCCATGAGATAACTCATTCTGGTTTTGATTTGCATTTTCCTAATGATTAGCGATATTGAGCATCTTTCTTTGTACCTGTGGACATTTGTATGTCTTTGGGAAAATGTCTTTTGAGTTCCTCTTTCCATTTTTTTTTTATTGGATTTGTTTTGTTTTGTTTGTTTTTTGCTGTTGAATTGTATGAGTTCTTTATGTATTTTAGATAGTAACTCCTGTCTGCATATGTATTCCTTATCATTCCTCTGCATTATGATTTTTTTTCTTAAAGGGTTTTGTTTTCTAACATACTAGGTATTTACTTTTCTCTCTTCCATGAGAATTTAAGCTCTGTTAGAGACTTTTTTTCTCCCTTTTGTCTAACTTGGTCTCTTTTTGTATCTTTAATACCTGGAATGATCCTTAGTGTACATTTAAAGTCTCTGCTTCTCAGAAATATGTGGTCTCAGTAGGACAGAGCTTCTGAGATAAAATGAACACATAAAGTGTTTAGCTTGACATGTTGGACGTGAAGCTCTCATTAATTGTAGTTGTTGAAGGTTAAGAAAAGAAAAAATAGAATCAGACATTTCAGATAGAACTATCCTGAATAAGAGAAAACTGCATTCACATCTTAGGGACTAGGGTAGTACTGTTTAGGGGCACACTGGAAAAATAAGGTTGGAAGTATATTAATGTTTTTGAACTGTGGTGTTGGAGAAGACTCTTGAGAGTCCCTTGGACTGCAAGGAGATCCAGCCAGTCCATCCTAAAGGAGATCAGTCCTGGGTGTTCATTGGAAGGACTGATGTTGAAGCTGAAACTCCAATACTTTGGCCACCTGATGCGAAGAGCTGACTCATTAGAAAAGACCCTGATGCTGGGAAAGATTGAAGACAGGAGGAGAAGGGGATGACAGAGGATGAGATGGCTGGATGGCATCATTGACACAATGGACATGGGTTTGGGTGGACTTCGGGAGTTGGTGATGGACAGGGAGGCCTGGCGTGCCTCCTTCATGGGGTCGCAGAGTCGGACATGACTGAGCGACTGAACTGAACTGAACTGATATTGTGGAGACCAAGGCATTTGGATTTTGTAGTGTCTAATGAGAAGTAATTGAATATTTTTAAGGCAGAGGTGCCATAATGAAAGTGGCGGGTTTGGAAGATGAATCCAACAGAAGTCCTTTAGGTTGACTGGAGATCCTTCTGGTGTAGGTTTAACTGGAAATTAATAAAACATTTAGAAATTTGTAATAAAGATAAATTTGCAAAGTCGTAAGTTACACTCAAATTTTAATGGTTTCCTCTCATTGTATGTGAAGTGAAGTCGCTCAGTCATGTCCGACTCTTTGCAACCCCATGGACTGTAGCCTACCGTGCTCCTCTGTCCATGGGATTTTCCAGGCAAGAGTACTGGAGTGGGTTGCCATTTCCTTCTCCAGGGGATCCCGACCTAGGGATCGAACCCAGGTCTCCCACATTGTAGGCAGACGCTTTACCGTCTGAGCCACCAGGGAAGTCATTGAATAGTAGTATGTAATTATGATTTGGTTACAGTGTATATTTTGAATTATTTATGGAATTGCCAACTTTTAATATACTTTTCCATTTAAAACTAAAGCTTTCATTTAAAATAAACCAAGATGTTTATATTGGTAACTAACTTACTAAATATACTAATATAGGGCAAAGTATGTTTAGTCCAGCAAACATTGGTCAACCCCGAAAGACAACATTATCTCCTGCCCAGTTGGATCCTTTTTATACTCAAGGAGATTCTCTGACATCTGAAGATCACCTTGATGACACTTGGGTGACTGTATTCGGGTAAGGTTTCTAGATAATTTACCTTTAAAGCAACAATGTTTTCTAATGAATATTATCAAATACATTTAAAAAAACTAAAATAGTTGCACAGCAGACACTCATTTATCCACGTAGATTCACCTAAATTCATTTTTTTTGTTATTGTTGGTACATTTCAGGTTAAGTTGCAGACATCAGTATATATAACCTTGACATTTCTTCTCGACATTTCTTTCCCTTCTGGGGGATCTTCCCAACCCAGAGAATGAACCCAGGTCTCCCACATTGCAGGCAGGTTCTTTACCAGCTGAGCCACAAGGGAAGCCCTGGACATTTCAGCATGTATATTACATTTTGATATTTAATAGCTTTTCCATCATTTTTCTGTTTGCCTTTTCTTAAATTATTTTCTCTTCAGCACATTTGCTGAATATTGGGAGAGGGTTGCACCACTAGACTTAGGAAGCCTCTTCCTTTGTTGGAACTGTGTCTGTGCTTATATTGGACTTTACCAGTTTTGAACTAACAAGTTGAATTGTATATATATGCATACTATGTCACAGGATTGGTACTTACTAGCTATAGAATCGGAGAAGGCACTGGCAAGCCACTCCAGTACTCTTGCCTAGAAAATCCCATGGATGGAGGAACCTGGTAGGCTGCAGTCCATGGGGTCGCTAAGGGTCGGACACGACTGAGCGACTTCACTTTCACTTTTCACTTTCACACATTGGAGAAGGAAATGGCAGCCCACTCCAGTGTTCTTGCCTAGAGAATCCCAGGGATGAGGGAGCCTGGTGGGCTTCCATCTATGGGGTCACACAGAGTCGGACACGACTGAAGTGACTTAGCAGCAGCAGCAGCAGCTATAGAATATCGAACATTAATAGAAACTGTACATGACAGTCCTAGATGCATTTGAATAGGTTTTTAGATCCAAAAAAAGTACTTTCAGGCATCTTAGAAATGGTATTCCATCACTCACAGATGAAAAACTGAAGAGGTAGACAGATTAAGTGATTTACTCAGAGACTTATATCTAGCAAAAACCCAGGTTTTTTATTTTCAGGCTGTGATTGTTTATACAGTACTACATAAGGTTCGTTTCTGAAAGTGTGATGTCATACTGTTGCTGGACCTTACTATGCTTAGTTTTGGGGTGAAAAATACAAAAACATATGAGCTTGAAGGAAGAACAGTGCACACAGTAAGTATTAGTGTACTTTATTCAATTTATTTAAATTCAGAGGGATGTGTATAGTGAAGTTCTTCCTACCTCTTCCCCAACAGTTGCAGTTTTTCTCCTTGCCAGGTAGTTCCTGCCATCTTTTTTTGTGTGTCACCTTCCAGAGAGAGTTGTTGCTGATTCTGTTTAGGTAAAAAGCAGGGTCACTGCTTTTCCTTGTTCTCCAGAAAGCCCACACTCAGCCCTGTGTCCATCGCCATTGGGCTGGCTGCTGCTGCTTTTTTTTTGTGTGTGTGTGTTTGTGTTTAAATTTTTGTATTTTCTCATGAAGGGCTTGTCTGTGTGTTTTGGATCTATCTGTCCACTTAAATGTGTTTTTGAAGTTTAGTAGTAATGGTGACACTTTTAAGCTTCCTCAGTAGATGGATTAATTAATTGAAGTATTATACTTCTGTTAGTCCTTCATTTTTAAGACTTATCCTTTCCCACCCATATATTTTCTGTTGGTTTTACATTTTAGTAACCCTGCTTATGAGTTTAATTGCAAGAAAGAAAACATTTTCTTCTAAGGGATAAAATATCATCTTTTGATTATTTATAGGGAAGTACAGCTAAAAAGTACAGCTAAAATACATTATAAATGTTCTTCCTTTGATTATTTGACTTTTTCTTCTGACTCAGGGTCATCATGAAATAGCATTTATTGTTTTAGTGTAATGATTTTTAAAAGTTTAAAAAGTTGACCAGTGTCATGTTTGTCTCTGCCGTACAAGGTGAATCAGCCACAAGTATACATATATCCCCTCCCTCTGGAGTAGGGTGATTCTTTGACAGGATATTGGATTGTTTCTCCTCAGAGTGCTCCTAGACTCTTAGATTTATGTTTTATTTCTCAAGTGCCTCCCTCAAGTGCAAACATTATTTCTCTCTCTGGTTTTGATATTTTTTAGTCCTGCTTTGCAGTCACCCCGACTTTTTTGTTGTTTTCTTTGGAGTTAGAAACCTTATATCCAAACTTACAAAACATGAAATAAATTTCCAATCTTGAATGCAGTATTTTAGTCACATAGATTTTAATATGTGAAGTTTCTTATTTATTTTTGTGACTCACATTTTTTCCTTTAAGTTTCTAATTCAAGGTCCAGATAACTGAAGTTATTGGTTAAGGAAACTCCAGATTTTTAAGTTGAAAATAGCTTTATTATTTGAACTATCAAAAGTTATATCTCATTGTGATAGTCAAGACATTCAGCGCTTTATGAAGAAGAAAGTAAAAATCACTTAGAGTTTTCCATACAGAGATAAGGTCATTTAAAATTTTGGTAGCCGTCTTTTTAATTGATTGTTTACCATTAATTGTGGTTCTGAGTTTTTGTTTCAGGAACACATTTTTGAATTTTCAGGTGGTGCTCAGTGTATGTCGATATGACTCTGTATAATGTAAAGTTCTTTGCTCTTTAATAACCATAGTGGTAGATCTCCACCCCCTCCCACCCCCGCCACAAGCACGTCTGCACATACACATGCCCACGTAAAATATTTACATGCAGAACTGTGACTTGAATTTTAGAAATTTCAGGGGTGGAATTTGGAGATGGAAAAAAGTGACTGAGTCAGAACTAATTTTAACATAATTTTCTTTTGGGTGATGGGCAAATGAATAGATTTGACTAATAATAGAGGAAAGCAGAATGATTAAGGGTCTCTTATTAATGTAAACTGGGGGGAGTTTATCTTGAAACGCTTGTAAGTTAATTTGCATTCATCATTATTGAAGTTGATTGGGCAAGTTTTTTTTTTCCCCAGGTTTCCTCAGGCATCTGCTTCCTATATATTATTACAATTTGCACAATATGGGAATATCTTAAAACATGTGGTAAGTCTTAATTCTTTTCAGTTCAAGATTTAAGCTGAGGAAAGATAACCTGTGAATTTGCTGCTGAATGTCTTAAAGTTTTTTTTTCTTTTTTAAAAGTTTTCAGAGGATATATCTGACAGGCTGGAAGTTGCATAGTATTTGATAAAAAGAGATAGAGAAATAAGTGAGAGTTTCAGGCTTCCCCCCTTTTAAAAATAGTTAACAGTCTCTTAAAAAAGATTATGCCAAGTTTTCCAATTTGAGCTTGTTGGGTTAAACAAAAGGATATTTCTGACTTTGAGTTCTTAGAGTTTCTTTAGTTTTTCAGAGAGCTTTTTTTATTTCTTTAAATTACCTTGCACAATAAATTATAAATAACAAATCTTATTTTTATTGCTAGAGATTGACTTTTTTAACTCCTACAAAAAAATCAGATCGATGAATACAGTTTTAAAAAATTTCATAGCAAGTGTGGATAAGACCTTTTTGTAAGAAACAGTTATCTTTTGAGAATTACTTTGCTTTTAGAGAATATTTGCCCACATATTCTTTATATAAGAGATTTAAGAATTAGTGAATTGTTTAAATAGAATTTTTGTTGAATTCTAGTATACAGCTTTTTACAGGGCATCAGATAAAAAGTAGAAGCAGATTTATTTTTGTATGTTTCTGTTTTCTAGTAGAGAATTTGAATTTTATATACTTTATATTTTAATTTAAGAGAAAACTTCATTTTTTGCAGATGTCTAACACAGGAAATTGGATGCATATTCGTTATCAATCTAAACTGCAGGCCCGGAAGGCCTTAAGCAAAGATGGAAGAATTTTTGGAGAATCTATCATGATTGGTGTAAAACCATGTATAGATAAAGTAAGTTATTGCTGATGTAAGGAACACAGCTTAATTTATGTGAGGAACACAGAGCTGAGCACTAACATTGGTGGCGTGTCACTGTGCTGCTTTTGCTTAGTTTTTAAAAGTGTGAGGGATGATGTTATAGCACTCTTTTATGATAAGTCAAAGATATTTAGTCACAATACTCTAGACATAGTATATCCTAACCCCTTCACTCTATAGGTAAAGAGGTCAAGAGGTCTTAGGTAACTTACCCAGGGTTGTTAAGGTGAGGCCTACATTCTAGGTCTTTTAACTTTTAACCCGTTCCCTTTTTTATGCAAAGCACCGTCAGATCCAAGTACATTAAAGGAGTGGTGCTATTTCAGAATGAAATATTCCATATGAATGGTAACTGAGGGTTACCTTTTGAAAGACTGAAGCTTTTTTTTTTTAATGGAATATCAGATTTATTTACATATATATTTTTTAAAACTTCCTAAAAAAATGTCTTTATTTATTTGACTGTGCCAAGTCTTGGTTGCAGCATGTGGGATCTAGTTGTCTGACCAGAGATTGAACCTGAGTCTTCTGCGTTGGCAGTGCAGAGTGTAGCCACTGAACCACCAGGGAAGTTCCTGACTTTTTGTTTTATATTGAAATATAGTTGATTAACAATATTGTGATAGTGATTCAGTTATACATGTACATGTATTTGTTCTTTTTCAAATTCTTTCCACATTTAAATTGTTACATAATATTGAGCAGAGTTCCCTGTGTTACATAGTAGGTCCGTCCGTTTTGATTGTCCATTTTAAATATATCAGTGTGTCCATGTCAGTCCCTGTAACTATCCTTTCTGCCCATCCTTATCCTGGCTACCATTAAGTTGATTATCTAAGTCTGTGAGTATCTTTCTGTTTTCTAAGTTCATTTGTATCTTTTAAAATTTCATTTATAGGTGATACCATATGATATTTATGTTTCTCTATGTGACTTACTTAGTATGACAATCTCAAAGGCTGGCTGTGTTGCTGCAAATGGCATTATTTCATCATTTTTAATGGCTGAGTAATACTCCATTGTATATATATGTCACATCTCTATCCATTCCTCTGTCAATGGACGTTTAGGTTGCTTCCATGTCTTGGCTGTTGTCAGGTGAAGCTTTTTTATTAGTCATTTCTGTTTTAAAATATTTAAATAATACTATATGTTTATATGGGGCTTCCCTTGTGGCTCAGATAGTAAAGAATCTGTCTGCAGTGCAGGAGATCCAGGTTCAATCTCTGGGTCAGGAAGATCCCCCTGGAGAAGGGAAAGGCTACCCACTCTTGTATTCTTGCCTGGAGAATTCCATGGACAGAGGAGGTTGGTGGGCTACAGTCCATGGAGTTGCACTGAGTTGGACATGACTGAGTGACTCTCACATATACACACACAGACATATATTTATATACTTTTAAATAAACTGAGTACACTTTAAACTTTTCTTTGTGGCTTGTAAAATCATGATCATTCTTTAATATATGTGAACTTCTACCTACCAGGCACTGTGCTTGATACTTTTATATATACATCAGTGCATGAATTAGACATGGGTCCTGTTACCATAATCTAGGATTGCTGAGTAGTTGTGTAATTATTACATTGTGCTGTAACAGATCATCGTAGAGGCTAGAGGAAAATTTGGGGTTACCAGGTATAAAATAGCACTGGACTTTGATTCCCTACCCACCTCAACTTCCCCCAAAATTCTCTTGTCTTTCTTACTGATTTTCCATAGTGTTAGGAGAGTCTTATTCTTGAGAGTTGATAGTAGGTATTTGAGGTCATTCAAGTGAGATTTCTATTTGAGCATTAGATCTCATATGCTAGCTAAGAAGCAGGTATTGTTTTATCAAGTCTAAAATTATTTGAAAGGTGAATTAGATCAAATAAAGTATGCTTCTTTTACTGATGTTTTCTTTGGACGTAATAGTGGATAAGATGTATTATATTAATAAACAGAAGTTCTTTATTTCTCCAGAGCGTCATGGAAAACAGTGACAGGTGTGCTTTATCATCTCCATCTCTTGCCTTCACACCACCAATCAAAACCTTAGGTACCCCAACCCAACCTGGAAGTACTCCTCGGATTTCTACTATGAGACCTCTTGCTACAGCATACAAAGCTTCTACTAGTGACTATCAGGTATTTTAAGGATTGGATGAAAGAACATACTCTAAAGGGTGCAGTGCATAGTGTGTTTGTTTAACTTTTTCATTGGGTTGATTTGTATGCAACTAAAATATTTCCTATTGAAGTTGATTACCTTGATGAAACCAATAAACTTTGTGTTTTTAAATTTTCTATTTTACAAATTAAAGTTTTTCCCAGTGGAAATTTATCTTGAATTTTCAGAAACAATCTTTGTCATTTTAAAAAACATTTTGAGATTTCTTATTTTAGTTTTTTCTAAGTTATGTTTGTATATATAAAGTTTCTTGTGGACATCTCTGGTGCGAGAGAATGTTAAAACTCTGTTAGTTGATAACTAAATCTGATGGTATCATAAATGAAGAACCTTGGATTGGAAGTAGTTTTGGTGATCAAAAGAGAACATTGCCCAACTCCCATTTCAAAACTTATCATTTCAAAAAGCTTAAAGGAAAAGTTCATTATGTTTATTGACGAATACTAGAAATATTATGCTCTCATTCAGTATATAATTGTCTCCTGCTTAATTAGCCAGGAGTTCTAAACTTGCCCAGCTACAGACACAAGTCCTAAGACAGCAAATAAGACACGTTAGTAGAGCAGTTGGACTTCCCTTGAAATTTGGGGATCGTTCTAGAACTGGCTTAATTTTTCCTTTTAGTTGTTTTTTTTTAAAATCATCATTTTAAAGTCCTCATCTCCTGTAGCTTCGGTGTTTGTTCATTTTACTAATTGGGCAGCAGATGCACTTTGCTTTGCCAAAGGAGTATAATTTTGCCATTCTTAAAAGCATACGGATCTTCTAACTAAGCCTGTGTTTTAATCTTTAAATATACAATTTAGTGCTACAAATCCATTTTAGTGTTTGGTACTTTAAAATTAGCTGTTAACTCTAGAATGGACTCTGACACTAAAACCATAACCATACAATTTTACGTATGTGTGTTTTTTTTGATAGGTGATTTCTGACAGACAAACACCAAAAAAAGATGAAAGTCTTGTATCCAAAGCAATGGAATACATGTTCGGCTGGTAGTGTAGGAAGAGCTGAGACGTCAACTATGAAGGAGAAGACTGCCACACTAAAACAGAGTTAGCAGGGTGCTGCTGGGATTCTTCGGTTAGTTCTATAACCACTCGACAGTGTCGTATCGCTGTCTCATACTTCCTTTGGAAGCCTTTTTCTTTAAGAATATAGCATACTTGTAGCTCGCACTTTAAAAGATGCTTGAGATACATTTTAAAGAAACAAATCCCTGTATAGAAGATTTGGGACTTTCTGTGATAGTGCATGATTAACTGCAAAAACTCATTGATTACTGTAAATTTATATAATTGAGTTTGTAGTGAGGCTTTGTAGTCTTCATAAGTTGGTGAGGTGAATTTCGTGAAGCGTAACTGTACAGCTGCTTCTAACAAGACACAAAGATTATAATTAGCAATTTGAATCAGGGTCTTTAAATTTAGATAGTATTTAATATTTTAATTATCCTTGTTTATGTTTGTCCTGTCCTGGATGATCATCTTTCAGTCTTGTAAAGCCAATGCAGTCTTTTAAAAAACCTGAAATTTCTTGATAATAAACTTGTCAATTATATGTATTGAGCAGTTTTTGAGAGTGATTTATTAATTAGTACAAAAAGTTTGAAGTCTTTGCAGAAATAGAGAAAATATGTCACGAACCTTCATCTCACTATAATCCAGCTTTAATAACAGTGTAGCCACTACTATTTTGCCATGGTTTAATCTCTCACTCTTGTTTAAAGTATATCTGAGATGTGATTTTAAATACTTGAGGTTATATCAAAGAAAGAATATTTCCATATGTAATTACCATGTCAGTATCTCACCTAAAAGAAGAATAATTTCTTAAGTTCTAATATCTAGTCCTTTAAAAAAGTTTTCCAATTGTTTTCAAAATTTGTTTGAATTTTACAGTTGGTTGGTTTGAGTCACTATTGAGGCCATGTCTACACAGTGTATTTGGTTTTGTCTTTGGAGTGTCTTGAAGTTTAGAGTCTCCCTGCCCTTCTCCACTGTTGAGTACACCTTGACTTGTTGAAAGTACCATGTGAGTTGCCTCTGTAGTGTCCCACAGACAGAATTTGATCAGTAGTTTTTTTGTTTTACTTACTCTGTCATTTGTCCCGTATCCTAGAAATTATATCTAGAGAAGGTTAATTAGATTCTGATCTCATTTTTTTGAGCAAGAGTACTTGATGGTAGTATGGGATACTTAATGTTAAACCAGGGGAGGTTTAGTTCTGGTTTTCCCACTTTTAATAATCCTGAGGTTGGTCATTGGGCACATGGGCAAAAGCCAGACACTGTCTTTGGAAAGGTCCCCATTAACTTTTTATATAACATTTTTAAAAGCATGCATTAATGATACTTGCATGAATCAGTTATTTCATTAAGGTTTGTAAAATGATGCTTTTCTTTCATTCCTGTTGAATTTATTAGCTGTAATTCTTTTCATATAGAACTTTGGGCCATCCATTAGGGCTGTTTGGTTATCATGGAATACTTTCATGCCAGGATGCCAGGATAAATATTTAATTTGTTTCCTTTATCAGTTTTTAGAGTAATTTTTGGTGCCCTGGCAACCTCCACTGCTGTTCTGAGTTAAAAAAACAAACTTTTTTTATCCTTTTGTATCACTGTGTACTTATGGCTTTTTTTTTTTTAAATTCACTGTTTCAATTGCTTGCAGACATTGTCTTACTCAAATTATCCTCCTTGGCCAGTGAAAACCTCCTCAAGCTGGCACTTTTGTGAAAAGGAGGTTTTAACTGACATAATATTTCTCCACAGAACATATATCTAGGAAGTCTGCATATTTCTTTATATAAAAAATAGCTAAAATAACACATTGTGTGGAAGGTTTTGATACCCTTTTTAAATTGCAGCAGAGTACTGTGAAGACTTGTTTAGTTCTCTGAGATGAAGTGATACTAAAGAATATACTGGGATGGATGAAAATCCATTTATCATTACATTTATAAAGTACATTTTATCTGAAACTTTAAAAATCTTTTCCAACTTAAAATAGGATTGTATTTTATATCCTGTTTCATTACATACAGAACTCAATTATTCAAGGTAGAACTGGATACTTCTCCCATTAAAACTTTTGGATTTGTGTTGGAATTACATTTTTGTAAAAGGGCTGTAGATTTTTGTTTTGTGAGGGCATTTTATTTTCATAGACCTCTGTGGAGCATGAAGTTTGCTTTCTAACTAAAAATATTTGTTTGCTATGTTTGAGTTTGTTCTTTTTACCCAGTATTGTCTCTGACCTGTCTTCGTGTATGTCACATCATTTATTTAAAGAGAGCCAGGAAATGGATGGCATATATGAGTATGTGTGTGTGTAGAATTGTTGGATGTTTTCGCAGATGAACTGTGGTTTTATTGTTGTTCAGTCACTAAGTCGTTCCCACCTTCTTGCGACCCCATCGACTGCAGCACACCAGTCTTTCCTCTCCCTCACCATTTCCCAGAGTTTGTCTGCGTTCATGTCTATTGGATCAGTGATGCTATCCAACCATCTCATCTTCTCCTTTTGCCTTTGGTCTTTTTTCAGCATCAGGGTCTTTTCCAGTGAGTTAGCTGTTCGCATCAGGTGGCCCAAGTGTTGGAGCTTCAGCATCAGGCCTTCCGATTGGTATTCAGGGTTGATCTCCTTTAGGATTGACTGGTTTGATCCCCATGCTGTCCAAGTGACTCTCCAGAGTCTTCACCCGCACCACAATTCGAAAGCCTCAGTTCTTCGGTGGTCAGCCTTCCTCATGGTCCGGTTCTCACACCTGTGCGTGACTGCTGGAAAACCATAGCTTTGTCAGTAAAGTGGCATCTTTGCTTTTTAATGTGTGGGTTAGGTTTGCCGTAGTCCTCCTCCCAGGAAGCAAGCGTCTTCTAGTGTCGTGGTGGCAGTGATTTCATCCACAGTGATTTTGGAGCTCTAGAAGAGAAATAATCTGTCACTGCTCCCACTTTCCCCCATCTGTTTGCCATAAAGTGAAGGAACCGGATGCCATGACTTTAGTCTTTTGAATGTTGATTTTTAAGCCAGTTTTTTCACTCTCCTTCACCCTCATCAAGAGGCTCTTTAATTCTTCTTTGCTTTGCCATTGGAGTGGTATTATTTGCATTATCTGAGGTTATTGATATTTCTCCTGGCAATCTTGATTCCAGCTTGTAACTCATCCAGCCCAGCATTTCGCATGACATACTCTGCATTTAAATAAACAGGGTGACAGTATACAGCCTTGTCCTACTCCTTTCCCAGTTTTGAACCAGTCAGTTGTTGCATGTAAGGTTCTCACTTTGCTACTTGACCTGCATACAGGTTTCCCTGGAGACAGGTAAGATGGTCTGGTATTCCATCTCTTTAAGAATTTTACAATTTGTTGTGATTCACACAGTCAAAGACTTTCATATAGTCAATGAAGCGAATGTTTTCCTGGAATTCCCTTGCTTTCTCTATGATCCAGCAAATGTTGACAATTTGATCTCTGGCTCCTCTGCCTTTTTCTAAACCCAGCTTGTACACCTGGACATTCATGATTCAAGTACTGCTGAAGCCTAGCTTGAAGGATTTTGAGCATAATCTTACCGTGGGAAGTGAGTGCAGTTGTCTGGTAGTTTGAACGTTCTTTAGCCCTGTACTTCTTTGGAACTGGGATGAAAACTGACCTTTTGCAGTCCTGTGACCACTGCTGAGTTTTCCAAATTTGCTCACATATTCAGTGCAGCACTTTAATAGCATCATCTTTTAGTATTTTAAATAACTCAGCTGGAATTCTGTCACCTCCACTAGCTTTACTTGTATTGATGCTCCTGGGTGTTCATTGGAAAGACTGATGCTAAAGCTGAAACTAATACTTTGGCCACCTCATGCGAAGAGTTGACTCACTGGAAAGGAGTCTGATTCTGGGAGGGATTGGGGGCGGGAGGAGACGGGGACGACAGAGAATGAGATGGCTGGATGGCATCACCGACTCGATGGACATGAGTTTGAGTGAACTCCGGGAGTTGGTGAAGGACAGGGAGGCCTGGCGTGCTTTGATTCATGGGGTCGCAAAGAGTCGGACACGACTGAGCGACTGAACTGAACTGAACTGAAGGCCCACTTGACTTCACACTCCAGGATGTCTGGCTCTAGGTGTGATCACACCATCATGGTTATCTGGGTCATCAAGACCTTTTTTCTACAGTTCTTCTGTGTGAGAACTCTCTACCATGATCCGTCTATCTTGGCTGACTCTGCATAGCATGGCTCATAGCTTCATTGAATTATACAAACCGCCCCTTCGCCACGACAAGGCAGTGATCCATAAAGGGAATGGTTTTATTACTGTTTTTTGACAATAAGAGTGAAGAAATGTAGATGTGTTTAGGAGCTTAAGTTCTGCAAATAAACCAATCTTAGTTAAAAAGGTAGCAATCTGTAGCTTCAAAGTCTCCAGTTAAATCCCCTCATTCCTTGCTGAAATGTTTTTGCCTTTTTTCCCCAAAATGTCTTAATTAGGTTTCATAAAGTGTGAAGTTAAGCAGCACTTTCCCTTCCATCTCTCCTGTTGCTGCCTGATCTTAACTCTTGTAATGTCTTTACCATTCATTTGTCAAATTTTTACTGAGTGTTTATTTTGTTTTATTCATTATGCTAGTTGCTGGAGATTGAGCAGCAATAAGGCATGGGACTTCGATCTTTTTCCCTGAGATTCAAGATGATTAATTTATTTAGTGTTCCCTCCACTCCCTTGCCATTTTTCACTCTTGTTTACCCAAAGTTTGGGCTTCCCAGGTGGTGCAGTGGTAAAGAGTCCTTTTGCCAATGCAGGAGCAAGAGACGTGGTTTCATCCCTGGACCAGGAAGATCCCCTGGAGAAGGAAATGGCAACCCACTCCAGTATTCTTGCCTGGAAAATTCCATGGACAGAGGAGACTTACGGGCTACAGTCCATAGAGTTGCAAAGAGTCAGACGTGACTGAGCGCGCATATACTCGCCCAGAGTTTACCCTTGTTTGCCCTTCTTTAGTCTCACTACGTTTATTGGTTCTCCACCCCCCTCAGCTTTCCCCACACTATGAAGAAAGAATAATAGAAAAAATAGAATGCTAGAAAAAAACAAACTGTTTTGTTGCATTGTGATTTTTAAATCAGCTCAAGTTTGATGTACAGCTTTTTTATCTTCTAACTTGCATGTGAAATAAAGGTTATGGCCATTGACAAATCTTGAGCTAGATGACATTGTGTTTTGATTTTTTTTTTTCCGCTTTTCAGTTTCGTGTTTTCTAGCACATCTGTGTCTCAGATGTCCAGAGTTCCTTAAATGGCAAATGCTCCATATACTTCTTTCCTTCTATTCATAGTTCTAGGCACTTTCATGTTATGACACTAGGGAGAAAGGTGAATCTCTCTCCAATTTCCTGTGAATTGGTTGGCAGTAGCTATGTGATTAGGGCATGAAGACACCCCTGTGATTTACACAGTTAACCTTAAATATAAACACTCTTAAACCTCAAGTACTTTCCAAACATTTTTAAAAAATCTCAATATGTAGGAAAAGACTAAGAGTAAAATATACCAGTACATTGTAGGTTCAATCAGACTTGAAAAGGGTTGAGATTTTTATGTGATGTAGAAATCTGATTGAAGTTAAAATTCTTAGTAAGCTTGTAAGACTTCTGGATGTTAATGAAGCAAAAGTGTAGGTATTGTGACTCGGAGATTCAGCTTTGGAAGTTCACCTCACGTTAGTAAATAAGTTGAACCAAAATTATTTTAGCTTAAAATTTTTAACTAGGTCGTTAAAAGGTAATGTAATGATGTAAGGTGAAAATAATCCCTCTGACATTTTTAAATAGCTTTGCAAAGTGGGTATCTGACTGTCTTGGTCTAATACTCATTTTCTTGATTCAATTTTCTTATATTAATTTCAATAAACATGCTAATAACCTATACAGTTCAAACTACTGTAATAGCTGGTTAATTAAAAGGTAGTGTTTAAATAGCTGGTTAATTAAAAGGTAGTGTTTAAAGTTACTGGAATTTGCTTTTTATAATGATTAAAAGCTTAGATTTTGGAGTGAGACTATTTTTAACTCCTGTATCTGTCTGATAACTATATAACCTTGGATAAGTTACTTAACATTTTTTGTGCCTCAGCCTCATCATATATAAAATGATGATAGTATATTCATCATTGGATTGTTAAGATTAAATGTGATTTACATGTAAATCACTTAGAATAGCATCTGGCATGCACTATGCATCCATTAAACATTAACTATTAATAGTTAATATGCTTGCTAATTAGTCTCATTAAAAAATGAGTATGTGATGGATTAAAGATGGCTGCAAATTTTTGACATTCCTCCCTATTGAGCCACAGATCTGTTTCTCCTTCCTGTGTGTCTGTGTGTTTTTAACTGATATGATACAGTGTAAGTGATGGTATGCCAGGCTCAGAACTAGCCTATTAGAAGATCAGCAACTTTCACCTTGGTCTCTTGAACTCCTGACCTTCCAGGTAGGAAGACCCATTATCTCATGGGAGAGATATGGAAAGGGCCTGAGACTGCATGGAATGGGAGAGGGACTTGCTGCTGCTACTGCTGCTGCCAAGTCACTTCAGTCGTGTCCGACTCTGTGTGACCCCATAGACGGCAGCCCACCAGGCTCCCCCGTCCCTGGGATTCTCCAGGCAAGAACACTGGAGTGGGTTGCCATTTCCTTCTCCAATGTGTGAAAGTGAAGTCGCTCAGTTGTGTCCGACCCTTAGCGACCCCATGGACTGCAGCCTACCAGGCTCCTCCGTCCATGGGATTTTCCAGGCAAGAGTACTGGAGTGGCTTGCCATTTAGCTTTCAACAAAGCCTTCTGTTGACAAGGCAGTAAGTATGCTGGTGAGGTTGTCACAGACTCAGCATAGCCTAGCCGCCAGCTCAGTATCACCAGGAGCTCATTCATATCTTGGAACAGGAGAATTACCCAGCCAAGACTTGTGTGAATTCCTGATTCACAAGATTGTGAGATATAAGAGTAAATGGTGGTTGTTTCAAGCTACTAAGCTTAAGGGAGGTAGGTTATGGAGCAGTTGAAACAGAAGGTAAGAACACATTGCACGTGTCTTGCCTTAAAATCACATAGATATATAGTGATAGCAATTGGACAGAAACCCAGATTCTTTAGAGTGCAGTGTTGTGGAATTACAGTGTATTTTCTTTAAAACTTAAGATTATTTGATTTTTAAATCACTTAATTAAGATGCATTGGAATTGAAAAGTGTTTTAATGAATGTCCTAGATTCCAATTGTGGCTGTAAAAATAGCTATTATGTAATAGAATATTTAAAAAGAAAGTTTTAAAAACTGTACATGAGTTATTTTTGGTCTTATAAAGTTTCTTAAGAATTTACAGTATATAAAGCATCAACATAAATCACTGCACACATTTAATTGTGAATATTTAAACATCATTAAAGTTTGATAAATTCTTCATTTAAATATTCTGCATTCTCTTTGTGCCAGCACTTATTATCTAGGGTAAGGCTTCCCTTGTGGCTCAGCTGGTAAAGAATCCGCCTGCAGTGCGGAAGACCTTGGTTTGATCCCTGGGTTGGGAAGATCCCCTGGAGAAGGAAAAGGCTACTCACTCCTGTATTCTGGCCTGGAAAATTCCATGGATTCTATAGTCCGTGGGGTTACAAAGAGTCAGACATGACTGAGGGACTTTCATTAATTCATTCATTAAGGCAGAGGGAAATTTGGGGGACACAAAGGCATCTCTTCCCCAGAGGACACATGTGGATGGTTTAACTCCAAGTTTCTGCAGTCTGAGAACTCTCAGGGTAGTGTATGCTGGAATAGAGACCCTGACACTGGAAAGAGACTCAAAACAGTGAAACAAGTGTCTTTGGAGCCTTTGGGTCATATCTTAAATGATCAGGTTATTGATTAATCAGTAAAGATACTTTTATAAATTTAAGCTGTCTGTCTCTTCCTGGCTGTTTCTTGTAAGTAGCTAAGTCTTGCAGAAATAGTTTTTGAAGTGTAATTTCAAGTGGAATTTAACTGGTTAGATTTTTTTATTGTTGAAAACATCCATTCGTGTTCCTGTTACTTCAGAAAAATGTTTAACTGCGGATGTGCCTCCATCTTGTGGTGACTGTCTGAAGTGTCCAAAATGAAAAAGTTTTAGAGTATACCTGAGATAAAAAGGCAACCCACTCCAGTTTTCTTGCCTGGAGAATCCCAGGGACGGGGGAGCCTGGTGGGCTGCCATCTATGGGGTCGCACAGAGTCAGACACGACTGAAGCGACTTAGCAGCAGCAGCAGCAGAGATAAAAAGGCATTGGTGTATTCAAGCTTGTGGAACTAATGACAACTATTTTTACAGTTTTGTTTCTTTTTGCCTTTTTTGTTTGTTTTTTGTGTACTTGGCGTTAGTCTTACTGTACATCTTTACTTTTATCACAAAAGATCAAAAGTATTTTTTAAAGGGAATGGACATTATAAATAAGTCATTTTTTCCAAAAATTTTCTTTTGAGCCAGAATAAAAGAAATATTGATCTTAATGAATTAAAATATGAAAACACTGAGTAATATCATTGGTTTAAAAAGGATCAATTGGTAAGGATCAAGGAGATAATTCAGTATTTCAGGCAGCTCTATGGCAGTTCACATGACCTACAAAAGAACATAGAACATATACATGTAATCCCATCCATCCGTCAATATATGGAAAACTTCTTTCAACTACCAATTCAAGTAATACTTATTGAGCTCCCAGTGTCTACTACAGGGCTTCCCCGGTGGCACAGGAGTTGCAGGTTTTATCCCTGGGTGGGGAAGATCTCTTGGAGTAGGAAATAGCAACCCATTCCAGCATTCTTCGTTGGGAAATCCTATGGACAGAGGAGTTTGTTGGGCTACAGTCCAGGGGGGGTTGCAAAAAGAGGGGGTCGAGCTGGACACATCTCAGCAACAACGTGTTTAGTCAGCAGCAGCCTTGGGTTACATCAGAGGGATAAAGGTGATCTTGTGTAACTAATATTCCAGCAGAAAGAGACAGCAGGAAATAATCATAGTAAAAAAGTTACAGTTCAGTTGCTCAGTTGTGTCCGACTCTGTGACTCTATGGACTGCAGCACGCCAGGCTTCCCTGTCCATCACCAACTCCCAGAGCTTATTCAAACTCATGTCCATCAAGTTGTGATGCCATCCAACCATCTCATCCTTGGTCATCCCCCTTCTGCTTTCAGTCTTTCCCAGCATCAGGCTCGTTTCCAGTGAGTCAACTCTTTGCATCACGTGGCCAAATATTGGAGTTTCAGCTTTAGCATCAGTCTTTCCAAAGAATATTCAGGACTGATCTCCTTTAGGATGGACTGGTTGGATCTCCTTGCAGTCCAAGGGACTCTCAAAAGTCTTCTCCAACACCACAGTTCAAAAGCATCAATTCTTTGGTGCTCAGCTATCTTCACAGTCCAACTCTCACATCCATACGTGACTACTGGAAAAACCGTAGCTTTGAGTAGATGGACGTTTGTTGGCAAAGTAATATGCTGTCTAGGTCAAACTTTTCTTCCAAGGAGCAAGCATCTTTTTTAATTTCATGGCTTCAGTCACCATCTGCAGTGATTTGGGAGCCCAAAAAGATAAAGTCTGTCACTGTTTCCATTGTTTCCCCGTCTATTTGCCATGAAGTGATGGGACCAGATGCCATAATCTTAGTTTTCTGAATGTTGAGTTTTAAGCCAACTTTTTCACTCTCCTCTTTCACTTTCAAGACGTTCTGTAGTTCCTGTTCGTTTTCTGCCATAAGGGTGGTGCCATCTGCGTATCAGAGGTTATTGATATTTCTCCCGGCAGTCTTGATTCCAGCTTGTGCTTCATCCAGCGCCGCATTTCTCATAATGTATTCTGCATATAAGTTAAATAATCAGGATGACAATATACAGCCTACTTCACGTACTCCTAAAGGGTAATAGTTGTTATATGGGATAAAAGAACATAATCAAACACTGGCACTCATGGTAGACCTCATTAAGAAGGTGAGATTTGAGCAGACTTGACAGGGATGAGATTTTTAGGTGAATCTGGGGAAGAGCTTCAGCCAGAGGGAACAAAAAGGACAAAGGCAGGAGTTGTGTGTTCAAGGAAGCTAGGGTTGCATGAGCAGGGGAAGACTAGTAAGAAAAGTGATCAGAGGTAGTGGAAAGTCGGATCACATAGGATCTTAGAGACCTTGATAAGGGCTTTCCCTTTTACTCTTTGTGGTAGACACTATAGTGGTTCCCCAATGACATGGTGTCCTGGTCCCCAGAGTCTGGGAGTCTGCTACTTACGTGGCAGGGGAGCTATGCAGGTATGATTAAGGATATGGACCTTGACAATAGGTAAACATGAAAAGATACTGAACATCACTAATCAAAAACAAATCAAAACCACAGTGAGATACCACCTCACACCTGTTAGAATGGCTGTTATGAAGAAGATAAAAAATGTCAAGCATCGGCAAGAATGTGGATTAAAGAAAATTCTTGTGCATCCTTGGGAGAAGTGGAAATAGGTGCAGCCATTGTGGAAAACGGTATGGAGTTCCCCCAAAATTAAAAACAGAACTGCCATGTGATCCAGCAGTCTTATTTACAGTTATTTATTTGAAGACAACAGAAACACTAACCTGAAATATATGCACCTCTATTTATTGCAGCATTATTTATAATAGCCATGATGTGGAAACAACCTAAGTGTCCACTGACATATGAATGGGTCAAGAAATGATGGGAAAAAAAAAATATATATATATTTATATGATGGAATATTCAGCCATGTGGCTCAGCTGGTAAAGAATCTGCCTGCAATGCAGCAGGCTTGGGTTTGATCCCTGGGTTGGGAAGTTCCCCTGGTGAAGGGAAAGGCTACCCACTCCGGTATTCTGGCCTAGAGAACTCCATGGACTGTATAGTCCATGCGGTTGCAAAGAGTTGGACACGACTGAGTGACTTTCACTTTCTTTTCATGAAAAGTGAAATCTTGCCATTTGTGGCACCATGGAAGAACTTGAGGGCAGTCTGCTAAATGAAGTGAGTCGGATGGGGAAGACAATGTGTCATCTTACTTACATGTGGAGTGTTAAATGAAGCAAAACAGCCAAGCTCACAGTCTGAGAGAACAGATTGGTGGTTGCCAGAGCTGGGGTGTGGGGGACAAAATGAGTGAAAGGAGTAACAGGATACTGTGCAAACTAACAGTTACAAAATAAGTCATGGAGTGTAATGCACAGCATGGAGTTAATACTCTATTGCATACATGAAAGTTGCTGAGAGTAGATCTTATATGTTACCACATGAAAAATAATTTTAATCGTGTAGTGATGGATATTACCTCAGCTTATTATTGTGATCCTTTTCTATTACAGATATCAAGTCAATGTTAAACACATGAAACTAATGTTATATGTCAGTCTTCAGTTCAGTCCCTCAGTCGTGTCCGACTCTTTGCGACCCCATGAATCAAAGCACGCCAGGCCTCCCTGTCCTTCACCAACTCCCGGAGTTCACTCAGACTCATGTCCATCGAGTCGGTGATGCCATCCAGCCATCTCATTCTCTGTTGTCCCCTTCTCCTCCCGCCCCCAATCCCTCCCAGCATCAGACTCTTTTCCAGTGAGTCAACTCTTTGCATGAGGTGGCCAAAGCATTGGAATTTCAGCTTTAGCATCAGTCCTTCCAATGAACACCCAGGATTGATCTATCTCCTTTAGAATGGACTGGTTGGATCTCCTTGCTGTCCAAGGGACTCTCTCAAGAGTCTTCTCCAACACCACAGTTCAAAAGCATCAATTCTTCGGCAATCAGCTTTCTTCACAGTCCAACTCTCACATCCATACATGACCACAGGAAAAATCATAGCCTTGACTAGACGGCCCTTGGTTGGCAAAGTAATGTCTCTGCTTTTTAATATACTATCTAGGTTGGTCATAACTTTCCTTCGAGGAGTAAGTGTCTTTTAATTTCATGGCTGCAATCAGCATCTGCAGTGATTTTGGAGCCCCCCAAAATAAAGTCTGACACTGTTTCCACTGTTTTCCCATCTATTTCCCATGAAGTGATGTCAATCTTACTTCAATATAAAAAAAAGTTATGTAATTGAAGAATAGTTGATTTACAATGTGTTTCAGTTCAGTTTAGTCGCTCAGTCGTGACCGACTCTGTGACCCCATGAATCACAGCACGCTAGGCCTCCCTGTCCATCACCAGCTCCCGGAGTTCACTCAAACTCATGTCCATCGAGTCGGTGATGCCATCCAGCAGTCTCACTCTCTGTCGTCCCCTTCTCCTCCCGCCCCCAATCCTTCCCAGCATCAGAGTCTTTTCCAGTGAGTCAGTTCTTAGCATGAGGTGGCCAAAGTGTTGGAGTTTCAGCTTTAGCATCAGTCCTTCCAATGAACACCCAGGATCGATCTCCTTTAGAATGGACTGGTTGGATCTCCTTGCAGTCCAATGTGTTTACAGCATGTTAATTACAGGTGTACAAAAAAGCGATTCAGATATATATATATATATATATATATAGAGAGAGAGAGAGAGAGAGAGAGATACTGATATATTCTTTTTCAGATTCTTGTAGGTTATTACAAAATATCGAATATAGTTCCCTGTGCTGGACAGAGGTCCTTGTTGGTTATCTGTTTTGATTATATAGTAGTGTGTCTATGCCTAGAAAATCCCATGGATGGAAGAGCCTGGTAGGCTGCAGTCCGTGGGGTCGCTAAGGGTCGGACACAACTGAGCGACTTCACTTTCACTTTTCACTTTCACACATTGGAGAAGGAAATGGCAACCCACTCCAGTGTTCTTGCCTGGAGAATCCCAGGGACGGGGGAGCCTGGTGGGCTTCTGTCTATGGGGTCACACAGAGTCGGACACGACTGAAGTGACTTAGCAGCAGTAGCAGTCTGTTTGTTAGTCGTTCAGTTGATCCAACTCAGTGCAACCCCATGAATTATAGCCTGCCAGGCTCCTCTGTCCATGAAATTCTCCAGGCGAGAACACTGGAGTGGGTTGCCATTCCCTTCGTCAGGGGATCCCAAACTCCTGATATATCCCTCCCTCCCCTTTTCCCCTTTAATATCAGTTCATTTGCTCAGTCATGTTCGATTCCTTGCGACCCCATGGAATGCAGTATGCTAGGCTTCCCTGTCCATCACCAACTCCCAGAGCTTGCTCAAACTCATGTCCATAGAATTGGTGATGCCATCCAACCATCTCATCCCCTTTAATCACATCTCAATTAAAAAAAAGTAAGTAAGCAAACAAAAGGGTATGGACCTTGAGTTGGGAAGAGTATATTGGTTACTCAGGTGGACCCAATTTAATCAATCAGCCCTTAGACAGCTCAGAGGATCCCCTCCTCCCAAGTCAGAAATAGAGCTTCTGAGAAGAGCTGTCAGCTGATAGCAAGGAATTGGAGACAGTCCTACAACTGCTGAATTCTGGAATCAGCCAGAATGGGTAAGAAAACATTCTCTCCTGAAACCTTGGAAAAGGAACAACTTCTGGATTTTGGCCTTCTAAGACTCAGACTCCTTTGAGCTCTCTGGACTTCTGACCTGTTGGAACTGTGAGGTGATACATTTGCACTGTTTTAAGCTGCTAAATTTGGGATGATTTAATTTGGCAGTAACAGAAAACAGGACAGCAATTGGATACTTTCTAGTAGAGGAGTATTATGATAGGACTTGAGTCCTTTATACTAATTATGCAAATTTCTGTGCTCTCTTGACACAATACAAGTGGTATTTTACAATTAATCTCTCACTAAAGTTAATCACCTTCTGCTTTGGTAGTTGAAAGCTGAGTAATTTATATCCTTAACAGCAAATGCTGTTTTGACAGTTTGAAAAGCCTTTTTACGTTTTCTTAATTTCAGCTTTAATATGTATTTCTTTTCCAAGAAGTCTAGATTAATATGATCTGGAACATTTAAATGGTTTAAAGTTTCTTTGTTCTCTTTGGGAAAAACAACACTGTCTGTAGCAGAGTCAGGCTTGAATTGTCTCTGAAGCCAGTCTTTACCGCTTCCTTTTTAGCCCCCTTTTTGCATTTTTTTCTTCCTGTAAAGCAAGTCCTTAATAAAACTGAAGTAACTAAAGAGTAAGAAAGGAATAAAAAGCTATTGTCTTTAAACTGCTGTCTCAATATTTCTTAAAATTTGGATGTATTTTCCATAGCGTTCCACTTTGGCTGTCTCAAGCAGAAACAGCATATGTGTTTTTTGAGTCAATTCTCAGTAAATAACTCTTCTAAGTTTGCTGAAGCTGAAACTCCAATACTTTGGCCACCTCATGCGAAGAGTTGACTCACTGGTAAAGACTCTGATGCTGGGAAAGATTGGGGGCGGGAGGAGAAGGAGACGACAGAGAGTGAGATGGCTGGATGGCATCACCGACTCGATGGACATGAGTTTGAGTGAACTCCGGGAGTTGGTGATGGACAGGGAGGCCTGGCGTGCTGCGATTCATGGGGTCGCAAAGAGTTGGACACGACTGAGCGACTGAACTGAACTGAACTGAACTGAACTGAAGTTTGTATAGAATAATAGCTTACTAACCTAGTTCATTTGAGGCACCACATTTCAGCTCGGAACCACAGAGCTTCTCCATCAGCTATGGATAAGAAATTGTAGTTCTAAGGAAAACCTCTAGGCCAACATGCAGAAAGGCCCAAAATGGGACTTAGTAGTTACTCACAGAATGTTCTTACCAAGAGATTTGCTCAAAATAATCTGTATTCATTATATTAATAGTATACATATTGATGGAAGCTAGTCCTCTATTGTGCTTTTGTGTTTCAAAATAATTGAACAGCTCTGCACTAGGAGGATACTGCTGCTGCTGCTAAGTCGTTTCAGTTGTGTCCAACTCTGTGCGACCCCATAGACGGCAGCCCAACAGCCTCCCCCGTCCCTGGGATTCTCCAGGCAAGAACAGTGGAGTGGGTTGCCATTTCCTTCTCCAATGCATGAAAGTGAAAAGTGAAAGTGAAGTCACTCAGTCGTGTCTGACTCTTAGCGACCCCAGGAACCATAGCCTACCAGGCTTCCCCGTCCATGGGATTCTCCAGGCAAGAGTACTGGAGTGGGGTGCCATCGCCTTTTCCGAGGAGGACACTAGCTTTAAAAAATCATTTTGAAGTGGTAGAACTATAATGAGTAAACATTCTTAGGGATAAACTCCCATCTCTCTGGAGAAGAAAGAATTTAATCCTCTTTCTTTGTGGTAAAGTGCTGGGCACAATGGATATTACTGCTTCCACAGCTTTATGAAGTAAAAAATAGGAAGTTTACTAAGTTTCGTTTATGCATTGTAAATTGAACCAAACATTAGGCAGTTGGTTCTCTTAAGGGTCGGTGAAGCCTGGTCACACTGAATCTTTCCGTTCCGTTCTGTCGCTCAGTCGTGTCCGACTCTTTGCGACCCCGTGGACTGTAGCCTACCAGGCGTCTCCGTCCATGGGATTCTCCAGGCAAGAATACTGGAGTGGGTTACCATTTCCTTCTCCAGGGGATCTTCCCGACCCAGGGATCGAACCCAGGTCTCCCGCACTGGGGCAGACGCTTTAACCTCTGAGGCACCAGGGACTCTTTAGCATAATACAATTTCTCCTGGCAGCAAGTTTCTCTTCCTACTGAAACCCTGACTCCAATGTAACATTGTCAGATTTAAGTTAAAATGTTTGAAATATTAATGATCAGTATTATGATTCATTTAGGAAAGAGGAGTTAGTACTTTGCATTACTGAAAACCAGGGAGACTGAGGGCTTTAATGTAAAATTTAATGTAAACTTATTCATAATGAGTTAAGAAGCTGCATTCTGAGATTTTGGGGGGCCCAAACTCTAGTCAGACCTAGAACATTCCACTTCTGCAAATTTAAGACTTTATTATTAGGTCACCCTTCTAATTCAGTCCTAAGAACACTATGATCAATTACCTATGCCAAAGGTATATATTTATTTCAAGTTATTCTGATTAATGCTTTGACTTTACTACCCTTTATGGCAACCACATCAACCTGTTTTTGACAATTAAGTATTGCGGCTTGGTCACTGTCACTCTGCTACTATCCCTATTGAATTCAAGGAGCCCGTTCAATGGCAGCAGTTCTGTCTTTTCTGGCCTGCAAAGAACAACCACCTCAGAGCTTTGAAGATGCTGGGGTACGCCTCATGAATGTTTATTACATGGTCTTGGTGAAAGGAGTGTCCTTTGGACCCTTCAGGAGATGAAGAATTGGGGGATAGATGAGCAAGTCTACATGATGAATTAATCATAGCATCCAGTCTATCTAAGCCTTTGGTATCTTCTTCTTCCAGATTTTCCAGAGTATTATCTGGGCACCCTTTGGGGTTGCTGAGAGCCTTGTTTAGTATCTATGAACTAAAAAAACTTTTTTCATAATAATAAGACTTTATTTTGCCTTTTCCATTCTTACGTGAGTACTCTTAAGTAGAGTTTTCCAGAGGCTAAATAATATGTGATGATAATATCTCTATGATGACTCATGGAATATGTGGTAGTATGTTCTTGTGTTCTAAATTTGGTGACAGGGGAGTTCTCAGTGTTTTCTAAGAGTGTAAAGAGGTCCTGAGACTAAAAAGTGTGAGAACCAGTGCACTATAATCTATCAAGGAAGTTCTCATTTCAACTTTATTTAGAGTGAGCTACCTTTGATTTAATAGATTTTTCTCAGTTGTATTTTTAATTGTACTGATTTCTGCCCTAATATTTAGTTTTTTATTCATTTTCTTTAGTTTGTTTTTTTTCCTGGTTTCTTCAGATAGACCCTAAGTTACTGGTATCAGATATTTCTTCTTTTCTTAATGCCATACATTTTTCTTTAAGTATTGCTTTAATATGGTATTCTATGCACTTAAAAATATTGGATTTTCATATAGTTCAAAATATTTAAAAATTTCTCTCAAGATTTCTTCTTTGATTTATATAGAACTGTGTTATTTACCATATATTTGAGGATTTCCAAACTCCTTCCTATTGATTTCTAGATAGTTCTGTTATGATTTGAAAATGTAATTTTATTATTTATATTCTTAAGATTAGATCTTATTTGTTTTATGGCCTTGAAGATGATCTGTCTTGTTGTATGTTTCATATACATTGGAAATAATTGGGAATAGACCATATATTAGAATGTTTCAGAATAACACAAAAAAATGGCGTACGCAGTGCTATTTCAAATCTTGAAAGATGATGCTGTGAAAGTGCTGCACTCAATATGCCAGCAAATTTGGAAAACTCAGCAGTGGCCACAGGACTGGAAAAGGTCAGTCTTCATTCCAATCCCAAAGAAAGGCGATGTCAAAGAATGCTCAAACTACCGCACAATTGTACTCATCTCACATGCTAGTAAAGTCATGCTCAAAATTCTCCAAGCCAGGCTTCAGCAATATGTGAACCGTGAAATTCCAGATGTTCAAGCAGGTTTTAGAAAAGGCAGAGGCACCAGAGATCAAATTGCCAACATCCACTGCATCATGGAGAAAACAAGAGAGTTCCAGAAGAGCATCTATTTCTGCTTCATTGACTATGCCAAAGCCTTTGACTGTGTGGATCACAAGAAACTGTGGAAAATTCTGAAAGAGATGGGAATACCAGACCACCTGACCTGCCTCTTGAGAAACCTGTATGCAGGTCAGGAAGCAATAGTCAGAACTGGACATGGAACAACAGACTGGTTCCAAATAGGAAAAGGAGTGCGTCAAGGCTGTATATTGTCACCTTGCTTATTTAACTTCTATGCAGAGTACATCATGAGGAATGCTGGGCTGGAAGAAGCACAAGCTTTAATCAAGATTGCTGGGAGAAATATCAATAACCTCAGATATGCAGATGACACTACCCTTATGGCAGAAAGTGAAGAGGAACTCAAAAGCCTCTTGATGAAAGTGACAGAGGAGAGTGAAAAGGTTGGCTTGAAGCTCAACATTCAGAAAACAAAGATCATGGCATCTGGTCCCATCACTTCATGGGAAATAGATGGGAAAACAGTGGAAACAGTGTCAGACTTTATTTTTTTGGGCTCCAAAATCACTGCAGATGCTGATTGCAGCCATGAAATTAAAAGACGCTTACTCCTTGGAAGGAAAGTTATGACCAACCTTGATAATATATTAAAAAGCAGAGACATTACTTTGCCAACCAAGGTCCGTCTAGTCAAGGCTATGGTTTTTCCTGTGGTCATGTATGGATGTGAGAATTGGACTGTGAAGAAAGCTGATCGCCGAAGAATTGATGCTTTTGAACTGTGGTGTTGGAGAAGACTCTTGAGAGTCCCTTGTACCGCAAGGAGATCCAACCAGTCCATTTTAAGGGAGATCAATCCTGGGTGTTCATTGGAAGGACTGATGCTAAAGCTGAAACTGCAATACTTTGGCCACCTCATGCGATGAGTTGACTCACTGGAAAAGACTCTGATGCTAGGAAAGGTTGGGGGAGGGAGGAGAAGGGGACGACCAAGAATGAGAAGGCTGGATGGCATCACCGACTCTGTGGACATGAGTTTGAGTGAACTCCGGGAGTTGGTGATGGACAGGGAGGCCTGGTGTGCTGTGATTCATGGGGTCGCGGAGAGTCGGACACGACTGAGCGACTGAACTGAACTGAATTGAACTGCAGTGGCAGATAGATCACAAAAGAGCCCAGTTATCCACCTTACATCCCCTTTGGAATGTGACTTTGCAGTTTCTTGCATCACAGAGTGAGGTCCATTTCTCCACTCTTTGAATCTGGGATGGTTCCGTGAGTTGCGCTGACCAATGGAATCAGTGGAGATGATGGTGTCAAAGTCCTAAGTCTAGGCCAACCCTTGCACTCTTCTCTCTCTTGCAATAGTCCTGCCATCACCATAAAAGCAAGCCTCGGTTAGCCTCGTGGAGCATGAGAGGGTAGGTAGAACAAAGTTGAGACCTCCCAGGTATTCTGAATCCTCTCAAGTTTGGCCCAGATCAACAGAGCTGCCTGGCTGACCCTAGCTGATGACAGAGATCTGAGTGAGGTGGGCTAAGAGCTGACTGCCCAGCTGACTGCCAGGAGAAACAGGAATGGTTGTTATTTAAGATTCCAAGTTTGGGGGATAGCTTATTAAAATGCGTGTGATAATTGATAATTGACACATGGGCCAGGTCTAAACTTAGTTACTCAAAGCACGTTTACATGGAAACACGTAAAAAAGAGTTACAGACTCAGGTAAATAAATGCAAAGTACAGCATTACAACCTTTGTGGTGGCAGAATTTCATAGTTCTTCACAAAGGCACATCTCTCCCTTATTCTGCCTTTGATTACCTGTATCCATAAAAAACAAAAACAAAACCATCCTATTCAGTAATGCTTTTAGACAAAAACAAATGAAAGACTGTTTAGTCTAATGATTCAGTGTGCGCACTCTGGGGATAGAGCCTTCCACCCACAATCTATATGGTCTTGAGAGATGGTACTAGTGCCTACCACATGGAGCTGTTGACGGGGTGAAATGAATTAACCTTTATCAAGTGCTTAGAAGAGTGCACGGCAAGTAGTAAATACAGTTGACCCTTGAACAAGGACTTATACTGTGTTGGTCCACTTACACTCAGATTTTCTTCCACTAAATGCATACTAGAGCAGGATGCCATCTGAGGCTGGTTAAATCTGTGGATGTGGAACCGTGGATACTGGGGGTTCACTGAAAAGTTATGCCTCATCTACTGCGAGGAGTGTTGGTGCCCTTAACCCTGAGGGTCAACTGTATTATGAAAGTAAATGTTAAGCAAGTTATTTTTAGTTTCATTAAGTGCAGACACCCTATTACTGGGGAATTACAAAGCTTATGTACTTAAATTACTTCATAAAGAAGTCAGTCTTCAAGAGTAATTTTATTAGTAAGTTTGAAATATCTAATATGCTTGAAATATTTTATTCTATTCCCAATCACAGCACTCAAAATGCTACTGAGACTTACTTGCTGGTAGAGAGTGCGGAGCAGGCAGTAGAAAAGTAATTGCACTTACAGGTCAGTTCACAGAGCAAATGTACGTTCTGTTAAATGTTCTAAAGAAGCCTTTCTTGAGTGATTTTAGAATATAAAAGTTTGAGGTTAGCGATTCTGTGACTACAAAAAAAAAAAAAAAAAAAAAAAGGCCCCTGAACTCCTTGCAGCTTTAAAAACATCCTTAGAATTTTAGTTTTGGTTTTTTGCTTGGCATAATGCTAATTATATTACCTGTAATTATATTACATTCAACTGTAAGGCCCTTTTCTTCCTGCTAAAAATAGTGATATTTGAGGCTCCTAAAATAGTTATTTACATTTATATTGAGCTTGATAGATGCTGCTTTAATTTTTTTATTTATTAAAACCACAGTTTATGTTAAAGAGATTTTTCTAAAGTGTAGAAAAATATTCTTATAGGGATTACACTGTTAAAGATTAGAAGGAAATATAGTATAACTATGTTCTGTAGGTCTATGTCTATACTTGTACTTTGGTCCTTTCCAAAAAGCATTTGAAATAACTTCTAAAGATATAATATTACAGGATGAAAATGATTTAAAGGGAACACCAATTGAAGAACGTAAAGGAAATTGTTTCTTCCTTTCATGCATTACTTTCTTTTTCTTTGCTTTTCTGTTTAAGAATATTTTTGCATGGAGTAGAAAATCAGATGTTATAGAAAAGTTGATATCACCAAATTTATAATAAGGAGACTATATATTCTAAGTTGCTGACCCATTTGGATGTTGAAGCAAAGCAGAATTTTCAGGACTAGAAAGTCATCAATAGATATGATATAATATCATATCATATATTAATATCTATCTATCTGATATACAGTTAACTCCAATTCATTGATTACTCTTTGGGATGGAATAGAGTTAGAGCAAAAGGCTTGATGAATTCTGTGGTCTCCTTGATGTAGATTGTATAGAACTCATCTGTATAGTGTACATATTTCTAGTTACAACACTGAGTTATGTTTTCCAAATGTCAAATCTCCTTAGGGTGGTGCTGGACAGAAACTAATTAACTCCATATACTGAGAGACTGAACCAAAAAACGGGTATTTATTTAACTAGACTTGAGTCACAAAAAGCTTTTAATTTTTATCTTTCAATAAAGACTATATAAATGATTTCACAGTAAATATTTTAGAAAATTTTTAAATGAATGTTTAAATGGTCTCATGCCTAAGAAATCAAAAGCAAATAAATTTGTAGGAAAAAAGAATGTTGGAATGGTTGTTTCCTAATCTGTTTAATGCGATTAGTTCTTGAAGAAGTAAAAGTCCATCTAGGAAGGATTTTGGAATTCTAGACAGAAAGCACTTGAAGTTGAAGAAAATAAGCACAGGAAAACATATGCAGGTAGACTCTAGTGATAGTTATAACAGCTACCATATAGTATCACAGTATGCCAAAGGGTATCACAGATTTAGGAACTTCTGGTCTGGCTCCTGATTTGTAAGGATGAAGTAGTGTTGTATACTGATGAGGTACAGAGGGCTCAGAGCATGAGATAGTCCGTAAGACACAGCCTAAGAGGGGGAACAGAAACTTTATAACCAATTGGGACGTATGATTAATAAACGTTAACTTGGAAGGTTGAGAAGAATTTTGTTTGGCAGTATTCTTGGGGACTGATCTCTTAAGAAAAGCAGTCATCATGGAGTACAAACCCATAATCCTAAGAGGCTGGTAAGAAGGATCAGAATTTGAAAATATACACACACTGTGAAGAAAGTTTAATATTAGCCATGCTGGAGAAGGAAATGATAACCCACTCCAGTATTCTTGCCTGGAGACTCCCATGGATGAAGAAGCCTGGTAGGCTACAGTCCACGGGGTCGCAAAGAGTCGGGCACGACTGAGCGACTGAATAGAACAGAACATGTGGCACTTTAGGAGGAGAGAGAAATGTTAAGAATTTTAGGCAACATGCTGTGTGATGTGTTATGTAAAACTTACCCGGTACTGCCCCTTTCAGGAAAACCATGGTAAATACATAATTTCTCGAGGCTCATGCAATACTTGGTTTTTTTCTGTTGTTGTTTGTTTGGTTCTTGGTTGATAAGCATGGTTTCATGGAAGCCCCATTATACTTTATGTGTCTATATCCTTTTACCTAGGGTTATCCAGATTATTTCCTTTTAAAGGAACTGTTCTTCCTTCTAAAAACTCAACATGCACATCAAAAATTCTCTAGGAAATGAAAAATTTTTATGCAAAATTTGGAGATAAGAATACAACATTAATTCATTTTTTTAAGAAAAGAGAATAGATCATTGTCTCTTATAGATACCTACTGCCTAACACGCAATATCTAGCTCCTTTTTATGGGCATATTGTTTGTTACTGAAATAAAACACACTTTATATAAACCAAATTCTTCTTGTCATTTTCTCGGTAACTGATATGATAACCTTCTCTATTTTAAAAAAGTGGGAGCTATTTCATCACCCTGTATTTACCAGTGTAATGAAATATGTTTAATAATGTTCTCATATCCTTCACCATCCACAGTTGTAGATTGAGTAGTATTGGAGGAAAAAGTTCCTGGGGTCTAATAGAGAGGCATATTGTAGACTATTAGTCATGGTATATGACAAAGCTCTCAGAAGCCAACTGAAATATAACAAGTGGCAAGCAAAATCTTCATCATTATTTGGTAATTGCAGTAAGAAGCATCTTTCTTACTTAATTTTCAATGCTACCTAAAATCATGCCAAAGTAAGGATCAGTGGTAGTTATTGCCCTGAAAATCCAGCACAGCCTTACAGCTCCCTTTCTGTAACATGTTTTATTATGCCTCCCTTACAGGAGTTTGGCTTCCCTGCTGGCTCAGACAGTAAAGAACCTGCCTACAATGCAGGAGACGTGGGTTCAATCCCTGGGTCGGGAAGATCCCCTGGAGAAGGAAAGGGCAACCCACTCCATTATTCTTTCCTGGAGAATTCTGTGGACAGAGGAACCTGGAGGGCCACAGTTCATGGGGTCACAAAGAATCGGACATTACTGAGTGACTAACGCTTTACTTTTACTTACTTTTACTTTGCAAAATAAACATAATGCTCTAATTGTAAAAATGGAATAGAAGCCAACAAAAAGTATATATTAATATACAATGAACGCATATTTCAGTGTGTAAATCCAACAGCACAAGTACACTGGAAGGCATGATGGTGTCATGAGGGGCTTGCACATACACAGAGAAGCGTGCTGAATGCCAAAGGTAAGAAGGCAGATTGTATTGTACTAATTAACTGAGCAAGCATGACTGACGATAGTATAATTTTCCAAAATGATAAGCAATTCTTGGTTCAGTTCAGTCGCTCAGTCGTGTCCGACTCTTTGCAACCCCATGAATCACAGCACGCCAGGCCTCCCTGTCCATCACCAACTCCCGGAGTTCACTCAAACTCATGTCCATTGAGTCGGTGATGACATCCAACCATCTCATTCTCTGTCGTCCCCTTCTCCTCCCTCCCCCAATCCTTCCCAGCATCAGAGTCTTTTCCAGTGAGTCAACTTGTCGCATGAGGTGGCCAAAGTATTGGAGTTTCAGCTTTAGCATCAGTCCTTCCAATGAACACCCAGGACTGATCTCCTTTAGAATGGACTGGTTGGATCTCCTTGCAGTCCAAGGGACTCTCAAGAGTCTTCTCCAGCACCACAGTTCAAAAGCATCAATTCTTCGGCTATCAGCTTTCTTCACAGTCCAACTCTCACATCCATACATGACCACTGGAAAAACCATAGCCTTGACTAGACGGACCTTGGTTGGCAAAGTAATGTCTGTGCTTTTTAATATGCTATCTAGGTTGGTTATAACTTTCCTTCCAAGGAGTAAGCGTTTAAGTGTTAGATAAAAATACTGCATGTTTTGCTTGATTTTCTTAGTGCCTTCTATGTGATCCTGGATTAAAGAATGCAAAAAATACTTTGTATTTACATATAAAAATGGAATTAGTTTCTAGGCCCAAGTAATGATAAACAGGTTTTTACCTACAAAAATCTTGTTTTTTTTTTTTGTCATTTCATAATTTGTGCAGTCCTGGTCCTCATATTGTGGTGTATCTGGCGTGTCTAAATGCCACTAGTGACCCTCCCAATTATTTTGACAACCAAAAACATTCT
Source organism: Moschus berezovskii (assembly GCF_049115385.1). Classification (NCBI taxonomy): domain Eukaryota; kingdom Metazoa; phylum Chordata; class Mammalia; order Artiodactyla; family Moschidae; genus Moschus; species Moschus berezovskii. Next base: position 126,080,196 of record NC_142461.1, read on the forward strand.
AGTCAGTCAGTTAGCTAACTGACATATTCACTAACTACCTAGTACCTACTAAAAATTAGTCCTGTTTCAGTTGAAAACGTTGTTGGTAGGAAGAGGATAAATACAGAAATTACTTGTAGATCTGTCTCCCGCAAACAATAGGCTCCTTTTGGTGGTTTTAACAGTTAATTTTCTCTTTTTGACTTTTTCATATGCTAGGGCTTTAAATATTGCACGCTCCATACATAGCTAATTTCTGAAAACTTCTAATAAAACCCCATCCCCTGGAACTGTTTGTGAAAAAGTGTATTTATTTATGGGTGCGCTGGGGCTTTGTTGCTGTACGTGGCTTTCTCTAGTTGTGGCAAGTGAGGGTTAGTCTTCGTTGCAATGCACGTGCTTCTCATTGGTGTGGCTTCTTCTGTTGCAGAACATGAATTCTAAGGTGCGTGGGTGCAGTAGCAGTGCCCAGCCCCAGCTACCCTATGGCATGTGGAATCCTCCCAGACCAGGGATCGAACTAGTGTCCCTTGCAGGGGCATTAGTCTAGGTGGACTTTCAACCACTAGACCCCCCAGGGAAGTTTAACTGAAAAGGTTTCATAGATAACTAGCCATAAAATAAAACTCGAGTGTGATAGGCAGAAAAATGGCCCCCCAAAATGTCCATGTCCTAATCCCCAGAATCTATGATTATGCTACCTTACCTGGCAAAGGGGACCTTGCAGATGTGATAGAATTAGGGCAATTATTCTGGATTATCTGGTTGGTCCCAATGTGATTGCAAAGGCAGTAATAAGTGAAAGGGGGAGGCAGGAATGTGAAGGGTCAGAGTCAGAGGTTGAAGATGCGGTGCAGCTGGCATTGAAGATGGAAGGAGGGGCCTGAACCGAGTAATGCAAGGTGGTCTCTAGCAGCTGGAATAGGCAAACAAACGAATTCTCCCCCGGAAATTTCAGAACAAACACAGTCCTGCTGACGCCTTGATTTTTGCCCTGTAAGACCTGTTTTCTACCTCTGACTTCTGGAATTGTAAGATAATAATTTTATGTTAAGTCGTATACTCACTGATTCCCTTTACCTCCGAGTCAAACAGCAGCATCCATACCCATAGCTGTTTCAGTTGCTGAGTAGTTCACTTCATTTGGACTTTCACTGTTTGTTGGGATTCAGCACTAGTTCTAAACTGAATAGGCAAGTCAAATACAATGGTATTATGTTTTTCTTTTCTGAAGCAGGTGTAACTAAGAATGAGAAATATGGGCTGCTCTTGTCCCTCATTTCTAGGTATAGCTATTAGGAAATATTCAAGCATAATTTGAACAAAGTGACAGTTTTCTTTATAGGCAGACTTTATTAATAGCATTCAAATTAGCGTCGTTAGTTTAGGGACTGTTTTATTTACCTGTATCCTCAGTCCCTCACAGAGTACATAGCATTGAGTAGATACTGAATGAATGAATGGGTTACTTATAGCTTGTCAGAGAATTGCTTACCTTCTAGTACCTCAGCACATCACAAACTTATTTCTCTGAAATTATTTAATGATCTTCCCTAGGGTTTAGAGAGAATAAATATAACACCAATCAATTTGAAACTATGTTTCATTTACAGTCCTTAAATTGCTGATAGGTCTCCTTATCTGATTTTTCTTTTCTTTTGATCCTCTGCTTTTCTCCATTTTTCCTTTTCTGCTTGAAAAATGACTCATTCTTTGGGCTGCAATCATTTCCTCTTAGTAGTTGATTTTAAAGCATGAGTATTAATAGAAAAATTCCACTAATGAGATATAACATTAAAAACTACAATAAAATATAAAATCTGGGGTTGTTATAGCCACAATATTATTGTTTCTCCTGCTATACAATTTAAAACTTGTTTGTGCATTATAAAAATTTGTATTTCTACCTTGCCATTCAATACCATCTGCCTAACCTTCAGTGTCTTTGTAGTTTAGCTCAGAAAAGTCCATGTTCCCCCATCACAAAAACACATTTAGTGCAAATGAATTGACTCCTTCCTTCATACAACAACTCTGTATGATTAATGAATTAGTCTATTAAACTTTGAATTGAAGAGGAACAATCAATGGAGTAAATATTTTTGATCCATTAGGTACAACATTAATGCTCAAGCACGCCTCTTTGGTGAAGCTATATTTTCATATAATGTTTTCAGTGTGTTATTTGATAAGAAGAAAAGTTCTCAGTAAGGTCGTGGTACATAACTATTAATAAGCATTGAAGTCCTAATAACACTGGCTGTCAAACCTGTGTGTATTAATGTGAATTAAGGAGGTTTTCTTCTCCTAAGAGGAAAATAGATTGTCATAGGTTAAACAATGATCAGCAAAACAAAGGCAATGTCATCTAATAGAAAGCCTTCAATTAAGAGGAGTGACCTTTAAAAGGGAATGCATAAATAATCTCAACCATAATCACTTGGTGCAATATTTTGGGTTTACAGTTTATGTTACAATAAAGCATATCTATTGATTTGATTTTTAAAAATTTTGCCCTTTGGGAAATCACCTCAGATTTTAAAATTAAAGCAAAAGACAGTAATGATAACAAAATATGAATAACTAAAACAATCAAAGGATGAGATACTGGTTTGAAAAAGTCACCCTTTAAAGACATCATGGAAAGTCAAAGTATTTTCAACTCGGCTCCAAATGGCACAGAGCAAGTAGAAAATAGTTGTTGGTGTGGAGCTACTAAACCAATATATTTTTATTTTATTTTAGTTTTTTGGCTGTGCTGTGCGGTATGCAGGCTACTAGTTTCTTGACCAGAGAGGGAACCTGCGCCCCGTGCACTGGCAGCGTGGAGTCTTAACCACTGGACCACCAGGGTATTTTTATCTTTAGGAATCCCTAGTTCCAAGTTGATCCATGGCTTCTGTTACTTAGAATTGTGCAAAGAGGACTAATATAACATTTTATTTTATAAAATAGCAAAAATAACCCTTCTTCCATTCAGACTGAGCATTAGATTTAGTACCCCAAAGGAAAGGAGAATGTTAAAACTGGAAGCCTGTTTTTTCTCATTCTGGAAATGTGGAAAAGACCTATATCTGACTTCTTTTCTCCAGGCTGATAAATTTGTAAGAAAGCAAAAAAAAAAAAAAAAAAAAAAGAATGTAGCTTTTGTTCATTCTTACAACAAGCATGTAATGCTTTTGTAGTAAAATATTTAAATGAATACACAGATAACTAAGAAAATAGGCAGAGACTTGCTTTTCTGGTCAAGTGAAACATTTACAGGGACATGATATTTACCTAAGTTTTGGTTTGCTAATGTGGCAACCAATTTGATATTTATTTTAACATGCTGTTTCTCAAATAACTTCAGCTTAAAATATCCAGTATGTCAAGGTGCCATATTTGGGGGTAGCATGTCCTGAGCCCTGTCAGAGACATTTCAACTCAGGAGGCTTTCTATCCCATTTAACCAATTAGGGGACCACACTTCTTATTCCAACTAAATAGCTGGTTGAATTAACAAGTCAGTCTCTCTGGATCTTGTTTGCTTATTCATGAAAACACAGAAGTAAATTACATGATATATACAAGACTCCTACCTTAAAAACAAATTTATGAAATAAAAATATGCATCTTCAAAATTAACTTCTAGCTGAGAGTGTTTCTGTTTTCTTGTCAGTTAACTTAAAGAAAAATACAGTGTTCTTTGGAATGAGAGTACTGGATATTAAAATTCCAGTTGTATTTTTAAGGAGGGACTATATACCTTACCGAAATACATATATATACATGTTTTTTGGCCTCAGGTTGTTAGCTTGTTGAGTTTGAATTTTCTATTATGCTTTTGAACACTCCTCAGTTTTACATATACCCTTTGTATTTCAATAAAGTTAAACTAAACGTATGTCACTTTGCATGTAGGAATGAACAAGCAAATAAACAGTATATAGCCACATATTTCAGTAGATTAAACTGAGCTGAAATTATCCTTCATGCTGGCACTATAATAGGCTATTGATCTCAGATTGCATTTTTCTGTTTCTCTATAATTGAATTTTGTTCCCAAATGAAAGAGTGTGTTCATTTTCAGGTTGCATTTAGTGAAATAAAAACTGCATCTGGGATCATTTTTATCATGTGCTCAATGGAAGACTAAGCCTTTCATTGAATTAAGTATGGAACACTGCGACTATTAAAAAAAAGTACACCACCTTCTTGGAAGAGTTTTTTTCCAAAAAAGCTAACATTTAAATCTTCATTGTTTTAAAAAATTCTGCATAATTATACCCATACATCAGACTATATGTGAAACTACAGAACTTTCTCCTATGAGTGAAAACTGATATGATGCAATTACATAAATTTACCCATTTATAGGAACTAAAAGAAATTTAAACTAAAGAAAATAAGACAGAATTTAAAAATAAAAGGATCTTCAAGTAGAGAATAGTTGTCTGCCAAAACTTGAGGTGATTTTCTGTCTTAGGCTAGACCTTCCTTTGGAAATTTTTAATAGTAATGAGTTGGAAATTTTAGGAAGCTAAGAGAGAGATCATTCTGTTGTTTTTGAGATTGCACCTAAGTACTGCATTTTAAACTCTTTTGTTGACTCTGAGGGCTACTCCATTTCTTCTAAGATATTCTTGCCTACAGTAGTAGTTATAATGGTCACCTGAATTAAATTCACCCATTCCAGTCCATTTTAGTTCACTGATTTCTAAAATGTTGAAGTTCACTCTTGCTGTTTCCTGTTTGAACACTTCCAATTTACCTTGATTCATGGAACATTCCAGGTTCCTATGCAATATTCCATCAGAGTTGACTCCCATCCGCAGTCACATCCACAACCAGGTACTGTTTTCACTTTGACTCTGTCTCTTCATTGTTTCTGGAGTTATTTCTCCACTCTTCTCCATATTGACCTGGGGAGTTCATCTTTCACCTACTGACCTGGGGAGTTCATCTTTCAGTGTCATATCTGTTTGGCTTTCATACTGTTCATGGGGTTCTCAAGGCAAGAATGCTGAAGTGGTTTGCCATTCCCTTCTTTAGTGGACCGTGTTCTGTCAGAACTCTCCACCATGACCCATCTGTCTTGGGTGGCCCTACACGGCGTGGCTCATGGTTTCATAGTTCCATTGAGGTAGACAAGGCTGTGGTCCATGTGAGCAGTTTGGTTAGTTTTCTGTGATTGTGGTTTCCATTCAGTGGACTGGTTCCAAATTGGGAAAGGCATACACAAGGCTGTATATTGTCACCCTGCTTATTTAACTTATATGCAGAGTACATCATGTGAAATGCCGGGCTGGATGAAGCTCAAGCTGGAATCAAAATTGCTGGACAGTGAAGAGATGGAGTCAAAGTGAAAACAACGCCCAGTTGTGGATATGACTGGGAGAAATATCAATAGCCTCAGTTATGCAGATGACACCACCCTTATGGGAGAAAGCAAAGAGGAACTGAAGAGCCTCTTGATGAAAGTGAAAGAGAAGAGTGAAAAAGCTGGCCTAAAACTCAACATTCAAAAAGCAAAGATCATGGCATCTGGTCCCATCACTTCATGGTAGATGGGGAAACAGTGGAAACACTGACAGACTCTATTTTCTTGGGCTTCAAAATCATTGCAGTTGGTGACTGAAGCCATGAAATTAAAAGACGCTTGCTCCTTACAAGAAATGCTATGACCAGCCTAGACAGCATATTAAAAAGCAGAGACATTACTTTGCTGACATAGTTCCGAATAGTCAAAGCTATTGTTTTTCCAGGAGCCATGTATGGATGCGAGAGTTGGACCATAAAGAAAGCTGAGCGCAGAAGAATTGATGCTTTTGAACTGTGGTGTTGGAGGAGACTCTTGAGAGACCCTTGAACTGCAAGGAGATCCAACCAGTCCATCCTAAAGGAGATCAGTCCTGAGTGTTCATTGGAAGGACTGATGCTGAAGCTGAAACTCCAATACTTTGGCCACCTGATGCAAAGAACTGACTCATTGGAAAAGAGCCTGATGCTGGGAAAGATTGAAGGTGGGAGAAGGGAGCAACAGAGGATGAGATGGTTGGATGGCATCACAGACTCGATGGACGTGAGTTTGAGCAAGCTCCAGGAGTTGGTGATGGACAGAGAGGCCTGGCATGCTGCAGTCCATGGGGTCGCAAAGAATCAGATATGACTGAGTGACTGAACTGAACTGAAGAGATAGCATTTAAAGACGTTTGCATGTTCTATATTCTTTATCACTTGAGATGCTTCCAGCAATATTCAGAGATTAGCCACACCACTTTCAGTCCTCTACCTGAAAGTGACAGTCTCCAACAGTCCGGCGTGTCCTGGGTCTTGGAGCTCTTCATTTGTTCTTTGGTGATTGTGTCCAGATAACAGAGGGTCTAGTTTTCATCCCATGGCCTTGTAGGGGACACGAGGTTACTGTTGAAACAAAGTGGGAACGTTTCTGACCCTTTCTGAACTTTCTCTTGGTGGGAAAGGGGAGAGATGTGCCACTGGTGAAATTCAGTGACAGCATTCTCTCAGGACTTGCTCTCCAGGCCTCTGGGAAAGCTTCCCTACATCTCTTGCCCAAAGTCCTGGAAGCAAAATGCTGCGAAGTTTGTGTGTGGTGGTGGTGTTCACATTAGAAAGAACACAGCTTCAAGGCATGGAGAGAATGTGAACAGAGGAAACACTTAAGGGAAGAAAGACGAATGAACTTAGCAAATCCTTCCAGCGGAGAGCATGGATGCAGTAGGGCCATTTCCTTGTTTCACTTTGTGTTCCACCGTGTGGGTTTGGAAGTACTCATGAGTTAGTATTCTCAGTGGTTGCACATGGTGGCTGAGGAATATTTTGCAGTGGTAAACAAGTTGTTTTATTCTTAAATTTGTATGCTTCTTGTTTAGATGCAGCATGTATTAAGTTGCTACCACGTTGACAACTAGATGGCTAGTGAAGGCTAACGTAGGGAATGGTTTTTTTTTTTCCTAAAGTATTTAATAATATTAATAAATGTTTTAAAAGTTAAATCCATTGATGTTAAATCATTTCTATTAAAATTAACCCATTAGTGTGGGCTTCCCTTATAGCTCAGTTGGGAAAGAATCCACCTGCAATGTAGGATGCCTTTTAATTTTAAGAAACACTTTTGCATATTTTAAGATGAAAATAAACTATAAGATATATGAGGAATAAGTTAATTTTTTTAACATTTACTTTAACTCACATTTTTGTACAAATATATCCACATTTGAGGGGCTTCCCTGATAGCTCATTTGGTAAAGAATCCGCCTGCAATGAGGAGACCCCTGTTCTTTTCCTGGGATGGGAAGATCTGCTGGAGAAGGGGTAAGCTACCCACTCCAGTTTTCTTGGGCTCCTCTTGTGGCTCAGCTGGTAAAGAATCCACCTGCAATGCAGGAGACCTGGGTTCAACCCCTGGGTTGGGAAGATCCCCTGGAGAAGGGAAAGGCTACCCACTCAAATATTCTGGCCTGGAGAATTCCATGGACTGTATAGTCCATGGGGTCACAAAGAATCAGACATGACAGAGACTTTCACTCACTCACTCATCCACAATTGAATCCTCTGAAAACAATTATATTTACTTTTTAATTCTTTAAATCACTGGGGATCAATCAGTACATCAAGATTGTGATAAAAATAGAAAAAAGTGGAATTTTACTTTTTAAGCACTTCACTTGATAGTGAAGCTCAGGAAAGTAGAAAATGGCAGGGGGTGGAGGGAAGGAAGAGAAAATTTACAAAGAGACAAGACAGGCTGCTTAAAATTTTAAAAGCTAGAAATGAAAAGTTTCCTTTGAGCGTGACCTATGTAAAAATCATGAATAAGATTATAAATTTTTATTTAATGATAATTATTGGTCAAAGAAAGGCAAATGAGAAAGAAAATTATCCCCATCAGACCCACAGTTTGAATAGGTTGTATGAAATCCCTGAAACTTCATATTCTTTATTAAATAAAGATGGTTTTAATTACTGGTTAAAATGATGAGTATATATGTTAGCTTCTAGTTGTACTCATGCCCTGGTTCCTCATGTGAAGGATGGATCTTTCTATCCCTTCCATTCTCTCTAAACTCACTGCTCTCAGGCTTTTGTCCCCACAGCCTCTCTGAAACTACACCAGACAAGGTTACTAGTGTCTAGCACCTTCTCAATTCCATGGTCAATTCTCAGTTCTCATCTTACTTGATTTCATTGTTATTGTTCAGTTGCTCAGGTCATGTCCAACTTTTTGCGGCCCCATGGATTGCAGCATGCCAGGCCTCCCTGTCCTTTACTATCTCCGGGAGTTTGCTCAGACTCATGTCCATTGAGTTGGTGATGCCATCCAACCATCTCATCCTCTGTCGCCACCTTCTCTTCCTGCCTTCAGTCTTTCTCAGCATCAGGGTCTTTTCCAGTGAGTCAGCTCTTTGCATCCAGTGGTCAAAGTATTATAGCTTCAGTTTCAGCATCAGTCCTTCCAGTTTACTTGATTTAACAGCAGAGCAGTCACTCCTCTCCCCTTGATACATGTTTCTGTTTTCTCCTAGGACAGCATACTTTCTTATTTTCATTTTATCTTATTGGTTACTCCTTCGTAGTCCATTTATCTCTCTGTCTTCTTAATGTTGAAGTGCCCAGTGCTCAATCTTGGGCCATCTCCTTTGTGTCTGCTCTCGTTGCTTAGGTGAGCTCATCTCTTCTCATGCTTTGAAACATCATTTTTGCTGACAACTTTCAGATTTATATCTTCTTTCCAGCTTTTCTCCTGAACTTCATATTCTAATATTCAACGGCTTAATTGACATCTCTCCTCAAGTTGTTTGATACATCATGCTTAAAATGTCTAAACTGAACTGCTCATACTAACCCCCAAAGTTGTTCACTTTGCAGTTCTGTATGTTAATGAATGATAACTCTATCCTTCTGGTTGCTCGGGCCAAGAGACTTGTAGTCAACTTTTGACTTCCCTCATTCTCTTATAGTCCTCATTTTATTTATCTCTTGGTAAATCCTGCTAACTCTATTTTCAAAGTATATCAAGAATCCCACCAAATCTTTTTATTACCATTGCTCGGCCTTGTTCTACCCCACTGTCATCTTTCACTGCATTCGTCTCCTAACCAATCTCCTGTTTCTACCCTTTATTCTTTCATGTGTGTGTGTGGCAGTGGGTGGGGAGGGCGGTTGTTCATGTGTACTGTTTGCGACCCCACGGACTGTAACCACCGGGCTCCTCTATGTAATTTTCCAGGCAAGAATACTGGACTGGATAGCTGTTTGCTTTTCCAAGGATTCTTCCCGATCCAGGGATCAAACCCACGTCTCTGGCATCTCCTGTGTTGGCAGATGGATTCATTACCCCTGTGCCACCTGGGAAGCCTCTTTCTTAGTCTTATTTTTAAGTGATTTCTTTAGTACCACGCATCCACTTAATTTAAAGCACTTAATCCTGAGACTTGTATAACCAATTTGAACTTTTTGAAGGATATTTGCAAGCTTCATGAACATGGCCTCCATCATTCATTCATTTGACACATATTTTTTCCTTGAGTTTATATTAAGTGACAGGCGTTTTGCTTGGTCCTGGGAATACAAGCATAAATAAAACATAGCTGCAGTCTAAAGAAAATTACAGTTGAATAGAAAGGAAAAGACAGCAAACATCTCTCTTCACTATGAGGGATGGCATAGGGTGGGTAATTAGTTTGGATTTAGACATGTTAAATTAAAGGTGCTTTTGAGATATTCAAGTAGAGATGAATGGGTCTGGAGTTTATGAGAGAGGTTTGTGTTATTGTCACATAGGAAGTGAATAAGGTCACTCAGGAAGAATGTGGAAAAAGGAGATTGAGTCTAATTTTGTAAAACATTCATAATGGGAGGGAAAGAATATAATTATAGGGAATGTGTCTTTTCCTTTTGGACATAGGGTAGTATCGTGCATCTCAGGTTGCTGTGAAATTATTGGTTTGGTCACTGGAGTGTGACAGAAATGATGTGTATCACTTCTGGGGAGGAGTTTTAAGAGGCAATGCAGGAGTCAGCTGCTTCCTTTTTCCTTGTCCTGATGATTATAAAATGCGTTGAGCTGAAGCCTCTTTCACCCTGATTCCCTGAGTGATTATCAGTGTCAAAGTTCCTTAAGAGTGGTCCCAGACTTGCAGTGTAATTGAGGGAGACACTTTTGTTGGGTTGCACCAGTGTTTTGTTCCTTACAACTCATAACCTTTTCTATCCTAATGATTCAGAGAGGGATTTTCAAGGAGGTTCAAGAAGAAAAATGAGGAAAAAGTTTCAAGAAGATAAAGACATCAAATACTTCATTGCAAGAAAGAGATTGAAAAGTGTTCATTTGTTCTGGCATTTAGGAGGTCATTTGCAATTTTAGTAAGTTATGCAATGTGAAAAAAACAGTGCCTTTCAAATGACAACCAAAGGGGAAAAAATCCAGATCTGGACTGCAGAAAGAGCGAGGCTCTTACTATTGCCATTTCTTTCATTTACTTTGCAAACATCAGTAATTGCTTATGAGTCTACCAATTTCTCCTTTTTCTCCTACCAATTTCTCCTTGCCGTTTCCCTGATCACTGAACTTACATACCACCCTCCTCCTTCTGTCTTTCCCTTCTACCTGTCTCTGTTGGGGCCCTTTAGATTCTGTGATACTTTCTCCATTCTTTCTTAGTAGAACTTCTTACAAGGGAAGTGTATAATTTTAACTGGCACTTTTCCACCTCTTCAGCCTATTGCAAATTGACTTTTGACCTCATTGATTTAGTGAAATGGCTCATGGCAAGGAAATTTTTCATAAAAACCATATATAATTAGTTTTTAAACTTGCTGCATAGATTTCTTTAATTTTATATTATGACACAGTACACAATTATTTGCTGAGTAGTTCATTTCCTCTTAGCCAAAGAGAAAATTGAAACTGTCAGTCAAATTGTATGGGATAACAAATAACATTTTTATTAGCAGTAAACAGAAACTTGTACAATAAAAGTATTTTTTTGTCACTTGAAATATTACCTTTGGTTGCAAGTTTTGAAAGTATTCAAGGTATTTTCTGTTGTTATTTATTTTAGTTGGGATTTTGATTGCAGACAGCTTGCTTTTTTTTTTTCCTCCTTCTTGACAGTCACACTTGAGTTTGCGACTTCTCTATAGTAATGCAATTACATTACAAAGATTTTCTTCATTTAATCCTCAAACAACTTTTTTGAAGGGTTTTTTATTTTCCTCCTATTTACAGATGAAGAAATGAAAACTCAAAGAGGAAGATAAATTACCATATTTACATTGCCACAGCTTATGAGTGTGTGTTTGCTCAAGTCTGGGTTTTCTGGTTCTGGATTTAGAGCTGTTTTTTACTATCCTCAGCCACTTAGATGCAGTTGCTGCTGCTGCTGCTAAATCACTTCAGTCGTGTCCTATTCTGTGTGACCCCATAGACGGAAGCCCACCAGGCTCCCCCATCCCTGGGATTCTCCAGGCAAGAACACTGGAGTGGGTTGCCATTTCCTTCTCCAATATATGAAAGTGAAAAGTGAAAGTGAAGTCGCTCAGTCGTGTCGACCCTTAGCGACCCCATGGACTGCAGCCTACCAGGCTCCTACATCCATGGGATTTTCTAGGCAAGAGTACTGGAGTGGCTTGCCATTGCCTTCTCTGGCTTAGATGCAGTACGAGTACATAATTAAAAACATGGATACAGTAACACTTCAAAGAAAATTAATTTTTTAAATGGGCGTTTGTGTTCAGAGATGGCAAGACCATACATTTCTCCTAATTTAAGTTGTTTTGTCAAGATCGTATATACTGAATGAATTTAGATATTAGATGAGTTTAGGTTAGCAGTAAATAACTGTTGTGCACTTTAGTAGATATTCTTTTGTGTCATTCTTCTCTGAACAGACATGGTTACACTGTCTTTAACATAGAAATGGATGTTTTGATACTCTTTTTTGTTTGTTTTTGTTTGATACTCTTCAGCAATGAGAAGAAGTTAAACAAGTTTGGGTAGAACTAGTAAGAAGAGTAATTGGATATGATTGTTATCTTAAATATAGCCACCAGACTATTGATTTAAGTTTTGGTCTGTCCTAAAATATTCATGACAAAATTTTGTCAGCATCTCTGGCTCTTTTATTTGTATCTATGAATCTTCAAAACAATACTCTGTCTGTAAGGCTGATATATATATGATTAACATCTAGGCTGTCTAGATAATTTTAAAAATTAAAGGAATAGATATGTGAACACTGGATTAAAAAACCTGGCTTTACTTTTACCACTTCAAATTTATATTAAAAAAGCCTCAAAGGCAGCCTCCTTGAGAATATGCACACTCTACTGGAAACACTCAAGACAGTAAGATTAACATTTATTGCTGATTCATCAAGAAAAGAAATTCCGAGAATTTGGTTCTAGAAGGGAAGTAGAACAAACAAAGAGGATGAGCAATTGTTTCCTGGAAGAAATAAAATTGTTTAGTTTCAGGCATGTTTAAATTGAGAATGACAGAGGTTTTCTTCCAGGAGCTAAGAGCATGATCAAAAACTTGGAGCTAAAAGCATATTATGTGGAAAACAGTGAAGGCACCTTCCTCTCTACAGGAGGCTGACAGGTACAGTAAGATCAGGTTGTAGGGGCTGCTGTAGGTGTTAGAATGCATGTTGAATGCAGAAAAGAACTTTTTGTTCAAAGACATTTCTTTCCTTCTCTGTTTTATTTAGATGTAATTGACATATAGCACTAGTGATATTATAATATCATTGATATATCAGTATATGTATTGATTTATTGATATTTATATGTGCATTGTTGTATAAAACAAAACGTTTGCCACAATAAGCTTAGGTAACATCCGTCACCTCACATAGTTACACAGTATTTTTCACAGTTCTTGATGAGAACTGTTAAGATCTATTCTCTTAGCATCTGTCAAAAAAAAGATTCAGTATTGTTAATTATAGTCATCATGTTGTATATTACATTTGTTGGGCCTGATTTTGAGTTTTGGAATTTGAAAGGAAGTAACCAGACTCAAGAAGTTTAGCTTTTACTATTTTACAAAGTTTTGGTTTCATAGACTAGTGAAGTTCCTAAAAGAATTCTTGAGGACTAGCATATAGTTGTCAAATATTTATTTACCTATGGAAGGATGTTTCAAAAAATCACCATATTTTTATCTTCACTATTTCAGAAAAGAATTGAATTTTAACCTCGAATTATAGGTAGGAAGGGCAAGAGTGTCCCTCCAGAGTAAAGGACAGAACATTAAAAAGGAATAATCTTGGTGTTATTAAAGACTTACTGCATTGTCCTTATTTTCTCATTCCTCTTTCACCAGTGAAACTTTGTCATATACTTGCATGTCTCCTCAGATTGATGGCTGAGATTTACTGAGCTGGGAGAATACCGTAATTATTCAGGCATTAGATGATGAGAGCCTGGGAAAGGGGTAGAAAGAACAAGTGAAGGAAAGGAGGGTGACAATGAGAGAATGACAGCACTGGTGACAGACTGATGTAGAAGAAAAAGGGACAGAGTGAAAGATGCTTAGCAAACTGTACTGTGCCCGCATAAGCTTTAATCGTCACATGGCACAGAACATTGCCCTGAGTCCCATAAGAGATCTTCTGGAATGGCATATCAACCGATTGATGTCTTGCTGTTGTCTTCATCAAGACCAGAGATGCAGCTTGCTTGACATGTGAAGATCATGTTTTTATTGGTGATGATGAGTTAAAATATTTCTCCATCTACAGGCAAACTGATCTTGAGTAAGATTTTAAAGGAGGAAAGAAAGTTTATTTTAAAGGAGGTTAGAAAGCTACCTTAATGAACCACCATCAGATAGTCATATCAAGATTTCACAGATTTTTTAAAAAAAACAATGACCAGGATTCTTAACATTTAATACTGATGTTTTGTTCGAGTCTTGAGACTGGCCATTTAGCAATTGCCAGGTTTTAGTGTTGTAGTTGTAGAGTTTCTGATTCTTTTCCTTTATCAATGGGATGATTCTGTGATATAAAAAGAGGTATCAGTTCATTTCAGTTCAGTCACTCAGCTGTGTACAACTCTTTGTGACCCCATGAATCACAGCACGCCAGGCCTCCCTGTCCATCACCAACTCCCGGAGTTCACTCAAACTCATGTTCATCGAGTCGGTGATGCCATCCAGCCATCTCACTCTCTGTCCTCCCCTTCTCCTCCAGCCCCTAATCTTTCCCAGCATCAGAGTCTTTTCCAGTGAGTCAACTCTTCGCATGAGGTGGCCAAAGTATTGGAGTTTCAGCTTTAGCATCAATCCCTCCAATGAACACCCAGGATTGATCTCCTTTAGAATGCACTGGTTGGATCTCCTTGCAGTCCAAGGGACTCTCAAGAGTCTTCTCCAGCACCACAGTTCAAAAGCATCAATTCTTTGGCGATCAGCTTTCTTCACAGTCCAACTCTCACATCCATACATGACCACGGGAAAAACCATAGCCTTGACTAGACGGACCTTTGTTGGCAAAGTAATGTCTCTGCTTTTTAATATACTGTCTAGGTTGGTCATAACTTTCCTTCCAAGGAGTAAGCGTCTTTTAATTTCATAAGACTTGTTATATTTGTAGAAAAAGAGCAAAGATGCTTTGTGACTTTGGAAATTATATTTCAACATTACTCACAAGAGGATACCTTGTTTAGGAAAGAAGGTGTTTTTTTCTTTAGAGGGGGAAATGTGTTCAGAAATAGTTAATGGCAACTGTGTTATTTACTGGATGTTGATCTACAGCATTAATTTAAGATGTACTTTATCTAAGATTCTAGACTTCTTTTAAACGTCAAAATCTGGAAAGGCTAAACTGGCTCACTCCACTGCTAGGTAATAGCTAGTATTGTCTTTGCTGCAGGGCATTTAAAATGAAATTTTGAGGTACTTTGAAAAAAGTCACCAGTTCACTTACTATACAATATCTTGGAATGTGAATATCTGAAAGAAAAAAATTCAATAAATGGAGTTACTTGCTGGAATTCACAACACAATAACGAGAAAAGTTTTGCAGCTTTGATCATAAAAGAAACGAGTTGTTTAATTTTACCCTTATGTGCTGGTACACAGTTTCAGCACCCAGTAAGAGGTCTGCATGCATTTAAATAACTTAAAACAATTATTAACAGAAAATTGCTAGAAATAAATAGCATTTATATAAAAAGGAGACTAAGTTCAAACTGCTACTGCTTTAAAATTTAAAAAAAGAAGAAATTCAAGTTCAGAATAGGATGTAGGATTTAGTAACAATTAAAGCAATTTCAGTCCCTTAGTTCCTTTATGATAGCTATGTTCATCATTTAATCATTTTTCAAACAAAGGAATAGAAATATTACTTTTGATTCTTATCAGCACTTGTGACTGAAAACTTTATTATATGTTGTAAATACTTATGGCCCCCCCAAATATCTATTTGATTTACAGTTTAAGTATTGAAGTATAATGAAATAGTTTCTACAGTGTTCGTAATCACTGCAAGAGCAGTATGAATCATCTTTCAAATAAAAATGCTTCCTTTTTTGACCTTTCCCAAAGATGTTTCAAAGTATAAGAATGCCACTTTTTTGGTCTGATCTCCCCAGACCTTTATTCATCATCTTGAAGGTGATTATTTTCTTAGTTGATCCTAGCCTTGCCAAAGCATTCTATCTAGAGATTTAAATATATTATTAACTTAGAAAATAAATTTCAAATTACTCATGCTGTTTTACCTAGAATTATTACATTATTAAGAGTAAATATCTTATTAAACTCAACAGGGAGCCAGAAAGTGAATAAACAAGATTTATTTTTAAAGGAGTACCTGAGTGTATATAAAATAACTAACCAAAAAATTAAAGTTAATAAAATGGGGCAGCTAAACCATATAAGTCAACAAAATTTATATTGAAAAGACCTTGTAAATATTAACTTCAATTTTCCTAGATTGCAATATGGAATTGCTATTATTTGAAGTCAAAACAAATCTTATGAGATATCTGACATTTTACTTAAATTTATTTCAACAGAGTTTGTATGTGTCCTGAACCAGCTACGCTTTTTGAGACACCATTCGAAGTGCTCGTATTTACTAGCCCTTTAATCCTCACAGCACCACTTTGGTTTGGAAGCTTTAGCTATACCCATCTTCTAGATGAGCAAAGTAAAATGTAGAGCTCCAAATGGACAAGTACTGCTTGGCAACTGTGTGGTCTTGGGTTTGAGTCATGTTACCTATTGCGAGTAGCTCATGATTTCTTCTCATCTGCTGTACTCTTTCTGTCACCAAGTACTATAATTTCATTATTTCTTCAGATTGTTCTGTCTTCTTCTTTTTTGGGGTTCTTGCTATCTACACCTGAATAACCGTCATATTATAGTCTAATAGTTTAGTAAATCTCAGGCATCATTCTGAGGACTTGAGAGGACTTGTGATAAAATTTTAGTACCCATCCTCTTAGCCTATTAATCTAGTTCTGGGTTTCAAAAAGTGGTTTGTCTGACTCTTTGTGACCCCATGGACTGTAGCCCACCAGGCTCCTCTGTCCATGGAATTCTCCAGGCAAGAATACTGGAGTGGGTTGCCATTTCCTTCTCCAGGGATCTTCCCAACCCAGAGATCAAACCTGGGTCTCCTGCATTGCAGGCAGATTCCTGACCATCTGAGTCACCAGGGAAGGCCTCTTACACAAAAGCTATTATTTATATACTGTTGTAGGAGCCACTATTTGTAGTCACTTTAAAAAATTATTAGAGTATAGTCGTTTTACAATGTTGCATTAGTTTCTGCTGTACAACAAAGTGAATTACCTATATGTATAATCTGCCTTTTGTCACTTTAATTCACAGGCCTCAGATACTGAACCTAAGAGGGTAGAGTGTCAGGAAGCATTTAACAGGAGGCTTCCTGTGTGCCATTTTGGATCTGTCATGAATCCTCTGTTCCTTAAGTAGAGTGGCAAACCTCTCCCAGGGCTGAGGAATGCATGCATCTCCTTTGTTAGTTTTTCCATACAGTGATAAGTAACTATTTACGACCCTCTTCCTTTTTATGAACCATACTTTGATATGGATTGCCTTATGTTGCCTTGATAATTTGTAAGTCTGGACTTTTGATCTTTACCTTTGCTGAAAATAGCTACCTTGTAAGACAGTATATATACCCACACTATATTGAATAAAACACCCTTGTTCCATCAGAGCTTGGGTCCCTGTGTCTTTCTTTCTCTCTCTCTCTCCGCCACCGCCCCCCGCCCCCACCCCAGCTAATTCTCTGGAGCATAGAAACCCGTCGTGCTCACTCTCCTGCCTGCTCTTCTAAGACCTTCTAGAGAAGACGCACTGTGCCGTCACCCCCTCGAGAGGGCGTCCGGTGCCTTTGTGAGCGACGCAAGCTCTGTGTCAAGAGCTTTATTGGTTTTCTCCGTAAACCAAGGAAGATCAACTTCTTTCTCTCTCTCTTTGACTTTCTTATTGTCGACTCTGGACCACCAGGTTCTGGTCCATTAAAGGACCTCAACAGGTAGAGGGAAATTTTTTTTCTTCCCTTCAAGAGTGTTAGACGAGCTCTAGCTGTATGAACAAGCAGAATTATGGCTCTTGCTTCTTTGATGAAGAGATGAGGGCTTGCCTGCTCTGGCCTCTTGCTTGAAATCGTTAATTTGAGATGTCAGGTTGCATTGTATTAAATTTCTGTGCTATGCTACACTACTCTTTTGCCAGGACTTTCTAGCCTTTCACTGTTTGCTTCTCTCCTTTGCCTAACAGGAGCATATGGTTATTTAAATCTAAATTAATTGAAATTGGCTAGTGGCTATCCTATTGGACAGTCCAGATATTGAACACATCCATCACTGTAGGAAGTTCTATTGGCTAGCACTGCCTTAGTTTGTTGCTAAAGGACTTGAACTGTGAGTAGACATAACAGCATCACGTCTCAGCCTTGTGTTCCGTTGGCTATATTGCTTTCTTGACATCTAAATGAAATTTACAGTCAAATAGGCTCATCTAATGAAGCAATGATCCATATTTAATTGTCATATACTTTTGAAAGATAATTAAAATGGTGAAGTATTAACTACCTGTATAAAGCACTAAGGAACAGGAGCTACTTGGCTTAGCTATGAAGAACAAGGAGATGATGTTATTATAGTGTTCAGAGGAAAGGGAAATCAGCTGTAGTGATGTCATGCCAGGGTTGAGTTGGCTGACCCTGGCTGGCCAGGTGAGTGTGCTTTTCCTCCCATGCCATTCCTGACCTCCCCAGTGAAAGAGATTTCCATGATGAAATAATAATAGTTGCTCAGTATATGAGATTGATCTGTGAATTGTGTGGTTGATAGTGCTAGTTAAAATACTAATAGATGAGGCTAAATGTAGCAAAAATTATATATCTTTCGTTTTGTAGAACTTTCTTAAAGAAAAGTCATAGTTGAGATTACAGAGGTTAAGTCTATGGTATTTATATTTCCTCTAGCAAAATCTCAAGAAGAGATAAACTAGGTAGTTAAATAATCCTAGGGGTTAGATTACATGAGCAGTCCAACCTGCTTTAAGTAAGCATTTAAGCAATTCTTGTTTAACGAATAATCTATTTTCCATTTATAACTCTATTCAGATTTGCCCCCATAATGAATGTTCAGTCAATGGCTTTTCACCCACCATGATGACTCTTGAAAAGTGATACCGTTTTGATCAAATGATTCTTCTTTTTTTCCCACTTAAACAACTTGTTCACCAAAAGATACATTAAATAAATCTGAAAAGGTTGGCTTGAAGCTCAACATTCAGAAAACAAAGATCATGGCATCTGGTCCTGTCACTTCATGGGAAATAGATGGAAAAACAGTGGAAACAGTGTCAGACTTTATTTTTGGGGCTCCAAAATCACTGTGGATGCTGATTGCAGCCATGAAATTAAAAGACGCTTACTCCTTGGAAGGAAAGTTACGACCAACCTAGATAGCATATTAAAAAGCAGAGACATTACTTTACCAACAAAGGTCCGTCTAGTCAAGGCTATGGTTTTTCCAGTGGTCATGTATGGATGTGAGAGTTGGACTGTGAAGAAAGCTGATCGCTGAAGAATTGATGTTTTTGAACTGTGGTGCTGGAGAAGACTCTTGAGAGTCCCTTGGACTGCAAGGAGATCCAACCAGTCCATTCTAAAGGAGATCAATCCTGGGTGTTCATTGGAAGGACTGATGCTAAAGCTGAAACTCCAATACTTTGGCCACCTCATGTGACGAGTTGACTCACTGGAAAAAGACTGATGTTGGGAAGGATTGGGGGCGGGAGGAGAAGGGGACGACAGAGAATGAGATGGCTGGATGGCATCACCGACTTGATGGACATGAGTTTGAGTGAACTCCGGGAGTTGGTGATGGACAGGGAGGCCTGGCATGCTGTGATTCATGGGGTCGCAAAGAGTCGGACATAACTGAGTGACTGAACTGAACTGAACTATGAAGAGTGATATTTCAACATTACAGTATCTTGTAACCCCGTGGACTATACAGTCCATGGAATTTTCCAGGCCAGAATACTGGAGTGGGTAGCCGTTCCCTTCTCCAGGGGATCTTCCCAACCCAGGGATCGAACCCAGGCCTCCACATTGCAGTTGGATTCTTTACCAGCTGAACCCCAAGGCAAGCCCATTAAAACTATGAAGAGTGATGTTTTAACATTATGGCATCAGGCCAAGACACATTCAGCAATTTACTTGACATAATTTCTGGGTAGAGGTTATCATACAAAACATATTTCAATTGCCTGCCAATAATGGATGAGTCCAAAACATTTTTCTTTGTGTGTGTAGGGGAGGGGAAAATATCTTTCCCCTCTAACCTCCTAGATTCTCTCTGGCTGGGGCCCTGACTGGCAAAAGACCCATTAACAAAAGAAAAGCATATAAGTTTGTTTAATTTCCTTATGAAGCCTCCCATTTCATGTAAAACTCATGTTTTGTGTGATACGGGAAGCTTCATAAGACCTAAAGAAATGGTTAAATCTGAATATTTTTTATGCTAGATTTGAAGAAGGGAATGGCAACCCACTCCAATATTCTTCCCAGGAGAATCTCATGGACAAAGGAGTGTGGTGGGCTACAGTCCCTGGGGTCACAAGGAGTTGGACATGACTTAGCTACTACACCCACGTACTAGGTTAGATGAAGAGTGGAAAGTTATGAAAAATGTGTTAGGACAAAGGGTATGAGCTAAGGCTGTAAACTGGGGGAAATTAGCAAGGCCAGTCCATTCACATTCCTCTCCAGGTCCTTCCAGCTTTAGGGATAATGGTGATTCTTTCCTCAGGGTTTGGGGGGACACCTCTCACATGAGGGTTACAAGACCTGGCTCAGGAGAGAAAAGAAGATCCGAGAGTCCTTTCTGCACTTGCCATTTCTCAGATTCCTTTAGTTTAAAACAACCTGCCAAAGCACTGATTTTGTGGTAGTGTGTTCTGAACTCCATCGTGTGCATCTGTAAGGAGGGAGATGAGGATGAAGTATCTTCAGTGCGTCTTCAGTCTGTTATGCCTTCCCAACCGTAGCCTATATTTTGCCCCAAAGGTGGTTTTGTTTTGCGTATGGTTTTTAGTGCAGTTTAAGTGCAAAAAATAATCATCAGCCTCCAGATCTGAAAAACTGATGAAGAAAATATTTTAGAAATAAGAAGCAACCTAGCTGTCCATCTGCAGATGAATGGATAAGAAAGCTTTGGTACATATACACAATGGAGTATTACTCAGCCATTAAAAAGAATGCATTTGAATCAGTTCTAATGAGGTGGATGAAACTAGAGCCTATTATACAGAGTGAAGTAAGCCAGAAAGAAAAACACCAATACAGTATACTAACGCATATATATGGAATTTAGAAAGATGCAAATGATAACCCTGTATACGAGACAGCAAAAGAGACACGGATGTATAAAACAGTCTTTGGGACTCTGTGGGAGAGGGTGAGGGTGGGATGATTTGGGAGAATGGCATTGAAACATGTATATTTCCTGGGCATACACACCGAGGAAACCAGAATTGAAAGAGACACATGTACTCCAGTGTGCATTGCAGCACTGTTTATAATAGCCAGGACATGGAAGCAACCTAGATGTCCATCTGCAGATGAATGGATAAGAAAGCTTTGGTACATGTACACAATGGAGTATTTCTCAGCCATCAAAAAGAATGCATTTGAATCAGTTTTAATGAGGTGGATGAAATTGGAGCCAATTATACAGAGTGAAGTAAGCCAGAAAGAAGAACATCAATACTGTATATTAACACATATATATGGAATTTAGAAAAATGGTAACCTGAACCCTGTATAAGAGACTGCAAAAGAGACATAGGCATTTAGAACAGTCTTTGGGACTCTGTGGGAGAGGGTGAAGGTGGAATGATTGGGGAGAATGGAATTGTAGCATGTATATTATCATAAGTGACCAGTCCAGGTTCGACGCATAAATTTTCCTCTGTTCATTTCTTTGCATCTGTGCTTTTTTAATAAAAATACTTTTAACTGTAAAGATAATAAAAAAAAAGAAAAAAAAATAAAACACATACACAAGCAACCGCAAAAAAAAAAAAAAAAATAAACTCAGGAACAGTGAAGAAATGGAAATAAATATATTTGAGGGTTAAAAAAAAAAAAAAAAGAAACATGTATATTATCATATGTGAAACGAATTGCCAGTTCAGGGTCGATGCATGTTACAGGATGCTCGGGGCTAGTATGTGGGGATGACCCAGAGGGAGGATAAGGGGAGAAGGGAGGTGGGAGGGGGGTTCAGGAGGGGGAACTCATGTACACCCAGGGCGGATTCATGTCAATGTATGGCAAAACCAATCAATATAATATTGTAAAATAATTAGCCTCCAATAAAAATAAAAAAAAATAAGAGAAAAGGACAAGTACAATAGCATTGAATTTTATATTCAAGCTGTATTTGTTTACTTTCAAGTTGCTGTTTTATTACTAATATAAACTTGTTTTCATTCAGCTGATATTTTTTTCTAGCTGTGAAAATTGAGTATCTTGTGTTGAGATGAAACACATCACAATTTTCCCATTAAATTTAATGGGAACACATTTAAAAAAAGTTTAAAAGCTCGTAACGGCAGGGTTTTCAAGCACTAATGAACATCACTAAGCAGGGGATACGTGTACTTGAAAAGCAACACTTTGATTGGGACACGTAATGACTACTAAGCCTTGTAGAAGATCCTGCAGTTTAAGGCGCCACACAATAAATGAGAAGTCTGGACAGTTTTGTTATCATTTCTGCCTAATATTTATCTAGGTTGGATTCTTTTGCCATAAAGCTGTCAAACTTTCCACTCTGCTTTCCTATCTGCCTCTTCGTATAGGCTTCACAAGAGCTAGCAGTATCACCAGCCTTTGCTAAATTAACATTATTTTCGCTGCAATTCACTAGTACTTATGAAATAATTCAGATGGTTGAGATTCTATTTCCCCCCCACATTTAAAATTGTTTACAACAAATCTTTGCTTTATGTTATTTACTCATAAAAAGTTTTGCTTTAAGCTATTTTCTTTCTCAAGAAATCTTTAATAAAGCACCAAAATACTTTTGAAAAACCCTTAGCTATTCCTCATCTCATTGTTTTTTAACATCTTATTTCTTGGAATTACACAGGGCAATTTAGATAGTGTAAAACTATATATAACTTTTCCCCAAGTTGTGCAGTGGTAAAAAGAATCCTGCACATAAGAACATAAAGAGATGTGGGTTTGATCCTGGATTGAGAAGATCCCTTGGAGTACGAAATGGCAACCCCCTCCAGTATTATTACCTGGAAATTCCATGGATAGAGGGAGCCTGGAGGGCTACAGTCCACAGAGTTGCAAAGAGTGGACAAGACAGGGACTGCACAACAAGAAGAACAACACAGCTGTAACTATATATGTGTATGTTTTTCTTTCTGAAATGTTTGGGCCACATTTTTAATACTGCATTAAAAAATCCCGTCTAGTGCTTCTGATGTATGTGAATGTGTCTCAGTAAATCTGGTTTCCTGAGCTAAGTTTTGAGGGCTAAATAACTTGATAAGCTTTTATTGTAGGTGGATATGAAATGTGCTGTGCTTCTTCATAAGTAACTGTTCTTGTGTGCAATGGAAAAATCTTTTATTAGTCAGGACTGGTGGTCATTTTATTGTGGTCATATATTTGTACCTCTAAATACTCTCAGGGAGAGGAAGACAAAGAGAATATCAAATCATCTCATTCAGTTACTTATTTGATGGAGGAAGAAAGTTAAATTTAATGACTAATAAGATATACATGGCTTCCTGGTCATAGATTGTTGATTAGCAGTTTTTAGGTTTAAAATGTGAGACATTATTAATCTCATCATAAATGATTTTAATCAGTGATTGTATCATTGGACAAAATAAACCTTAAAAATATATTATTTGGGCTTCCCTGATAGCTCAGCTGGTAAAGAATTCACCTGCAATGCAGGAGTCCCCAGTTTGATTCCTGGGTTGGGAAGATCCCCTGAAGAAGGGATAGACTACCCACTCTAGTATTCTTGGGCTTCTCTGGTGGCTCGGACAGTAAAAGAATCCACCTGCAATGTGGGAGACCTGGGTTTGATCCCTGGATTGAGAAGATTCCCTGGAGAAGGGCATGGCAACCTACTCCAGTATACTTGCATAGACAGAGGAGCCTGGTGGGCTACAGTCCATGGGGTCACAAAGAGTTGGACACAACTGAGCGACTAGGCACAGCACAGCACAGCACAACACATGTATTACCTACTTTAATAAGTGTTTTCTTTATTGAATTTATGTACATAATGATGTGAAAAACATTGATATCAAAACTAAGTTGTGAATATCCTGTATCATATTACCATAAATATAATTGTTTAGGTATCAAACATGTGTCTTAAAGTAGTTTCAATAGATTTACTTTTGATATTAATTTTTATTTATTAGCCTTTTAAAGTATAACAGCTTGGATTTTTAAGTATTTAGGCAATGCCTACATGAGCTAACTACTCAAGTAAGAATGAAAAATAGTTTGGTTTATATCTGGATAACTTTAGACCAAACACATCTATTAGTAGTGAAAAGTTTTTGCAACCTAAACTTTCTTCTCTACTCTGTTTTTTGGGCTTACATTGGCTGAATTGTCTGTTTGGTTTCTACATTCATTCATTTATTGTCATTATACTGTGCATTCAGAAAACTATTAACTGTCTGATTAATCCTGTATAAAATCTCTAATATTTCTTAAATTTGTGAATTACAATTTTTCTGAATTAGCTCCTTTAAAAATTCAAGTTCATTCATTAACAACTCTTAATAAATCATTATAATTAACTCCATTGCACTTCTATGCTAAGGAAAATATTTTATTTGGATAAAATATTTACTCAAATTTATATGTCATAAATTAAATATTTACAGTGAAGTCTGTTCTTAGTCAGTCATGTCTGACTGTTCGCGACTCCATGGACTATAGTCTACCAGGCTCCTCTGTCCATGAGAATTCTCCAGGCAAGAATACTGGAGTGGGTTGCCATGCCCTCCTCCAGGGGATCTTCCCAACCCAGGGATCAAACCCAGGTCTCTTGCATTGCAGGTGGATTCTTTACCATGTTAGCCACCGGGGAACCCCAAGAATACTGGAGTAGGTAGCCTATCCTTTCTCCAGGGGATCTTCCTGACCCAGGAATTGAACCAGGGTCTCCTGCATTGCAGGCAGATTCTTTACCAACTGAGCTACTAGGTAAGCCCATAATGAAGTATAAAATATATTATTATCCAAACAAATAGAAAATTCACAGCTTATTGAGTACTCGGTATAATCTATTTTAAAAGTAGAATTATTTCATTTCCATTGCTGTTTCCTTAAAAACATTTGAATTACCATGATGCATCATAAAGAGTTTTACAGGATATGAATATCTTCTTTAAGTGTGAAAAAAATCAGGAGTCTATTGCCTGTCATCTATAAAGTAAAAATGGGAGTGGGAATTTGACTTTGAGTTAAGATGGATTATGTGTTAGTCACTGTGCTTTAGAGAATGAACCTCAACAGCCCTTTGAGTTAATTATTGTCTCCATTTTACACAGGAGAAAACTGAAGTTCAGTGTAGTTAACTAATTTGCTTTAAGTCACACAGTTAGTAAATGGTGGAATCAGCATTTGAACATGGTATATCTCATACCAATTTTTTATACTGTAGGGAAGCAAAATCTGCCACCCTGAAGTGTCTCTTTGGCACTGAGGACTAATTTAGGTTGATTATTTTTAAGACCACAAAGACTCAGAAAAAACATTTAACCTTCCCCCCAACTGCCTAAAAGAATATAGATAGAGGACCTGTTTCAGGAAGGGCCTATCACCTTAGATAAGTGTCGTATCAACTAGGTGTGGTAGGGGCTTCCCTCGTTGCTCAGCTGGTAAAGTAGCCACCTGCCAATGCAGGAGATGCAAGAGAGAGACTCTGGTTCAATTCTTGCCTAGAAAATTCCATGGACAGAGGAGCCTGGTGGGCGATAGTCCGTGGGGTCACAAAGAGTCAGACATTACCGAGTGCACACGCACCTGAGGTATGATAGACCAGGAGAACCAGCAGTCTATTTTTAAAAATTTCTCTCTGTGAGAAATTTCTCTTCATAGTTTCTGCATGTCCAGAAAACATTTGTTTACCAAACATTTGCTTTTCCATCTCTGTGTGAATTACCTTCTTCACTTTTGAAGTATCAGACTAACTACCCTCAATATCATCTTTTGTCTTTAGCTGAAGATGGTATTTAAGGTAAGAGTTTTGGCCATTTTGGTGAGTTACTCAATTTTCCTGGGTCTCTTGTATGTATCCATGATTTTAAACTTTTGTTTGATTTCTTCCTACTCATCTATTTCTTTTCAATTTAATTCTTAGACCAGCCAGAAGAACCTAGAAGGATAGAAGAAAAATTTTTCCTTCTTGACACCTTGTTACCGTCATTCCTTAATTATTGAAAAGGGATTTTGATATTAGCTTTTCACAATAGAGAATGTAACTTCAGTTTCACATAATGAAGAATTCACTTTTAAAGCACTGATCTAAGACTGCCTGGAGAGGCTAGCTTCAAGTTTCCAAAGTTACTTGTTTGATCCACCCAATTTCACCCTCTGTGTTCTCTTACAGTCTTCAGCACAGCCCTGTGATTAGGCACTATTTTCCTTTTAGACACTGGGAAATAGCGAAAAAAGGGGCTTTCCTAAGGTAGTGTTCAGACAAACTAGAACTTTAATTGACGTCTTTTGTCTTTACTACTGAAAGCAATTGGTGTCATTTCAGGGGGCCTACAAAGAGCCCTGGCACCACAGTCCTTTATGTCTCAACACGGAGAAGAATTCAGCGAGAGCAAAGTGGTAAAGAAGCAGTGATTTATTAGGACAGGATGCGTGTGAGGCTTAGAAGTGGGTGAGAAATGCCAGCACCTGGAGAACTTAGTGGGCTACAGTTTTATAATCAGAGGAAGAGAGGGGGTCGGGGAAGATCTTTATTTTTCTCAAGTAGCAGTCACGTTTCTATCATCTGCTCCTCCCCCAGATAGGGCAGGGAAGTTTACCTGGCCCTGTATGGTCAGGCCGGGACTGTCATATAGCACTTTGAAAAAATATTTTCAGGTTTCAGTAGAATTGAGGGTCTTTCATTTTGAAAAGTCACCTTTCCATAGGTTGTTTTTTTGTGTGCACAGAGTCTGTTTTGGGGGTTGTTAACTTACTGAACTCATCAAGCAGGATGTGGGTCTTATGCCACCATTGTTTTATTGTCTTGGGGCATGTCCAGTGCTCCTGTTGCATGGCTTTGTTGCTAAGCAAGCTTGCTTGGTTTTGTGTTCAGCAAAGCTGCTTTCTTGAGTAATCTTTAACATACAGGAGTTTCCCATATTTTTTCTTCTTACAATCCCCTAGTGGGATTAGCTATTTAATCACCTATTTGGACTCTTTTATTCTGTCTCTATCACTAGCAAAGGCTTTTTTCACCACACTTCAGTGAAGACATTTGGAGAATTAAACAGATCCTATGCAATGTAAAATCTGAATCAAGGTCTGGATGATTTAATGGAACTCATTTTGTTTATCTGTTGAATAATACAATAGTACTACTACTAGAAATTAGGATTTACTGAGCTCATCAGAATAATGAATATCTTCTGTCATTATTTCTCATTTAATCTTTACAACAATCTATGAATTTTCCTATGTTGGAAATGAAGAAATTTAGTCATTTAGACAGTAGGAAACTTCATACAACTGGAAGAGCTAAGTTTTGAATAAAAAACTATGGCTCTAAAGTTCTTGCAAGTAATCATGAAACATCAATCAGTTCAGTCCAGTCGCTTAGTCGTGTCTGACTCTTTGTGACCCCATAGACTGCAGCATGCCGGCCTTCCTTGTCCGTCACCAACTCCCGGAGCTTGCTCGAACTCTGTCCATCGAGTTGGTGATGCCATACAACCATCTCATCCTCTGCCGTCCCCTTCTTCTCCTTCTTTCAATCTTTCCCAGCATCAGGGTCTTTTCCAATGAGTCAGTTCTTCACATCAGGTGGCCAAAGTTTTGGAGCTTCAGCTTCAGCATCAGTCCTTCCAATGAATATTCAGGACTGATTTCCTTTAGGATGGACTGTTTGGATCTCCCTGCAGTCCAAGGGACTCTCAAGAGTCTCCTCCAACACCACAGTTCAAAAGCATCAATTCTTCGGCTCTCAGCTTTCTTTATAGTCCACTCTCACATCCATACATGACTACTGGAAAAACCATCAGTCAGTCAGTTCAGTCGCTCAGTCGTATCCGACTCTTTGCAACCCATGAATCACAGCACACCAGGCCTCCCTGTCCATCACCAACTCCTGGAGTTCACTCAAACTCATGTCTATCGAGTCGGTGATGCCATCCAGCCATCTCATTCTCTGTCATCCCCTTCTCCTCCCGCCCCCAATCCCTCCCAGCATCAGAGTCTGTTCCAGTGAGTCAACTTGTCGCATGAGGTGGCCAAAGTATTGGAGTTTCAGCTTTAGCATCAGTCCTTCCAGTGAACACCCAGGACTGATCTCCTTTAGAATGGACTGGTTGGATCTCCTTGCAGTCCAAGGGACTCTCAAGAGTCTTCTCCAGCACCACAGTTCAAAAGCATCAATTCTTCGGCGATCATTGCTTTGATTATTTGGACCTTTGTAAAGTAATGTCTCTGCTTTTTAATATGCTGTCTGGGTTGGTCATAGCTTTTCTTCCAAGGAGCAAGCATCTTTTAATTTCATGACTGCATTCACCAACTGCAGTGATTTTGGAACCCAAGAAAATAAAATCTCTCACTGTTTCCATCGTTTCCCCATCTATTTGCCATGACGTGATGAGACCAGATGCCATGATCTCAGTGTTTTGAATGCTGAGTTTTAAGCCAACTTTTTCACTCTCCTCTTTCACTTTCATCAAGAGGCTCTTTAGTTCCTCTTCACTTTCTGCCATAAGGGTGGTATCATCTGTGTATCTGAGGTGACTGATATTTCTCCCAGCAATCTTGATTCCAGCTTGTGTTTCATCTAGCATTGGCAATGATGTCCTCTGCATATAACTTCAATAAGCAGGGTGACAATATACAGCCTTGATGTACTCCTTTCCCGATTTGGAACCAGTCTATTGTTCCATGTCCAGTTCTAACTGTTGCTTCTTGATCTGCATACAGATTTCTCAGGAGGCAGGTAAGGTGGTCTGATATTCCCATCTCTTATAGAATTTTCCAAAGTTTGCTGTGATCTACATAGTCAAAGGCATTGGCATAATCCATAAAGCAGAAATAGATGTTTTTTGGAAACAGCACTCTATTTTTAACCGTGAAACATACTCTTATCTTTAATCTCTTATATTCATCCTTCTCAAATAGTCCTTCTTTAGCAAGCTATTTCTAATGGCACCAACTGGACATGGTCCCCTTAAATCTATATAATGCCAGGTTTATGTCTTTATTTTGAATTATCTCTTCTTGTTTTTTGAAGTTATTTACATATTTATTCTACCTCCCATCTCGACCCTAACCTTTCCAAGAACTTCTCAGAGGTCTGAGTTAGCCAAGAGCCTTTATATACACCCTCCTAAATTTGATGAGAGAATCCACTTATGTGCAATTTTCAGATCCTTAGCATTTAGCCATAGAGACCTGAGACTCTTTTTAGCAAGTGAGGATTTTAATAGTGTGGTTGGATTGAAGAGTTGTAAAAGGACTAAGGAGATTAATTTAAAATATTGCTGCACTTGTTCTTACATTCTCGTTAATCAAGCAATCTAAAATAATGATAAGGGAACTGAATCCTCAACTGTTTTTCATTCAAGCAAAGTCAGCGAGGGTACCTTTTCCAAAATCCACCTGAGAAAGTTAAAAGGAGATGGATTACTAACAAAGAACAACCTAAAACCAGATTTCGTTTTGACAGTGCTCTGAGTAATGCTTAATAGCTTTCTGTTGGTCGTACAGCTATGAACAAAATCCTCACCAGGACCTACAAGTCTATGTATTTTCTAGCCTCTGATTTTTTCACCATCTTCTAGTTCTTAAACTCCTCATGTGCTCTCTATCAAGAAATTTTGCACATTCTGTTCCCTCTGTCTAAATTCAACATGCTACACTCAGAAACTCACATTTCAGTCAATAATTTTCTGTATACCTGTCAGTACTATGCAAGGCAATGAGAGAGATTTGGGGTAAAACAACATAGTTTTTGTCTCAGATTAATTAAAATCTTGTCAAAAATATGTGTAAACTTCTTAAAAATGAATTAAAGACAAAATAATAATTCTGGGAACTAATATTAATAGAAGGAATATCACAAGGTACTTTGTGGTTTGATGTCCAATGAATAGAATTAATAGTACTAATAAACAGTACCAGTCAGTCCTAAAGGAAATCAACCCTGAATATTTATTGGAAGGACTGATGCTGAAGCTGAAACTCCAATACTTTGGCCACCTGATGTGAAGAGCTGATTCACTGGAAAAGACCCTGATGCTGGGAAAGATTGAAGGCAGGAGGAAAAGGGGATGACAGAGGATGAGATGGTTGGGTGGCTTCACCAACTCAATGGACATCAGTTTGAGCAAACTCTGAGAGATGGTGAAGGACAGGGAAACCTGGCGTGCTGCAGTCCATGGGGTTGAAAAGAGTCAGACATGACTGAGCAACTGAAAACAACAACAACAACAACAACAACAAATAGTACTATGCTTCCCTGGTAGCTCAGATGGTAAAGAATCTGCATGCAATGCAGAAGACCCTGGTACAACTATTAGGAATAAGTTTGGTAGTCTCAAGTTTCTTGAACTCTCAACAAAGTAAAAGGTCACAATAGCCTACTTCACAGTCATACAAGTTTGAATAAGATCCAATTGGAGACTGGCCCTAGTTCTTCTTCTGTGGGTGGAAGGAGGGTGAAACTAAGTAGGAAATGGGACTGGGAAATTGCGGTGGATGTCCCCAAGTCCCCAGTTTTCTCCCCATAATAGACTGATAGAATGGGCATGAACTTACTAGAAGATTCTCTGAATCCCTGCCACTGTCTTGGAAATTCCGTATAGTCAGAGTTATCCCTGTTCATAATTTGCATGAGTTTATCCCTACCTACCATCAGGGATGCCATCAGCTCTACCCCTGGTGCATCCCCACCCCATCTTGGTGGTAGAACTGGGAGGGACGAGTACGGAGCCTGCATCAGTAAGAGACAGATTAAGTCCGACCAGGAAAGAAAAGCGTAGTGTAAAATCTGTCTACACCCCCATCTAGAGCAAGGAGGGACGCCTCCAGTAGAAATATGGCGCTGGTCGCTTTTTTTTCTCTCTTACAGATGGGAGCTAACAATTCCAGCCTCACTCCTTTGAGCTGTAGCCTGAAAAACTGGGATAGATTTGATCCCCAGGGCTTAAAGAAGACACACCTGGTCTTCCTATGTGATACTGCGTGGTCACGGTATCCATTGGAGGATGGTGAACGGTGGCCAGTTGGAGGGTCTCTTAAGTATAATACTGTTTTACAATTAGACCGGTTCTGTAGAAAACAAGGGAAATGGGTAGAAATAGCATATGTGTTGCCCTTTTTCTCTCTGCGAAATATGCCAGACTGTGTCCTAAGGGTATAGATTTGTGTGTGACTCCTTCAGCTCCCTCCTGTCCTCCTACTTTGCTAGATAAGATGGAGGACAGGAGACAAAGAGATAAAGAAAAGCAGGTTTCTCCAATCTATCCCTGGGATCATATGCGCAGAGCAGCCAGAGAGACTGAGGAACAGCCACACAAGTTGTTGCCTCTTCATGAAGCACCCACCGGGAGAAATAATCAGTCTATGAGATTTAATAAGCCTTTTTCTTATCAAGAAATACAAAGAATCACGGAGGATCTGGGAGACTATTTAGAGGACCCAGAAAAATATATTAGAGCTTTTAAAGGTGTTACTCTGCTTTATGAACTTACTTGGAAGGATGTGATGTATATCTTGGGACAAATGCTGACTCCTGACCCCTACCTACAAGGTGGTGCCAAAGGATACTAGAAGATTTCCATGTGTGCAATTAGGCTAATAGGACTCTACAGGTTTACACATTTCATTAACCATTACCATAATGTAACCCATGTTTTAGGAGAAGGCAATGGCACCCCACTCCAGTACTCTTGCCTGGAAAATCCCATGGATGGAGGAGCCTGGTAGGCTGCAGTCCATGGGGTCGCGAAGAGTCGGACATGACTGAGTGACTTCACTTTCACTTTTCACTTTCACACATTGGAGAAGGAAATGGCAACCCACTCCAGTGTTCTTGCCTGGAGAATCCCAGGGACGGGGAGCCTGGTGGGCTGCCGTCTATGGGGTTGCACAGAGTCGGACATGACTGAAATGACTTAGCAGCAGCAACCCATGTTTTATGTTATTGATTTTTTGATACCAGTTATTGCATTATATCAGTATGATTTTCATTTTTGGTTAAATTAAACTGATGTGTTTGTTGCAAAGATCAAATGAGATAGTAAGAGTAAAGCCTCTGTGATATAGCCTAACACACAGAAAAAACAACTCAGAAATTGTTGGTTATTATATTATTAGTAATGTTTGAATGTCTGGTTCAAAGAACATTTATAAGTGATGCTAGTTGAAATATTTAACAACTGCTATGGCATGGAGACTGGGCAGTCAGGACAAATACGGCCCAAAGCATTAACCCATTATTCTCTCATTATAGGAGGTTCTTGGGGTTCCATGAGAGGGTTGAATGGTTGGAGGATTTAAGGGGGATGCCTGGAGATTCAAACCAATGATTCAAATGATATAAAATAATTTCAGTATTTTAAATAGCTACATTTTATATTTGCTATATATTACAAGGAATATGAAAATATATATGTCTTTTCTTTCTCACCTTAGTTTTGGTATGGCACATTTTTATTTCTACCTTGGCCAACTGTACCTGGCTAGTCATATTTCTCAAGTTTGAAGAATGTTCACATTCTTTTCTCTTTAATTTAAAAAATAATTTTGAAATACTTTCATACTTTTAAAAAGTTTCAAAAATGGAACACAAAATTCCCATATATCTCTTCAGGCACTCCAAATGTTAGCATTTTATATACTGCTGTATAATTATAAAACCTGACACTTAACATTGATATAACAATAATATCTACTCTAAGGGCCTCTGAAAAATTTCATCAACTAGATAATAGTATTATCATGGTCTTGACAGTTTTTAAGCATTGGCGAGTTATTTTGTAGATTGTCACTCAAGTTGGGTTGTCCTGATCTTCCTCATGATTATATTCAGTGATGCATTTTTGGCAAGAGTATCACAGAAACATTTTTGTGTTCTTAGTGCATCACATCAGGAGGCAAATGATGACAATTTGTCCCATTATGCCTGAACTCAAATTTTATCACCTAATTAAGGTGGTGTCTGCCAGCTTTCTCCTCTACAAAGTAACTATTTTGTTTCCATTTTTGAAAATATATTTTGAGACTAGGTAAATATCTTCTTTTCCATATATTTTTTGCCCACAATTTTAGTATCAGTTGATAATTCTTGACTGAAAAAAATTACTGTGGTATTTTACAAATGGTGATTTTCCGTTTTCTTTGTACTTGTAGTGGCTGGAATTCTACTTTAAAGAAAGGGCTTTCTCTTGTATTCTATTTATTCATTACTTATTTATATATGTCTGTACTTGTGGATTCTTATTTTATTCTGTTGATTATAATCCATTTGCTATCATTATTTCAGTTCAGTTCAGTCGCTCAGTCGTGTCCGACTCTTTGTGACCCCATGAATCACAGCACGCCAGGCCTCCCTGTCCATCACCAACTCCCGGAGTTCACTCAAACTCATGTCCATCGAGTCGGTGATGCCATCCAGCCATCTCATTCTCTGTCGTCCCCGTCTCCTCCCGCCTCCAATCCCTCCCACCATCAGAATCTTTTCCAGTGAGTCAGCTCGTCGCATGAGGTGGCCAAAGTATTGTGTTTCAGCTTTAGCATCAGTCCTTCCAATGAACACCCAGGATTTCCTTGCAGTCCAAGGGACTCTCAAGAGTCTTCTCCAACACCACAGTTCAAAAGCATCAATTCTTCAGCGATCAGCTTTCTTCACAGTCCAACTTTCACATCCATACATGACCACTGGAAAAACCATAGCCTTGACTAGACGGACCTTGGTTGGCAAAGTAATGTCTCTGCTTTTTAATATACTATCTAGGTTGGTCATAACTTTCCTTCCAAGGAGTAAGTGTCTTTTAATTTCATGGCTGCAATCAGCATCCGCAGTGATTTTGGAGCCCCCAAAAATAAAGTCTGACACTGTTTCCACTGTTTCCCCATCTATTTCCCATGAAGTGATGGGACCAGATGCCATGATCTTCGTTTTCTGAATGTTGAGCTTCAAGCCAACCTTTTCACTCTCCTCTTTCACTTTCATCAAGAGGCTTTTGAGTTCCTCTTCACTTTCTGCCATAAGGGTGGTGTCATCTGCATTTCTGAGGTGATTGATATTTCTCCCAGCAATCTTGATTCCAGCTTGTGCTTCTTCCAGCCCAGCATTCCTCATGATGTATTCTGCATATAAGTTAAATAAGCAGGGTGACAATATACAACCTTGACGGACTCCTTTTCCTATTTGGAACCAGTCTGTTGTTCCAGGTTCAGTTCTAACTGTTGCTTCCTGACCTGAATACAGGTTTCTCAAGAGGCAGGTCAGGTGGTCTGGTATTCCCATCTCTTTCAGAATGTTCCACAGTCTATTGTGATCCACACAGTCAAAGGCTTTGGCATAGTCAATGAAGCAGAAATAGATGTTTCTCTGGAACTCTCTTGCTTTCTCCATGATCCAGTGGATGTTGGCAATTTGATCTCTGGTGCCTCTGCCTTTTCTAAAACCTGTTTGAACATCTGGAAGTTCACGGTTCATGTATTGCTGAAGCCTGGCTTGGAGAATTTTGAGCAGGACTTTACTAGCGTGGGAGATGAGTGCAATTGTGTGGTAGTTTGAGCATTCTTTGGCATTGCCTTTCTTTGGGATTGGAATGAAGACTGACCTTTTCCAGTCCTGTGGCCACTGCTGAGTTTTCCAAATTTGCTGGCATATTGAGTGTAGCACTTTCACAGCATCATCTTTCAGGATTTGAAATAGCTCAACTGGAATTCCATCACTTCTACTAGCTTTGTTCATAATGATGCTTTCCAAGGCGCACTTGACTTCACATTCCAAGATGTCTGGCTCTAGGTGAGTGATCACACCATCGTGATTATCTTGGTCATGAAGATCATTTTTGTACAGTTCTTCTGTGTATTCTTGCCTCCTCTTCTTAATATCTTCTGCTTCTGTTAGGTCCATATCATTTCTGTCTTTTATTGAGCCCATCTTTGCATGAAATGTTCCCTTGGTATCTCTAATTTTCTTGAAGAGATCTCTTGTCTTTCCTATTCTGTTGTTTTCCTCTATTTCTTTGCATTGATCGCTGAGGAAGGCTTTCTTATCTCTCCTTGCTATACTTTGGAACTCTGCATTCAGATACTTATATCTTTCCTTTTCTCCTTTGCTTTTCACTTCTTTTCTTTTCACAGCTATTTGTAAGCCCTCCTCAGACAGCCATTTTGCTTTTTTGCATTTCTTTTCCATGGGGGTGGTCTTGGTCCCTGTCTCCTGTACAATGTCACGAACCTCTGTCCAGAGTTCATCAGGCACTCTATCTATCAGAACTAGTCCCTTAAATCTATTCCTCACTTCCACTGTATAATCATAAGGCATTTGATTTAGGTCATATCTGAATGGTCTAGTGGTTTGCCCTACTTTCTTCAGTTTAAGTCTGAATTTGGCAATAAGGAGTTCATGATCTGAGCCACAGTCAGCTCCCAGTCTTGTTTTTGCTAACTGTATAGAGCTTCTCCATCTTTGGCTGCAAAGAATATAATCAATATGATTTTGGTGTTGACCATGTGGTGATGTCCATGTGTAGAGTCTTCTCTTGTGTTGTTGGAAGAGGGTGTTTACTATGACCAGTGTGTTCTCTCAACAAAACTCTATTAGCCTTTGCCCTGCTTCATTCCATGCTCCAAGGCCAAATTTGCCTGTTACTCCAGGTGTTTCTTGACTTCCTACTTTTCCATTCCAGCCCCCTATAATGAAAAGGACATCTTTTTTGGGTGTTAGTTCTAAAAAGTCTTGTAGGTCTTCATAGAACTGTTCAACTTTGGCTTCTTCAGCGTTACTGGTTGGGGCATAGGCTTGGATCATTGTAATATTGAATGGTTTGCCTTGGAAATGAACAGAGATCTTTCTGTCATTTTTGAGATTGCATCCAAGTACTGCATTTTGGACTCTTTTGTTGACCATGATAGCTACTCCATTTCTTCTAAGGGATTCCTGCCCACAGTAGTAGATATAATGGTCATCTGAGTTAAATTCACCCATTCCAGTCCATTTTAGTTCACTGATTCCTAGAATGTCTATGTTCACTCTTGCCATCTCCTGTTTGACCACTTCCAATTTGCCTTAGATTCATGGACCTAACATTCCAGGTTCCTATGCAATATTGCTCTTTACAGCATTGGACCTTGCTTTATCACCAGTCACATCCACAACTGGGTATTGGTTTTGCTTTAGCTCCATCCCTTCATTCTTTCTGGAGTTATTTCTCCACTGATCTCCAGTAGCACACTGGGCACCTGCCAACCTGGGGAATTCCTCGTTCTGTATCCTATCATTTTGCCTTTTGATACTGTTCATGGGGTTCTTGAGGCAAGTGATATGGTAGAGGGTGACGTTTATCTGAAATTGAATCCTATTTTATGAGAAGAATTTTGGTAATGATGGCAATAGTGTCATAGAGTTGACATAGAGACTCATTTCTACTATTTCTTTTCTGTGTACTGAGAAACTTCATCCATATTATAGCTTTGTGATTCCATTTGTCTTCACTTGGCATCAATTTGATATCATGTTCACTTGTGTTCCTATAGTTTTGGTGTATAACAACTAAAGCTATAAATTTTCTGGCTTAGAATATGTATTTTCACATCAAGATCCTGTCATTTTATCAAATACTTTATCCTCTAATTGTATAAAATTCTTTCAATTGTGAATTATCATTACAAAAATTAAAATTTGACTTTGTAACTAGTAAAATGATTTAGTTCAATGCAGAGTTAAAAGCGGGATGATTTCATTCTCACATGAAGACTTGCCAACTTTATGGCAGCCAGACATCAACTCATTAAATGTTAAGTATTGCTATTTCTGCTTCTAGAATGTTGGTGAAAATTTTCCTGCTACAAATGCCTAGAAATGCTTGAGAAAATAGAGCAAAATATTTAAAAAATATGCTTGGAGGGACTTGAAAGAGTGTAAGGAGGAAATCCTCAGGTGCCAGAGGAAACAGGAGTAGAAGCATTAGAGAGAAAGGTAGAGACATGGACAGTGATAGCCTAGGGGAGGCCTTGGGCTGGGTAGCGACTGGAGGCTACACACGAAAGTGAGAGTAGGCATTGGGCACTGGAGCTAGAGAGTTGGAGGTAGGACCCATAGATAATGCCCTGACTATTGACAAGTTATAGTGCAAGAGAAAGGACTAAAAACATCCATCCATTAGGATGGAGGCTGAAGGAAATAAAAATGAAGATTTCCTCTCTTTATTTGGTTGGGAGAGAAAGTTCCTATGAGAAATTTAAACCTGGGACTAGCCTTCAAATGGATTTGGAATTTAAATTATAGTACCCTGATTGTTTAGAAAATTCTAAACTGAGAAATTAACATAAAAATGTATCCCCAGCACAAAAGCAGATATTTATATCAATGGAAAGGACAGAAAGCCCAGAAATAAACCCATACTCTGATGGTCAGTTAATCTATGACAAAGAGGCAAGGATGTACAATAGAGAAAAGAGAGTCTCTTCAATAAGTGGTGCTGGGGAAACTGGACAGCTCCATGTGAAAGAATGAAGTTAGAACATTCTCTAACACACAAAAATAAACTCAAAATGTATCAAAGACCTAAATGTAAGGCTGGACACTATAAAACTCTTAGAGGGAAACAGGCAGAACACCCTCTGACATAAATCACAGAAATATCTTTTGGGATCCATCTCCTAGAGTAATTGGAAATAAAAATAAACAAATGGGACCTAATTAAACTCATAAGCTTTTGCACAGCAAAGGAAACCACAAACAAAATGAAAAGATAACCTACAGAGTGGGGGAAAATATTTGCAAGTGATGCAACTGACAAGGGATTAATTTCCAAAAATATACAAATAGTTCCTACAACTAAAAAAAACAAAACAAAAAACAAAAAAACAAAGAATGGGCAGAAGATATAAATAGACATTTCTCTAAAGAAGGCATACAGATGGCCAAAAGGTACATGAAAAAAATGCTCAAAGTTGCTAATTATTAGAGAAATACAAATCAAAACTACCATGAAGTATCACTTCACACCAGTCACAATGGCCATCATTAAAAAATCTACAAATTATAAATGCTGGAGAGTGTGAAGAAAAGGGAACCCTCTTAACCCTATTGGTGGGGATGTAAACTGGTGCAGCCACTATGGAAAACAGTATGGAGTTTCCTTAAAAAGCTAGAAATAGAGTTAGTATATGATATTGGAATACCATTCCTGGGCAAGTATCTGGAGAAGATCATAATTCTAAAAGAGACTTGCATTGCAGTGTTCATTGTAAATAGCCAAGACATGGAAGCAACCTAAATGTCTGTTGACAGATGAATTGATAAAGAAGAAGCGGTATGTATATGTGTTAGAATACTACTCAGCCATTAAAAAGAATGAAATAGGAGCTGTACCACGTCCAGGAGGCGGTGGCTGCTTGGGCACCGGAGGGCCGAGAGGAGCTGATCTACATTCAAAGCAGGAGGCGCGGCCTTGAGGAGATACCCCTCGTCCAAGGTAAGGTACAGCGGCTGCGCCTTGCTGGAGCAGCTGGGAAGAGATACTCCACGACCAAGTGGAATATAAGAACCCAGTGTTCTGGGGAGGAAGGAACAAGATGGCGGAGGGATAAGATGGCAAGACCACTTTCTCCCCCACAAATTCATCAAAAGAACATTTGAACGCGGAGTAAAGTCCACAAAACAACTTCTGAATACTGGCAGAGGACATCGACATCAGGCTCCCAGAAAAGCAGCCCATTGTCTTCTAAAGGAGAGAGAAGAAATCCAGCTCCACCCACCAGAACACCGACACATGCTTCCCTAACCAGGGAACCCGGACAAGTCACCCGTCCAACCCCACACACAGCGAAGAAACTACGTAATAAAGAGAACTCCACAAACTGCAAGAAGAGGGAAAGGCCACCCCAAGCAAAGCAATATAAGCAAGATGAAGAGGCAGAGAAATACCCAGCAAGTAAAGGAACAAGATAATTGCCCACCAACACAAACAAAAGAAGAAGATATAGGGAATTTACCTGATAAAGAATTTCAAATTTTGATGGTGAAAATGATTCAAAATCTTGAAAGCAAAATGGAGTTACAGATAAATAACCTGGAGGAAAGGATTGAGAAGATGGAAGAAAGATTTAATAAGGACTTAGAAGAAATAAAAAAGAGTCAATATACAATGAATAATGCAATAGATGAGATCAGAAACACTCTGGAGGGAACAAACAGTAGAATAACAGAGGCAGAAGACAGGATACGCGAACTAGAAGATAGAATTGTAGAAATAAATGAAACAGAGAGGAAAAAAGAAAAACGAATTAAAAGAAATGAGGACAATATTAGAGACCTCTAGGACAATGTTAAACGCTCCAACATTCGAATCATAGGAGTCCCAGAAGAAGAAGACAAAAAGAAAGACCATGAGAGAATACTTGAGGAGATAATAGTTGAAAACTTCCCTAAAATGGGGAAAGAAATAATCACCCAAGTCCAAGAAACCCAGAGAGTCCCCAACAGGATAAACCCAAGGCAAAATACTCCAAGACACATATTAATCAAATTAACAAAGATCAAACACAAAGAACAAATGTTAAAAGCAGCAAGGGAAAAGCAGCAAATAACACATAAGGGGATTCCCATAAGGATAACAGCTGATCTTTCCACAGAAACTCTTCAGGCCAGAAGGGAGTGGCAAGACATACTTTACGTGATGAAAGAAAATACCCTACAGCCCAGATTACTATACCCAGCAAGGATCTCATTCAAATATGAAGGAGAAATCAAAAGCTTTACAGACAAGCAAAAGCTGAGGGAATTCAGCATCACCAAACCAGCTCTCCAACAAATGCTAAAGGATCTTCTATAGACAGGATACACAGAAAGAGTGTATAAACTTGAACCCAAAGCAATAAAGAAAATGGCTACGGGATCGTACTTATCAATAATTACCTTGAACGT
Organism: Moschus berezovskii; assembly: GCF_049115385.1. NCBI lineage: Eukaryota > Metazoa > Chordata > Mammalia > Artiodactyla > Moschidae > Moschus > Moschus berezovskii. The sequence goes on from NC_142461.1 coordinate 126,120,081, forward strand.
AAATGGATTGAAATTTTCAAAAAGGCTAGGAAACAATTCTCATAGCCATCAATAATTCAGTGTTGAGTTCATGAATAGTTTTTAAAGTTTGGGACAAACTGTAGTATTTGCTATTTGAAGTACTATTTGTAATTGGCATATTACGATGTAACATTGGTCTTCATTTCCATCTTAAAACGCCTAAAAATGCCTAACAGGTTTTTAGATTTGTGAATTTTAGTTGAAATGTATTTTACGATGTTACTAAACCTGCAGAAATATTGAAATATTTCAGAGAACTTAAAAAAAAAAAAGAAAATAATATGGACATAAAATGTTAAGCTTTGCTTTCAGTTTGGTGATTTAAATACATAACCAGTACCTACTTTATCACCTGCTATTATGAGAGAAAAACCCATAGAAAAGATAGTATATAGGAAGCCAAAGGAGATTATATAAAATAATTATAATCACAAATGTAATATTTATATTTTTCTATTCTGATTCATTATGTACCTTATTTTTCCTATTCCTGTATTTCTAAAATAAAGTATTTCTCATTTTCTTTAAATAAAAAATAAAAAAATAAAAATGAAATACAGATTATAAAAAATAAATAAATAAATAAAAGAATGGAAAAAAAAATAAAAAGAATGAAATAACGCCATTTGCAGCAATATGGATGGAAATTTTCATACTGAGTGAAATAAGTCAGACCAAGACAAGTATCATATGATATCACTTTCACATGGAATTTAAAAAAAAGGATACAAATGAACTTATTTACAAAATAGAAATTGACTCACAAAGAAAAACTATGGTTAACAAAGGGGAAAGTGGGGGAGGGATCTATTAAGAGTTTGGGTTTAACATCAGATCAGATCAGATCAGTCGCTCAGTCGTGTCCGACTCTCCGCGACCCCATGAATCACAGCACGCCAGGCCTCCCTGTCCATCACCAACTCCCGGAGTACACTCAAACTCATGTCCACAGAGTCGGTGATGCCATCCAGCCATCTCATTCTCTGTCGTCCCCTTCTCCTCCCGCCCCCAGCCTTTCCCAGCATCAGAGTCTTTTCCAGTGAGTCAACTCGTCGCATGAGGTGGCCAAAGTATTGCAGTTTCAGCTTTAGCATCAGTCCTTCCAATGAACATCCAGGATTGATCTCCTTTAGAATGGACTGGTATAAACACTACTATAAAATAGATGTCCAACAAGAACCTACTGTATGGCACAGGGAACTCTACTCAGTGTTTTGTAATAATCTCCAAGAGAAAAGAATCTGAAAAAGGATATGCATACACACACACACACACACACATATATAACTGAATCATTATGCTCGCAAGCTGTGGCATAACAAAACTGAGAAAACAGAGAGAAGTCTTAGGTAATACTAGGACCAAAAACAGGACGTAACTATAGATTTATCAGAGATTGAAAAAGCCCTCAGGGAAGGGAACCAGAACTGAAAGAGACACATGTACCCCAATGTTCCCTGCAGCACTGTTTACAATAGCTGGCACATGGAAGCAGCCTAGATGTCCATCGGCAGATGAATGGATAAGGAAGCTGTGGTACATATACACAATGCACTATTCTGTTCCGTTCAGTCGCTCAGTCGTGTCCGACTCTTTGCGACCCCGTGGACTGTAGCCTACCAGGCTTCTCCGTCCATGGGAATTCTCCAGGCAAGAATACTGGAGTGGGTTACCATTTCCTTCTCCAGGGGATCATCCCGACCCAGGGATCGAACCCGGGTCTCCCGCATTGGAGGCAGACGCTTTAACCTCTGAGCCACCAGGGAAGCCCATAAAAGGAATGCATTTGAATCAGTTCTAATGAGGTGGATGAAAGTGGAGCCTATTATACAGAGTGAAGTAAGCCAGAAAGAAAAACACCAATACTGTATACTAACGCTTATATATGGAATTTAGAAAGACAGTAACGATGACCTCTACATGCAAGACAGCAAAGGAGACAGATGTAAAGAACAGACTTTTGGACTATGTGGGAGAAGGTGAGGGTGGGATGATTTGAGAGAATAGCACTGAAACGTGTATATTACCATATGTAAAATGGATGACCTGTGTAAGTTTTTTTTTTTAATAATTAATTTATTTTTTATTGGAGGCAAATTATTTTACAATATTATATTGGTTGGTTTTGCCATACATTGACATGAATTCGCCCCGGGTGTACATAAGTTCCCCCTCTTGAACCCCCCTCCCACCTCCCTCCTCCCTTTATCCTCCCTCTGGGTCATCCCCACACGCCAGCCCCGAGCATCCTATAACATGCATCGACCCTGAACTGGTGATTCGTTTCACATATGACAACATACATGTGTGCAAGTTTGATGCATGAAGCAGGGCACTCAAAGCTGGTGCTCTGGGACAACCCAGAGGGATGGGGTGGGGAGGGAGGTGGGTGGGAGGTTCAGGATTGGGGGACACATGTATACCCATGGCTGACTCATGTCAATGTATGGCCAAAACCACCGCAATATTGTAAAGTAATTAGCTTTCAGTTAAACTAAAATTTAAAAAACCCCAAGGGAAAACCATATGTAAATATATACTGCTGAATTGGAAAAGGTAAAAAAAAAGTGGACAATTTTGTAGAAAATTTCTTATAAAAATATAAAAAATTATAAACATACCTATAAACTGTCAAACATGAAATGGAATCAGTAGTTAAAAATTTACAACACACACACTCAACAATGCACATCCATCTAAGTTCATATTGTTTAACAGGTAAATTTTAACCATCTTTCACAGAACAAATAATCTCTAATTTTAGGAACTTTTCAAAACTTTTCTAAATTTAAGGCTCTTTAAGTCACTTTATGATGCTAATATATGTTGACTAAAAATGCTGAAAAAAATTAAAAAGAAATAGGACCATTTCCTTTATGAACACAAAGCTAATTTCTAAATGCAATATTGGCAAAAATAATTTAACAATGAATAAATAAGTCATAGACATCTTTCCCTTAGAAATGTAAGAGTGGGTTAACAGAAAAATCTTTAATTGTAATTTATCATGTTAACTGTATTGTTAATTTTAATTATCAGATTTTTTGATTGACTGAAATCTCAAACACAGACACTGCCTAGGTCAGTCAAATATATGCCTTACTTATGTATACATACAGAAGGATATCATCCTAAATTTGAGAAGTATGTGATTCAGTTTTATCATCTTAGTTTGAATTTTAAATAATGTAAGATTTGAAAAATAAATTTATATAAGTGAGGGACGGGGGAGCCTGGTGGGCTGCCGTCTCTGGGGTCACATAGAGTCGGACACGACTGAAGTGACTTAGCAGCAGCAGCAGCAGCAGCAGTATTCATTTGCTTCAAACATATAATTTTTTTGTGTTTTTTCCTCCTTCTAATAATATAAAAATAATGATAATCATAATAGCTAATATTTATTGGATACTTTTGGTGAATGTTTATTATAATGCTCTGAAGGAAACTAAGTTTCAGAAGTTACATAACATGTTCAAAGTTATAACTCAGTTCAGTTCAGTTCAGTTCAGTCGCTCAGTCGTGTCCGACTCTCCGCGACCCCATGAATCACAGCACGCCAGGCCTCCCTGTCCATCACCAACTCCCGGAGTACACTCAAACTCATGTCCACAGAGTCGGTGATGCCATCCAGCCATCTCATTCTCCGTCGTCCCCTTCTCCTCCCGCCCCCAACCTTTCCCAGCATCAGAGTCTTTTCCAGTGAGTCAACTCGTCTCATGAGGTGGCCAAAGTATTGGAGTTTCAGCCTTAGCATCAGTCCCTCCAATGAACATCCAGGATTGATCTCCTTTAGAATGGACTGGTTGGATCTCCTTGCAGTATAAGGGACTCTCAAGAGTCTTCTCCAACACCACAGTTCAAAAGCATCGATTCTTCGGCGATCAGCTTTCTTCACAGTCCAACTCTCACATCCATGCATGACCACGGGAAAAACCATTGCCTTGACTAGACGGACCTTGGTCGGCAAAGTAATGTCTCTGCTTTTTAGTATACTATCAAGGTTGGTCATAACTTTCCTTCCAAGGAGCAAGCGTCTTTTAATTTCATGGCTGCAATCAGCATCTGCAGTGATTTTGGAGCCCAAAAAAACAAAGTCTGACACTGTTTCCACTGTTTTTCCATCTATTTCCCATGAAGTGATGGGACCAGATGCCACGATCTTGGTTTTCTGAATGTTGAGCTTCAAGCCAACCTTTTCACTCTCCTCTTTCACTTTCATCAAGAGGCTTTTGAGTTCCTCTTCACTTTCTGCCATAAGGGTAGTGTCATCTGCATATCTGAGGTTATTGATATTTCTCCCAGCAATCTTGATTCCAGCTTGTGCTTCTTCCAGCCCAGCGTTCCTCATGATGTACTCTGCATATAAGTTAAATAAGCAAGGTGACAATATACAACCTTGACGCACTCCTTTTCCTATTTGGAACCAGTCTGTTGTTCCATGACCGGTTCTAACTGTTGCTTCCTGACCTGCATACAGGTTTCTCAAGAGGCAGGTCAGGTGGTCTGGGATTCCCATCTCTTTCAGAATGTTCCACAGTTTATTGTGATCCACACAGTCAAAGGCTTTGGCATAGTCAATGAAGCAGAAATAGATGTTTTTCTGAAACTCTCTTGCTTTCTCCATGATCCAGCGGATGTTGGCAATTTGATCTCTGGTGCCTCTGCCTTTTCTAAAACCTGCTTGAACATCTGGGAGTTCACGGTTTACATACTGCTGAAGCCTGGCTTGGAGAATTTTGAGCATGACTTTACTAGCGTGTGAGATGAGTGCAATTGTGCGGTAGAAACTAAGTTTCAGAAGTTACATAACATGTTCAAAGTTATAACTAGTATTAGAGCAACATCACTATAAACTCAATGACTGCATGCTTTCCATTTGATGTTATAAATTTATATTATTGCATACATCTTTATAATCTCTGTCTTTATAGTATTTCAAAGAGTTGGCTTACTTAAATATTTCTAATGGTTGGATAATAGGTTATTGCCCAGCTTTTCTATCGTTAAGTACGTTGAGAGCTCGCTCCCTCTCTCTCTACCACATGAGGGCACTATACGAAAAGACGGTCTTCTGTAAACCAGGAAGAGTGCCTTCACTGGACACCAGTTCTGTTGGCACCTTGATCTTGGACTTCAGAGCGCAGGGCCTCCAGAGAAGTAAATGCTTGTTTAAATCACCTAATTTATGGTAGTTTGTTTAGCAGCGTGAAGTGAATAATACAGCCATTAACTGTCTGATTACTCTCAAAAAAGACTGCAGTGACTTACAGTGATCCTTTTTAAATAAACAAAATTTAAGAGCTGTACAAAAATGTACAGATATTAAAATCTGCAGATGTCCAAATATAATTGGCTACTGGGCTCTGCGAAATCCTAGATTGGTAGATGTATTTATATATAGGCTCTGATGTGACTTTTTCTTAAAGAGTGATGAGAACAGAATCAGTTTTGTAACCCCTTTCCATAATTTTCTTATATTTTTCCTACTGAGCAGAGATTTCAGAAATAATGAAAATAGGCTATTATAAATGTAAATTATTTTTACATGGCACACCATGGATATACGAGAGCTTGTATCTGTTATTGTACTTTCAGTAATCACATATTTTCTTTTTAATTGCCTTTGCTATTATTTTTTGTCCTAGAAGAGACATTTTCAAATGAATTGCTTAATGATCTAATTAATAAATCCTAAAAATTGATAAAACTTTCAAATATGAAAAAGTAGGAATAATAGTTCAATAAAAGCCTATACCCATTACTTAGATTACAAGAATTTTGCCATATTTACTGTATTTTCTTCTCTTTTCCTTATTTCTTTATTGATTTATTTTAAGGCAGATTCCAAATATAATATCAATTGAGACTTATAAACTTTTGTATTCACTTGTTAAATAAAAGAGATATTTTCTTATAGTTTCATTTTCAAAAAATTAACAATAATTTAAAAAATTAATTTCACCCAATGTGCAGTTCATAATTACATTTCTCTAACTTTTAGAGGTCTCTTTACACATTTAAAAATTTGATGGTTGTTTACCTTCAGTCTTTTTTCATATAAAGCAATCCCCTCATTAGCTTTCTCTCCCATGCCATTGACTCTTAAGCGCCCGACTGATCACCTAGATTCTGAATTTGTCTCTTCACTTGTTTTTGTTTTGTTTTCATTCATCCTTTCTTACATGTATTCACTGTAAGTGAAAGTTAGGTCTAGTGTTTAAGTAAATTCACATTCAACTGTTTTTGGCCAGACTTTTTCTAGATGATCTATGTGATTTTATCACACCACATCTGGAGGCATGATGTCAGTTTCCCCAAATATGCTGAAAGACTGAGTTTTTTTAGACGTGTCTGGTAGTGACAGCCTGATGCCTCCCACTGAGAAGCTCACTATCAAGTTGTTACTTAAAGGTGTCATTCATTGATGAAAACTGTCTAAATCGGTGACTTCATTTGGGTTACCAAATGGTGATATTCTAATGTTATCATTTCTTTGACATGTGTTAGCTGGAATTCTTCTATAAAGGCAAACTTTCTCTTCTGACTGAGTAGAACCATTCATGAATATTTCAATCCAGTATAGAATAAAACATAATTTAATATTTTTTATTTATATGGATGTTTGTTTCAATGTCTATGTTTATCTTCTGATTCAATATTTAGACTCATGATGGAGTCCTGGAGCCTTACTTTATCATGTATTCAATTACACATTAACATTAGAATTGGAAATATATATTAAAATGCTACCCAGTCTTGCCACATGGTGTTTTCCTCTAATGCTGTTTTTAGAATTGTTCTAACTTTTTTGCAAATCCATTGCTTTTCCCCTCTAAGATGCAAGGTAAAAAGCAATTATTCTTAGCTTATTTCCATAATTCTTACACAAAGGGATAGGAAAATCAGATGTATGGGTTAGATGAGCATCTGTCATTCTTCTGTTTTGCTTACCAGCTGTCTCCTTGGGAGGCAACTGTCCAGCATCTTTAAAGCACTGCTGCTCCTAAAGCTCCTCTGTTAACAGATGGTGACTTGAAGGGATCATCATTAAATGTGGATGTCAAAAATTTCTGAACATGTTGGGAAGAAATTGTTTAATTTTTTCTATTCTTAGGTGCTATCTCAGTTTAAAAAAAAAAGCATTGTAGGATAGTATTTAGGACATCTGAGGGAAAGAAGTGTGAAAAATATGTCAGACCTCTGTTCAGAGACCTGATTTTATGATCCCAGTAAGTGTTATTATTCATCCCTTCCTGGGCTACTGTCAAATTTTGAAGAACCTTCCCCATTCCTTGGTGTCACCAATATCCTTAAAAACAGGTGAATGGCAGAAAATGCATAACCTGAAATTATACTTGGGGAAACAGACTAATCCAAATTGAGGAAATTCTACAAAGTAATTGGCCTATCAATTTTAAAATTGCAAAATTCATGAAGATCAAGGGAAGTCAAAAGAACTGTTCCAAAGTAAGGGATGCTGAAGAGAAATGACAGCTAAGTGCAATGATTCAGGATCAAATCCTTTTACATAACTGGACAGCTGATAAAAATTCCAGTGAGGTCTCTTGATTAGGGATATAAGAAAATTCTTTGTACTATTCCTGCACCTTATCAGTAAGTTTGAAAATATTACAAATAACAAGTAAAAACTTAAATAAAATAATAAAAATAGATTTAAAGAAAAAAAAATCAGGTGAATGAATGTGTTTGAAATCATTCCAAGACTGCCTTGGATAAATGATATTTGAGATAGGATAATGTTTTACATGGGTGTCCTTGGGGGCTCAGATGATAAAAAATCTGCCTAAAAAATGCAGGAGACTTGAGTTTGATCCCTGGGTTGGGAAGATCCCCTGGAGAAGAGAATGGCCACCCACTCCAGTATTTGTGCCTGTAGAATTCCATGGACAGAGGAGCCTGGCAGGCTACAGTCCATGAGATCGCAGAGTTAGACATGACTGAGAGACTCACACACATACACGCACACACAATGTCTTACAAAAACTTTTAAATGCTGGGCAGCTAATTGCCAAAAGTCAAGTGAATGACTTTTTAAGAAGTTAAATGCTACCAGACCAAAAAAAGGCTTTAAAGTGAAAGTTCATGGCTATTAACAGAATTTCTTACATTTCAGGCAATGTTCTGTTCTTCCTAGTTCAAGCTCAGCAATACCAACAATTTGTGGATTTTTGAGTATGTCAGGCATATTCTTGTCTTATGGCTTTTATTTCCTGAACTTTCAATGATTCTTTTTCCAAAACATAGTTTTGTTCCAAATTTGACTTCGGGTAAATGTTACCTCTTTAGAGAAACTTTCCCTGCATCTTGTCATGGTCTGTACCGTTACCCTGCTTTACTATTCTTCCCAGCACTTGAAATTCTTGTTTATCAAATGCCTTTTCCATGAGAATGTGAGTTCCAGAAAAATGTGCTGCATTCCAAGACCTGGAACCTAGCCAGGCTGAATTGTGTTTTGGTTCTGAGTTATAGAGAATGCAGTCAAGAGAGCCTCAACTATAAGCATATGTACCGATATGTTAAAAGAATCCAAAGTGTGACTGTCAGCGGGGGAGTGGCCTCTCAGAACTTTTTCTCCATATCTATGCTGACATCTTTGGTGTGTTATTCTTTTGCCCTTATATTTTTTGACTCTTGGACATAAGATGGAAGACTCAGTTCCACACATTATGTTTTGAGTCTAGGCTGAATGAAGAGGAAAAGGGTGACACTAGCAACATTTGTCACTTTCTTGAGACAGCAGAGTTGTTCCTAAATTCCCCAGGTGACTTTTGTTTATATCTCATTGAATAGAACCATGTCAGATGGCCACTTAGCTGAAAGGGAGTCTGAAAAGTGACTACTCAAAATATCCAAATGCTGTAGCAGAGACAAACAACATGGAAGTGTCTTGGGAGTGGCCATTGGGATAGCTAGCTAATAGTCTCTACCACAACAGCCAAAAAAGTTCACCGAGTCCATGCCACGTCATGTGTGTGTGCTCAGTCATGTCCAACCCTTTGCAACCTGATGGACTGTAGCCCACCAGTCTCCTCTGTCCATGGAATTCTCCAGGCAAGAATGCTAGAGGGGGTTGCCATTTCCTACTCTGAGGGATCTTCCCAAACCACGGATCGAACCCTCTTATGTCTCTTGATTGGCAGATGGGTTCTTTACCACTAGTGCCACCTGGGAAACCCCATTTATAAGTATAAAAACTTCAACTAGAAAATACATGTAAAATGTAAAATGATGTAGTCTAGCACCTAGCACTTTACTGGAAAAAAATTCCAAAATGTATAAATAAAAATAAGTTAAAAAACCAAGCCAACAGTTACTCAGATTTACTTTTTGTGGTTTTAACTATTCTTCAGAAAATAATTTTCCGTTTGGTGTGATATGTAGGCCTTTTTAACCTCTCAACAAAAAGCTGATCATATTTTCGTGTTCCTTTTACACTTATTTTCAAAATGGGAAAAAAAAATACTTGAGTAGATTATTGGTAAGTCTCAAGATAATTCTGCTTAAAAGAACAAATGGGTTGAATGGTTTAAATTATGAAATTTTATGAGACCAATATAAAATTGTAGCCTGTCATTAGTTTTTTGTGGTTCATTAGTTACAATGCTTAGAAGCTGAATGCCACCTGGGTAAGGACATATTAGATTATTTTCTGCAGTCATGTCTATCTTGATATAGTGCTGACTCTGTTATTCTTGCATCTAATGTATTCAAGTTGGCGTGGAAGTGAAAGACATAATTCTCATTACATGTGCTAAGCCAGGCAGCGAGGGAAACAAGCCTGACTAAACGCTTGGATTTCACCCAATGGTGCAGCAAACTAATGTTGTTTCTGAAAATGAAAACTGTGTCTGTATTTGTCAGCTGGAAATGTCCAGGGCTTTAGAGAAAGTACGCAATAAATGGAAGACACTGTTCACTAAGTTAACCCCTGTGAATTCAAAGGCACTGAGATGAAGTTCTCTATGAATAATAAAGGTGCTTGTTGTTAATAACATAGAACACTTTGGTGATTTTATGCTGAAGGACACATCGTTTGACATTTTTATTTTAACTTGATGCATTCCTTGGCAGCAGCAGCTAATAAAATTAGATTATTTTTAAGTTTCTCAAAGTGTTCAAATAGCTCTTGTAGGTCAATTGTATTGCCTAAAGTTTTAAAAAATTAGTGTCTCCAAGAGTTTCAGTTATCTTTCCTCATAAACTTGGAACTTTGTTATTTAAAAAATTTCCCACTGTGTTTGTGATTAGGATTACTCTTATTGTTAGTGCTGATTTGATTTTGAATTAATCACTTCAGAATTACATATTCTATTTTCTCATGTGCTTAAAAGGTTTTCCGTCTTGTTTTTCACTATCTTGTTCCCATTCACTGAACTTATAAAGTACCTGATTGTATATTAGAATATGTGATTTTTTTTTTTTCACTCAGTTGTGCCTGATTCTTTGTGACCCCATGGACTGTAGCCTGCCAGGCTCCTCTGTCCATGGAATTTTCCAGGAAAGAGTACTGGAGTGGGTAACCATTCCATTCTTCAGGGGATCTTCCTGACCCAAGGATTGAACTTCGGTCTTTGTTAGTTTAGATGCCTCTTATTCAGTTCAGTTCAGTCGCTCAGTCGTGTCTGACTCTTTGCGACCCCATGGACTGCAGCACGCCAGGCCTCCCTGTCCATCACCAACTCCAGGAGGTCACCCAAACTCATGTCCATTGAGTTGGTGATGCCATCCAACCATCTCATCCTCTGTCATCCCCTTCTCCTCCTGCCCTCAATCTTTCCCAGCATCAGGGTCTTTTCAAATGATTCAGTTCTTCGCATCAGGGAGCCAAAGTATTGGAATTTCAGCTTCAACATCAGTCCTTCCAATGAACATTCAGGACTGATCTCCTTTAGGATGGACTGGTTGGATCTCCTTGTGGTCCAAGGGACTCTCAAAAGTCTTCTCCAACACCACATTTCAAAAGCATCAATTCTTTGGTGCTCAGCTTTGTTTATAGTCCAACTCTCACATCCATATATGACCACTGGAAAAACCATAGCCTTGACTAGATGGACCTTTGTAGGCAAAGTAATGTCTCTGCTTTTTAATATGCTGTCTAGGTTGGTCATGACTAACAATTACTCATTAGAAAAGTAGTAGGTTTTACTGACAATCTCACAATAAAGTTGACCTCCATCAAAGATTTCTTATATTTACTTAAAATTTGGAATAATGTTGCAAATGAATGTTGTGTGAGAATAATTAATAGTGTAAAGTATTCAATCCTGTCAATAGGATTAATATTTTAGCTATTTCTTCAGGGCATTTTCATCTCACATTCATTTAATAAATCTTTTCTTTTAATGTACCTGAAACTCTCTTTTCTAAATATTCTCTAATTTCATGTATAGTTATGAACATATTGAATATTTCTATGTAGAAAATGGGAAAGACACAAATATTCTTTAACATAGTTAAACAGTCCTCAGTTTTAACTTTCATGGAATATTTTAGGGTGTTCATGGAATTATCATGACTGGTTTCCCATCTACTCTGGAAGCTTCAGAGTAAGTGTATGAAGTAAATGGTTAAAGTGATCCATTACAGTGCTTTGGAGTTCATTGAAAATCAGGATGAACATAGAGTGTGTCTGACTTTCAGCTGGAGCCTTTGTTCTGGAGGGTTGAAAGGATTAATATGAATGTTTCTGTAGTAGTGTCTTTATGCAGTACTCAGGAGTCTTTTGCCAGTGGGTCTAAAAATCTCTATCTTACATGAGTTTGAGAGTGCTTATGAGTACTCAGTTTGGGCATATACTTAGTCATCTATATTCAGTCACCAACACTTACTGAGCACCTATACTCATCTCTGCTAAACCTGGCTCTCTTCTTTCTCCTGTCTAGGTTTTATTTTAGTGAATTTGTGAAGTGTTCATTTTGGGAACTTGTGGTGAATTGTGTCCGGAGTGGGATACTCGAGTCTCCCTTCTGCTCCTAACTCTGGGTGGTATGAAGGTCACAGGAAGAAACTGGTAAAAGTTACTATATATGGAATGAATATGGGTTTTGAGATCAAATACTTTTGAAGGTTTGAAGATTTTGGAGTTGCAATTCCAATTCTCATGTAAGATTTTGAAAAATATGCAGCAGCATAGAATCTACTGCATTTTTAAATACTCAAGAAAAAAATAAGGCTTAAAAAAGCCAGAATGCTAGTATCCTTCACATTTTTTCTTGTTTACAGGCTGGTTCTAGGAGCTGTTACTATAAAGCTCTTTCCTGCTGCGTCTCACCTCCGTTTCTTATTCGCATAAGGAATCTCTTCGAGCTCTGCCTCGGGGACCCGGTCATCCACTTTGCCTGTCCTTTGCAGACCCTTTGCTTCAGGTGCAGTTCTTTCCTTTTCTGCAATCTAGAATTGTCCCTTATCTCCTGAGCTCACATGAACTCAGATTTCTACTTTTCTGGCAACCCTGGTTCTGGAACAAAGACCTGAGCCTCCTCCTTGTCCTTATGGGCCCATATTAGCCACAAAATAAGCCTAGTTCAGTTCAGTTCAGTCACTCAGTTGTGTCCGACTCTCCGTGACCCCATGAATCACAGCACGCCAGGCCTCCCTGTCCATCACCAACTCCCGGAGTTCACTCAAACTCATGTCCACAGAGTCGGTGATGCCATCCAGTCATCTCATTCTCTGTCATCCCCTTCTCCTCCCGCCCCCAACCTTTCCCAGCATCAGAGTCTTTTCCAGTGAGTCAACTCGTCGCATGAGGTGGCCAAAGTATTGGAGTTTCAGCTTTAGCATCAGTCCTTCCAATGAACACCCAGGATTGATCTCCTTTAGAATGGACTGGTTGGATCTCCTCGCAGCCTCCATAGATGGACACAAATTTGAAAAATGTATTTATATATAATTTTCATGACTAAGAAAAAATAGATTTGTTCAAGTATTACTTCAACAATTGACATTAATGGTCTGATGAAGAATTTTGGCTTTACCAGCTTTTTTTGTGTGTGTACTCATTATCTTACAGTTTTGAAGAGCTTAAAGAGAAAGTTAATCTTTGTAAAATGTCTTCTCTGAGATTTTAATGTCTCTACATCAATTCCAAAGAAAGAATCTTTTAGAAAATAGCCTACCTGTACTTTGCCTGTGTGTGCCAAAGTCCATTAAAATGATATCAGGAACCCGTGTGAAGAGCCAAGTTTCCAAGGGCTTGTTGTTGTGCAGTGTGAGCCAAAACACAGCTTTTTGAAATGAAACAGATTTATTTAATAATAGGACGAACAGAACAATAGGAGTCACAGCAAGAGACAAGTGGGGAACAGGTGCCTCTGAATGGTGTAATCAGTATGCCAAATGAAGGTCGATGATGTTACTAAATCACAGCTATCAATCAATGTGGGAGCCACTATAGCATATCATACTCCTGAAGAGGAAACGACCCTGTTCACAACCCTTCTGTAGGAGGTGTTGCTTACTTGCTGCACACACTATGGCGACAAAATATTGACCTTATGGGAATTTTCTTTCCCATAAGAGTTTCCCATTTGAATTTACAGGAACTCAAAGGCAGTGCTCTATTTTAACCTAGAGGGTGAGATGGGGAGGGAGGTGGGAGAGAGGGGACATATGTACATCTATGGCTGATTCATGTTGATGTATGGTAGAAACTATCACAATATGGTAAAGTAATTATCTTCCAATTAAAAAAATGAAAAGGTCTACCATTAAAAAATATTGACTCTAATTGTCAATAGGGAGTGCTGTGTACAAGTCCTTTCATCTTTGTTTTACAACACCTTTACTCAGATATAATTTACATGCCATAAATTTATCCTTTTAAAGTGTAAAATTTAACAGTTGTTAGTTTATTACTATAGGGTTGTGCACAGACAATTTTAGAACATTTTCATTACCTCTTAACAGAAACTCTTTACCCATGTACCCAGAGTCATTCCCCATTTCCTCCCAATTCCCCAGCCCCAGGCAGCTACTCATCATCTTCTGTCTTTATAGATGGACTGTTCTAGAAGTTCCATATAGTGGAATCATATAATATGTCATCTTCTCAGGACTGGCTTCTTTAACTTATGTTTTCAAGGGTCATGAATGTTGTAGCATGAATTAGTAGTCCATTCCTTTTCATTGCCAAATAGTATTCTACTGTGTGGATAGATCACATTTTATTTATCTATGCTTCAGTTGATGAATTTGGATGTAAGTGCTGGACAAGGATGTATTCTTCCTGTAATAAAATTTTTAGAGTTGTTGTGCTACAGTTTGTATAGAGAGTGAAATGGTTGAACAAAAGAGTAGAAAAGTGGGAATCTGAGCTTGTGAAAAGGAAAAAATAATTTTTTAGAAAACTGATATTTGCTTAATTTAAAATATTCCACAATGTTAATGTGCCACAATTGGGGTCATTAAAAAATTGTATGTGTATGTTTTTCTTTCTTTTAAAAATTTTTCATTTATTCGGCTACATCAGGTCTCAGTTGCAGCACAGGGGAACGTCAAGTGGTATCAGCGTGCCACCAACGGCAGTGGTGTGCTGGACTTCATTGCCCTGCAGTAAGTGAGATCTTAGTTTCCTGACCAGGGATCAAACCTACATCCCTTGCATTGGGAGGTGGATTCTTAACCACTGACCACCAGGCAAGTCCCATTTGTCTTTCTCTTTTTGAGTGCCTAATTTTGGTTGTTCTTGAGCATCTGTAGCCCTGGGTTTGGCTTTGGAAGAATAGGAATAGATGCAAGAAGAGTGAAGATAATACCTAACTGTTCATGTTCAAAAGGAAGACTTTGCAGGATTATTGTCTTCAGAAAGGATTCTTTAAATCCATTATCTTTCGTTTTAGCTTATCACAGTCTAGGCTCAGTGGATTGCTCTAGTTGAGGTTATATGCAGGAAGTTTAGGTAGGAAGGGGAGGTGGGCAGAGCTTGTCCTTTCACACCCTGGTAGGAAAGGAAGGTTCAGGCAAGAGGGTAGTGGTGACTGGACCCAGATGTCTTAGGGAGGGAGGGGCTTAAATCTGTGAGGGAACAGCAAGGGCAGAGGGGCTCTCAGAAATACACTGCCTTTCCCTTTCTTTGTTAGGGCTTTACAGGAAGGCTATCTCTGAAGTTCCCCCACAAAACACTTGAGACACAGCCACATGAAAGTAAACTTGATAAAAAAAAAAAAGGGTTAAATAGGGTGGGGATTTGAAATATAGATTTCCCATGTGATGTGGACTCTGGAATTGTAGCCAGCCTGCCAAAGAACCCTCTGTGGAGGGGTGGCTCCGTGGACCGGGAGCCTGATGGAAGATGAGTTAGAGGGTTTGGGGCCCATAGGCAGCCAGGGATGAAGAAACACAAAGCCGTTAAGGAGGATCCGGATCTGAGATGACCAGCCATGCACTGCAGTGTCACAGTGGTTTGATGCAGTCATATGAACTGACTGCCAAGAAACTGTTTTAATATATTAAAATGAGACCAGACTTATATAAGACTGGACATTGAGCAAGTCTATCTGTCATCATTATCCATGTACATCTTTTTTGCTTACCAACAGGTATAAATAGGCTAGTCATTACAGATGAAATGAAGAAACTTTCTTTTTCTCTATACTTGAGCCTTACAGTGAGATTTAAAGTTTGTGACTCATTTACAGATATATAACTAGTGTCTGTTATTAGAATATACCATAGTTCTGCTGCTAAGCTGCTGCTGCTAAGTCACTTCAGTCGTGTCTGACTCTGTGTGACCCCATAGACGGAAGCCCACCAGGCTCCCCCTTCCCTGGGATTCTCCAGGCAAGAACACTGGAGTGGGTTGCCATTTCCTTCTCCAACCATAGTTCTGGCACTAGTTAAATCCTTCTCACCAGATGTTTTGAAATTCTGGGATGATGTAGCAAAGAAGAACCTGTCCACCTAGTTATTTTTGTCATCGTATTTTCCTAATTGTGCCTCACCATCGTCTAAAGAAACAGGTGGCTGGCTTAGCTGGCGTGCTGGGTATGAAAAGGGACTTTCAAATGACATAGCTCTCCATTCTGAGACCAACTCTTTATTTCCATAATAGCTTGAAACACTCTGAGGATACTAATTGGAATTGTTTTTTTTTTTTTAAGATTGCATCTCTGCCACGTATTATCTTTTGTCTGTTCAGGGTAAGTCTCCCTTTCACTTTGTCAGTTTTCATTAGATATCTGTTGAGTTTTGGTTGAGCAATCATATTTTTGAAACGGAGTTTACTGATTCATAGAAATACCTAGTATGGAATCTTCTTTACAAAAGACCTCTCTTGAATGGAATGAATGTCCACGGACTTTCGGCTCCATTGGTGTCATTTCGCAGGCTAATGCTTGGACACCTCACAATTTTCAAAGTAGGAGAGATTTTTTGGGGGCGATTTTAGTGGGGGTGATTGTGTTAGTTTGCTATAGCTACCATAACTAAGTCCCATGGACTGGGTGACTTCAACAGCAAAAACCTATTTTCTCACACTCCTGGAGGCTCTGAGATCAAGGTGTCAGCCAGGCTGATTTCTTCTGAGGCTCCTCCTCTTGGCTGGTGGATGGAATTCTTTCCCCTTTGTCTTCACATGGTTTTGCCTTCTATGGATGTGTCCTAATATCTTCTTATAAGGACACCAGTCATGTTGGATGAAGGGCCACCCTAACGTCTTCACTGTTACTTAATTAGTAACAGCGCCTCCAAATCCAGTTGCATTCCGAAGTACTGGAGTTAGCACTCCAACATATGAATATGAGGAAGACACTATTCAGCCCATAATACCGATCTTTAGTGAGTTTTACTCATTGGAGGAACTGTCATTCCCATTATACTCTTTGGATTCATTGAATTATTTTGGAGTTCTTGTAGGGGTGCTCTGCCTGTACTCCCAGCGCGAACACTAACACTAATAATCCTTTCCAAACAAATCTGACACTGTTTTTCGTCAGAATTTCTTGGGGCTGCAGCTGGAGATGAATGTTACAGCCCTCCTGAATGTATCAGTTTCAACAGAAAGACAACATCCCCATTCAGCCTTCTCCTGTAGATAAGCCCAGCTGTTTTGGCTTTGTAAGGCTGGGTTTGTAAATATAATTCCTTTCTCTTTCCACCTTCCAGAAATTTGTGAAAACATTGGTATATCATGTCTGTAGAAGGCATCCTTTCTTGACTTTACAGGGCCATGGATTTCTTCTTTTTTTTAAAAAATCTACTTTTACTGGTTAATTCAAGGAGAATTTGGGAGGAAAGAAGAATATGTGTGTTTCTTATGGCATTTTGAGTTTCCCTGGTGGCTTCGATGGTTAGGAATCTGCCCACAGTGCGGGAGACCTGGGACCAATCCTTGGGTAGAGAAGATCCTCTGGAGAAGGGAATGGCTACCCATTCCAGTATTCTCGCCTGGAAAATCCTGAGGACAGAGGAGCCTGGTGGGCTATAGTCCATGAGGTTGCAAAAAGTCAGACTCACTGAGTGACTTTCACTTCATTATGGTATGTCGAACCAGGTGTAAACTATACAATTTTAAGCTATTATGCTTGTATCTCTAAGTGTGATTTATATAGAAACATTGTATATGATGTTACTTAATCCTTAAAACCATTTTGAGAGTTAGCTGTGATCTGGTCTGACCTCTTTGAGGCCCGAACCCTTTACTGATGCATTAAAGATGATGACCATGATGATACTCATCACCGAGCTTTCAGGATAGAAGACTCTCTGAAAATAGTTTATTAGTCTAGTGCTAAGTTCTATAGCATTTTTAGGCCTCAGGCAACTATGCCCTCAGCATAGTTATGCCGTTACAGTGGACTGAAATGCCCATTCATCTCTTGCCAGAAATGTTTTTGCGTATAGGTCCCTAAGTTACTGGCTTATTTTCACTAGTTTGTGAAATTCCTCTCCTAAGGATTCACGTATATTAAAAAAGTTAATAAAAGTTCTGAGATTGGTTGCTGCAAGACAGTATTAAATAGAATATGTTCAAATGTTTTTTCCCTTGTACAGACAGATACGTCCCTTTCAGATGATTAAATGTATTTTTTGTGACCAATGAACAGAAGGAAAAATGCTCTACTTTAGTATTGCTTCTTAGGCTAATCAGATTTGATTCATATTGTTTTAATGTACTGGGATCTTGCAAGATTGAGGATTGTCGATGCACAGTGCAATAACGTCCTTACAATAATGCTCTTGTGCCGTTTTTGTTTCATTTGCCTCTTTTACTTCTTTTTCTATTCCCCTTTACTTTCTGATGTGTCTTTTGGGCTTGGATTAGACATCTGAATATTCAGCATGGATTTGGTGCATCAGATCTTTTTATGTGCCCAGGTCAATGATCAGCTCTGATATGTGATTAGTGTTTGCAGACTGATTCATAATCCTAGGTGAGGGAGAGAGCCTCTATATTCAGGATCATTGAATTTCATAAGAATGGAGAATTAAATGAAGGCTCAAAGCACAATATCTGTGAGATTTTAAAACCCTGAGAATTTCAAGGGAAACATACTCCATATGTGTCTTATCTGTTTATAACTTTCCTTGTCAAAATGTTTTGCTGTTAAACTCAGAAGTGCCCAGCATGTCAGTTAAGTCTTTTTAAAGTCTCCTCGTTTAATCGTGCAGTAGGAAATTGTATTTTGGCAATTTTGGCCAACATTGTATTTTGGCTCTGTCTCTTTTCTAAGTCCTCCATTCCCCAACAGTTAGTTGTTTTTAATCATCCCCAAATCAAGGGATTTAAGATACAGATTCATTTCATATTATTATTAAAAATTGTCCAATGCTATTATTGCCATATAAATAAGAAGAGACAGAGTCACCATTGTGACTTAAGAATCTTAAGGGGAAAGGAGAAATAAAATAGAAAAATAATTTTCCATTTTTTCTAAGAACTGAATTCTTCAATCTGTAGGGAAGCAGCTCTTATTGAAGTTAGGGAATCTTATTTCATGAGTGGAAACAATGTTAAAAAGACCTTTAACAATTCATGGTAAAATCAACAATAGTTTGCATATTGTGTAATTCAAAACCGATTTGTAGTAATTTGAATGGCCATCCCACCCCCTTGTTGTGTTGTTTGGTGTCAAATAAGAGGTGAACTGTAGATGAAAGTTATCCTTTTGTCATTGGGTTGCTTCTAAAAGGATTCTCTCATATCCATTGCATCTTACTGGCAATACAAATAAAGAAAATAAAAATTAGAGTTCCAGAAAACTTGTGGTCTGTTTTCAAATTTCTACTGTTCCCTCATAGCTCAGTTGGTAAAGAACCCGCCTGCAATGCGGGAGACCTGGGTTCAATCCCTGGGTTGTGAAGATCCCCTAGAGAAGGGGTTGTGAAGATCCCCTAGAGGAGGGAAAGGCTACCCACTCCAGTGTTCTGGCCTGGTGAATTCATGAACTGTATAGTCCATGGGGTCACAAAGAGTCAGACATGACTGAGTGACTTTCGCTTCACTTCACTGTAAGTTGAGTATACTCTTGATAATTTTCTTTGCATAAATATTTTAAAACTCTTTCAAGTGATATATATGAATGAGTTATATGGAACAAAAATTATTTTAAACAGATTGGATTATAGTAAAAAAGATATAATCTAATATTTTCATATATGAAGATAAAATTCTCAATAGTGTTGATAATTCTTTATCAGATGACTCTTATGAAACCTTTGAATTTTGTTTTTTATCCTCTGGAATAGTTTCTCTGTATGATTTTATTCAAAATTCAGAAAAATGGGTGTTAGGTATAAATATTTTCACTTACTATATTGTGTAAAAAAAATATATGCTCAAAAATTGCACCAGAAGAGATGGTGTCATTTCAACTAAATGAGATCTTATCATTCAGTCTCTTATTTTCAGTAAGATCACAAAGATAGTAGAACAGAATCTGATCCAGGATCCAGGCCTTACTTCTTGCTCCTGTCAGGTTTCATTTTGTCTCTGCTTTGTAACACTGGAGGCTTCCCTGGTGGCTCAGAGGTTAAAGCGTCAGCCTCCAATGCGGGAGACCCAGGTTTGATCCCTGGGTCAGGAAGATCCCTGGAGAAGGAAATGGCAACCCACTCCAGTACTCTTGCCTGGAAAATCCCACGGACAGAGAAGCCGGGTAGGCTACAATCCACAGGGTTGCAAAGAGTCGGACACGACTGAGTGACTTCACTTTCACTTCACTTTGTAACACTGGGCTTAAGCAACCTATCTGAGCCTGTGTCCTAATGTATAAAAGAGGGGGATAGAAACTTTATGCTTCACCGAGTGTTGGGAAGATTAAGTACATTCTTCAGATGTATACTGCCTGGATCATGGAGACTTTTAACAAATGGTAGCTTTTGTTATTTCATTGCTACTATTACCACTGAAGACAACCAATTTGCCCATTCAGAATGATTTCAGCAGCTGTGTTTGTATTATCATGAATGTTCTTTGGTACCTGAAAGTCACACCATTTCTTTGAGATCAAAATATCATTTTGCCTTCTTTTCAGATAATTTTTAAAAGTAATAGTTGATTATTTTTACATTGGTAGGTGGTTAAAAAAGTAACTTCCATGATAGAATCAAACCAAAGTTTTCCATTATGATGAACAGATTCAAATATAGATTGAAAGGCAGTACCATTTTTAAGAGTGTTGGGGTTGTAACCCAGAGAAATGAGCACAAGGTTTCCTTGTCAATATTGTATGAGTTCCAAGAAGTTAAGGCCTTTTCTTTCTCTCATAACCAAAGGACAATTCAAAGGGAAGTGTTAACGTGATAATTTTTCTTTTTATAAAAGCAAAGGAAAAGAAAAAAAAAATTGCTGCCAAGAGAGAAAGAATTGGAGAACTGTGACAAATCCCTCTGGGGTCCAGAGTGCTGGCACAATGACAAGAGGTTAAAGGGAAGGGAACAATGGGAGATCAGTCCTGAGCCTGAAGCTAATCGTTTGGCTTCTGAACAAAAGGGGGAAGAACCAATATTTTATAAAGGAAAGAAAGCCCAGGGAGCTGATGCACAAGTACGTTCCTTTATCCAGGAACAAAAAGTCAAAGCGAATTAATAGATGATTTACTGGAGCCTGAGTGTTGTCTGAGATAGGCTTACATAAAGAAGTTTCCTTTCCCAGATAGTTGAAATGATGTTTTAAAATGTTGCCTTTAAGAAAACATTGGATAATATATTTTCAGACTTTTGAACAGATTCTTTAATTTCCATCTTTTCCTTCACAATTATAAGTATATGGGTCTTTCTCAGCCCAAGGAGTATCTGACCAAAGCTAAAGATGTGTTGCTGTCAGGAAGCCTTGAACTTGCTGTTTCTTCCCTCAATTACATTAATAATACTCAATTATAAAGAAATAAAACCATTGTTTGAAAAGCTACATTGCCATTAACTAACATGAAATGTTCACTAGAATATTTGTTAGAAACCTGGATTCTATGGGGAAAGGTATTTTGAACGGGTCAGAGTATAAAGCAAGGAAGTATAGGTTGCATGAAAGTTGAAGAATCCCTTTCCATTCCGTCGCTCAGTCGTGTCCGACTCTATGCGACCCCGTGGACTGTAGCCTACCAGGCTTCTCCGTCCATGGGATTCTCCAGGCAGGAATACTGGAGTGGGTTACCGTTTCCTTCTCCAGGGGATCTTCCCAACCCAGGGATCGAACCCGGGTCTCCCGCATTGGAGGCAGACGCTTTAACCTCTGACCACCAGGGAAGCCCTTTAGGGGATCCCTAATGTAAAACCCTTTCCTACAAAATACTTCAGTGAATTGTTTGCTAGATTTGGACATCAGCACTGTTCAGTTGTCAATAATATGAGATATTTCCATTATACAACATTTAAGTGAAATGATTGGGAAAGGGGGGTTAGAGATGAGATTTAACTCCTTTTTACTAGGAAACTAGAAAAAGACAGTGCTGAAAATATCAGACTTTAGAATGTCCTCTTTTCTTTTTCTTTGCTCAAGATGGAGTACACATCTATTTGGTACTCAAATTTAAGTCATTAGCTTTATGGACTATTTTTTTCTTCTCTTTGTGGCCAGAACAGAGGCTATGCTGGAGCAAAGAGAAAGAGAAAGAGAAGCTCAGTCAATTCATGGCCACCTCATGCTGTACCAAGCACGGTCAGTAAACATTTGGTTAACTCATTAGGGAAAAGTAACTTAAAACTCTTAGTTGACAAAAATTGCCATTCAACTTAAGAAAAATAACCACTAGTTCCAAATAGGCACAACTCTGTAAATAGGAAGAATAGGAACCTAGGATCCTAGATGGAGCTTAGATGAACCTCAGTTCAGTTCAGTTCAGTCACTCAGTCATGTCTGACTCTTTGTGACCCCATGGACTGGAGCATGCCAGGCTTCCCTGTCTATCACCAACTCCTAGAGTTTGCTCAAACTCCTGTCCATTGAGTCGGTGATGCTACCCAACCATCTCATCCTCTGTCATCCCCTTTTCCTCCTTCCTTCAATCTTTCCCAGCATCAGGGTCTTTTCCAGTGAGTCAGTTCTTTGCATCAGGTGGCCAAAGTATTGGAGCTTCAGCTTCAGCATCAGTCCTTACAATGAATATTCAGGACTGTCTTCCTTTAGGATTGACTGGTTGGATCTCCTTGCAGTCCAAGGGACTCTCAAGGGTCTTCTCCAACACCACAGTTTGAAAGCATCAATTCTTTGGCACTCAGTTTTCTTTACAGTCCAACTCTCACATCCATAAGGCTTCCCTGGTGACTCAGATGGTAAAGTGTCTGCCTTCAACGCAGAAGAACTGGGTTTGATCCCTGGGTCAGGAAGATCCCCTGGAGAAGGAAATGGCAACCCATTCCAGTACTCTTGTCTGGAAAATTCCATGGATGGAGGAGCCTGGTGGGCTATAGTCTATGGGGTTGCAAAGAGTGGGACATGACTGAGCGAGTTCACTTTTTACATCCATACATGACCACTGGAAAAACCATAGCTTTAATTAGATGGACCTTTGCCGGCAAAGTAATGTCTGGTTTTTAATACACTGTTTAGGTTTGTCATAGCTTTTCTTTCAAGGAGGAAGCATCTTTTAATTTCATGGCTGCAGTCACCATCTGCAGTGATTTTGGAGCCCCCCAAAATAAAGTCTGTCACTGTTTCCATTGTTTCCCCATCTATTTGTCGTGAAGTGATGGGATCAGATGCCATGATTTTAGTTTTCTGAATGTTGACTTTTAAGTCAACTTTTGCACTCTCCTCTTTCACTTTCATCAAGAAGCTCTTTAGTTCTTTGCTTTCTGCCATAAGGGTGGTGTCATATTTGTATCTGAGGTTATTTTTATTTCTCCCAGAAATCTTAATTCCAGCCTGTGCTTCCTCCAGCCCAGCGTTTCTCATGATGTACTCTGCGTATAAGTTAAATAAGCAGGGTGATACTATACAGCCTTGACATACTCCTTTCCCAATTTGGAACCAGTCTGTTGTTCCATGTCCAGTTCTAACTGTTGCTTCCTGACCTGCATACAGATTTCTTGGGAGGCAGGTCAAGAGGTCTGGTATTCCCATCTCTTTCAGAATTTTCCACAGTTTGTTGTGATCCACATAGTCAAAGGCTTTGGCGTAGTCAGTAAAGCAGAAGTAGATGTTTTTCCAGAACTCTCTCACTTTTTTGATGATCCAATGGATGTTGGCAATTTGATCTCTGGTTCCTTTGCCTTTTCTAAATCCAGCTTGAACATCTGGAAGTTCATGGTTCACGTACTGTTGATGCCTGGCTTGGAGAATTTTGAGCGTGACTTTACTAGCGTGTGAAATGAGTGCAATTGTGCTGTAGTTTGAACATTCTTTGGCATTGCTTTTCTTTGGAATTGGAATGAAAACTGACCTTTGCAGTCCTGTGGCCACTGATGAGTTTTCCAAAAATGCTGGTATATTGAGTGCAGCACTTTCACAACATTATCTTTTAGGATTTGAAGCTCAACTGGAATTCCATCACCTCCGCTAGCTTTGTTCAAAGTGATGTTTCCTAAGACCCATCTAGATGAACCTAGGATCTTGATGCTACATCTACTCTGTGCAAATTGGAGTATAGCACATAATTTAATCGAGCCTCAGTTTCCCCATTTGCAATGTAAATTGAATGAAGTGTTCTTCGGGATCGCTTTGAACTCTAAAATTTTGATTTTATTTTTCATGTTCAAAATGTTGGAAAGTGATTTTCATAAATAAGTTACAAACAAGGTACTGTGAAATTTCACAAGTGGAAATTGCTTCTAACTTCAAACTTCATGGAAAAACCTATAGATATATTTACATATGGAAGTGAAGAAATGCCTTTTGGTCAGAGGAAATGGCAAAGATAGGAAGCAGAAAATGGTGAGGCTATTACAGAGAACAGTGGTTAAACTTTTTAAAAGATTCATCACTTTTTCTTTCTTTTTTTAAGTTTCCTTCATTTTTTTTGAATTGAAAAATAATTGCTTTACGATGTTCAGCCATACAAAAATGCTAATCAGTTATAATTATCTATATATATATCTCCTTTCCCTTGTGAGCCTCCCTTCTCCTTCCAGTCCCACCCCTCCCCCTCCAGGTTGTCACAGAGTGCCAGGCTAGGCTCCTGGTGTTAAAGAGCAGCTTCCCACTAGCTAGCTGTCTTACACATGATATTGTATGTGTGTTGATGCTGCCTACTGTCTCAATTTGTCCTACCATCTCCTGGCCCTGCTGTGTCCAAAAGTCCACTCCTACATCTGCATCTCCATTCTTTCCCTTCAAATAGGTTCATTAGTGCTGTGTTTCTAGGTTCCATATATATGCATTAATGTACGAGATCTGTTTTTCTGACTTACTTCACTCTGTAAAACGGCTCTAGGTTCATTGACCTCACTGCAACTGACTCAAATCCATTCTTTTTTATGACTGAGTAATATTTTATTGTGTGTATGTACCGCATCTCCTTTATTTATCTGTTGATGGACATCTAAGTTGCTTCCATGTCCTGGCTACTGTAAATGCTGCAAAGAACATTGGGGTACATGTGTCTTTTTTAATTGTGTTTTTCTCAGGGTGTATGTCTAGTAGTGGGGTTGCTAGGTCATATGGAAGTTTTATGCCTAGTTTTTAAAGGCATCTCCCTGCTGTTTCCCATAGTGACTGTATCAACTTACATTCCAACCAACTGTACAGGAGGTTCCCTTTCCTCCACATCCTCTCCAGCATGTATTGTTTGTAGACTTTTTGATGATGGCCATTCTGATTGATATGAGGTGATACTTCACTGTAGTTTTGATTTGCATTTCTCTAATAATGAGTGATGTTGATCATCTTTTCATGTGTTTATTGGCCATCTGTATGACTTGTATTTTGGACATGTCCTGTATTTGGAGAAATGTCTGTTTAGGTCTTCTGCCCATTTTTTTGAGTGAATTGTTTGTTTTTCTAGTAGTGAGCTCCCTTTTCTCTTCTTTATAAAAAAAGGAAAAATAAACACAACTAAAACTCTCTAATAAAAGGTCCCAAGTAAATAAGAACCAAAGATTAAAGTAAAAGGATTTTATTTCTGATATGCAAAAAGAAGCTCACTGAAGAAAATTTGTACAACGCAAAAAATTTAAGGGAGAAAACAAAACATATGTAATTCCAACATGCAGAGATAATCACTGTTAATATTCTGATATTTTGGTATACTTCCTTCTAATCTTTATTTTATGCATAAATATGCATATATTTGTATAATTATGCTCCCATTCTACACATTATTTCATTATCTGTTTCAGAACATAATATATCATATAGATTGCTCCCACTTGACTCATTTTTGGTGTAGTTTAATTCTATACTTCTCAGTCTGCTTTGTCAGGGATCGGCTTTGTCCTTCAGTTCAGTTCAGTTCAGTTCAGTTCAGTCGCTCAGTCCTGTCCGACTCTTTGCGACCCCATGAATCACAGCATGCCGGGCCTCCCTGTCCATCACCAACTCCCGGAGTTCACTCAAACTCATGTCCACAGAGTCGGTGATGCCATCCAGCCATCTCATTCTCTGTCGTCCCCTTCTCCTCCCGCCCCCAAACTTTCCCAGCATCAGAGTCTTTTCCAGTGAGTCAACTCATCGCATGAGGTGGCCAAAGTATTGGAGTTTCAGCTTTAGCATCAGTCCTTCCAATGAACACCCAGGATTGATCTCTTTTAGAATGGACTGGTTGGATCTCCTTGCAGTCCAAGGGACTCTCAAGATTCTTCTCCAGCACCACAGTTCAAAAGCATCAATTCTTCGACGATCAACCTTCTTCACAGTCCAACTCTCGCATCCATACATGACCATGGGAAAAATCATAGCCTTGACTAGATGGACCTTGGTTGGCAAAGTAATGTCTCTGGTTTTTAATATACTATCAAGGTTGGTCATAACTTTCCTTCCAAGGAGTAAGCGTCTTTTAATTTCATGGCTGCAATCAGCATCCGCAGTGATTTTGGAGCCCAAAAAAAGAAAGTCTGACACTGTTTCCATTGTTTTTCCATCTATTTCCCATGAAGTGATGGGACCAGATGCTATGATCTTTGTTTTCCTAATGTTGAGCTTCAAGCCAACCTTTTCACTCTCCTCTTTCACTTTCATCAAGAGGCTTTTGAGTTCCTCTTCACTTTCTGCCATAAGGGTGGTGTCATCTGCATATCTGAGGTTATTGATATTTCTCCCGGCAATCTTGATTCCAGCTTGTGCTCTCTCCAGCCCAGCGTTCTTCATGATGTACTCTGCATATAAGTTAAATAAGCAGGGTGACAATATACAGCCTTGACGTACTCCTTTTCCTATTTGGAACCAGTCTGTTGTTCCATGTACAGTTCTGACTGTTGCTTCCTGACCTGCATACAGGTTTCTCAAGAGGCAGGTCAGGTGGTCTGATATTCCTATCTCTTTCAGAATTTTCCACAGTTTCTTGTGATCCACACAGTCAAAGGCTTTGGCATAGTCAATGAAGCAGAAATAGATGTTTTTCTGGAACTCTCTTGCTTTCTGTATGATCCAGCGGATGTTGGCTTTGTCCTTAATGGTACTCTAATGGGTCTCTGGAGTAAACGGATGCTGAGGTTTGGTCATAATAGGACTATTTATTAAGATATGGTGGGTACTTTCCATCCCAGAGAATCTATTCATTTGGCATGGCACTCTAGGTTCCTGGGGAGCAAGAATGAATCTTGGGAACCATTGGGGCACAGTATTGGACTTGAAGTAAGTGCTTGTGTTTGCTGAACTACACTTTTAGTGTAAATGGTTCTTTTAGAGGAGGGCCAAAGGCAGACTTGTCTTTCTTGCGGGAGACTAAAGGAAACTTCTGTGCATTTGGCAATTCCTGATCAAAGGCAGCGTTTCTGTACTTTCTGGTGTTTTCCTGTATGTAGTACAGTACATCAGTAGAAATCTATTTTAATGTGTACTAGTAAACATATAACTCAAACATCAACTTTGTGATTCCAAGCATCTTACCACTTAGATAAAAGCTAAATTCAACTTAAGGAAAAATGTTAAGTAAATAATAAGACACAAGAGTTATGAGGATAGGGTAAAAATTGTGGAGGTTGAAATGGAATGACAAATGTTTGGAAACATAGCTCAGCCAGATGTCCTGGATTAGGCAAGGGTATGAATACTTTTCCTACTTTCTTTGCTACTTCCTTTCACATGAGAGGAGATACTTACCATCTGTATGTGTATTATTTCAGATTAAAAATATTCTTTGCATTCCCGGTTACTCTCTTACTGCTGTTGAGCAGATCTGAAAGGGTCTTTTCCAATCTCCTCTGAGAACATCAGTTATTGTCAACATCTTATCAACAGCACCATTTGCTGTTATCTGTATTATTTTTGTTGTTGTTGTTAATTATGACGTTGTAATTGCTTTTGTATCTCCATCAAGAATTGTCAAGTGTTCTATGGGAACGCTGTTTTTATAGTAGTTGAAAACATTTAGTAATATATTTATAGCCATAGAATCTAATTCAGGCTCTGTGTAACTAGCTATGAGACTGGAGATAGGGAGTTCTGTTATTGACAAAATGAAGTAGATTATCTCTCTTGGGCCTTCCCTGGTGGCTCAGTGGTAAGGAATCTGCTTGCCAGCACAGAATACTTGGGTTCTGTCCCTGGGTCAGAAGATCCCCTGGAGAAGGGAATGGCAACCCACTCAAATATTCTTGCCTGGGAAATCCTATGGAGGGGCAGGCTACAGTCCATGGGGTCGCAAGAGAGTCAGACACGATTTAGCAACTAAACAACAACAGAAACAACAACTTGAGTTGCTTATAACTCTACAATACTGTTTTGTTCCTGTATTTCTGACCTCTGTGTTTAAGTATATTTCAGAGTTAAGGCCTTCCTCCTTTGTACTCTATGGTCTGTTGTGCTGGGCTGCTCAGAGTTCCCAGAAGTCACCACGATCTGTGCGATTTCCGTTTTGCTCCATCTCTCCTGTTTTTGAGTATTAGGTTGAAATTCCATGAAAATAGAGCATTTGTGTCAGATTTGAGAATCGCCCTGTCCATTCTGTGCTATGAAAAATTCATTCTTAAACCCTGATATAAATAGTAATCAAGACGAAAGTTAATAATTCCCTAGGAGGAATCTCTCAATGTCCACACTTTGGAGTTCGGGAGTCCAAAATTCTTTCTATGAAACTTCGTATTAGTCAGTGTGATTTTTGTATGCAGAGACTATTATTCAGAAGTTTAAGCTTGACTTAGAAATTCATAATGTATGTATGTGCTCAGTTGTCTCTTACTCTTTGCATCCCCTGGACAGGAGCCCGCCAGGCTCCTCTAGAATTTCCCAGGCAAGAGTACTGGAGTGGGTTGCCATTTCCTACTCCAAAAAATTAACAAAACTTAGTTCTTTGTTAGACTTTTAAGTTTAGTTTGCATATCTTATTCATTTGGTTTATAAGCTTAGAAGATGTTAATCCACATGTAAAGAGCCTTTGGTCAATATTTGTCCTAATTTAGTTAAGCACACTCAGATATTGTAAAGTACCTATATATATTTAACATACTTTATAACTTTATATATGTTCCTTTGACCTAATAAATCTTCCCAAATACTGACCAGTTTTTTGTAACTCTAAAAAGTTAAATTTAGAAATATGGTGAACATAGATGTTCAAAGCTTTTTATAAAGTTAGTTATATAGCAACTTAAAAAATTAGTCTGAATCAATCATCCAATTATATATTTTAAGTTGGAATCACAAGGCTGTCACTCTAATAATTCTAAATCTTGTAAATATTGCAAGTACAGAAAATACAAATATGGACAGACTCCTTTCTAACACAAGAATTTAACATCATAATTTTGATTTTCTCAAACATTTGAGTTGTGTTGATGGAGAAGACTTTTGTGAGTTCCTTGGACAGAAAGGAGATCAAACCAGTTAGTCTTGAAGGAGATCAACCCTGAATGTTCATTGGAAGGACCGATGCTGAAGCTGAAAGCTCCAATACTTTGGCTACCTGATGTGAAGAACTGGCTCTTTGGCAAAGACCCTGATGCTGGGAAAGATTGAAGGCAGGAGGAGAAGCAGGCAACAAAGGATGAGATGGTTGGATGGCATCACTGATTCAATAGATATGAGTTTAAGCAAGCTCCAGGAGATAGTGAAGGACAGGGAATCTGGTGTGCTGTAGTCTATGGGGTCGCAAAGAGTCAGATAGGACTTAGCGACTAAACAACAAACAACAACAAAACATTGCCATACTTAAATTTTCTTGGGGCTGAAAAATGTGAACTCCTTAAATCAGTTGTTACCATCACAGTTAACTGAGGTTACTTTGACCAGACATTTTTGTCTACTCACTGTTCAGTTTTCAGTTGGAGAAATGGGAACCACTGAGCCACTTTGAAAGTGAAAGTGTTAGTTGGTCAGTTGTGCCCATTCTTTGCGACCTGATGGACTGTAGCCCACCAAACTCTTCTGTCCACGGAATTCTCCAGGCAAGAATACTGGAGTGGGTAGCCGTTCCTTTCTCCAGAGGATCTTCCTTACCTAGGGATTGAATCTGGGGCTCTTGCATTGCAGACAGATTCTTTACCATCTGAGCCACAAGGGAAGCCCTGTTGATAGTTGCTAAATCAATAACTCAGTGACTCAAGCAGGATGCGCATATAGCTCATGTCCATGAACTTGTGTTTTACAGGTTGCTTAATTCTTTGGTGTGTTCAGAGAAGTCTACAAGTTTTCTTTCATCAGCATAATCACTTGATAGATTTTACATTTCTTTATCTTCTATGATAAGTACATATCTTTCCCTTCTAACTCACTTTTGAACTTAATGAGATTCTAAGGTATAAAGTATCTTTTCTGAGTAAACTTCAGTTCAGTTCAGTTCAGTTCAGTTGCTCAGTTGTGTCCGACTCTTTGCGGCCCCATGAATCACAGCACGCCAGGCCTCCCTGTCCATCACCAACTCCCGGAATTCACTCAAACTCACGTCCATCCAGTCAGTGATGCCATCCAGCCATCTCATTCTCTGTCGTCCCCTTCTCCTCCTGCCCCCAATCCCTCCCAGCATCAGAGTCTTTTCCAGTCAGTCAACACTTCGCATGAGGTGGTCAAAGTATTGGAGTTTCAGCTTTAGCATCAGTCCTTCCAATGAACACCCAGGATTGATCTCCTTTAGGATGGACTGGTTGGATCTCCTTGCAGTCCAAGGGACTCTCAAGAGTCTTCTCCAACACCACAGTTCAAAAGCATCAATTCTTTGGCAATCAGCTTTGTTCACAGTCCAACTCTCACATCCATACATGACCATGGGAAAGACCATAGCCTTGACTAGATGGACCTTGGTTGGCAAAGTAATGTCTCTGCTTTTTAATATGCCATCTAGGTTGGGCATAAATTTTCTTCCAAGGAGTAGGCGTCTTTTAATTTCATGGCTGCAATCAGCATCTGCAGTTATTTTGGAGCCCAAAAAAATAAAGTCTGACACTGTTTCCACGGTTTCCCAAACTATTTCTTAGAGAGATTTAAATCTGATGAAAGCTTAGAATCTTCATTTTTCCTATTTCTAGCTGCTCAGAAATATTAAAATGACATCTGGTTGACAGTGGATGTTTCTCATGCTTTTATTTGTCTTGCAGTCCTAATGTAGGAGATCTGTGACTGGAAAGGAAAGCTCTGGCCTGGGTTTTGAAGACCCTCCCTGACTTAGTTAAATGGCCTTTAGTTTGTTCCTACTCAGGGTCAGACGGGATTAATACTGAATGCTGAGTTCATTCTAATGACCCAGGAATTCAGACACCTTTAATTCTTCTCAGATGTAGTATAGAATTCAGACCAGGTCTAGACTGAATACTGGGAGTAGGAGAAAAATGTGATTGGGAGGAAGAGGCTCCGGACTAATAATATCTCTCCTCTCACTTCAAACTTAAGCTCTGTAGGACCATGTTGTCTAGCTGAGTTGTTGGTCCTATGCCAGGGCAATTAGGCACTCACATTCTCCATTTTTTTTTAGAATACGCTAAGTAGGAAAAAAATGTCAAAATAATAAACAATTTTGTATATTTCCCAGATACTTCTTGATTCTTGGTAAATGATGAAGAGGATTATAAAGCTTTGTTTTGGGAGTGGAGTTTTGCAGGAGAATGGATACATGTATATGTAAGGCTGAGTCCCTTTGCTGTCCACCTGACACTATCACAACATTGTTAACTGGATATACTTCAATATAAAATAAAAAGTTTTTTAAATAAAATGTTTTGCTCCAACAAGAATAAATTGTTATTTACACACTAAGATGCTGTTTTTGGA
The DNA here is from genome assembly GCF_049115385.1 of Moschus berezovskii. NCBI lineage: Eukaryota > Metazoa > Chordata > Mammalia > Artiodactyla > Moschidae > Moschus > Moschus berezovskii. The sequence continues at coordinate 126,151,855 of NC_142461.1, forward strand.
TGTTGATGAGGGCTAAGTTTAGTTACTTTTTTTAAATTAATTTTTTAATTGCAGGATAATTGCTTTACAGAATATTGTTGTTTTCTGTCAAACCGCAACATGAATCAGCCATAGGTATACAACTTTTTGTCCAGAGTAACTTTTCTTCTTTCTTACAGTTTGTATTCTTTATTTTGTGCCCTTATATTCCTTGCTTTCTTTTAAGTTGATAAGAAGCTATTTTCAGAAGTCACCTTGAAAAATTTGTCTTTTCTAATGTGGGGCTATCTAACACTCCACTCCACCCAACCCCTCACCTTAAGAGAAAGCATTTTTTTGGTGTTTTACTTAACAGATTTGATGTCTTTGAGTTTACATTTCATAAGCACAGGGAAAATAGGATAAATCTAAATGAAGTCTCAGCTGCAGTGAACACATTTATGACTATCCTCTAAATGTGGATAACATTTTGTTCTAATAACAGGTGAGGCCTCATTTCAAGGGCACTCTCTGGGTAAGGCAGATTCTTCAATTCCTCTGTGTTTTGTTGAAGCTCATTATGTGTCTGAATGACTAAAGGGAGACTGGATGTGTTTATATTCCTCAATGGCTGTCAGTTGTAATCAAGTTCAAGTAGCAAACAAAGCTCAAAGTGAATGAACACAAGGGTGTCATCTATCAGTGGCATCTTCATTTTTGAGCTATTGTGCCATTCATGTTAAAGGCAACAGACAGTCTCTGTGGTAAGCAAACACTGCATATCTCAGTTTAGTTCATTCAGATTATTGTGGGTATGTCATTAACATAGGAGTGACCTGGAAGTGAGCCAGTTTCTCTGTTCTGTATCTAAAAATGGATCACTGTCCTGCTGAGAATGCTGTGAAACCAATGCAGAAAATCATTTATTATGGAAGGATACAGTTCTAAAGGCTGAAATCCTCTATTTAGATATTAGAGCAAAAATGATTGAGGACTTGTTTGCAAAGTTTCTTTGATTGAATGACTAGTTTTTTTCCTCTGGTCTCTTTTTAAATAAATGATAGCCTACCCATTTTTGGGTGAATGTATTATTATAATTGACATCAATAAGAATCAAAAGTTAACATAAATAACCTTTTTTTTTTTTCCAGGAAAGACTCTTAGCTGTAAAAAACTGACTGAGTCAAATAACTCAAGTGAAAATTATTCACTGAAAAATACTAAGAGCTTGTGGAACCTGAGAAGAGTAAACAAGCCGAATTGAGTTTCTAAACCTGAGGTCAAGAGATGAGCTTCCTTGTTCTGTCTTTCCTTCTCTCTGCATGTTTTTTCTCTTCTCTTCTCTCTGAGTTGACTTTCTGTGCTTCTTCATCTTGCACAGGGACCCATATGGCCATCTCAGGTATGATTTTTCATGATCTGTTAGCTCCGGTGCTTGTATCAGGCAGGCTTGATTGAGTTCCAGTGCCTCAATTCCAAAATCCATACAGATGAATCTGATCGATTATTAGTAATACACTGGCTTGACTTAGCTCAGTGTCCCCTCCCTGACTAATCAGACACAGTCAAGAATGATGAACGATCGTCATGTAGACTTGAGTGTGTTAGCTGTAGTTGGAACAGGCAATAATAAGCAACCTGCTAAGTCTACAGGGACTTCCTTAGTGGTTCAGATGATAAAAAAATATGCCTGCAATGCAGGAAATTGAGGTTCAATCCCTGGGTCAGGAAGATCCCCTGGAGAAGGGAATGGCTACGCACTCCAGTATTCTTGCCTGGAGAATTCCACGGACAGAAGAGCCTGAAGGGCTACACTCTGTGGGGTTGCAAAAGAGTTGACATGACTTAGTGACGAATACATTTCTAGTCTGTATGGTGTGTCTAAATCAGTGACCTGAAAACTTTTCCACCATGACCACAGGAAGAAATACATTCTTTTCCCATTTCATTGCAGCATTCATCTGTGTGTTGATTTTTGAAGCAATACTTCTAATTATAGGTGATATACTCAAGTATTTCCTTCTTGGTTTCTTTCCATCCCAGTTCATCCCATTAAATAAAGACCCGCTGCTCTTGTCTCACAAGATTGATTTCATGTTCCACTAATGAGTTGTAGCTTTAGTTTCAAAAGCACTGGTCTGTATTTTTCTTTATATTGCTTCCCTTTGTAACCATTATTATAGTTATAAGTGGCTCCCCTATTATATTTTGTAATTTCCTTTGTAGGAGAGATCACACTTAAACTGCCTCCCTTGTTAAACTGCAATCCATATTAAAGCAGAGACTGTGTCTGTCTTGTTTTTACTGCATTCCCAGCACCTAACAGAGTTCCTGGCACATAGTAGATGCTCAATTGAGTAAATATTGATGAATGAGTAAATGAAGATCCAAACAGATGGCACCCTTAATGGGCTCACCTGGTTCTTTGCAAGAAGGAGATTCAGATACATATAAAACTGGCTACTCTGGTATAGCCCTGCTGATGGAAAAAGCAGATAGAAAGGCCCAGCAGGAGACTCAGTGGAGCAAGGAGGGCAGGCCAAAGAGCAAGGTTTCCGTATCATCACCGACTGCTGTCTGAAAGCAATCCACCAGGGAAAATGTACTGTCATAGGGGAAGAATCAGTTTCAAGCCTGAGCTCAGACCTCGGTTCATCTCACATTCATTCCACAAAACTGCAATGCCTTTTTGGTTGGCTTTTCAAAATTTCAGTTTTGGTATTTTCATTTTATCTTTATAGCTCATGATAGAAGCAGAGAAAGAACCACATAATATCTTGATTTAAAAAAAAACACGCCACATTATCTGTTTTCCAAGGAGACAAAGACATCTGGTTGGGAGATGGATTGCACACAGAGCTCCATTCCCTTTCTTTTTGTGAGCCTTCTCTTGGCAATCACTGACTCCCATCACATCAAGATTCATTTAACTCACTTCTGCGATTTATGGCTTCTACTTGTCTCTAGCAGTTGTTTGAAAAACTACTTATTATAAATGGCTATTTTTAATGGCGTTTCATATTTTCTTTTCCCATTTGCCAAGATCTTAATCTGCAGGACAATTGAACAATTACAGTGGTTTCATTTATAGACCTACTAAATGATCTGGGGGTACAAAGCTGTATTTACATACAAAGCAATTCACAGACTGATAAGTTTTCTATCATAGCTCACTGGCATCTGCAAAGCAGGATTGAGAATTCTATTATTTTAACTCTCAGCCAGTTCAATATGCTCTAAATATTAATTTACAAGGTGAGAATCCTACATTTTTCTAAATAGTCAACTCACTATTGCATTAAAACTGTCAAAGTACAACTTTATACATATGATCTAATGCATAGGTTTATCATCTATATGTAATTACAACTCTTTTAGGAAAGAGAATCTAAATCTTAGGCCGGTGTTTCTGAACTCGTTTTTTGTATGATGTATGAACTTGCAGGGCACAGGAGAGGGAGGAGGGAGTTTCCTTCTGTCATTTACAGTCACTCCAGCTTTAATCAAATAAGCATGGAGAGTCCATGGGACAGGTATGAGTTTTGTCTACGGAACCTGAGTGAGTGAAGCTCAAGACTTGTGGGGAAAAACCCTGCTCTTTTGGTTCAGTCCCATTTGGTTCCTTGAAGACAGCGGCTCTACACACTTCGTGCCAAGCTTAGGATGGGAATGTTGGGGGCTGGGATTCTTGGTCTCTTTCATTTGAGACCTTACCAATTCTCCTGGCACTCTGTGGGAGTGGGGTTCTGGTTTCTGCTCTGTAGTAATCCATAAAACTCAATCTCTCCTCAGGCCCATTGGAGAAAAATAAGTACATGTTAGTATTTGTCATTCAGGATATATTTTAAGAAGTTAATAACTATACACGCATACACACACAATGATACTATTCTCTTAATAATTTGTCTTTAAAGGTCTGCTTAGCTAATGAGTTTTTTTATGTTCAAGAATTATTTATTGATTATACAAAACATGCGTTTGATATAGAAATCATGTAAAATGTTATATTCTAATACGTTAGGGTGGGATGATTTGGGAGAATGGCATTGAAACATGTATATTATCATATGTGAAATGAATCGCAGTCCAAGTTTGATGTATGATACAGGATGCTCAGGGCTGGTGTACTGGGATGAACCAGAGGGATGGGATGGGGAGGGAGGTGGGAACGGGGTTCAAGATGGGGAACATATGTACACCCGGGGCAGATTCATGTCAATGTATGGCAAAACCAATACAATAATGTAAAGTAATTAGCCTCCAATTAAAATAAATAAATTTAAAAATAAAAAAAGAAAAGCAAACAAACAAACAAAAATAATATCTTCTAATAATATTATGCTTTATTTTGAAAACAGCTACCCCTTAGAGATAGATACAAAAATATATATATAGAAAATGATCTGCTGTATGGAACTGGCTTCAAAAATGATTGGGAATACAGGGTTATACATGAGACACACACACATGGCTATGTTGCTAATAATCTCTTTTCCTCTATATATGTTTGAAATTTTCCTAATAAAAGTAAAATATGTATATATTGTAAATACATGTCTTTCTACCCTCCACTCCCACACCCACAGGGAAAACTGGTGGGAATGTGATGCAAATCTCATAGTCATGGAAGGCTGCCAATATATGTCATGCAGTGTAAATGCGGGGCCCTTATGCCCTAAGTTGTCACACCTCCCAATCACTTAGTGGCACTAAAGCGCATGCATTTACTTCCAGGAGTGTTTAGCACATGTTTCTATTCATTTCCTCATCATTAAATCTCGATTGCAACAGCACCGGGTGCCACAGGCTGAGAATCAGGTGAAGCTTCCTATGAAAATAAATGCAGAAATTCCCAGTTGTGTCTATTCTAATAAAAGCAAAGGAAACATTTAATTACTTATTTTCTTTTAGGAAATAAGTCATTGACAGGATTATAGCCTGCTGTCCAACATGCCTAAAATTATTTAGGTACAAAGCAAAGCTAGGTTTTCCCCCCCAGCTAACTCCACAGGAATTTGCCCATACTGCTCTTTTTGATGCTGCTTTTAATTGCACTAGAGTTTACTCCATATCACCTAATGATTCTCTCAGGGACCCCCTAGACTGACCATATACAGAACTACAAACATTTATATAATGCAGTTGAATATATGATATATAAAATTTATTTTATTTTTTCTAGTTGTAAAAATTTTATATTTGAAGACACGTTTACTAAAAGGTATTTCATTTATAAAGCTTTAAACTTTCCTTAGTTTATCAGAAGGTTTTGTTTCATATTTAACATTTATTAATAGATAAATGATTTTCCAAGTAGACATTTTCATCTGAAATATCATAGGAATTGGGAATTGTAAAGAGGAAACTTTTTATATTCTTTCACATTTTGGGTTTTTCACTTGCTTTTTCTTTGTCTGAAGCCCTGTCCTCACCTCTCCTTGGCTAGGGGAGGAATTTTTGTCCCTTTTTCAAGGGTTAGCACTGTTCTGATCTCCTGCTTTTTTATGTCACCCCCACAGAACGATGACTTCTCATTCAGGATATCTCTGCTACCGTTCTTTTCTTTTTAAAGGTTACTAATTTTTCAAATAATTAATTAGTTAAGTATTTTATCGGCTGTGCTGGGTCTTCGCTGGTGCATAGGCTTATCTCTAGTTGTGGAGAACGGGGCTAGTCTCCAGTTGGGGGTGCGTGGCTTCTCACTGCAGTGACTTCTCTTGTGGAAGCAGGGCTCTAGGGCACAGGCTCAGCAGTTGGGCTGCACTGGATTAGTCGCTCCATGGCACGTGGGGTCCTCCCAGCCCGGGGATCGATCCTACAGGTCTCTTGCATTGGCAGGTGGAGTCTTCTCCACTGAGCCACCAGGAAGGCCTGTCTACTGTTGTCACTTCACTGTAAGAGCATATGTCACTGCTGTCCTTACCTCAATGAAAATTTTGCATTTTCCTATTAGATTATAAGCTTGCGGACAGCAGATAATATTTATTAAATCATTGGGCTGAGTTGTGTGATAATCTCTCCATTATTTCAACACAAAGCTGCTGAAATAACGGAGACATTTCATGTAACAAATACCAAAAAGTAAGAAAATGTCAGATTTGAGAGAAATGTTGAGTGAAAAATGACCTTTCCCCCCAAATAATCACTAAATATAACTTGATTTTTGGGAAAGATAAGATCATCTTGAAAAGAATAATTGACAAGAACATTTGTCCTTCATTGTCACATCCAGTTGGAAAACTGCATCTAATAGTTTATATTCAATAGAAAACTTGAACTCTTTCAAGGATAAGTTGATTTTCTTCTTTGCAACAAGATACAAGTTACTTTAGTACTTCATAATAGAATAGAAGAATGATTCAAGTTCGCTACATGAAAAATACGCGAGGAGAGAAAAAGGTTTTACAGATAAAGCACAATCCTACACTAAGCCAGAGGGCTCGCTAGACACTGTTGCTGGGCAAAGAGTAATGTGCTGCTTGAATTGAATGCAGTGTAGCTGAGGAGTTCCCGTGGCATCACAAACAACAAAACAAGTTCAAGTCATTCCCATGAATTTGTAATTGAATTTTTCAGGATGCAATTTAATGTAGGAAAGGAAACAAGGATAAAATGGTCCAAATAAATTTCAGCTTTTGAGCGAGAAAAATTCTGTTCCGTTCTGTCGCTCAGTCGTATCCGACTCTGCGACCCGGTGGACTGTAGCCTACCAGGCTTCTCCGTCCATGGGATTCTCCAGGCAGGAATACTGGAGTGGGTTACCTTTTCCTTCTCCAGGGGATCTTCCTGACCCAGAGATCGAACCCGGGTCTTCTGCATTGGAGGCAGACGCTTTAACCTCTGAGCCACCAGGGAAATGAGAAAAATTAGTAGAGATTAAGTATTAATAGAGAGTAGTTTTCAAGCATCTTGAGATAGCAAAACTCCTCACTCATCTAATTTAATGGTGAAAAACGTATAGTACCAGCTTGGGGAAAAGGACTAGCCAGCAGGGAGGAGATGGGACAAATTTTACATTTTAAATGAGAAAAAAGAATGATATTGCTGAAAATTGATAAGTGTGTATCTTTTTTTTTTTTTTTTTTTTGCTTTTTTTGTGAAGACTACTAGATTGAAGCTTTAGGAAAAATAACTGCAAAGACCTGATTGTAGGTAGAGAGCAATAGAAACCTCCAGTTCCTAATCTGGAGACTCTATTAAAGTGTATTCAATTTTGCTACATGTTATTCAGCATCAGGTTGAATATTTATAAATTTGCTGACTTGTGAACTTCTTCTACCAAAACATGAGCTGAGAGTGCTGTGAGTACAGCGAGTCTATCTGTGTGAATCAGTTCAGTTCAGTTCAGTCGCTCAGTCGTGTTCGACTCTCCGCGACCCCATGAATCACAGCACGCCAGGCCTCCCTGTCCATCACCAACTCCCGGAGTACACTCAAACTCATGTCCACAGAGTGAATAACCTTTAGATTTTTCCAATGTCAAATTTCAGAGTTTGTTGTGGTGTCCAGAGTATGGGTTGTACTGTTTTCTCTCATTATGTCACATTACAGGGCAGAGAAAAACATGTTCAAGTGAGACTCATTCGAGCTCCATTAGCACTACAACATCGACAGCTCTCTAGTGGACCGTCAAGGTTTTGGATGGGGGTTGCCTGACATTTTTTGCTGAGTGCTGGGTGAGACTTTTTCCCGAGATTTCCAGAGCTTTCTGAGCTCTCAATTACCAGCATCTTTCTTTGGAGTTTAGAATTAGCGTCGTTTCCAAATACAACCAGCAGGTGGAGCAATTTACTTTATTTATACTCCAACTCATATAAACAGGCATTTGACTATTGTCTATTTATCTATCCAAACTTAACTGTGTGTTTCAAAACTTTTCTTCACATATTTGGAAACAATATATTACACGTAATCGATTTCATTTTAGAAAAGCAACATTCGTTTGTGAGGGTCGTAATCTGGACTTGCATATTTATTTATTTTAGACGTGTGTAACAGGAAGACAGGAGAGGAGAATGCTCATTATGGCAAGAAGTACACCACTTCTTTTTCATCAGTTTCCCTCTGCAATTCATAATCACATATTCTGCAAGATGCGAGTGGAACTGGTTTTGATGTACCCATGGAATTCAGCAATTCCTAGCTATAAATTTGACAGTCCTTTAATAACAAACTTTAAAATTCTGATTTGGGTAACGGACTCCAACAGAGCTTTCAAGCTGAAATTTATGGAATCATTTCAGTGATTAGACTATTCATCCTATCTCTTGTCAATAGAAGATGGTTTCCTGTAGGAGATAACTAATAACTTTATAGAATTTGGGGATGTAATAGAATGATATTGTTCCCTGGAGGTCACACTTGCCAACCAAACGGTAATAACTTTTATTACAAGCCTGAAATAGTCTATAAATGTTTCATTAAATCCTTAAAAATGTGAAGTTATTAATTCTACACCCTCTTTTTGATTTCTGGCTACCACACTGAGACAGATGTGTTATGCCTGGGAATCTGGAAAGTGCTATTGTGCTTAATTTATCACCTGTAATATTTCCTAGTGGGATTATCTGAATACATGTGGGTTTTAGTAAGCTTCTTCTCAGAAAATTTCATTATTACTTTAAATGCTAGGCTCCGCATCTAAGTTCTGCCTTAATCTTCCCCTCTCTCCCAACGTGTACCTACAGATTTTCCTTGCTTAAGGCAGCAGGTGAAGTGGGGAGGGAAGATATTACGTTTTCTGGCAACCTCAGTCGATTCAAAAGCATTTATGAGGCTTCTGTCTGTGCAGGGCACTGGCGTGGTGCTGAGCTGATTGAGTTAAGAAAGAAACAGACAATGTCCTTGAGGCAGAAAAGCTGCCAATCGCTGACTCCAGGGAGAAAGATTTTTATATCTTCAATATGGGCCAAGTTGCTGTTGAGCAGACTATGTGGATGTCTGAACAGGTAGGGGATGCCCAAGCCATACCTATGGTTATTGAAAACAGACAAACGGTTCGCTTTATCAGACTGCAAGGAAGCAGTTTAAATTTCTGAGAAATTAGTATTATAGAATACTTCAAAACAAAGTATCGTTTCGACTTTCAGGCTAACACTGTAACTAACAAAATATTGCAAAATCGAAGTCCCTTTAGGGCTCAATTTAATGGATAGAGAATAGAATTTGAAAAGGTAATGAAACAGACTCTCACACAAAGGTGCTGGGATTTTGCATTTGAATAACACTCTGTTGCTATCACCTGGAGCATCTTTTCTCCTTCTTAAACCTTGAAAAGGACCTTGGCCTTTTGCTTTTCCCTTCTCTTCAGCATCATGACTATGCATAATATGTCATCTGTACAATACTTGTGCATAAGCAGTGAGCAGGGAGATATTTTGGGCTTGACCCATTTTCCTGAAGGAATTGTTCTATTCTAAGTTACAAGGTACAGGAACCCATTCAAATGGTTCATGAAAAAAGGGGTTTTTAAAAAGGACAGAATCTCATGTGTATAAAATACAGGAACAGTAGCCAGGTCTTATAATAAGTGTCAGAGTGCTATTTTCTTTGTCTTTTTCGTATATAAGTTACTTTTAATACATGGTCCAAGGTGAACTTGAGGAGGTCAGCTGAGGTCAGTCAAAGCTTCATCTTGTGAGGCCTTGAGAATGTGATAAGGGCTGATCTAGTGGCCGTAAGTGATCAAGTGGAATAAACCCTCAACTGAACTGAGCTGATTGGATTCTCTCTCATAAATGTGACCTGAGACACCAGTTTGTGTGTGTCTGCTGAAATACTGATAGCATCTAATATTTGTCAGGAGCTTAGAGTCCTAAACTATTGTCCTAAGCAGTTTTCACATTCTAACTCATTTTTCCTCACAGCTATATACTATGGATTAGTGTCATCCCCATTTTACAGATGAAAAAACTGAGATACTGAAAAGTAAAATAACTTGCAGAAATTGACAAAGGATGTCATGGAGCTCGTATTTCACTGAGGCAGTCTGACTCCAGAGCCTATACTCATAGCCACTTCATAGCGCTGCCTTCAAAGTGTTAGTACTGGAGGTGGTTCTGTGGCAAGCTAAAACTACATCAAGTCAAAGTGTAGGAGACATAAGGGGGGAGGGGAGAAATCATGAATAAACAAAAAGAGTATGTAGAGAAGAGTGTGGAGCATTGATCATGGCTCTACCCCCACTACCTGGACTGAACAAGGCTTAGTACACAGCAGGTGCTTATGGAATATGCACTGAATAGTGAATGAATGATTTCAGCAGGCGCTGTGGGTGTGACATATCCCCCGAGAAGACTGTGTGTGCAGGGTAGGGATTGCCGAATGATTCATTTTAACCTGCTTCTTTAGAACATTATATTATACATATATGACATGAGGACATTGTCCTTTTTAGAAAGTAAAGCTCTAGGATAAAGGGAAGGATAAAGTTCTTTAGGATTACCTCTCCATCCTTGTGCCCTCCTTTCCACTCCCCAGAGAAGGTCCAGATTTTCATACCTAGATGGTGGTAGAGCTCCAGACATGGACACCAAATCTTTGCATAACTTCATGGGGAAAGCTGCCTGACAGAAATATTGAACTGTTTTTCAAGGTGAAACCAGGTTCTTTTGTGTTTAGCCATTAATATTTTGGGAGTATTTGTTATAGTGTTCAGGCTAGTTAATACTCTCGTCAATGAACTATTCAGTTGCCAATCACCAATCAAACAACTATCCTCTTCTCCATGGCTAGTCAGATAAGGAGGTCATCTGTTACCAGAACTAGCCAATCATTGATAAGATGCTTAGTACAAACATCTCTGCTTGAGTAGAGGTGATAATCACCAATAAGATTCTACCTTATTGAGCTTTTGAAAATGAGATATATCCAGAGTTGACATTTGGCTGCGGGGACAGAATCAAAAAGAGACCTTGAGAGACCCGAGGTAGGAGACAAAGGTGTGAGCAAGTGTTATATTATGAAGCGTATTAATGTGGAGGAAGTCGGTCAGTGGCAAAAGCAACAGAATCGGGGCTAAGAGGACTGAGCGACAATAGTGTGTGTTCTACTGCCTCTGGCCCCTGAGGGGTGGTGGGATAGTGTCAGCCTGGAAATAAGTCGGAGCACCTTAGTTTAGGAACAGCATCCCATCCTCTGTGAGGCTCAGTCAAACTCTGTGCAGGGTTTCTGTGTGACTCCTGTCTGCTCTGCTCCCATGTGTTTCTTCACAACAAATCTACTTTCCTTGAGGTGGTCTGAGTGAATTTCTACCAACCAAGCCTGCAATCAGAAAAGACTGACAAATTGTTATTCTAAGTTTGTGATAGATTTTAAAGTGCTAGTCGCTCAGTTGTGTCCTACTCTTTGTAGCCTGCCAGGCTCCTCTGTCCATGGAATTCTCCAGGCAAGAATACTGGAGTGGATAGCCGCTCCCTTGTCCAGGGGATCTTCCTGACCCATGGATTGAACCTGGGTCTTCCACAATTTAAACATTAAAATATTAGTTTAAAAAGTAGATATTGACATAATGATAGATTTCTGACATACTATATGCTTATAAAATTATGTGCAATTTATTATTTTTTGGTCTTTAATTTTTTCAATAAATACATGTTAAGTATTTATTTTTTGCCAAGTTGTTTTTGTTAATAGAACAGAAAGTGAAGTGAAAGTCAGTCAGTCATGTCCAATTCTTCACAACCCCATGGTGTGTACAGTCCTTGGAATTCTCCAGTCCAGAATACTGGAGTGGGTAGCGTTCCCTTCTCCAGGGGATCATCCCAACCCAGGGATTGAACCCAGGTCTCTTGCATTGCAGGTGGGTTCTTTACCAATTGAGCCACAAGGAAGCCCAGTAGAACAGAAAAGAGAGTGAGAATCTCAAGTGGATTTGAGTTATTCCATTTCTAATTTTGATTATTCTCTCAATAGGTTTCTTATTCACCATGCCCGCACTTGATCTGGGGTCATACACACCTTTGTCTGTTTTTGTCTTGGGTCTGGTCCTCTAAAAGCTGTCCTTTCAAGATGTACTCCTAGGATGCTCTCCCGGATTCTGCTGGTACATATTAGCCATGTCCTACAGCTCTGAGTGAATGATTGCTTTCTCCCGTTAGCAAGGCTGTGCTAAGCTTTGACTCTGTTATCGTCTTAACTAGAAAGGAGAAATGGACCAGATTTGAGGAAGGCATGCATTGTCTTGTGAAGCATCTGGCTCTTGTTGAGGCCTCTGCATGATCTTCAGGCAGTACAGCGGGCTCTTCCATTCTCTAACAAGGGGAATTGGGCTTCTTACATGGGCCCAGAGGGTTCTGGGGAGTCTGAGAGTTCGGTGTTCTTGAGTGGCTATCTCTACTCTTAGAAGCCTTAAAAAAATGAAAGTGAAAGTTAGTCACTCAGTTGTGTCTGACTCTTTGTGATCCCATGGACGGTAGCCCACCAGGCTCCTCTGTCCTTGGAATTCTCCAGGTAAGAATTCTGAAATGGGTTGCCATTTTCTTCTCTAAGGGATCTTCCCGACCCAGGGATTGAACCCAGATCTCCTGCATTGCAGGCAGATTCTTTACCCTCTGAGCCACCAGGGAAGCTGTAGACTCCTTGGAAAGGTCCTACTCTTTCCCCGACTGTATAGAAGAATTGCTGGGCTGTTAAACTCAATCTTATCAGAAATTCTCTACTCTTACAATTAGCTTCCAGGCCTGGTCTTCAGTATGGTCTGTCCTGTGAGTGCAGGAGAGGAGCCTCTCCATAAACATTGCCCTGGGCGCCTTCTGATTTTCCCATTTGCCTTAAGTGGCTAATTGGCTGAATTGAGCCTGTCATTTTCTCTCTTCAGTGTATCAATACCACTCAACAAGAACCAAATAAATCTCCCAGTCCTGATAATTACTGTTTCCTCCATTTGTGACAAATGCCAATGATAGCACAGAGGCCATTGCATCCCTTCTACATGTAATCTGTTCCAAGTCACCACAGGTGAAGTCCTTGGTAATTGCCATGTTGAAGCATGCCAGAAGGCTTCAGTATTCACTTAACCCAGAGATGCCTCATTGCCATCTGGCAGGGGAGCGATCCAACTTCAGAATCACATCCCAGTGCTGCTCTCTCCTCTTTCTCTGCCCAACCATAAATTCTGGTGGGCTGAGGAATGAATAGTTGGTAAGAAATTAGAGCCAGCTTGGCTTTGAAAGGAAGATGAAAAGTAGGGAGACAGATAGAAGGGAAATGATGAACAGGCCCTGGAAGAAAATGAACTAGGGTTTATGGCAGAGAGAAAATAGCAAGTCGAGAAAAGGGGGGTAAAAACACAAGACCCTGAACTAATGAGAGTAGATGGAGTGCTTCTCTTGAGATGAGAGGGAAGAAAGGAAAAGATACATGCAGATACATTTGTCAGTGGTAATAATACAGAGTTGAGCCCTTTCTACCTACTTGTGTGTGTGTGTGTGTGTGTGTGTGTGTGCACGCGTGCTCAGTCATGTCCGATGCTTTGCAGCCCCATGGACTGTAGCCCTCCAGGCTCCTCTGTCAATGGGATTTCCCAGACAAGAATACTGGAGTGGGTTGCTGTTTCCTCCTCCAGGGGACTCTTCCTGACCCAGGGATTGAACTCACCTCTTAGTGTCTCCTGCATTGCAGGCGAATTCTTTACTGCCGAACCCCTGGGAAACCGTCTATGTGCTTGGCAAGGTTCTAAACGTATGGGCAGAAATTAGTTTTCATTTAACAGCATAAGAAGACAATTTAAAAAAGTTTTCCATCAGGTCTTTGATATCATTTAGTATAGCAAAATGGGAGAAAATAACTCAAGTGTTAAAACATCATTTTCTTGCTATTAAGCCCCATTTCCTTCTGTACTTTTCTTAAAACAGTTGGATTTATATTTTTAATATTTATAGCCAAGTATTAGAAAATGCCATTCATTTCATAAGGTTCCTATTGTTTCAATCTTTTCTCTTCATCATTACCTCTTTACTTTTAATTTAATGGGAAGACCTAAAAATAAAAATGGTCGAGTATATGGCACATCATGTACGCAACATGAATGAGGAGCTGTGCACATTTCTTTTTTACCAGATATCTTGGTTCGATGGTCCAGTAGGTAGCGATTTATTGCAGTAGTTTCAGCAGAGATCTTTAAAAAAGGTGAGGCTTTGCCCTGAGCGAAAATGGCAAAGTTAACAAGCAGCTATACACTGTCTCACCACTGCAAACAAAGGTGGAAGGATGCAAGAGATAATGTACTGAGACATGCTCAGTTTGAGAGGTCTTTGGAGTATTCTGTTGTGATGGATCCTGAGCAGAATCTTGTCATTTCCTGTATCCCTATGTAATGCCTTTCATCTAAGGCCTGTGAGAAGCTCTCTATTACATATTCCACTTCTTTATTTGGTGAATGAATAATCTCATGATCGTTGCGATTGAATTACTACAAGTAGGACATGTTAGTCCACTAATAAAAGCAAAGCTTATGAGTCAGATGTTAGGGCTTTGTTTCCAATCTTACCCAGCAACATTATTTAGATGATACTGGTTTAAAGTGGAGATTTTCCTGTAGCGTCACTAAGTGCCTCAGATGGTAGAGAATCTGCCTGCAGTGCCGGAGACCCGGGTTTGACCCCTGGTTTTAAGTTGATGGACGCTTGTAAACTTTCACTGTACGAGCTGTTTTTCTCTGCAGATAGCAATGGTAGTCATTTTTGGCACATTGAGAAGAGATGAGTTAGGCACTAGCACTTAACTAAGATAACTGAGTTTCTTATGTCAAATAACTGTAAGTAGGGCTTCCCTGGTGGCTCAGAGGTTAAAGCGTCTGCCTCCAATGCGGGAGACCCGGGTTCGATCCCTGGGTCGGGAAGATCCCCTGGAGAAGGAAACGGTAACCCACTCCAGTATTCTTGCCTGGAGAATCCCATGGACGGAGAAGCCTGGTAGGCTACAGTCCACGGGGTCGCAAAGAGTCGGACACGACTGAGCGACGGAACGGAACGGAACGGAGTACGTTGATAAAACAGAACCCGTGAGGTACACCTTCTGTCATTAATATTATTAATAATTTAAAAATCAGTCCATTTTTTGGGCTAAAACTTATTATGTATCATCAGTTCAGTTCAGTCGCTCAGTCGTGTCCAACTCTTTGCGACCCCATGAATCACAGCACGCCAGGCCTCCCTGTCCATCACCAACTCCCGGAGTTCACTCAAACTCACGTCCATCGAGTCGGTGATGCCATCCAGCCATCTCATTCTCTGTCATCCCCTTCTCCTCCTGCCCCCAATCCCTCCCAGCATCAGAGTCCTTTCCAGTGAGTCAACTCTTCGCATGAGGTGGCCAAAGTTTTGGAGCTTCAGCTTTAGCATTAGTCCTTCCAATGAACACCCAGGACTGATCTTTAGAATGGACTGGTTGGATCTCCTTGCATTCCAAGGGACTCTCAAGAGTCTTCTCCAACACCATCAAAAGCATCATAGCTTATTATAAAACCAGCCAATTTTGAACCCCATCAGAGAAGGTTCAGTTATTGAATGTTGTTGTTTAGTCAAGAAGTCGTGTCTGACTCTTTTGCGACCCATGGACTCTAGCCCACCAGGCTCCTCTGTTCATGGGATTTCCCAGGCAAGAATACTGCAATGGGTAGCCATTCCGTTCTCCAGGGGATCTTCCTGATCCAGGTGTTGAACCTAGGTCTCCTGCACTGCAGACAAATTCTTTACCATCTGAGCCACCAGGAAGCCCTCAGTTACTGAATACTTCTTTATAAAATTGTTTTATCTGCAGCACTGACTCTGGCAATAGCATTAGAGTAAGGGTGCAGTTTCTTTTTGTTTAATCAATAGATGAAAAAATTCCTGTAAACAACTGCATAAGGGAAATTATTTAACATGGTTTGAATTTGCGTTCTCAAATCTATTGATTAACAGAGCAGAGGAATGGGTCTTCTGTTAAGAAACTTGCAAATAAGCTGCTAGGCATTTTCCTTTTAAGCTGTTGGGAACACCTGCTAAGACTAAAGGTCATAAAAAGATTTTAGCTGACAAAAAGGTTTATGTCATTCAATTTTAGCCAGTCATTAGAATCGATCAACTGTGATGGTGCTTATCCATACTCACTTAGAACTATCATTATGCTATTTTCCTTTTTCAAAAAAAATAACTGACTAGTTTACGATTTTGGATGCACCAGGTTTTAGTTGCGGCATGTGGGATCTTGTTCCCTGACCGGGGATCGAACCCAGGTCCCCTGCGTTGGGAGCACAGTCTTGGCCACTGAACCACCAGGCTATTTTCTTTTAATTTAGTGATTTGATGTTAGTATGCTCTATTTTTGCTGTTATAGTTTATATAGTTGCTGTTACAGCTCAGTCTTATTTGACTCTTTGCGACCCCATGGACTGTAGCCTTCCACATGCCTGTGTCTGTGGGGTTTCCCAGGCAAGAATACTGGAGTGGGTTGCCATTTCCCCCAGGCGAGCTGCCCAGCTCAGGGGATGAGCCCATGTAGCAGGTGGATTCTTTACTCCTGAACCACCAGGGAGACTCACGTTAGTATGCTTATGGTGGCTTTTAATGAGATAAATGATTGGGGCATGTATTGTCCAATACAGTCTTGGCTGCAAATGGTGAAAAATCAGTGAAAATAGTTTATGTGATACTGGGAATATGTGAGCAAGTGAAGTCATTGTTGTGAACGTTTCCAGGTTTCCCTTAAATATAGACAGATGATCTAGATAGCAAAACCAAAAACCTATTGATAATATTTACCACAAAACTATATGATAAGGTATCTCTATAAGCTTATAGTCTTGCCAAAGGGCTTGAGCTCAAGTCTGGTGCCCCTGGATTGAGCTGCCAATTTCTGGAAATGAGAAAACAGAGGATTATGTTGAACTGCACCATGAATGTGCAGTCAGTAGATTCCAGACTGGCAAACTAGACAGGTCAAAATATTTTGGGTTCTTCAAGATTAGTTTTAAAGCTAAAGGAAAAAGGGGTGGAGATAGCATGTACATTAAAGGGAGTAATGATATTAAATTTTAATGGACAGAGATGAACTACAGCGGCTTGGGATGTGCATATAGGTGGCAAAACCTGTGAAGAACTGTGAGGAAGTGATTACTATAAAAGTGAGGCTAGTAGTTACTTTCTGTGGGTGGGGAAAGAAGGCTTTGAGGTATGGATTGGACATACGGAGGAACTTCGGAGCTCACTGGCAATGTTTCACATTTTGACTTGGGTGATGATGTCAAGAGTGGTGTTTTATGTGTTCTCTCCTGCTTTCACCTGATGTTTAATGATGTTGAACATCTGTACCTGTTTACCATTTCCATGTCTTCTTTAGGAAAACTGTTTAATCAGAGATTCTACACATTTTAAAATTGGATTGTTTGCTTTCTTGCTGTTTGCTTGTATATGTTCTTTACGTATTTTGGATATCAGACACTTATCAGATACATGATTTGCAATAATTTTCTCTCATTCATTAGGTCACCTTTACATTTTGGTGATGGCTCCCTTTGCTGTGGAGAAGCATTTTAGTTTGATGTTGTTGTACTTATTTTTGCTTTTGTTGCTTGTGCTTCGGGTATGACATCCATAAAATCATTGCCAAGACCAATTTTAAGAATCTTTTCCCCTTTGATTTTGTCTAGAAGTTTTATGATTTCAAGTATGTTCAAACCTTTAATTGTTTTGAGTGAATTTTTGTGCATGGTGTCAAATAGTGGTCCAGCTTCATTCTTTCGCTTGTGACTATTCAGTTTTCCCAGCGTGTTTTTTGAAAAGACTTTCCTTTGCCCGTTGTGTATTTTGACTCATTTATCATGAATTAGTTGACATTGCATATGTTGGTTTATTTCTGGGCCCTCTATTCTGTTCCTTTGATCTATGTGTCTGATTTTATTCCAATATCATACTGTTTTAATTGTTATAGGTTTGAAATATAAATATAGCTTCAAATTATGGCATGTGATTTTTTTTGTCAAGATTGCTTTGCCTATGCAAACATATTAATTGAAGGAATTTTTAGAAGTATAATAATAAAGCAGTTGATTCTCCAGTTATATCAGTTGACTTGATATTGAGTTATTATATCAGGGTTATTATACATATTATATAATATGTATGAAAATTATAATAAAATAACAGCTTATTTTAATACAGCACTGTGACATGTCAGGCACTGTTCTAAGTGTTTTACTATGTACCTTTGTAATTCCCACTTTATAGAGGTGATTTTGAGGTGTAAAGGATTGCTCAGTGACACAGGAAATTGGAGAAATAAGATAGCCATAGTGAAAGTGAAAGTATTTCTTGCTCAAATGTGTCTAACTCTTTGTGACTCTATGGACTGTAGCCCATCATACTCCTCTGTCCATGAGATTTCCAAGGCAAGAATACTGTAATGGGTTGCCATTCCCTTCTCCAGGGGATCTTCCCAACTGGGGATCTTCCCGACCCAAGGATTGAACCCAGGTCTCTCAAATTGCAGGTGTATTCTTTACCATCTGAGCGACCAGGAAAGCCCTGCAGGCAACTTAACTCCAGAATCACTTTATTTTTTAAAAATAGTAAATATTCAATATTTGTTAAAGATGCTATAATAGATATTAATTGAACACCTATATGGAGAAGGCAATGGCAAGCCACTCCAGTACTCTTGCCTAGAAAATCCCATGGATGGAGGAGCCTGGTAGGCTGAGTCCATGGGGTCGCTATGGGTCGGACATGACTGAACGACTTCACTTTCACTTTTCACTTTCACACATTGGAGAAGGAAATGGCAACCCTCTCCAGTGTTCTTGCCTTGAGAATCCCAGGGATGGGGGAGCCTGGTGGGCTTCCGTCTATGGGGTCACACAGAGTCGGACATGACTGAAGTGACTTAGCAGCAGCAGCAGCAGCAGAACACCTATATGTTATTCTAATCCTGAAACTTTGCTTCTCAGAATTTTCTTTGTCTTGAATCCTGACAGAAAAGTGAATTTTGATTTTCATTTTTTTAAAGTTTTGCTTTGATTTGGATATTGAGGTAAAGC
The DNA here is from genome assembly GCF_049115385.1 of Moschus berezovskii. NCBI lineage: Eukaryota > Metazoa > Chordata > Mammalia > Artiodactyla > Moschidae > Moschus > Moschus berezovskii. Next base: position 126,170,828 of record NC_142461.1, read on the forward strand.
CATGAGCAGAAGAGAAGCAGGAACAGATATTCCAATTTACAAAGATATTTCAAGAAATAGTTTCACAAATCATATTCTGCCAAATCAACTATTATACATTCCAAAGGTACTAACCTTGGCAGTAGTTAAATTCCAACTTGATATGCATATATGTGTGTGTATATACACACACACACATATATATTTATATATCTGGGGGTAGGATTCACTATTTTAAAATACATAAAAAGGGCCTATCCTTTTATTTCTATACAGCTATATTCTTAGCCTATGGACTACCCACTGAATTAAAATCTTCACTGGCAATTAATTTATTTTGTCCACTGTGTGCATGGCATTTAAATAAACCTTGGGAAAAGAAGCCCCAGCATGAACACCACAGGATCTTGATATGAACATACTACCTTGGGTGGTAGATAAGTTAGAACTCTCTTAGTTGCATTTGGCAAGAACAATTCAGTGAAAAATGAAAGGCTGCTTTTTAGGGGGGAGAAAGATTCTGAAGTCAAAAGAGTAATGAATGATCAAAGAAGGACTGGGATTCAACACACCCTTAGGAAAATTAAGATTTGAAAGGTTGGAAATTTACGTATCCTATTGGTACCACTTAGTTTTCCTGCATCAGTATTTTTCTCTCATCAAACCAGACTCCTTTCACTGTTCTGGTTCGTAGCACTACTAACAGCTCCCAAAATTACATATTAAAGCTTCAGGGGCTACAGAGACATAAGATGAATCCCTTGGAAAGGGACTGATTGACTCAACTTGGGTCAGCTAGTTGTAAACTCCTGGACTCATCAATGGTGGCAGAACAGTTCCTGTAGAAAGCATAAAGATGGAATGTGAGAAGGGACAGTTCCTAGAAGAAGGTATTTGGAATGATATTCTCAGAAGAATGGAATGGAGCCAGAAAATAAAAAATAGTTGTTCACTATAGAAATGGAAAATAAATACCAATATTTTATGCAAGTTTTGACAAAATACTGCTGTAACTCTAAATATGATTTTTGTCTGCTGGCCTGGCGTGCTGTGATTCATGGGGTCGCGGAGAGTCAGACACGACTGAGCGACTGAACTGAACTGAATTTACATAAAGTAAAATTCAACATTTAATTGTGTAGGTTGATGAATCTTAACAAATGGTTATGTTTGTGCAGCAACTACCACAAAAATGATGTTGAGTGTTTCCAGCACCCCCAAAATTCTCTAGTGCCCTCTTACAGTCAACTTCCTCCTCTAAGTTGTTGAGTGCATTGGCCTAAGTTGTTTATACTGCTGCTGCTGCTAAGTCACTTCAGTCGTGTCCGACTCTGTGTGACCCCATAGACTGAAGCCCACCAGGCTCCCCCGTCCCTGGGATTCTCCAGGCAAGAACACTGGAGTGGGTTGCCATTTCCTTCTCCAATGTGTGAAAGTGAAAAGTGAAAAGTGAAAGTGAAGTCGCTCCGTCGTGTCCGACCCTTAGCGACCCCACCGACTGCAGTCCACCAGGTTCCTCCATCCATGGGATTTTCTAGGCAAGAGTACTGGAGTGGCTTGCCATTGCCTTCTCCGTTGTTTATACTACTGTTTTATTATTCTTGTAATGTCTGAATTTTCTCGAGTGGTACTCCCTTTGTCATTCCTGTTATTGGAAATTTGTATCTTCTCTTTTTTTCTTGATCAGTCTGACTAAAGATTTATCAGTCTCAATATTTTCAGTGAATCAATGTCTAATTATAACTTTAAAAATAAATAAGTTAAAAATCTTAAACTTTAAAAAATATTAAAATTTTTTCAATAAAATCTTTTAATTTAAACTTTTGTCATTAAATTGTAATATAAATATAGATGTTTCTAAATTAAAATGTTCATACCATGGTGACTGAAAAGATAGCACAATACATTTATAATTTATTATTTTTTCTCCTTTATATTTCTATAAATCAACACAAGAGTGTTATCTTCAACGTTATTTTTCTATGTTTTCAATATATCATTTACTAATAATATATTTATGAAATACAAGAAACGAAGTTCCACAGCCTCATCCTATATATCTGGCAGGCTTAACTGTTTGAAACGTTCGCACTTTTGTTGTTACAATCATGCATAGAAGTGAAACATTTCTTCCTCTGTCCAAAGTGTTGCATGTCTCCCTCTTTAAATTTTGAGCTAAGCTTGACTGACACCCTTGAAAAGTCTATGCCACAAATAATTCAATTTTCTTTTTAAACTTCTAACAAAATCTTTGACTCTTTTCTTTTTTTTGTAAATCCTTCTCACAGAGGTGCATATATGTGTGTGTGTGTGTGCATATATGCATATGTACAATACAAAATTGAAGAATTGAAGAAACAAGGATTTCTCCCACTAGACAGCCTCAGATAGTCCAGAGAATCTGAAAGATCCTTGTCAGTTCAGTTCAGTTCAGTCGTTCAGTTGTGTCCGACTCTCCGGGACCCCATGAATCACAGCACGCCAGGCCTCCCTGTCCATCACCAACTCCCGGAGTTCACTCAAACTCATGTCCATAGAGTTAGTGATGCCATCCAGCCATCTCATTCTCTGTCGTCCCCTTCTCCTCCCGTCCCCAACCTTTCCCAGCATCAGAGTCTTTTCCAGTGAGTCAACTCGTCACATGAGGTGGCCAAAGTATTGCAGTTTCAGCTTTAGCATCAGTCCCTCCAATGAACACCCAGGATTGATCTCCTTTAAAATGGACTGATTGGATCTCCTTGCAGTACAAGGGACTCTCAAGAGTCTTCTCCAGCACCACAGTTCAAAAGCATCAATTCTTGGGCGATCAGCTTTCTTCACAGTCCAACTCTCACATCCATACATGACCACGGGAAAAACCATAGCCTTGACTAGACGGACCTTGGTTGGCAAAGTAATGTCTCTGCTTTTTAATATACTATCTAGGTTGGTCATAAGTTTCCTTCCAAGGAGTAAGTGTCTTTTAATTTCATGGCTGCAATCAGCATCCACAGTGATTTTGGAGCCCCAAAAAATAAAGTCTGACACTGTCTCCACTGTTTCCCCATCTATTTCCCATGAAGTGATGGGATCAGATGCCATGATCTTCGTTTTCTGAATGTTGAGCTTCAAGCCAACCTTTTCACTCTCCTCTTTCACTTTCATCAAGAGGCTTTTTAGTTCCTCTTCAGTTTCTGCCATAAGGGTGGTGTCATCTGCATATCTGAGGTTATTGATATTTCTCCCGGAAATCTTGATTCCAGTTTGTGCTTCTTCTAGCCCAGCGTTTCTCATGATATACTCTGCATATAAGTTAAATAAGCAGGGTGACAATATACAAACTTGATGTACTCCTTTTTCTATTTGGAACCAGTCTGTTGTTCCATGTACAGTTCTGACTGTTGCTTCCTGACCTGCATACAGGTTTCTCAAAAGGCAGGTCAGGTGGTCTGGTATTCCCATCTCTTTCAGAATTTTCCACAGTTTATTGTCATCCGCACAGTCAAAGGCTTTGGCATAGTCAGTGAAGCAGAAATAGATGTTTTTCTGGAACTCTCTTGCTTTCTCCATGATCCAGCGGATGTTGGCAATTTGATCTCTGGTGCCTCTGCCTTTTCTAAAACCTGCTTGAACATCTGGGAGTTCACGGTTCACATATTGTTGAAGCCTGCCTTGGAGAATTTTGAGCATGACTTTACTAGCATGTGAGATGAGTGCAATTGTGCGGTAGTTTGAACATTCTTTGGATTTGCCTTTCTTTGGGATTGGAATGACGACTGACCTTTTCCAGTCCTGTGGCCACTGCAGAGTTTTCCAAATTTGTTGGCATATTGAGTGCAGCTCCTTGTAAGAGCTCTTAAAAGTGGTAATAGCAAGATATTACTTAGCCCTTTAGGATTAAGGGAAGACAGATATTTAGAGATGATCACTTTTAGTAATAAGGTCCTTGGCTGACCAATGACAGAGTAGGGAGGAATGAAAGGAATAATTATGATTCTGATTTACATCAGAATCCGTAACTCCACTGTTGGAGGTGGGGGTGGGGGTGGGAAGCTTTAAACGAAGAAAGCTCTTTTCCTTTTCTACATAGGATTAAAATGTTCTGTCTTTAGAAATTAATCTTTTCCTTTGAAAGACATGTTTAGTTGTGTTCGGGTGTGTGTGTGTGTGTGTGTGTGTGTGTGTGTGTGTCTATGTGAACTTTCGCTGAGAGAGAACGGTATGGAACTACATAGAAATCAGTCCTGGAGGGCCAGGACTGATCCTGGACTGTTCTAAGGGACTTGGGTTGTCAAAGACCATCAGAGATTGTCCTCTTGGAACAACAGGGCTTTCTAATGGATTCACTGGAAAAAATGAACATCTTGAAAGAAAAGAATGGATCATGGAATGATGTCAATCCTGTAGTTGTTAAGTGGAAGTTTCCTGAGAGACAGACCATACATAGAGGCAAGACAGAGAACTGAAAACTTGATGTGTGTGTGTCATTTTGCTTATCTTTTTCTTGATATTGTGGGAGAAGTCACGGTTAACATTTGCTTAAAATAGTTTTAATATCTATGTCTGAATTTCTTTTTATTACCCAAACTCCAGTAAATTCTGATTCATTTATACAGTCGAGTGTAGTGAATTTGTGGAGAATTAATGAAAGGGCTCAATTGGAAGTACAGTATGCCTGCTGTTCAGCCAAGGCTGGGGTCCATGTAGATAGAGTAGCAGCTGTCATGGATGCTGTGTCATGGAGGCAGGAAAAAAGTGAGCGGTGGTTCATGGTATAGCTGTCATCACAGATGAATATGTGACTTAGAGGATCAATTTCAGCGGGGACAACTTGTTAAGGCTACTTCATCTTTGGTCATTCTCTTTTCGGGCATGGATTGGTGAAGGTCTCCCTCTTGAGACATACACACCCATACTTTAATCAGTTTAATTGAACTATGTGCTATAGTGTTTATCCCTTTGGATTGTAAAATTCTCAAAGACAGAGCCTTTATCTTTTATTTAATGTGCAAACAAATACTTAATATGGTTCTATATATTGTGAGGTACCTTAATAAATACCTATTTATTGAATAACTGTTTTTATTGCATTTGAGAAGTTGCTTAGGTCATATCACTTCAGGATTTCCTCCTTCCTTCCTTCCTTCCTTTCTCCCTCCTTGCTTACCTTCCTTCCTTCTTTACCACTTGTCCTCTCTTTTCTCCTCTCTTATCTTTTTCTTTTCTTTCTAACCTTTCTTCTGAGCAGACTTTTATGTTGCTTTAGGCCATGTTTTATACAATTAGCTTTGTATTTATTTTTTTGAATTCTATGTTCTAGTAAAGGGTAGCATTTTAAAAGTATTTTTCCAAAGGTTGCACTTATGTTATTTTCGAGTTCATCTCTAGATTCAAATAAGTAGAATTACTTTTAAATAGGCTATTATTTGATATCTGTCAAAGGCATTGAAAGATCTTAAAATTATAGCCCAGTGTACTCTCTTGTCTGATATTACACCAATGATAATCCACAGAAAGTTCGAGGGTTTCCATGTGTAAACTTGATTTTCAATGAAGTTTTATTGAACCTGTCCCACTCAAAATTTCTTAACTTACAAAATACCGAATGTGTCTGTTTCTCTTGGGAAAAATAAAAACAGTGTTCTGAACTGAAAGAAATTCATTCTATTATTCAGCATCTTATTCGTGCCTTCTGAGTTATCATGAACTATCGTATTTTTTACTTATATGATTTGCTACTTTTGTGAAGGAAAAGCTTTTCAAGGTAAAATTTATAAATATATAGCATTTTCAATATAAGAATATCTTTATCAATACTTTCCTTTGCAAAATATGTTTATATAGTTGGTGAAGGCACAAAGAATAGCTGGAAAAATTCCTTCCTCAGTGCTGGTTTAGCCAGTGCTGGGTAAGGAGAAGCTAGTGGCATCAAATCAAGTTCAGGATTCTGCAAGTTACTAAAGTATTGATCTCTGTGAAAGGGTTATTGCCAAGCACCTACAAGGTGGAGAGCTATTTCTTGGTTCTTGGCCATGTGTGTATGGTTTCAGTATGTAGGTAGAGAAAAACTTGGTGGGAGTGATTCCTCTGTTGGCAGCAAGCAATGGGCAGTCATTACCTTTCTTGGAGAGAAATGAGATAGGGTGCTCAAGGGAAAGGGAATTGCTCTCCTGGAATATGTGTCTCACTCTGATAGTTAAAACTTTGGAAAAAAGTCCACTATTGGCATATACCCATGTAATCCTTCCACCCATTCATTTATCCGTTTTGTTATTCATTCACTCATGTAGATGCTAGCCGATTGGATGAAGCTTTATTTCTGTTAATCCCCAAAATGAGCTGTCATCTGAGACAGGTTGTGTTCTGTGTTTCCCTTTTTGCAGATGTCAAGGACTTGATTTCTTCTTTCAAATTATGAAAGACATAAATGTTTAATACCAAAGAAATGTAGACTAATTTGAAGAAGATTGAGAAAAAGCTAGGAAAAACAATTCACTGTAGCTCTACTACACAAATAAACATTGATAACTTTCTTTAGTTTCTCATTTCTAATATGCTGAAAAGTTGCAGCCATAGTAACTTCATCATCATAAGGCCACAAGTAGTAAGTTAGTAGTATATCAGCTTTCACTTTAGGCTCTGTATTCTTGGGATCCCATGTAAGGACACATAGCTGATTTAAGTAGAAAAATAAAATTCACTGAAGATATCAGATAGCTCATGGAATATCTGGGAGAGACAGAATCAGACTTGGAGGCTACAGAGTTGGAAACAACACCCATATCATACCATAGGGTTGCTTTCTTAGCGATCCCATGGTTGCCTCCAGGCACAGATCCCACAAAGTCTATTGCTGAACCTCTGTCACTGCTACTTCTGACAGCTAAATGCAGCTGCTCTCCCCTTACTAGAACAGATCTCATGAAATGCCTGTTTCTTCAACTGCATTTGAACTGAAGATTTGCAATACTGATTCTGAGTGTCACAGTCAAATCTTCTAGCCTTTACCCTGACTGCACAAGAAACTGAAAAAACGAGCTCCTCCTGGCATGGCAAATTCTCCAAACATAAGAAGAGCTTTAAAAGGTACCAGTGGGCTCTCTGTTCCTGCCCGTTCGACAGATAGCCGTAACTTCCATGCTGTGCCAGCCCCATCCCTGAGACACGATGGTGAAGGTCCGAGTGAACGGATTCAGCCGCATCGGGCGCCTGGTCACCAGGGCTGCTTTTAATTCTGGCAAAGTGGACATCGTCGCCATCAATGACCCCTTCATTGACCTTCACTACATGGTCTACACGTTCCAGTATGATTCCACCCACGGCAAGTTCCACGGCACAGTCAAGGCAGAGAACGGGAAGCTGGTCATCAATGGAAAGGCCATCACCATCTTCCAGGAGCAAGATCCCACCAACATCAAGTGGGGTGATGCTGGTGCGGAGTACGTGGTGGAGTCCACTGGGGTCTTCACTACCATGGAGAAGGCTGGGGCTCACTTGAAGGGTGGCGCCAAGAGGGTCATCATCTCTGCGCCTTCTGCCGATGCCCCCATGTTTGTGATGGGTGTGAACCACAAGAAGTATAACAACACCCTCGAGATTGTCAGCAATGCGTCCTGCACCACCAACTGCTTGGACCCCTGGCCAAGGTCATCCATGACCACTTTGGCATCGTGGAGGGTCTTATGACCACCGTCCATGCCATCACTGCCACCCAGAAGACTGTGGATGGCCCCTCTGGGAAGCTGTGGCGTGATGACCATGGGGCTGCCCAGAACATCATCCCTGCTTCTACTGGCTCTGCTAAGGCCGTGGGCAAGGTCATCCCTGAGCTCAACGGAAAGCTCACTGGCATGGCCTTCTGCGTCCCCACCCCCAACGTGTCGGTTGTGGATCTGACCTGCCGCCTGGAGAAACCTCCCAAGTATGATGAGATCAAGAAGGTGGTGAAGCAGGCATCAGAGGGCCCCCTCAAGGGCATTCTAGGCTACACTGAGGACCAGGTTGTCTCCTGCGACTTCAACAGCGACGACACTCACTCTTCTACCTTCGATGCTGGGGTTGGCATTGCCCTCAATGACCACTTTGTCAAGCTCATTTCCTGGTACGACAATGAATTCGGCTACAGCAACAGGGTGGTGGACCTCATGGTCCACATGGCCTCCAAGGAGTAAGGTCCCTGGACCCCCAGCCCCAGCAGGAGCACGAGAGGAAGAGAGAGTTCCTTAGTTGCTGGGGAGTCCTTGCCCCACCTCGGTCTTCCACCACACTGAGAATCTCCCGACCTCCACACGGTTTCCATCCCCAAGGCCCTGAGGAAGGGGAGGGGCTAAGGGAGCCCTGCCTTGTCATGTACCATCAATAAAAGTACCCTCTACCCAGAAAAAAAAAAAAGAAGAAAGGTACCAGTGACCCTTAAACATGAAAAATGCCCAATAAATTTTCCCTATGGCTGTGCAACATTGCTGTACCCTCTTTTCTTTTTTTTAAAACTTCTTAAACAAGATCAACAATAGCAACAGCCAAATGCTCCAACCTATTTAAACCCAACAAACTCTTGAATAAGTAAAACCTGAGGCACCCTTTCTCTAAAAGCAAGACAACATAAAATCTCATTGGGTTTTGCATCCAGCTCCATGTCCAGTGGAGCTGTCCAGTCTTTAGCTTATAGTAGTTCTCCTTTAGTTTCATTATGACCCTGTCATGATATCCTGTAACATGTGGATTAAATTATAAAGTAAAACCCAGCAATAAAATAAATAAAATGAAAACACACTATTTGTTGAAGAAGGTAGAATAGAACCAAAGTCTCAATTGAATAGGTCTGATGATGAGGTACTTGTCATCGTTTGGGAGAATAACTGCCAAGGCCCAACATAATTGGGCCAATTTAACCTACAGGAATTCTAGCCTGTCCCCATGGGGTCTCATTTTCCCCAGGAAAGTGACAAAGAATTGCAGGATAACTTTCTCAGCTGACTCATCTGAGTCTAACAAACAAGGCAGCCTGATGTTTCTGATGAGGAAATTATACATGTGCTTTTTTTGGGGGAGGGGGATAAATATGGATAATTTCTGGCTCCCACTAGGCCATTTTTTTTATAAAAAAGAAAATATATTCCAATCAAGCAACAACAGGTGATCTTTTCAAACACAATCTCCTCTCTCACCACACCCTTTCTCCCAGCCTGAGCACTTCCCCTTCTCAGCAGGCAGGATCACTCATTTTAAAAGTTAGGGCTTTCTTGAGAATAGATGATAGAAACTCAATTTGAATTAACTGGGGCAAGAGGTGAATTTATTGGTTCACAAAATTGGAAGGGCAGGGGTGTAAGTGAAGATGATCAGATCTAGAAGCTACTTATTCTTTTCTCTCTAACGTTTGTCTTTGTTTCTCTGTAGCTGTTGATTTATTCTCCTCCACTGTAAAAGGTGAAAGTGTTAGGGTCCTTGTTGAAACCCGCTGCGTCGGGCAGACACTTGGACCCCAGCTAGCTGGAAATAAACCTCGCTGTGTGTCCTGCATTATCGTGAGTGTCCTCTGTTCCTTTGAGGGAAGGGCAACTCCGGACCCTAACATTAGCAATTCTTCCCTTCATTTTCAGTTTGAAAAGTTCTAGGGCTGGACTCATTTCTGTCACAGACTTAGGCTACAACAAAGTACTGTGTGGCCACAGAGATAAGGTTAGTTCCCATTCAGATTGCACGTATGGGAGAGAGGGGAGATGTTATATTGTTCGAAGGAAGGGACCGGGTGATGGGCAGCCATTCCCAGAGTGAGCCCTGGGAGTTACCGTGAGCTGGGTAATCCATCTCCACAGTCTATGGTTAGTTAGCACCTTGCACCTAATGCTTTTATTTTTCTTTTCCAATTTCTCATGCCCTGCACATTCTGCTGGAGATGAGCCTTACTTAGGAGGCTCCCTTTGTGTACTTGTTAGAGCAAGTGTGTTCAGTACTTACAGTGCGCCTAGCTTTGGTAGGGATTTGGGGGTACAAAAACTGGTTCAACATGATCTCTATCCCCAAGGGACACATGCACTCAAAACCGAGGATGTGTGAGCCTTGTGTAACCTCTGCTGCAAGGCTCTGATGAATATTTTTAAATTTAACTGTGTGATTAAACTACTGTAATCGTAGTTTTAATTTATTGGAATTTTCCTCTCAGTGTTTCTTTGCATGGTACTCTATGGATCAAATTAGACTCCAGAGAGCTTAGAGCTGTGGAAGCTGAATGGTTGAATTCTCTGCTCCCCATAGCCTTAGAAAGCTACATGTGCATGTAACGACCTGTGGGCTAGTTGCCCTGGTAACACATGTGCGTTTTGCCAGACCCTCAGAAAGATGTGATCTCTAATTAACCTTCAAATTAACAGACTGATGACAAAAATTTCATAACAACTCAGAAGGAGAAGCAGAAAATATTCTGGAAACTGTAAATCTGAGGAGACACTTGTAAACCCAATGAAATAGTAAAACATTATGGGATTTCAAAAGGCTGAGAGACTACAAAGCATGAACATTAGAACAATAATTGAGTGTGTTTTTCCTTCATTTTGACCCTCATATGTAAATGTTTTGAAGGAAATTAGAAAAGAGATAGTTAAAAATGTATTTAGCCCATCATCCTTTACAGTAGATGTTAGGTACTACATTATAAGTGGAATCTACTTTTAGAGAATTACTGAATGCATATTTTGAGCTGTCTCCTAATTCTGTCTTGGGAGTTCATTTGATTAGGTTTCCCAAAACTTACTTTATTCTCCAAAGCCAAAATGAATGCTTTTTCACACATGATTCATTATTTTGAGTCATAAAATTGCGTGGAAGAAATACTTTTCCTAGCCTTATTGGGATGTAACTGAAATATGCTGCTGTTGCTGCTGCTAAGTCACTTCAGTCGTGTCCGACTCTGTGCGACCCCATAGACGGAAGCCCACCAGGCTCCCCCGTCCCTGGGATTCTCCAGGCAAGAACACTGGTGTGGGCTGCCATTTCCTTCTCCAGTGCGTGAAAGTGAAAAGTGAAAGAATAAATCACAGATCTGTGGACAATTAAAAGAAAAAAAAATTTAATTTAGGATATAATAGCAATTCAATAAGGAGAAGACAATGGCACCCCACTCCAGTACTCTTGCCTGGAAAATCCCATGGATGGAGGAGACTGGTGGGTTGCAGTCCATTGGGTCGCTGAGAGTCGGATACGACTGAGTGACTTCACTTTCACTTTTCACTTTCTTGCACTGGAGAAGGAAATGGCAGCCCACTTCAGTGTTCTTGCCTGGAGAATCCCAGGGATGGGGGAGCCTGGTGCGCTGCCGTCTATGGGGTCGCACAGAGTCGGACATGAACTGAAATATAACATTGTTTAATTCTAAGGTGTACAACCTAGTGGTTTCATATATGTATATATTGCAAAATGATTCCCATGTATCACTTACATCACATGTATCACTTCACATAATTACAATCTCTGTGTGTGTGTGTGCTGAGAATGTTTAAAGTCTATTCTCTAGCTGCTTTCAAATATACCACACACTGTTGTTAGCTATAGTCACCAGGCTGTATATTATATCCCCAGAAAGTGATCATCTTTTTACTGGATGTTTGTACCCTTTCACCACCATCACCCATTTCCTCCTCTGTTGGCCCCCCGCCCCCAGCCTCTGTTCCTGTCAACGACCAATCTGTTCTCTGTTTCTGTGGTTTTAGATTTCACGTGTAACTGAGATCTACTGTATTTGTCTCTCTGCATCTGACTTCTTTCACTTAGCATTAATAACCTCAAGGTTCATCCGTGGCGACATTTCCTTCTTTTTATGGCTGAAAAATAATAAAATATGGGTAATAATAATAATAAAAAGTGATTGTGGTGGTGGTTTTAGTTGCTATGTTGTGTCTGACTATTTGCAATCCCATGGACTGTATTCTTTAACTTTTCATCTGATTTCATGTCTTGGCTATTGTATACAACGCTGCAATGAACATGGGAGTGCAGATATCTCTTCATGATCCTGTTTTCATTTCTTTTGGCTATATGCCCAGAAGTAGAGTTGCTCGATCATACAGTAGTTCTGTTTTTACCTTTTTGGAGAACCTTTATACTTTCATAGTGGTTGCACCAATTTACATTCCTACCAGCAGTGCACAATGTTTCTTTTCTCCAATTCCTTACCAACCCTTATCTCTTGTCTTTTTTGTGATGGTCATTCTAACACGTGTGAAGTGATATCTGTTGTGGTTTTGATGTGCATTTTTTAAATGATTAGTGATATTGAGCACCTTTTCATGTAACTGTTAGTCATTCGAATATCTTCTTTGGAAAAATGTCTATTCACATCTTCTGCCCGTTTTTAAATTGGATTATTTGTCTTTCTGCTATTGGGTTTTTTATTTTATTTTTTTATTGAAGGATAATTGCTTTACAGTATTTTGTTGTTTTCTGTCAAACCTCAACATGAATTAGCCACAGGTATACAGGAAGGAATATATGCTATTGGGTTTTATGAATTTCTTTTATATTTTTGACTTTAATTCCTTATCAGATATGCAGTTTGTAAATATTTTCTCTCATTCTGTAGGATGCCTTTCATTTGCTGTGCAGAAGCTTTTTAGTTTGATGTACTCCCACTTGTTTCTTTTCACTTTTGTTGCATGTGTTTTGTGTGTCATATCTATAAAATTGTTGTCGAGATCAGTGTCAAGGAGCTTTCCTCCTATGTTTTCATCTAAGAGTTTTATGGTTTCAGGTCATACCTTTGTCTTTAATCCACTTCAAGTTAATTATTATGGTGAAATATATTTTATTACACCATAAAATATACCATATTTAATATACCATAAAATATATAAATATACCATATTTTATATACCATAAAATTATACCATATTTTATTACACCATTATTATTTTTCATGTGAATATCAAGTTTTTTCCAAGCCATTTATTGAAGAGACTCTCTTTTCTCCATTGTACATTCTTGGTTCTCTTTTCAAATATTCCTTGACTGTATATGCACGGGTTTATTCCTGGGCTCTGGATTCTGTTCCATAGGTGTCTGTTTTTATGACAATACCACATTGTTTTGATTACTATAGCTTTGAAATATAATTTGAAACAGAACGTATGATGCCTACAACTTTGTTCTTTCTCAAGATTGCTTTGACTTTTCGGAGTCTTTTGTGGTTCTGTAGGATTTTAGGATGGTTTTCTATATTTTTTGTGAAAAATGCTATCGGAATTTGATAAGGATTGCATTTTTTTTTTTTTACTGTTTTTAAAAGTTTATTTATTTTTAATTGTAGAATAATTTACAATGTCATGTTTCTGCCTTACCTCAACATGAATCAGCCGTAGGTATACATCGATCCCACCCTCTTAAACCTCTCTCCACCTCGCATACCATCCTGCCCCTCTAAGATGTCACAGAGCACTAGGCTGAGCTCCCTTCATCACACAGCACAGTCCCACCGACTGCTTCTTTTACATATGGTAATGCGCATGTCTCAGTGCTGTGCTCTCACCTTGTCCCACGCTCTTATTCCTTCCCTGTGTCCACAGATCTGTCCTCGATGTCTGCATCTTTATTGCTGCCCTACAAATAGGTTCATCAGAACCGTCTTTCAAGATTCCACATATATACATTGATAAACGATATTTGTTTTTCTCTTTCTGACTTACTTCATTCTGTATAACAGTCTCTAGGTTCATGCACCTCACTACAGCTGACTCAAATTTATTCCTTTTTATGGCTGAGTAATATTCCACCACATATTTGTGCCACAGCTCCTTCATCCATTCGTTTGTTGATGAGCATCTAGGTTGCTGACTGTTGTAAATAGTGCTGGAATGTACTGGGGCACATCTGTCTTTTTCTATTGTGGTTTTCTCAGGTATATGCCCAGTAGTGGGATTGCTGGATCGTATGATAGTTTTATTCCTGGTTTTTAAAGAAAGCTACATACCGTTCCCCATGCTGGCTGTATCAATTTACATTCCCACTGACAGTGCAAGAGGGTTCCCCTTTCTCCACATCCTCTCCAGCATTTATTGTTTGTAGATTTTTTGATGATGGCCATTCTGACTGGTGTGAGGTGATGCTTCATTGTAGTCTTGATTTGCATTTCTCTAATAATAAGTGATACTGAGCATTTTTCATGTGTGATAAGGATTATACTGAATCTATAGATTGCTTTTGATATTATGGACGTTTTAACAATACGGGTTCTTCCAGTTCTTAGACGTGGGATATTGTCACATTTATTTCAGTCTTCTGTTTCATTAATGTCTGACAGTTTTCAGTGTACAGATCTCCACCTCCTTGGTGATATTTATTCATAAGTATTGTTTTTGTTTCTAAATCCTTCTTGTAAATAGGATTGTTTTACTTATTTTTTATCAGATAATTTGTTGGTAGCACAGTTTTCCTTCATTATCTGTGGAAGATTTGTTCTAAGACCATTGTAGCAAAATTAAAGGATGCTCAAATCCCTTATATAAAATGGTGTAGTACAGTTGGCCCTCCTTATTCTCAGGTTCTGTATCTACTGACACTGAGGGCCAACTCTACATAGAAATATCACTGATATTTGTGTGTTAATTTTGTCTCCTGCAATGTTACTTCATTTGTTGACTAGTTCAAAGAGTTTTTAGTGAAATTTTTAGGATTTTCTATATGTAAGATCATAACATCTGCAAGCAGAAATAATTTTTCTTCTTTTTTATGATTTGGATACCTTTTCTTTTCTATATTTTTCTTTTTTTGCCTAATTTCTCTGACTAGAACTTATAGTTCTATACAGAATATGAGTAGTCAAAGCAGGCACCTTGCCTTGTTTTGTCTTAGAGGAAAAGCTTTCAACCTTTCATTCTTGAATGTGGTTAGCTGTGGGCTTGTCATATATGGCTTTACTATATTGAGGTATATTCTTTGTAGATTCAATTTGTTGAGAGATTTTATCATAAATAGGTATTGAATTTTGTTAAATGCCTGCATTGGTATCTGCACATTTAAGTAAGCAGTCTTCTCTTCCAGACTTTATAGATTCACTTTGGCAGGGAGAGTCCTTCACCAGTCACTCAGCTTTGGATAATGTCCTAGCTAATGGGTTAGCTTGTGGTGTCCTTGGGCTAGTGGGGCTTGCTTTCAGTCTCCATTTGGGCAAAGATACTGCCCATGTCCAGGTCAGGGGATGCCACTGTCTGGGTTCCATGTTTAAGCAGGTTCACTGGGTGGGCTCCCTAACTGTGGGAGGCTGCTGACTATGCTCTGCAGTCAACTGGGGCTGCTAACTGTGCTCTCCGTCTCCTCTGGTAGGGTGAGTTGGCTGGCTTTTTCCCTTACAGGGTTGTGCCATTCATTGGACTCTTCGATTAGGCAGGGGCTACAGGCGTGGCTCTGAAATTGCTCCTAGTCAGATGGAGTCTTAGACTGTGATCCCCAACCTGATGGTGCTGCTGGTTGTACTTGTGTTCAGATGGGACCAACAGCCAGGGTTTTGAGGTTGGATAAGACCTCTAGGTGTGCTCTGAAGTCAGGTAGGGATGCAGGCTATGCCCTGAAGTTGGGCAGGGCCAAAGGCTGGGCTTCACAGTTAGGGAGACTGATAAATATGCTCCTCTGCTGTGGAAGGTCACTGGTCAGGCTCCCTGGCCCAGTGGGGTCTCCACGTGTGTCCTGCAGTTGAGTGGGACTTGAGACTGTACTCTACAGTCAGAGGGGATGCTGTCTGGGCTCCCTCATGAGTTGGGCTGTCAGCTTTGCTCCACAGTTGGACAGGGTCACTGACTGAGATTCCTGCCTGGGCAAGACTATAGGTGTGTTCAGTACCTGGGCAAGGCCTGGGCTGGGCTCTGCTGCTGGGAGGGCAGTACTGCCCTAAGTGTCAGCCTAGGCCTGGCCATAGGCTGCCCAGAATTACTGTTCAGGCTGCTTAGTTATACAACACCAGAGGTGGCACCTAACAGTCAGGCAGGGCTGCTGGTGAGATGCCTGACCCCAGCAAGACTGTGGATGGGCTCTGCAGCTGTCCAGAGCTTCTGCTCAGGCCTTTTCCTCTCATGGGACTGGATACCATAGCTGACAGTTAAGCGGGGCTGTGAATTTAGTTCTCTGCCTGAGTGGGGTTGTGGAAGCAGGCTTGCTGCCTGGTGACTGGAATTAGGCAGAACTGCCCATGGAGCTTGCTGGCTGGAGAAGGACCACTGGCTGGACTCTGCAGGTGTATGGACCTCTGACTGGCCTCTCCACTTGCTTGCAGCTGTGAGGAGGATTGTGGTGGGCCAAAGTCTGAGTGTTGCTTTCTGTAAGTCATCCTTCTTCTACTGAGATAAATTGCAGCCTGAGCAACCCTTAGCATCTGGCTGTTGCTATGTGCCATTAACCCCCCACCCTGTTACCAGGCAACGGTTTCCATGCGACCCGTTACTGGTGCTGCTCAACCACTGGTGGGTGCCATAGCAGGCCACTCCCCCAAGAAACAAACTGGCAATGAGTGACTGTTAGTGGGCCGTTCAGCCAATGGTGGCAGAGTGGTGGTCGTCAGGTGGAGAGTGAGGTAAGAGGCCAGTTCTGGCCTTCTCCCCAGGATCTTCCAGCTCACCAGGCCTGGGCTGATGGGTGAGCTGGGGGCCCAGGGAACAGGCTGGGGGTTGTTTCCTGCAGGACTCCAGAGCCCTTGTCAAGGCCACATACTGGCTGGACCCAGGCCTTGAGGCAGCAGTGAAACTTTCCCCCTCTTGGCCTCTGAGACCTAATAGCAGAGGCAGTCCATTTGGGTCATAGTCTGCGAGACCTGCCCCTGATGTTTGGGTGGCCTGAGGAGCCTGAGGGCCAGTTGGGTCCTGGGGGCCTGGCTCCTTCAGTGATGATGGCTGGGCAGCGTCTGGGGATCTGACCTTTCAGTTCAGTTCAGTTCAGTCGCTCAGTCGTGTCCAACTCTTTGCAACCCCATGAATCGCAGCACTCCAGGCCTCCCTGTCCATCACCAACTCCCGGAGTTTAGCCAAACTCATGTGCATCGAGTCAGTGATGCCATCCAGCCATCTCATCCTCTGTCATTCCCTTCTCCTCCTTCCCCCAATCCCTCCCAGCATCAGGGTCTTTTCCAGTGAGTCAACTCTTCGCATGAGGTGGCCCAAAGTATTGGAATTTCAGCCTCAGCACCAGTCCTTCCAGTGAACACCTAGGACTGGTCTCCTTTAGGATGGACTGGTTGGATCTCCTTGCAGTCCAAGGGACTCTGACCTTTAGGGAGCTGCCACTTGAGATCTGCCTCCTCTTAGCTACGAATGGACACCCAGAGGGTGAAAGTTACACCTGGGAACCTTGCCCTGTCTTGTCAGAACAAAATGACATCTGTTTGGGGGAGATTTACAGGAACATCATTACCTAACTATGACCTGACCTCAAGAACAAAGGCTCTGACACTTTGAAGCTTACAACTAACCATGATCCTCCTTCACCTTTTCTGGGAAAGGGTTTTGCTGAGAGCTGTCAGGAGTTTGGGTTTTTAAGTCATGGGCCACCCATCTCCTTGCATGACCCTCAGTACACTCCGGTGTTTGGTATGTTTGGCCTCACTGTGCGACGGGCACGTGGATCTGCGTTTCGGTAACACTCTATGTGTCTGTCAACCCCTCAGTGGTCAAGCCTGGCAGATTTTCCCAGCATTGCCTGAGATGCGAGTCCCAGCTGGGCTCCTTGTGAAGTGTCCCACGGGCTGTGAAGCTGAAGTCCGCCCTGGGCTCTGTCTCTCCCACTGGCAGAGCCGCGGCCCAGGCTGGCCATCTCCCCACCACAGGGAGCGCTGTGCTGAGCAGTCTCAGGGAAGGTGGCTGTGGTTGGAGGGTAGCTGCTCCTCTCACCCTCCTGGAGGACCCCCATTCTGGAATTTTCACTGCGATCAGTTGCTTGTTGGTCTGTTTTGGGCGAGGTGTCTTGACACTTCAGTTTGTACTGGGCATGTTTTGTGCAGAACTGGGAATAATTTACTATTAAAAGGGCCACTGGTTCTAATATATAAAATTGTTGTAAACAGATGAAGCTACTGTATCCTTTTTGTGCCCAAATGGAAGAATGACAATCAGGCATTGAAACCCTGCAGGGAAGAAGGGAGGAAAGCTCTCCTGATAAGGACTCCCAGGGAAAGTTTACAGAATTGACTAGGGAACAGATGCTGTGAAGAAGTGGATTAGTATACATAAATATTTACAAGGAAGACAAAACATATTCAGACACTTTCTCACAGTGAATCAAACATAGTTGAAATTAGCCAGCACTGGCATCTCCTTGACTTTCTTCTTGTTTTTTTTATCTAGCCTCCCTCTTCCTTTGGTTGTTTCTTGGCAGCTCTGCATAAATACTCAGGAAATAATATCTCTGAAGGCTTATTCCTATGAAAAGACAGGATTAAAGTAGATTCTTTATGCTCTTAAATCAGTTGGGCTGCTTAATATGTTGCTAGTACAAAAAATTTATTCAGCCTTCAACAAATTTTTCATGGCTTCCTCATTTTTCCTTCTTCTGACATAACTTCTGTTTCATGGTGAATGAAATCTTGCTTTCAGCAATTTCAAAGTAACTTCACCTTATCCACATGATTTTAGGGATCAGAGAAGAGGCCAGATTAAATATTAAGCTTCAGCTATGTTATTCATGCTGACACTCAGGCAAATCTTGAGTTTTCTGGGCTGATGTTTAACAGGGGATCCTATTTCTTCTGGTTATAGGCTAGAAATTATAGAATTTATGCAGAGTTGAGGTCTACTTTGTGTGAAATTAAATGATCAAATGAACACTGGAAACTTTGCAATGCATTCTTTTTTTTACTAACCAAGTAAAGAAATCCCCCTCTGTTAAAAAGCTTCAAAGCTTTTTGTTCTGTTTTTGCTTTGCTATCTTTCTGTCACTCTTTTATTACTTTTTCTTTTTAGTAGTGATAGGGTAAGGGGAGCAGGTGTTCCTAACTGTAAATCCTACATCCCTGATGGGGTGGTTAGGTTCTCTAAGATTTTCTGACATCTTTGTGGGTTGTCTCATAGCTATAGGACATTATTTTCCCTCTATGATATATGGGTTGTGAAGTCACTGTGTTGACGATATTAAGTACCTGGGGATTATTGTGGGTTGTAAAAGAGCATGGTATGACCACTGGGTACAACATAGCAGTGCTGATTCAGATTCCATTGACAGGTAGAATTGTGTATTATGTTTTAACAATGTAAGTAGAGTTAGGATCATGGCTAGAAGTTAAACTATTTTTTAATTCTTCCATTGTAATTTACATATACTTCCCTTTAAAAATATTTTACTCTCAGTAGATCTGAAATTGCTTTCTTCTCAAAGCTGAAGCTTTGTGACATGTTACTGTCACTCCAAGCTAGTAGTAGTATTTTCTTTAATTACTGTCAGAGCTGGGAATCAGAGCTTTGACATAATTTCTTGTTTTGGCCTATCACTTGGCTCTCTAGATAAGTTTTATCTACTTAATTTTTACTTTTAAGTAATATAAAAATCTTTTTCTTTAGAAAAGAAGTATACTTAACTTTTTCATAAAAGAAGACTGAGATGATAAAAAATTAAGTTTAATAAACCAGTGGACTGACAATTCAAAACTTCTATTAGAACCATGTAACAATTTTTTTTTGGCTGGCTTTTTTTTTTTTTTTAACTTTGAAAGACAGGCATTATTGTGTTTCTACTTTCCTAGGGTTTGGGCATTGTCACAATATTCTCCAGGCTTTCAAAAGTTTGATAATGACTTGATCCAATTGTTTAATTACCCTAAAATCCAAGTTAGAATTGAACAAAAGCAATTTAATAATCTTTATCTAGATATATTCCACTTTTACAACAGCAGTCTTGGTTCAGGTTTTGACTGCTTTTATGTTCAGAGAATTAAATGACCTCTCGGTGAAAATCAAATAAAATGTTTAGTATTTAAAGGATTTTTATCCTACAGTCTATATAAGGGACAATAAGGGACAATATTTTTCTGAAGTGTTTTTGTGCCTAATATTGAAAGATTCACCAATCCCCATAGAAGCTTGCTGCTGAACCCTCCTGTAATGTGCTGCAAAGGGGTCTACAATAGAGCCTCTAATTCCTTATTTGTACTCCTGTCTCCTCTCTTGCCTTCCTTTTCACCTTTTCCTTTTCTCCTTGACCCTGAATTCTTTTCTTATCCATCGGAACTGCTAGAATCCCTGCTGCTAAGTCTCAGCGAGAGACTCTGTTTCCTGCAGAGGGCAGGAAATGTTGCAGCACCTCCTTGATTGATAAGAGGTGCAGAGCCCTGCTGAGCAGCTGCAATAAGCAAATCCCTGCTTCAGTGGAAGTGGGTGTTTTTAAGCTATTGATCTCCACCTGAGAGTTTGCCTTACAGAGTCAGAAAGGATGACTTGGCTTATTGATGTGGTCCCTGGTCAAGCAGTGGTCATATCTACTGCAGAGGGATTGTGCAAATTTGGAAGGGGACCGCTAAATATGAAATGACGGCACTCGGTCATGATTCATGTTGATAATAAGTACAGTAACACTGCCATAGTGGCCTTTATATTCAGTTGTTTTTGTTATGATTGTTATCGTTCAAGAACTGCATTTTCCAATTAATGGAAGTACTTTAGGTACATTATCTATAAAAATCACTTTTAATGATAACAACGAATATGGAAATTAGGCCAGAGCATAAAATTAAGGATATTTGAATAATTATAGTGCAATCAAGTTAAAATTGCTGATGTCTTTATTTGACACTGGATTTTGTGGAAAATAGCACAAGAACACATGTGCTTTGGAAGCTGAAAGTACATCAGATTTTGACAGCACAACTGCATAAATTACCAAGTAGTTTGGGTGATTTTTTTTTTTTTCTTCCATAAATCTCCAAGTAAAAATAACAGTTGCAAGGATGATTTTTGAACTAAATTAGAATGAATAAACCAATATGCAAGTAACTTCTTAAATATGTTTTCTCTCTGAAAGCAAAGTTGTATAATCTATGTTTAACACAGTGCCTCAGTTCAGTTCAGTTCAGTTCAGTTGCTCAGTCGTGTCCGACTCTCCGCGACCCCATGAATCACAGCACGCCAGGCCTCCCGTCCATCACCAACTCCCGGAGTTCACTCAAACTCATGTCCATAGAGTTGGCGAGGCCATCCAGCCATCTCATTCTCGGTCGTCCCCTTCTCCTCCCGCCCCCAACCTTTCCCAGCATCAGAGTCTTTTCCAGTGAGTCAGCTCGTCCCTAGGTAATGGTAAAATACTGTTTTTAATGTTTAAAGAGGGTGTATTATCTGACCAATAAAACTGAATAGAGTGAATTGTGTTAAATTAAGTCGGTAACCAAATGTATAAAATGCATTTGGTTGGAGGGATTAGTAGGTATAAAAATGTAGTTTTCTATATTGGAAATGCTTTCTTATCTCATGTTAGTGTAAGCATGTAATAACGCATTGGATTTAGAAGCATGTGTCTCAGCCAATAATATCTGTGATGATACAGACAAAATTAGGAGGCGTAGGCTGTGAATATTCTGTTTTCTTGAGAACACAAAGTGAGTCAGGGACAAGATGGGATAAAATGGGAGCAAGGCCAAATGGGGTGAAAGTCTAGGCTCAACACGCTCCTAGTTTCTTTAGTAAGAGCAGCCCATCTTTTCTGTTACCGCATTAAAAAATGATTGGGGATAACTGGCTGTTCAAATAATGGCCTCCTTACAAAAGATGTGCACACTTTAATCCCCAGATCCTATTTAATAGGTTACTTTGCACATCATAAAGGACTTGTAGATGTCCTTAAGGTTATGGGCTTTAAAATAAGGAGATTATACTGGATTATCCAGGTAAACCCCATGTAATCACATGAACCCTTTAAAGCAAGAGAGAAGGCAGAAGAGTCAGTCAGAGAAATGCGGCAGAAGAGGAAAACAGAAGATGGTGTGAGGAGGTGATGTCAGATTCCGAGCATGAAAAGGGTTTGATACACAGTCCCTGGCTCGGAGATGCGGGAGTCCTTGTGCAGAGAAGAAAGAGGCTTTAAGAGTGAGGGGTGGCCTCTAGCCAGGAGCCAGGAAGGGAATAGGGACTTCAATTCTGCAATGGCCAGGACCTGGATTTTGCCAACAACCTGAATGAACTTGGAAGAGTGTTCTTCTGAGAGCCTCCAATAGGAGATTAACTTGCCAATATTTTGCAATATTCTTGTGAAACCTGGAACAGAGAAGCCATTTGAGGCAAACTTCTTACTTACAGAACTGTTGTTTTAAGCTGCTGAATTTGTTGTTGTTAGGGCAATACAGTAACATCGAGTAAAATGCCTAACATACTACAAGCTTTTGTATGGCAAAGGAAACCAGAGGTAAAACTAGAAGACAACGTATGGACTGGGAGAAAACATCTGATGTGACAGAAAAGGGCTTAATTTTTTTTAAAATACATGCAACTTAATAACAAAAAAACCAAGCAAACCAATCAAAAAAAGGGGCAGCATACCACTCTTTGCACTGCTGCTGCTGAAGACCTGGAATAGGGAGGAGCCAGCATTATAATCAATAAAAATATATAAAACTTTTACCAGAGTAGCTTCACATTCCTCTTAGTTAGCTAGTTAGTTCAGTCGCTCAGTCGTGTCCGACTGTTTGCGACCCCATGAATCACAGCACGCCAGGCCTCCCTGTCCATCACCAACTCCCGGAGTTCACTCAGACTCATGTCCATTGAGTCGGTGATACCATCCAGCCACTCATTCTCTGTCGTCCCCTTCTCCTCCCCCCGCAACCCCTCCCAGCATCAGAGTCTTTTCCAGTGAGTCAGCTCATCGCATGAGGTGGCCAAAGTATTGGAATTTCAGCTTTAGCATCAGTCCTTCCAGTGAACACCCAGGACTGGTCTCTAGAATGGACTGGTTGGATCTCCTTGCAGTCCAAGGGACTCTCAAGAGTCTTCTCCAGCACCACAGTTCAAAAGCATCAATTCTTCGGTGATCAGCTTTCTTCACATCCATACATGATCACTGGAAAAACCATAGCCTTGACTAGATGGACCTTTTGTTGGCAAAGTAATGTCTCTGCTTTTTAATATGCTATCTAGATTGGTCATAACTTTCCTTCCAAGGAGGAAGCGTCTTTTAATTTCATGGCTGCAATCAGCATCTGCAGTGATTTTGGAGCCCCCAAAAATTAAGTCTGACACTGTTTCCACTGTTTCCCCATCTATTTCCCATGAAGTGATGGGACCAGATGCCATGATCTTTGTTTTCTGAATGTTGAGCTTCAAGCCAACCTTTTCACTCTTCTCTTTCACTTTCATCAAGAGGCTTTTGAGTTCCTCTTCATTTTCTGCCACAGGGGTGGTGTCATCTGCGTATCTGAGGTGATTGATATTTCTTCCAGCAATCTTGATTCCAGCTTGTGCTTCTTCCACCAGAGCATTCCTCATGATGTACTCTGCATATAAATTAAATAAGCAGGGTGACAATATACAGCCTTGACAATATACAAACTTTTCCTATTTGGAACCAGTCTGTTGTTCCATGTCCAGTTCTAACTGTTGCTTCCTGACCTGCATACAGGTTTCTCAAGAGGCAGGTCAGGTGGTCTGGTATTCCCATCTCTTTCAGAATTTTCCACGGTTTATTGTGATCCACAGAGTCAAAGACTTTGGCATAGTCAATGAAGCAGAAATAGATGTTTTTCTGGAACTCTCTTGCTTTCTCCATGATCCAGCAGGTGTTGGCAATTTGATCTCTGGTGCCTCTGCCTTTTCTAAAACCAGCTTAAACATCTGGAAGTTCACGGTTCACATATTGATGAAGCCTGACTTGGAGAATTTTGTGCATGACTTTACTAGCGTGTGAGATGAGTGCAATTGTGCGGTAGTTTGAGCATTCTTTGGCATTGCCTTTCTTTGGGATTGGAATGAAGACTGACCTTTTCCAGTCCTGTGGCCACTGCTGAGTTTTCCAAATTTGTTGGCATATTGAGTGTAGCACTTTCACAGCATCATCTTTCAGGATTTGAAATGGCTCAACTGGAATTCCATCACCTCCACTAGCTTTGTTCGTAGTGATGCTTTCTAAGGCCCACTTGACTTCACATTCCAAGATGTCTGGCTCTAGGTGAGTGATCACACCATCGTGATTATCTTGGTCGTGAAGATCTTTTTTGTACAGTTCTGTGTATTCTTGCCACCTCTTCTTAATATCTTCTGCTTCTGTTAGGTCCATACCATTTCTGTCCTTTATTGAGCCCATCTCAATAAAATGTCATGAAATGTTCCCTTGGTATCTCTAAGTTTCTTGAAGAGGTCTCTTGTTTTTCCTGTTCTGTTGTTTTCCTCTCTTTGCATTGATCGCTGAGGAAGGCTTTTTCATGTCACCTTGCTATTCTTTGGAACTCTGCATTCAGATGCTTATATCTTTCCTTTTCTCCTTTGCTTTTCACTTCTCTTCTTTTCACAGCTATTTGTAAGGCCTCCTCAGACAGCCATTTTGCTTTTTTGCATTTCTTTTCCATGGGGATGGTCTTGGTCCCTGTCTCCTGTACAATGTCACGAACCTCCGTCCGTAGTTCATCAGGCAGATCTAGTTCATCAATCAGATCTAGTCCCTTAAATCTATATCTTACTTCCACTGTAGAATCATAAGGGATTTGATTTAGGTCATATCTGAATGGCCTAGTGATTTTCCCTAGTTTCTTCAATTTCAGTCTGAATTTGGCAATAAGGAGTTCATGATCTGAGCCACAGTCAGCTCCTGGTCTTGTTTTTTCTAATTGTATATAGCTTCTCCATCTTTGGCGTCAAAGAATATAATTAATCTGATTTCGGTGTTGACCATGTGGTGATGTCCATGTGTAGAGTCTTCTCTTGTGTTGTTGGAAGAGGGTGTGTGCTATGACCAGTGCGTTCTCTTGGCAAAACTCTATTAGCCTTTGCCCTGCTTCATTCCGTGCTCTAAGGCCAAATTTGCCTGTTACTCCAGGTGTTTCTTGACTTCCTACTTTGCATTCTAGTCCTCTATAATGAAAAGGACATCTTTTTTGGGTGTTAGTTCTAAAAGGTCTTGTAGGTTCTCATAGAACCGTTCAACTTTGGCTTCTTCAGCATTACTTGTTGGGGCATAGGCTTGGATTACTGTAATATTGAATTGTTTGCCTTGGAAACGAATAGAAATCATTCTGTCATTTTTAAGATTGCATCCAAGTACTGCATTTCGGACTCTTTTGTTGACCATGATGGCTACTCCATTTCTTCTAAGGGATTCCTGCCCACAGTAGATATATTGGTCATCCGAGTTAAATTCACCCATTCCAGTCCATTTTAGTTCACTGATTCCTAGAATGTCTACATTCACTCTTGTCATCTCCTGTTTGATATTCCTCTTAACCACTCTTAAAAATTATTAGTGTATTTTAAATGACTACAACTAGTGTATTTTAAATTACTACACAATAAAAATGTTATTGCTTCCCGAGTCAACATTTTTCTTGCCAAACTAAGTTTTAAGTGTTTCCATTTTTAAGAAAATATTTCCAAAACTAAGGTTATTTGTATTACAAGATCTCTGTCTTTTGTGTGCCCTCTGTGAAGAGGCAGTTCTTTTCTTTCTTAAGACTACTTTCTATTCTGTGTTCACACAAAAGTTCCTCTTTGATGACTAAGAGGATTCCAGAGATATGAGGACAGTATCTTTAGCAGCTGTAGGTACATATTCTTCTCTTCATGTTGATGCTGCTGATAGATCACATCATTGCCCTAATTCCTTCTTGTTCATCATCCTTGCTTTTGGCTTGTTACAGAAAACATTTCCAGACATTTTAATATTGAAGACTCTTTGTTTCCCCCCACACCCATTTCTTCTATGATAGATGAATATAGACTCCAATACTTTTCTGTTGTTCTTTATTGAACAGAGAAAAATAAACAACTCAATTGTGCTCAGAGCCTGTCTCATGCCTCATTAGGTGCCAGGGGTAAGCAGATGGCGGCAGCATTACATGGCTCTGCAGAAACATCTGATTTATGTTCATGAGCAAGTTATGGTCTTCAAGACATGAGCACCAAAATCATGAGTGTTGCCATATTCATCATAAAAATGAAAGATGTTTTCTTATTTGTCATGAAATAACCCATGCATGTAATTCCTTTGAGGGGGGAAAATAAATAGTTGGTTAGAACAAATTGATCTTTTATAATCATATTATACAGTTGTCTTTCCAAAATCGGTGATTTGGTTGCCTTGGCAAAAATTAAACAAAAATGTTAACATCTGTATCTCAAAAGAGTATGAAAGTTCAAATTTTCCTAGCTTAAAGTATGATCATTTTATCCTATTTTAATAGAAAAGCTTCTACACTTGGAAGATTGCATGGTTCCCTTTTCCTTAGAGCAAAATTCTTATGTTTAGAAATATGTATCTTTAAATGATTTCACTGATGATAAGTGAGCACCATCAAACATCCTCTGATAAGCAGAAGGGCTGGATGGATGAAGGTAGCCTTTGTAGATCTGAGATTAAGTAGAGGATACTTTTTGGATTTATTAGACAATAATAATAGCCTTGATTTTTCATCATTTTACCATTTACCGATGGCTTTTTCTTAATAAGCATAGCGGGTAGTCTTCAGCCTTTTTATGCAAGAAGACCACATCAGAAGTTAATTTATGTGGCTAGTAAGTGGGAGAAAATCCAGTTAAAATCCAATTAAAATTTCAGTTTCCTATGCTAGGGTCCTAAAATCTTAATTCTAATCTTGATTTCAGTTATTTATAATTGCTTTTCCAACAGTCTGTGAGAAGTGTTTCTTGATTACTTAACATCCTTGGAGTATCAAACCTGGAACTTGACTTCAAAGGCCCTGGATTCTAATTTGGATTCTTTTGTCATAATTCAGGAAACATGCCAGCTTTAATGGGTTTCATACCCAACAATCAGCAAAGAGATTTCTCAGGGGACTACAAAATGCAGAGTATCATACTAGATGCTATGGCACCAACAGGTAGGAAAAGTTGTGTCTCTCTAAGGAACTTGCAGTCAGCTTTTGGAGACAAGGTTTATTGTAAACTTTCTATTCACATTGGCATTAGAGTATCCTGAAGCAGTTGGTTCACTGCATCTTTAAAGCCGAGATCTCTTATAGTCCTTTCCTCATTTTTTCTTTGTTTTGGTGAGAACTCAAAGTTTGGACAATTAAAGTGACTTGTAATGAGGGTTCTAAGGTAGATTAATAACAGAGGTGTGCTTAGGCTGGGGGGCTTTGGTGCTTAGTTGAATGTTTTTCTATTTTACCCTCCTGAGATGCTATAGAAGTGGGGCAGACTGTTAATGCAGTATATTCCAAGAAGGAAAAGTCACCCATTCTAAGAAAAGCCCATGCAGGATTAGATATCTGAGCTGTTCATTGAAAGATGTGCAATATTTAGATGAGTGGGGAAGGCTTTCCAAGGGACCAATAAGATGGATTGGCAGATCAGGGATTAGACAATATAGATGAAGAAGATGCTTTCTTCTATTGGAAAGAATTGGGAAGGAAAGCTTGGAAATCTAAATAAAGAGTGAAATCATGGTAACATATTAGAGAGATTTATTTCATAGTGGAGAGCAGAATTGATTGTAGTATATGAGAAACTAAAATAAAAGAGGCCAAACCGGAGATTATTTATTGTTTAGGTATGAAGGATGAAGAGGGCTTCGCTGGTGGCTCAGATGGTAAGGAATCTCACTGCAACGTGGGAGACTTGGGTTTGATCCTTGGTCGGGAAAATCCCTTGGAGAAGGGAATGCTACCCATTCCAGTATTCTAGCCTGGAGAATTCCATGGGCAGAGGAGCCTGGTGGATTCCAGTCCATGGGGTTGCCAAGTCAGACATGACTGAGTGACTAACACCGTGAATGATGACAGCCCAATGGACAGGGTCATTGTGGAAATGAAAAGAATGGTATAGGTATGAGAACTCTTGAAGGAAAGACTGAAAAGAGTTAATGACAACTTGGATTGGGGAGTGACAGAGAAAATACAGGCAAAGGAGTTTAGAAGTTTGAATTTTAATGGTGAGACAAATGAGAAATGAAATACATGAGCATAAAGGGAGAAATTAGGAGAAGCCAGTTTTGAGGGGAAAGTGATAATTTTATTGGTCTTTACGTTGAGAGTGTAATGAGTAAGTAGAAAACTTTACAAGATAGAAAGAGACCTTTATTCAGTAAAGAGATCACAGACTTGGAAATTATCTACTTAAAAAAGTGGTAATTGAGATATAGCAGTGAAATTAAACTCTGAGGACTGGAGTGCAGGAGAAGGACTTTGGGAAACACCTAACTCTGGGGGAAGGAGCAGGGGAGAGAAGTCAGTACAGGTAGTCTAGACCCAAAGGCTCTGGGTTGGCCTGGAAGCAGGAAAATCAAAGCGTGAGACAAGAATTCAGTTTCAAAAAGAAGGAGGTGGCTAACTTTAACAAAAGAGTAAAAATGTATTTATAAAGTTTTCTGTTAAAAGAATATGAAGGAGAAATATAATAATCCTTATAGACTGGGCCCAAGAAGTCATCAAATTTTGTAGGAATATATAAGTAGGAGACATTTCTAAAGCTTGGTCAGGTGGCTCAGAGTGTTTCCTAAAATATAAAATCCAAGAAACTAAACCAAACTCAGTCAAATAAACTTAAATAGATGTATAAAAACTTTTTCACTGTTGAAAGTATCAATATCTTGGTTTCATTTTCATTTTTTTATGGTGTTAAATTTTCACTAAATTTTTTTAAAAGCAGAATTCCTAAAAAGAAGGTAAAGGAATTAGTGTTGTTTAATTTCTCTGGGGAATATTACCCCAAAGAAAGAACAAATACATTTTGGCAGGTAGACAAAAGGAATTTATTTTCAGAGAAGAATGATTTAGTAATTCTAATTTAGAACATTTGAAGCACAATATCTTCATTTCCTAAACCAGTTTGGAAAAAATAAAGATATTTTAAAATTAACAGAGCATTTTAAAAAAATTGGTGAGAGTAGACAGAGGTGTGAATTATAGCATTAGATGTGTGGAGAATTTAATAAGATGTTTAGTAGGTTTACTGTGAACTCGTGACATTCCAAGTTAACATAATTTTCATTTTCATTTTTATATCTGCTATTAGAACACACTTGGAATTAATTTCTAAATTAATTCTCACTTGCCTTTGAGCATCCTACTGCTTTGTACATGTCTTCATGTTTACTGTCAAATGATAGAAAGATATTTTATACATGAATTATTTAAAAAATCATAATATAAGTAAAAACAATGAAGTTTATTTCCTACGTTTGTAAATAACTTCCTAAATTTTGTGGAATGCTTGTTAAGACTAAAAGAATCAATCTGTTAAGATTTGTAAAGATTATACTAAAAATTTTCTAAGCCCAGATACATTTAAAATTTTTTTCTGATTTATATTAGAATTATTTTGCATTGCTCATTCTTATTTTGGATGATGGAGTTGAATAAATGTTATTAAGGACCTGAAATTTCTGGAATATGGTCCATACAGTGTATAAACAGGTCTACTACAGATTTGAACTCTGGACTCCTATGTCATATGGGAACTTTTTGCTTTCATAAAACCATATTTTTTCCCCTAGGATTTCTTAATTTTCTGTCTCAGAGTCTGCTGCTGCTGCTGCTGCTGCTGCTAAGTCGCTTCAGTCGTGTCCGACTCTGTGCGACCCCATAGACGGCAGCCGACCAGGCTCCGCCATCCCTGGGATTCTCCAGGCAAGAATACTGGAGTGGATTGCTATGCCCTTCTCCAGGAGATCTTCCCTAATCAGAAATAGAACCCAGGTCTCCTGCATTGCAGGTAGATTCTTTACCATCTGAGCCACCAGGGAAGCCTTTATTCTAAACGGAGAAGGTCAAAAGTTGGGATATTTAGAAAAATTTTGGACAGCAATATTTAATTTGACCGGTATATAATGCCTGCATAGAAAACATATAGCAAGGTTGAAATACAATAACATCTCCTCAAACATGAGATCCCAATATAAAAACTTGAGATCAGATGAAGTAACTTTGCAGTTCATTTTGGTAACTTAAAGATTTTAGATTTCATTGTATGCAAAGTGTCACCAGTAATTCTGGAGACACTTAGAAAAAAGACAACCGAGAGTTGGGATATTAAATAGGGAAGGAAAGCTAATGGTAAAAAAGGAGCAGAACATTTTATAACAGCTAGGAAAAATACTGAAAGATAAGTGAAAGAAAAACTGGGCTTTAGAAAATTCCCCATAGCTTCCAGGAGGAAGAGAGATGACTTGGTTGAGACCTCAGTGTGCTAAGCACCTGGGGAGACCTTGGAGAGGTGAGTGAGGCTGGCAGTGGGGAGATGGGGGTCCATTCTGAGTCATAACTACTACATTCAAAATGGATAGCCAACAAGGACCTACTGGATAGCACATAGAACTCCACTCAGTGTTATCTGGCAGCCGGAAAGGGAGGGAGGTTTTGGGGGAGAATGAATACATGTATTTGTGTGGCTGAGTCCCTTTCACCACAACATTGTTAATTGGCTATACCCCAATACAAAATAAAAAGTTTAAAATTTGAAAAAAAGCTAAAAAGATCATGGTCATTTAGATACAGTCACAGACAAAGAAAAAAGATACTTTGAAGTATTTGTGTTAGCTGCAGCAAAGCTTAATTATAATAATTTATGAGCATGTTATTAATACTGGAGAAGAGAGATGGGGAGAGAAGGAGATTCTGAAAACTTGGAGCATGCAAGTGTATAATAACTGTTATTGCTAATCGTGATGTATAAAATGCTTGGTTTAGTACTAGGAACTTTATTTAGGATGCTGTTTTCATAATTTAGTTTTACAAATGTGAAGGTATTGTTTTAGCCTTCTCACAGACTTAGCTGTGACATTGTTTTCTCAACTCTGTTTTTCTCTTATGGCTTTAATTTATTGACTGTAAATTACACCACAGGAATTTTTGTCAACCCGAGCCCTGTGGTTTGGGAGAAACTATTACATGTTTCAAGAAAAATTGGGACAAATTTGTATAAAGGGATTTTAAAAGAGTAAAGTCGGACATTCCTAAAGCAATTTTGGCTGATTTCCAGTACCATAAAGTAATGCAATTTAAAATCGACATGTCTAACCTACCGGTGAACTTTCAAAATGAAAATTTCCACCTATTTGGCGATGAGACAATCTCTCCCCTCCCAAAATTCAAGCATTCTTATCTTAGAAGCTGAGATTCTCTGCTAAGAGCCTGGAGTAACCTCCTTTAAGTCCTGGCATATAAATATGAAGATAGATACACCTTTATGTAACCCTGGGTCCCAGGATTCACCAGCCCTTGAATCTAAGTGATCTCATATTAATAGCCAAATTAATGACCACATTCCACAGCTCTGAGTCACATCTCCATATCTCTTCAAATAGCACTGAGTGATCCCCTGGGGGGATATGGTCCTCAGATACACGTATGCTGACATTTTCTGCTTTGGTCTCCTCACCCAGAAGCCCTGTCACAGCTGATGTTCCTCAGGGTGCTTCTTTTCTTGTGGCCAGCACCATCTGCACTCTCTTTCCTTACATGTGCTCAGGTTTCACTTAAACACCGCGTACACAGAGGTGGCGTGCCTGTTCCTTCCCTATGACTGCGTGAAAACTCTGTATTCTGTGCCCTCCCCTCAACCCCCACCATAGCTTTTTCTATTTCTTCCTTGCAGACTTGCATTCTTGTAATCATTTAAGAGACTGCTGTCTTTCTTCAATTTTAAGACATGCTCTGCCACAACATTGTTAAAGATTTTGATATTTCTTATAATTGAAAAAAATCAATTTTTTTCCCCCTGAGGGATGGGATGGGGTGGGAGGTAGAAGGGGGATTTTTTAAAAAAAATTCATTTTATGTGATATGTAAATATATCATATGTATTTTTTAATCATGGAGAAGTTATTGAAACAATGATGTATTTTACAATTAAGGATATTTTGCAACTTGCTTGGAATCTTTTTTGAAATGTGATTGGGTATGAATTTTTTAATTACTCATCCTTTAAATTAATTACTCATACTTTTTCAATTCTCTGGCATTGAATCCAAGGAATTTCTTCATCAAATTGCGAATTATTTATTTATAAAAAGTACTGTATAATGTTAAGGTACAAATGTCACAGTTAGACTTGACTCTTAGTTACGCTCTCTGAAGTAATATGGTGTGTACGTGTGTGTGTGTATATATATATATATATATATATAATTGGTATATGGTATAATATGGTATTATCTATGTTTATAATTGATTTTTTCACTTATGAGACAGATCACAAATTTAAAAATATTAAAAATTGTTGGAGTGGGTATGTCTTAAAGTTGAAATACAGAAATCATTTAAATAATTAGAGTACACATGCAGATTGTAAATATATGTTTATATATTATACCTATGTTGTTTTTTTCTTTTCTTCCCTTCTGTGGAAGAGAAGAAAAGAAACATTTCTATAAGAAACATTTCTTTCCATTTATTAGCACAGCACCCTCAGGTAGAAAATTAGCTACCTATGGAAAGGGACCATTTATTTATTCAGCAAATAATCATTTTTTTTTGCCACTAATCACCATGAGAAT
Organism: Moschus berezovskii; assembly: GCF_049115385.1. Classification (NCBI taxonomy): domain Eukaryota; kingdom Metazoa; phylum Chordata; class Mammalia; order Artiodactyla; family Moschidae; genus Moschus; species Moschus berezovskii. Next base: position 126,203,393 of record NC_142461.1, read on the forward strand.
GCTGGCATATATATACACATATATATGTAAATATATCTCTGTCTATATAGTGTTAGATCATATATAGTGATGACAGGAGTTCCTGTGACAAGGAACAAATAATAATAAATAATAACATACAACAATAATAAGTAGAACAAATGATTACATTATGCAGCAAGTGCTTAAATAGAGACAAATCTGTAGCTGAAAGTAGCTGAAAGAGTGTGACTGACTTCCTGGAGGAGAATAGGAACTTTACAGAATGGGTAGCTTGAAGCTATACCTAAATGAATGAGTTATTATTTACTAAATTCATACTCAACACGTTTCCAAAAGCAAATTGCAAAATAAATACAATGCAACAAAATAAGCAATAGAAAGATAACTCTGTATGATTAGAAAATAAAGTTCAAATAATAAAAGGGAACCAGAGGAGGGAAACTCTGAATGCAAAGCTATTTGCCATGAAGTCCTACGCAGTTGCCCATTCTGTGTGTGTGTGTGTGTTAGTCGCTCAGTTGTGTCTGACTCTTTGTGACCCCATGGACTGTAGCCCGCTAAGCTCCTCTGTCCATTGAATTTTCCAGGCAAGAATACTCAGTGTGTTGCCATTTCCTCCTCCAGCGGATCGTCCCAGCTCAGGGGTTGAACCTACATGTTTCCTGCATTGGCAGGCAGATTCTTTACCATCTGAGCCACCAGAGAAGCTACCTACATGATTAAGTATTATAAAATTCTAATGTATACATGTGTGTAAACTGGGAGTCGTGGAATGGTAAGACAATCTGTTTTCAAAAACAAATCCAGTGGTTGTACACAGAATGGATTGAGAGTTGGGGCAGAGTGCAAGAATAGGTGTAGAGAAGCCAAGAAAACCAATTGGGAAGCCCTTGGGATGGGTTTGTATGGCTAGTGGCAATGGTGCTATCCAATTAGGGAATAGATTTTGGTTCCAGTTGATCAGGACTGCTCTCACTTGTGCTGTTTTCCCCTCAAGGTCATACCTTTGTGTTGTTGTTGTTCAATAGATATTGCTAGGGGGACCACAGATCTGATATTTTAATATCTTGTACATTATATTTTGGGCTATAACCTCAAGAACTATGCTCAAAACAGAGTATGGTATGTTGTGTTCATCCGGTGACACTGCTTGGGAGAGGTAAAATTTTTCAAGGTTTTGTCAACTCTGAATTTGTACCAGAAGATCGTGAATCTGCTTTCGATCCCCTGAAAAGAGATGAATAATTTGACTTAGCTTCTGAAATTATGAGAGGTGTGCACACCTTCATATTCTAATTGCTAAGAAGTTATGACTTGATGACTTGGAAATTTTAAGTTATAATTTCACTTTTAATAACTTGTTCTGACCTAAGCAGACACCTCTCAAGAGAAAGGAAAATATAGATACTGACTGTCAGGAGTGTACAACAAGCAACATAATCTGATTTCAGATCAGGAGATTCACCACAAAGATTGGTTAATGCGTCTCAAGGTGGGTGGGACAGGCCTAAAAGGAGTTGGGTTAAAAGTCCCACACAGTTCCTTTAAAAGGTGATTTTTCCTCGGCATTCTGCCTCTGTTCCTCTTTGATAGTTTCCTTTATACATGGGATTCCCTTCTGGCTCAGAGGGTAAAGGGTCTGCCTGAAATGCAGGAGACCTGGGTTCGATCGCTGGATCAGGAAGATCCCCTGGAGAAGGAAATGGCAACCCACTCCAGTATTCTTGTCTGGAAAATCCCATGGACAGAGAAGCTTGGTGTAGACTACATGGGAACTCAAAGTGTTGGACATGACTGGGCAACTTCACTTTCTTTCTTTATACATGTAAGTGTGCCTATACTGAATATAAATTGTGAAAAAGTTATATGAGTTTAAAGTATTAATGATTTGTTAGGCCATTATTTTGAAACAGCCAAAAAAAAAAGATCATTATGAAAGAAAAATGGAATCACACAGAAATTTTATGACAAAAGTGCCTCTGTTTAATGATTTGTAAAAGAAGTAGGAAGCATTTTCAGTGAAAACTGCTAATTATTTTGGTTTTCCATAATGAAAACCTGTGATGATGTTTAAATGTCTCTGTTCATTAGTTTACTCTGTCACATTGGTACATTTATTTGCTTTGTCTATTTTCTCACTTTTCTGCATCAGATAAGAGCAGTATCATGATAAGTTTAAAGTTTTTGGCAAGTGATGGCAATAATGTCTTGACTATGAAAACTGATGACTTAAACTTGTGTTACTTCAGAATGAGAAGAGAGTCATCCTTTTGGTCTGGTATTTCATTTATCATCACGTATCTTGGAAGATGTTTCTTTATTCTGCTTTGTCAGAAACATCCACAAATCAAATAACTATTGATATACTCTTGGTGACTTATGTCTAGAAATAAATTTTAAAGGTTACTGAAGAAATTAACCTTGGTAACAATTGTTTTTGCCATGCTAATTGCTCTTAAGGAATGATTTAATTGTACATGTATCTGGAAGGCTTCTCAATGACATTGCTGGTCAAACAGGAAAAGGGACACGGTTCTAAGGTCAAACACCAGAAACAGCATGTTCCTGTCATTCTCAGAGTTCAAGAATTTTTGAAGCCCAGCTTTTTCTTAAACTTGATTAGAATAGGGATTGTGAATTTATGGACCTTCTCCAACACCCCCTTTGCCTGTTGTCTGCTTTGCCTTTGCTTATGCTGCCTTATGCTTCTTGATTTCTCCTCATAAGCCCTTTAGTATGTGGCAGAGGTATGCAAGAGCGTTTACAGCTAGGCTCATAAACTTCCTGCCTGTGTCACTGCTGCAGATTTAGGTGTGCTGACTGATCTTTTACCTAGAGTGCACGGCTCTGTACCTGTCAACTAGTTCCGTCTGCCCTCCTTGGCATCTTCTCACCCCTCACCCTAGTGCAAATCAGGTGTGTGTGTGCCGCCTGGTGCAATGTCACAGTGGGCAGACCCTCATCTGCCTTGGAAGCTGTACCAGCCAGGTAATCCTGTGGTCTCAGGCTTCTGATCTTGTTTCTTAGTTTAGAAAGTTGCATTGACTCTATGGTGTTTATTCTAAAATTTGTGGACAAAGAAAAGTCCTCCTTCTCATCAGGTCCTTTGAGAAATGGCAATACTAGCAATCATGAAAAAATAAAATTAGGTAGTAAATTCCTCTGAAATTGGCTAGATAAAAATAGAGATGGAATACTGAATACCTATTTTGTGCTGTGCTTTTTCATAGACGTCTTGTTGGAGAAGTTCCTTTATGTTTGTTGTCTGTCTCATCACTTTGCCACCCTCTTTGCTGGACGGCTCTCCTCTCATATTTGCTAGGCTGCTTGCTATTTTACACATTTGGCATCGTCCCAGTTTAGGCTGTCTCTGGGAGAGCCGAGATTTCTGTAGGTGTGATAGCAATGAAAGTGGTAAGGAAGGAAAAGGAATGGCTGCAAGTCATGATTGGGAAAATGCACAGAGAAAGACTTTAAGGAGGAATTATATTTCTTGGATGATGCCATTTCTCCCTCTGCCTGGGAGTCATCTATTTTCCCTCTGCTTATTAAATATTCACACAGTCACTATGGATGGCTAATGTGATATTTTCCACTTTGAAACACATAAAATTGTATTCTAATAGAAGAAGAAAACTTCCTTCTGGAGATTTCAGAACACCAGTGGTACTTCCAAGATATTTCATGATAAAGACATCTCTGTCTGGTTCTCACTGACTCACTGGTGAACAGTCCGTACCATCTTTCAGATGTGCGGCCTCATTCTTGGGCACACACTCGATGCAGTGAGAGCTTCTCACTCTAGGAAGTGAGAAACAGCACCTGAAGCTCTGGGTACATGGTCCTTAAGTTAATGATCTTAGAGAAAGCATGAGTGCCTTCAGAGAAAGGCTTCACAAAAGTTCTGGAGGCATTTTTGATTGTCCTGCCTTGGGGCATGTGCTCCTTTCCGGGACCATGTCAGCCTCCACTGAATCAAAGAGGATGAATTAAAGAGGATTACTGCAGGGAAAGTGACTCCCCCAAGGAAAAGCATACTGGGCAGACAGACAAAGGTCTATTTCAACAAATATGATAAAAGTGTAGCTAGCTGAGGGAGGTTGTTAGGAAATAAATTAGGTAGGAAACACTTAAATCTGATTTAGCAGCTGATGCAAGGGTGATTTGTCCTGGGTTGTTTTCCATCCCACTGTAATGAAGACTCTTACAGGCTCACAGTTTACAGGCTTCCAAGTGGGAACATTTCTTTTATCTAATATGGAATATATAAATAACATTTTCCCTTTATATTTACTGAGTAGACTTTTTTTCCTCTAAGGCAGTGATCTTCATTATAGAAAAGTAATAGGTTAGTAATTTCAAATTTAGATAACAGAATTATTAATTTTGTTTAATTTCTGAAGGCTAGAAAAGCAGATTGATTCAAAATGAGAAATATGTCTTCACAATTTTTAATAGTGAATGAGTATAGCCTTCCTCAGTACTGTAAGGGCAGCTAATTAACAGCTAGTTAATAGTTATGTATATTTATAAATGTTTCAGTGTTTTAAAAAGTTTCACTACAATGTAGCCATCCTTGAGGGGTCAGGCAACGTAACACATACATGCACACATACACTCAGTCTCATTCACATGGCTCAAAATGAGTGCTCTTCTTGGAAGGAAGAGAAAAGAAATAGCTTTGTTACTCAGTTCTCCGGGCTTCCCTGGTGACTCAGAGGTTGAAGCGTCTGCCTCCAACGCAGGAGACCCAGGTTCGATCCCTGGGTTGGGAAGACCCCTGGAGAAGGAAATGGCATCCCACTCGAGTACTCTTGCCTGGAGAATCCCACGGATGGAGGAGCCTGGTGGGCTACAGTCCACGGGGTCGCAAAGAGTCGGACACAACTGAGCGACTTCACTTTCACTTTCTCTGGGAAGATTACTGAGACAGGAGGATGAGGTTGCAGTGACTGAGCCGCTCTGGGAGGGTGATGGGGGAGAGAGAGATGGCTAAAATTTTCCATCCCTCAACAGTGTCACCGCAACTTCTAGGAGTCATAAATATACAATTTGAAAAACACTGAAATAAAAATCAGTCATGGGATTCAAATCACTTGATAGCATTGCTGCTGCTGCTGCTGCTAAGTCGCTTCAGTCGTGTCCGACTCTGTGCGACCCTGTAGGCAGCCCACAAGGCTCCGCCGTCCCTGGGATTCTCCAGGCAAGAACACTGGAGTGGGTTGCCATTTCCTTCTCCAATGCATGAAAGTGAAAGTGAAGTCGCTCAGTCGTGTCCGACTCTTCGTGACCCCATGGACTGCAGCCTACCAGGCTTCACCATCCATGGGATTCTCCAGGCAAGAGTACTGGAGTGGGGTGCCATTGCCTTCTCCACTTTACAGCATTCAGTTCAGTTCAGTTCAGTTCAGTCGCTCAGTCGTGTCCGACTCTTTGCGACTCCATGAATCACAGCATGCCAGGCTTCCTTGTCCATCACCAACTCCCGGAGTTCAATCAAACTCATGTCCATCGAGTAGGTGATGCCATTAAGCCATCTCATTCTCTGTCATCCCCGTCTCCTCCCGCCCCAATCCCTCCCAGCATCAGAGTCTTTTCCAATGAGTCAACTGGTAGCATGAAGTGGCCAAAGTATTGGAGTTTCAGCTTTAGCATCAGTCCTTCCAATAAACACCCAGGATTGATCTCCTCTAGAATGGACTGATTGGATCTCCTTGCAGTTCAAGGGACTCTCAAGAGTCTTCTCCAGCACCACAGTTCAATAGCATCAATTCTTCGGCGATCAGCTTTCTTCACAGTCCAACTCTCACATCCATACATGACCACGGGAAAAGCAATAGCCTTGACTAGGCAGACCTTGGTTGGCAAAGTAATGTCTCTGCTTTTTAATATGCTACCTAGGTTGGTAATGACTTTCCTTCCAAGGAGTAAGCGTCTTTTAATTTCCTGACTGCAATCAGCATCTGAAGTGATATTGGAGCCCAAAAAAATAAAGTCTGACACTGTTTCCACTGTTTCCCCATCTATTTTCCATGAAGTGATGGGACCAGATGCCATGATCTTCATTTTCTGAATGTTGAGATTCAAGCCAAACTTTTCACTCTCCTCTTTCACTTTCATCAAGAGGCTCTTTAGTTCCTCTTCACTTTCTGCCATAAGGGTGGTGTCATCTGCATATCTGAAGCTATTGATATTTCTTCTGGCAATCTTGATTCCAGCTTGTGCTTCTTCCAGTCCAGCGTTCCTTATAATGTACTCGGCATAGAAGTTAAATAAGCAGGGTGACAATATACAACCTTGACGTACTCCTTTTCCTATTTGGAACCAGTCTGTTGTTCCATGTCCAGTTCTAACTGTTGCTTCCTGACCTGCATACTGGTTTCTCAAGAGGCACGTCAGGTGGTCTGGTATTCCCATCTCTTTCAGAATTTTCCACAGTTTATTGTGATCCACACAGTCAAAAGCTTTGGCATAGTCAATGAAGCAGAAATATATGTTTTCCTGGAACTCTCTTGCTTTTTCCATGATCCAGCAGATGTTGGCAATTTGATCTCTGGTGCCTCTGCCTTTTCTAAAACCTGCTTGAACATCTGGAAGTTCACGGTTGACATATTGCTGAAGCCTGGCTTGGAGAATTTTGAGCATGACTTTACTAGCGTGTGAGATGAGTGCAGTTGTGCGGTAGTTTGAGCATTCTTTGGCATTGCCTTTCTTTGGGGTTGGAATGAAGACTGACCTTTTCCAGTCCTGTGGCCACTGCTGAGTTTTCCAAATTTGCTGGCATATTGAGTGTAGCACTTTCACAGCATCATCTTTCAGGATTTGAAATAGCTCAATTGGAATTCCATCACCTCCACTAGCTTTGTTCATAGTGATGCTTTCTAAGGCCCACTTGAATTCACATTCCAAGATGTCTGGCTCCAGGTGAGTGATCATGCCATCGTGATTATCTTGGTCGTGAAGATCTTTTTTGTACAGTTCTTCTGTGTATTCTTGCCACCTCTTCTTAAAATCTTCTTCTTCTGTTAGGTCCATACCATTTCTGTCCTTTATTGAGCCTATCTTTGCATGAAATGTTCCCTTGGTATCTCTAAGTTTCTTGAAGAGATCTCTTGTTTTTCCTGTTCTGTTGTTTTCCTCTATTTCTTTGCATTGATCGCTGAGGAAGGCTTTTTCATGTCACCTTGCTATTCTTTGGAACTCTGCATTCAGATGCTTATATTTTTCCTTTTCTCCTTTGCTTTTCGCTTCTCTTCTTTTCACAGCTATTTGGAAGGCCTCCTCAGACAGCCATTTTGCTTTTTTGCATTTCTTTTCCATGGGGATGGTCTTGGTTCCTGTCTCCTGTACAATGTCACGAACCTCTGTCCAGAGTTCATCAGGCACTCTATTGATCAGATCTAGGTCCTTAAATCTATTTCTTACTTCCACTGTATAATCATAATGATTTGATTTAGGTCATATCTGAATGGTCTAGTGGTTTTCCCTACTTTCTTCAATTGCAATCTGAATTTGGCAATAAGGAGTTCATGATCTGAACCACAGTCTGCTCCTGGTCTTGTTTTTGCTATCTGTATAGAGCTTCTCCTTCTTTGGTTGCAAAGAATATAATCAATCTGATTTCAGTATTGACCATCTGGTGATATCCATGTGTAGAGTCTTCTCTTGTGTTGTTGGAAGAGGGTGTTTGCTATGACCAGTGTGTTCTCTTGGCAAAACTCTATTAGCCTTTGCCCTGCTTCATTTCGTGCTCCAAGGCCAAATTTGCATGTTACTCCAGGTGTTCCTTGACTTCCTACTTTTGCATTCCAGTCCCCTTAATGAAAAGGACATCTTTTTTGGGTGTTAGTTCTAAAAGGTCTTGTAGGTCTTCATAGAACTGTTAAACTTTGGCTTCTTCAGCATTACTGGTTGGGGCATAGTCTTGGATTACTGTAATATTGAATGGTTTGCCTTGGAAACGAACAGAAATCATTCTGTCGTTTTTAAGATTGCATCCAAGTACTGCATTTCGGACTCTTTTGTTGACCATGATGGCTAATCCATTTCTTCTAAGCGATTCCTGCCCACAGTAGTAGATTTAATGGTCATCTGAGTTAAATTCACCCATTCTAGTCCATTTTAATTCACTGATTCCTAGAATGTCTACTTTCACTCTTGTCATCTCCTATTTACCACTTCCAATTTGCCTTAATTCATGGACCTAACATTCCAGGTTCCTATGCAATATTGCTCTTTACAGCATCGGACCTTGCTTCTATCACCAGTCACATCCACAACTGGGTATTGGTTTTGCTTTGGCTCCATCCTGTCATTCTTTCTGGAGTTATTTCTCCACTGATCTCTAGTAGCATACTGGGCACCTACCAACTATACTGAAGTGGTTTGCCATTCCCTTCTCCAGTGGACCACATTCTGTCAGAATTCTCCACCATGACCCGTCCGTCTTGGGTGGCCCCACATGGCATGGCTTAGTTTCATTGAGTTAGAAAGGGCTGTGGGCCATGTGGTCAGATCAACTAGTTTTCTGTGATTATGATTTCATTGTGTCTGCCCTCTGATGTCCCCTCGCAATACCTACCGTCTTTTTTGGGTTTCTCTTACCTTGGTCTTGGGATATCTCTTCACAGCTGCTGCAGCAAAGCGCAGCCGCTGTACCTTACCTTGGATGTGGGGTAGCTCCTCTCGGCCATGCTTCTGCGTGTGGTCGGTTGCGCCGGCGGAGCCGGCGTCGTTACTCACAACTAATTCTGTGAGATGGATCCTCATCTGTGGTTTTCATATGTAGTGTTAGACACTTAGTCATGTCCGACTCTTTGCGACCCCATGGTCTGTAGCCCTCCAGGCTTCTCTGTCCGTGGGATTCTTCAGGCAAGAATACTGGAGTGGGTTCTCATTCCATTCTCCAGGGGATCTTCCCAATCCAGGGATTGAACCCGTGTCTCCTGCATTGCAGGCAGATTCCTTACTGTCTGAGCCACCAGGAAAGCCCTGTGTGTATCCAGGGTGATACTAAAAATATTTGACAATTGATATGATATAGGCACCCAACCAGAACTGCCAGAGATAGCAGACTCCAACTGTAAACATCTGGAACACCTTACAGGTATGTTTCAGTTAGCTATCATCCTTGTATACCCATATGCAAAGTTATGAATAATTTCTATTGATAAATATTTTGTCTGTCAAAGTACATACTCTATTTCCATTTCAGTCTATTTTATTTAATGTCAAAATGATCACTGGTAAGAACTTTTATTGGGAATTTTGTAGTTTTCTAGCTATTGAAAACATACATGTATAAATTGTCATTAGATATTCTACCTAAAGACTATATCTTTTTGGAACATTAATTATCTAACTAACTAACTAATGGTTAACATTAAGTCTGCAAACATTTCTAGGCTTCTAGTGTGAGCCAAGCAATGTGTTGGTTTTTGGGTATACAACAAAAAAGGAGAAGGTTGCTACCCTGTGTACCTTATAGCTTCACTGGGGAGATAGATAACAGATAATTCCAAAGCAGAGTAATAAAGTTTGGTTTGAGGAAGTTCAGGGAGCTATGGAAGCAGAAAGGAGTGGCATGTAACACACACCTGGGATCAAGGAAGACTTCCTGGGAGAGGAGATAGCTGAACTGTGACCAAAGAATGCATCAAGAAATGGGAAGGATGGAGGAAAAGAGCAACGGGAAGAGGTGGGTTCAAGCATGTGTAAAGATCCAGAAATTGAGGACGAAATATCATTAATAACCCAATAATGGCCTAGCATAGCTTGGTTTTCGCCTCTGCCTTTGCTCATGCTGTCTCTTTGAACTGGGTTGTCCTTTCTCTTCCCGTTCACTGGGAATATCTACATTTATTTCAGAATTTGGATCAAATATTGTCTCATCAAAATTTCATGGATCCTCTGTGTGGAGCAGAGGCGTGTATCCAGGATGCAGTTTTCTCATACTGGCTGTAACTCTTGGGGCCTCGTTTAGCTTGTACGTTACTTGAAAGTAGGAGCACTGTCACTCCCGGGTTGGCACCCTGAGTAATGTTATCACAGCACAGAATTTAAGAGTTCAGTGCAGCCCTCCTCCCTTATGTTTCTATTACCCTCTTCCAGTATTTCTAATAAACTGCATTGAGGAAGTTTATGAGGGACTGACTGTAGGCATGCTTAGTCGTGTCTGTCTCTTTGTGACCCCGTGGACTATAGACCACTAGGCTCCTCTGTCCATGGAATTTCCCAGGCCAGAATACTGGAGTGGGTTGTCATTTCCTACTCCACAGGATCTTCCCAATCCAGGGATTGAACCTGCCTCTCTTGCATCTCCTGAGATGGCTAGTGGCTTTACCACTAGCACCACTGAATTGGAAACGAGGTTTTTGGAAGTGCACTGATTTTGCACTATGTACCTGGCCTCACTTTATCACCCAGTTACAGATAACTAGTCAATAAACCACAGGGTTGGACACAGGTAGTGAAAGAAAGCCCACAGCACGTGACAGGATGTGAGGGGCCAACTTTCTGCCTTTAGGCATGTAACCCTGCCCACCAGTAAAACATGAATGCCAGGAGTGTCAATCAATATCAATAAATGTCAGACTCTGACCAATACTATTAGTCTTTTCTCCTTCCCATGCTAAAATGACTATTGCACACAAATTTTCTCAGCATCTGTAACCACGTATACACATAGTAGCTGAAAATCTGCAAGTTCTATTCAAGCAAAAGTTGGATGACTGTCTAACTGAAATATTGTACACTGTTGGATGGATGATTGAATTGATAATTTAAATGTGCCACTGAACCCTGAGAATCTATGTTCTTTTATATTTGACATTCATTTCACCTGAAATTATTCAGTATCCTTGGGATTTGGTAGGTCTGGACCAGGGATTATTTCAGTTCATAGAGAGGGACCAGGCCAATGAGGAAATTCTGTTCCTCTTAGGTTTGTTTTCTTTCGCTCAGTATGTGGCCTGCTGCAAGGGTGACGTAGGTTGGTTGCAAATTGTAACCCAAAACTGTAGGCATCAATGTATATGCGTGAACACAAATGTGGTTTTTGCTTAATGAGAATCTGTGAGCCCTCCGGTGCATTTGCTATGATCTGGTGACCACAAGGCTGTAGGACTGAAACTTTAGTTGATTTCTTTATTAGGTATGATCTCTATGAACTATCAGAGAAGGCAATGGCAACCCACTCCAGTACTCTTGCCTGGAAAATCCCATGGACAGAAGAGCCTGCTGGGAACAGTCCACGGGGTTGCAAAGAGTCAGACACGACTGAGTGAGTGTGCATTCACTATAGACTATCACTGTCAGATAACACCTATCATGACTTTGGAGGGTAATCTAAATCTTGATCATTTGCCTGAAAAATAGAGAGAGAACAGTAATTCTTAAAATATGGCATGTTTATTGAAGATAGGATAAATAATCTCATTGACTGGTGTGAACTTAGCAGACAATTTTGGGTGTAGCAGGATGTGAATACTGTAGGAAGGAGTGCTGAGTCTTTTACCTTGAAGCTGTGTAGCAAGCATACATTTATTCCTGCTTATTTCCTTGTATATTTATTTATAACACTTTTATTTAGGATGAATTGATGGCTACTGAGGGAAATTATGGGAGAAGGGTGATAGAGGGGCCAGCTAAAGTGCACAATCCAACTTTTGTGCACTTTGTGTAACCCTGCCAACCGGTAAAATATGAATTTGATATTTGCCTTTGTTGTTTACTGAGAAGAATGATTCTTAATCTTTATATTTCAAAGTTTATTTTAATTTTATTTATTGGAGCAACAGTTGATATTTTTCTGGTACCATTAATTCAATAATTCATGGAAGAATTTTAGATATGTTGGTCATACTACTGTAAATAGAATTATAATGGAAGGGCTAAAATATTGCAATACATTGTGGCTACAATCTATAATAACAGTATTTAATAGGAAATATATAAAGTGATATATACCTTTTAACATTGGATTAACAAATAAATACATTGTTTCACACAAATTTCTAGTCAGGAAATTAAAATTTAGCAATTTTGAGGCAATAGAATTAAAAAAGATTGACACATTTATTGTTGGATGATTATATAACCAGATGTTCAATACTGAAATCAGATTGATTATATTCTTTGCAACCAAATACAGAGAAGCTCAATAGAGTCAGCAAAAACAAGATTGGGAGCTAACTGTGGCTCAGATCATGAACTACTTATTGCCAAATTCAGACTGAAATTGATGACAGTAGGGAAAACCACTAGATCATTCAGGTACGACCTAAATCAAATCCCTTATGATTATACAGTAGATGTGAGAAATAGATTCAAGAGATTAGATCTGATAGAGTGCCTGAGAACTATGGACAGAGATTCAAGACATTGTACACGAGACAGTGATCAAGACCATCCCCAAGAAAAAGAAATGCAAAAGGGCAAAATGGTTGTCTGAGGAGGCCTTACAAATAGCTAAGAAAAGAAGAGAAGTGAAAGACAAAGGAGAAAAGGAAAGATATTCCCATTTGAATGCAGAGTTCCAAAGAATAGCAAGGAGAGATAAAAAAGGCTTCTTCAGTGATCAATGCAAAGAAATAGAGGGAAACAACAGAATAGGAAAGACAAGAGATCTCTTCAAGAAAATTAGAGATACCAAGGGAACATTTCATGCAAAGATGGGCTCGATAAAGGACAGAAATGGTATGGACCTAACAGAAGCAGAAGATATTAGAAGAGGTGGCAAGAATACACAGAAGAACTGTACAAAAAAGATCTTCACGACCCAGATAATCACGATGGTGTGATCACTCACCTACAGCCAGACATCCTGGAATGTGAAGTCAAGTGGGCCTTAGGAAGCATCACTACGAACAAAGCTGGTGGAGGTAATGGAATTCAAGTTGAGCTATTTCAAATCCTGAAAGAAGATGCTGTGAAAGTGCTGCACTCAATATGCCAGCAAATTTGGAAAACTCAGCAGTGGCCACAGGACTGGAAAAGGTCAGTCTTCATTCCAATCCCAAAGAAAGGCAATGCCAAAGAATGCTCAAACTACCGCACAATTGCACTCATCTCACATGTTAGCAAAGCAATGCTCAAAATTCTCCAAGCCAGGCTTCATCAGTATGTGAATTGTGAACTTCCAGATGTTCAAGCTGGATTTAGAAAAGGCAGAGGAATGAGAGATCAAATTGCCAACATCTGTTGGATCATTGAAAAAGCGAGAGAGTTCCAGAAAAACATCTATTTCTGCTTTATTGACCATGCCAAAGGCTTTGACTGTGTGGTTCACAACAAACTGTGGAAAATTCTTTATGAGATGGGAATACCAGATCACCTGATCTGCCTTCTGAGAAATCTGTATGCAGGTCAAGAGGAACAGTTAGAACTGGACATGGAACAACATATAGGTTCCAAGTCGGGTAAGAAGTACGTCAAGGCTGTATATTGTCACCCTGCTTATTTAACTTATATGCAGAGTACATCATGTGAAATGCCGGGCTGGAAGAAGCACAAGCTGGAATCAAGATTGCTGGGAGAAATATCAATAACCTCAGATATCCAGATGCCACCACCCTTATGGCAGAAAGCAAAGAAGAACTAAAGAGCCTGTTGATGAAAGTGAAAGAGGAGAGTGAAAAAGTTGGCTTAAAGCTCAACATTCAGAAAATTAAGGTCACGTCATCAGGTCCCATCACTTCATGGTTAATAGATGGGGAAACAATGGAAACAGTGACAGACTTTATTTTGGGGGGCTCCAAAATCACTGCAGATGGTGACTGCAGCCATGAAATTAAAAGATGCTTGCTCCTTGGAAGGAAAGCTATGATCAACCTAAACAGCATTTTAAAAAGCAGAGACATTGTTTTGCCAACAAAGATACAGGAAGTCAAAGCTATGGTTTTTCTAGTAGTCATGTGTGGATGTGAGAGTTGGACTATAAAGAAAGCTGAGCACCAAAGAATTGATGCTTTTGAACTCTGGTGTTGCGGAAGACTCTTGAGAGGCCCTTGGATTGCAAGGATATCCAACCAGTCCATCCTAAAGGAAATCAGTCCTGAATATACACTGGAAGGGCTGATGCTGAAGCTGAAACTCCAATATTTTGGCCACCTGATGTGAAGAACTGACTCATTTGAAAAGACCCTGATGCTGGGAAAGATCGAAGGCAGGAGGAGAAGGGGGACAACAGAGGATGAGATGGTTGGTTGGGTGGCATCACCAACTCAATAGACATGAGTTTGTGTAAACTCCGGGAGTTGGTGATAGACAGGTAGGCTTGGTGTGCTGGGGTCCATGGGGTTGCAAAGAGTCGCACACGACTGAGCTACTGAACTGAATTGAACTGAATTATATAACCTTGTAAAGTTTAAGGCTCTTGCTTCCAATTAAAAAAAAATTGTTATGTAAAAAACATTTTTCAGAAAAACGGAAAACTCTCTGGCTTGTTATCTTTTGTTGTATATTGTCCCCCATGGTCTTATTTAAGTATTTTCCTGACTCTATTGAAATTGCTTCAGCAAACTTGCCAGGTAACAACCTTCCACTGATTGATGATAATGCATTAAGAAAATTCCTTTATTGCATTTATATCTACTCTACTATTTGTGCAATTATGAAAATATCTTTCTATTGTAAAGTATAACACTCATATGGACAAGTACAAAATACATCAAATTATAGTAAAATTAAATATTATAAAGCAAACATCTCTGTAACATATTCTAGGTCCAAAAAATAGAATATTAAGAGCTTTCAAGAAGCTGATCCTCTAAGATAATTCCTCCTAGTGAAAGGGTATCACTAAAATGACTCTTGTGATTAAAATGCCGTGGCATTTCTTTCTTATTTAACCACCTATGTATGCATTCTGTAACAATACAGTTTTTGAAATTTATATAAATGGAACTGTACTGTGAGTAATATTTTTTTGCCTTGTTCTTTTGTTATTATCATCTTTAAGATTCTTTGATCTTTTACTCTGTTTTGAGAAACTTTGTTTTCCGTGTGAAATAATTGTCAGGATTGCTTGGGATTTAGTTTTTTGTGTCATTAGCAGGTATGGGTCTCACCTCTTTTCTTCCCAAGTTTTGTTCCTCTTGTTGATTGTTTTAATGCATAGTTACAAAGAGACTCTCACTTAACTGCCATGATCCTGTTTCATTTTCAGAGGAGTTTTGAGTGCTGTTTTTTCTACCTCTTGGATTATCATATAAATTTATTGAGTACAAAGATTTTGAACAGAAGGGAAAGGAATAGATGCTGCCCTTTAGAATGATTGACTAAACTTACTAGAGAAACATATGGTATGAAGTATGGCATGAAAGGAGCTGACTGATAAAAACATGATTTCAGGGAAAAGGGCATCTGTTTACAGTTTCAAGATGAGAATCAACAAAGGAAGAAAAACAGTTGGCATCTTCATATATAGTAACCTTTTGGCTCTGTTGCTTGAAAAATTCAGTATTAAGACAAAACAATTGCAAACTTAACAGAGCAAGAGAAATAGGTAATTTTGATTGAAGGATTTTCTGCATAGAATCCTTACAGATAAGGAATGTGATTGTACATATATTATAGAAAAAGAGAAAAGTAAGAGCAGGTTTTTATTTTTTTAACAAGGGCAATCCTGCTGCTGACAGCAACTTGATCCCCCGGATCCAAGATATTTCTCCCCACAAATATTTCACCTACATGTTTCAAGATACTTTATGGGGAGTCTCAGAATAAAGATTTAGCCAACAATTTGTTCTGTGAAGTCAATGATAAAAGAGATATTGGAATTCACTAGGAGTACTAAGGGAGAAGGCAATGGCGAGCCACTCCAGTACTCTTGCCTAGAAAATCCCATGGATGGAGGAGCCTTGTTGGCTGCAGTCCGTGGGGTCGCTAGGGGTCGGACACGACTGAGCGACTTCACTTTCTCTTTTCACTTTCACACATTGGAGAAGGAAATGGCAACCCACTCCAGTGTTCTTGCCTGGAGAATCCCGGGGACGGGGGACCCTGGTGGGCTTCTGTCTATGGGGTCACACAGAGTCGGACACGACTGAAGTGACGCAGCAGCAGCAGCAGGAGTACTAAGGCAAAATAAAACATGAGCTTCCATTAAAATAAAGTTATTGTTAATTAAATTCCAACTATTCTTTTCATTCTCTAATTTTAAATGTGGAACAACTACTCACTAAGTCCCTCAAGGCAGAAATAAGGAATGATCCTAGAATTGCCTTCTTTAGCTTACATACCCTCAACTATCAAATTTTCTTGCTTCTTTCTCTTAAACATTTTTTCTGTTAGAATATCTCCCCCCCACCCCCATTGTTACTAACTCAGTTTATGGAAGCATTTCTCATCTATTTGATTTGAAATTATTTTTTGCCTCCTTTTTTAAAGATTCTTTTTCCTAGACATTTCCAGAAGGAAATTCTAAAACTAATCTTAGATTGTTACTTTTTTGTTTAAAGTCAATGTCTCCTGTTTAAATTCCCTCTTGACCTTTGGGATAAAGTCCAATTTTGATCTCCTTAGCTGTACAAACAAGATTGATCTTTTCACCTTTTTACTTCACCACATATACCTAAGTGTCAGCCATCTCAAAGGATATACACCCTGGTCTTTCTTACCTTAGTGCCATTATATATCCCTTTAATTTGAACATCCTCATCTTCCTTTTCACTAGACTAATTCTTACTTATTTAAGGTGAAATCAAGTGACTTGAGCTAATCTGTTAATTACATACATTGTCTTAAGAGAGCTTGCTTTACATTTTACACTTCCTGTGTGCTTGCGTACTAAGTCACTTTAGTCCTGTCTGACTCTTTGTGACGCTATGGACTGTGGCCCTCCAGGCTCCTCTGTCCATGGGATTCTCCAGGCAAGAATACTGGAGTGAGTTGCCCTGCCCTCCTCCGGGGGATCGTCCAGACCCAGCGATCGAATCTGCATATCCTGAAGCTCCTGCATTGCAGGCTGATTCTTTACCTCTGAGCCACTGGGAAGCCCACATTTCCTATAGGTATATCAATTAGAGGGTCTTTATAATATTACTGGCACTGTGTTTCCTGAATGCATGTCTCTGCCATTTATCTGTGAGCTTCATGAGATCAACTTGTATTTCCAGTGTTGGGATTCTATATGAGGTATGATAGGTACTCAGCATACACATGCAGGAATTGGGTAAATGCTTGGAAACAGAAGCAACCCGAAGCGGGAGGAACAGACCTTTCCAACCAGAGGCAGGGTGCCCCTGAGCCCTTTCACAGATCAGCCTTATTATCCCAATTCATAGAAACTTAACTAGTTTTATTTTTTTCTTTGTTTAATTATATGCTTTTCCCTTTCTGGTATTGCTTGGTTTACCTAATCAGATCCCCTCTCAGACAGTTGTAATTGAAATTGTTGAAATTGTTAAAGCGTTTGGAAATGAACCATGCTTATAGGTAACATTCTCAAGGATTGTAATAATTCATGTATGATGTTATTTTTATTACAGAAAATACTTTAACATAATCATATAAATCACTATCACTTATATTGTAATTTCATCATTTACGTCAATTTCTAGAGCTATGCAACATTTTAAAATCTTATATTTTTCAGTGCTGGGATATTATAAAGAATTAATTGTGTGTTTTTTATTTATAAGGGCCAGAAAACAGTCTTTAGAAATTGATATTAGGAGTTTTTACATAGAGCTATTCCCCTTCATAGTCATATAAATGTTTCCCATTTACTTTCTTTATATTTTACCGAAGTGTCACTTTTGTTGCATACTCACCAATTTTTGTTTGTTTGTTTTGATATTGAATATCAAAAGAAATAGTTTCTCTAAATGCTGAAAAAAAATCTTAAAAATTTCCACTATAAGCCAAATTTAGATTTGTTTGGTTTTTCTAATCAGCTTTTACTAAAATTATTAGTAGTAACCAAAAATTCATTCAAAATATTGTGAAGAGCTCAAATTCAAGTTATGTTTATATTCTGTCAAAGACCACGATCTGCTGTTTGAGAATCTTCTGTTGTTTTGCTTAACTCTTTAGAATGTTTTGCATCTTGCCTAAATTAAATTGTTCTAATAACATCAGGTGGCATTGACATCAGACTGTTGTGAGGTTAAATATGCATGTGCTTCAGCAAGATGTTTCTTCTTTGGTAATATCAAGAAAAAATTATTTATAATCTCTGAAATACTTACAAGAGAATTATTATTACAAGCACAATTGTGTCCATGTCTTCTTGGAACAAATTCAAATGATGTGCTGTATATGGCCAGTAGAACGCTCCTAGATTTTTGACCCGAATTTTGATTTATGCACCATTTTCTTTACCAATCACTAGTGTAGCTCTCAGGTGGGGCAGTGGTAAAGAATCCACCTGCTTGTGCAGGAAACTCAAGGTTTGATCCTTGGGTTGGAAAGATCCCCTGGAGAAGAAAATGGCAGCCCACTCCAGTATTCTTGCCTGGAGAATCCCATGGACAGAGGAGCCTGGTGGGCTACACTTAATGGGGTTGCAAAGAATTGAGCATAACTGAGTGCAAACACACACACACACACACACACACAGTGTAATGTAACTATCCTAAATTTGCCCTGGACAATAGTTTGAATCAATGACTAATGTGGAAAGCTGTTTTTGTGCTTTACCTAGGTTGAAATTTGAACTTTTTATAACAAGTATAAAACTAAAGAAAAACGAAAATTTCAACTTCAAGGATAGGGCTATGAGAATTGTTGTTCAGTTGTCAAGATGTATCTGACTCTTTGCTACCCCATGGCACGCAGCATGCCAGGCTTCCCTGTCCCTCACTAACTCTTGGAGTTTGCTCAAGTTCCTGTCCATTGAATTGATAATGCCATCCAACCACCTCATCCTCTATTGCCCTCTTCTCCTTCTGCCTTCAGTTTTTTTCCAGTACAGGGTCTTTTCTGATGACTTGGCTGTTTGCTTCAGGTGGCCAAAGTATTGGAGATTCAGCTTCATCATCAGTCTTTCTAATGTGTATTCAGGACTGATTTCCTTTAAGATTGACTGGTTTGATCTAGCTATGCAAGACTCTTCTCCAGCACCACAGTTTGAAAGCATCAGTTTTTTGGTGCTCTGCCTTCTTTATGGTCTATCTCTCACATCATCTGTACCTGACTACTGAAAAGATCATAGCCTTGACTATATGGACCTTTCTGGCAAAGTGATGTCTTTGCTTTTTGATATATTGTCTAGTTTTGTCATAGCTTTCCCTTCGAGAAGGAAATAGACCACTCTATTATAGACTGCCCCAATATAGTATAGACTTTAAAGGGATATATTGTCACTGGAGAATTAAAAAAAATAACAAAATTGGCTAAACGCTGGCGTGCTTTGAATGGTCACTGTGGACTGGCAGTTGTAATTGATAAATGTCGTTGATAAAATCCTTCTCTCTTTAAAAAAAAAAAATCAGTCTTTTGTTTAAGTCCTAAACAATCGCTACATTTACTATTGAACTTTAATAATGCATAGTCACATTAGTACATTTTATCTGTTGTTGTTTAGTCACCAATTTGTGTCTGACTCTTATGACCCCATGGACTATAGCTTGTGAGACTCCTCTGTCCATGGGATTTCCCAGGCAAGAATACTAGAGTGGGTTGCCATTTCCTTCTCCAAGGTATCTTCCTGACCCAGGGAATGAACTCTGGTGTCCTGCATTGTGACATATATTCTTTACCACTGAGCCACCAGGGAAGCCCCAGTACATTTTATTACTTAACCTTTAAAAAAACATTATATATAGGAATTCCTGGTGCTTCAGTGTTTAGGACTCCGGGCTCTCATTGCTGAGGGTCCAGGTTGAACTAAAATCCCACAAGTTGTACAATGCAGCCAAAAAATAAATAAATTTAAAAAAGCATTGTATTTCATGGAAGCTGATTTTCAGAGCTTTCAGTTATACTTTTGGCTCCTAACACATATGTGGACTCAACTGTGCATTTTGAAAGTAAGTTATTAATAATTTGAAATTGTTTAACCTGCTTCAGACTCATTCTTGTTTTTAAACCCCATTACCCTTTCTTTTCTTATTAAAATTTATTCTTAGAAATAATTTTGAAATTCATTCAAATTAATGATAAAGCTGATAGAGAAAATTTTGTAATATGCTCAGGGACATTGATATTTTATCAAGTTACACCAAAGGAATAAATATGCTTTTTAGAATTCCCATGTCATTTAGCTGGGTGAATAGACTAGATATTTATAGAGTGGAGCAGGGATTTTCTTGAAGTAACTTTGCTCTGTAATATATTTCACTGCTATAATCTGTCTACTTACTTTTAGGATTTTTATGATTGTGTGGCTTTTGCTAGCCTTATAACAGACCACCTGACCTGCCTCTTGAGAAACCTGTATGCAGGTCAGGAAGCAACAGTTAGAACTGGACATGGAACAACAGACTGGTTCCAAATAGGAAAAGGAGTACATCAAGGCTGTATATTGTCACCTTGCTTATTTAACTTATATGCAGAGTACATCATGAGGAACACTGTGCTGGAAGAAGCACAAGCTGGAATCAAGATTGCTGGGAGAAATATCAATAACCTCAGATATGCAGATGACACCACCCTTATGGCAGAAAGTGAAGAGGAACTCAAAAGCCTCTTGATGAAAGTGAAAGAAGAGAGTGAAAAGGTTGGCTTGAAGCTCAACATTCAGAAAACGAAGATCATGGCATCTGGTCCCATCACTTCATGGGAAATAGATGGAAAAACAGTGGAAACAGTGTCAGACTTTATTTTGGGGGGCTCCAAAATCACTGCGGATGCTGATTGCAGTCATGAAATTAAAAGAAGCTTACTCCTTGGAAGGAAAGTTATGACCAACCTAGATAGCATATTAAAAAGCAGAGACATTACTTTGCCAACCAAGGCTATGGTTTTTCCCGTGGTCATGTAGGGATGTGAGAGTTGGACTGTGAAGAAAGCTGATCGCCGAAGAATTGATGCTTTTGAACTGTGGTGCTGGAGATGATTCTTGAGAGTCCCTTGGACTGCAAGGAGATCCAACCAGTCCATTCTAAAGGAGATCAATCCTGGGTGTTCATTGGAAGGACTGATGCTAAAGCTGAAACTCCAATACTTTGGCCACCTCATGCGATGAATTGACTCACTGGAAAAGACTCTGATGCTGGGAAAGGTTGGGGGCGGGAGGAGAAGGGGACGACAGAGAATGAGATGGCTGGATGGCATCACCAACTTGATGGACATGAGTTTGAGTGAACTCTGGGAGTTGGTGATGGACAAGGAAGCCTGGCGTGCTGTGATTCATGGGGTTGCAGAGAGTTGGACACGACTGAGCGACTGAACTGAACTGAACTGAACTAATATGTACTCTATAAAAATAATTTTACCTTTTATTTTTAAAGACCATTCTGGTTTGAGCTCTAGTATTGTTGGCATAAGCACAATGCAAAGAAATCTGGAGGACCCAAAGTGTGAGATAGTAAGAATAAACATTCATGTCAATGTATGGCAAAACCAATCAATATATTTAAAAAAAATAAAAAAAAAGAACTGATGAAATACACTAAAAAAAATAAAAAATAAAATTCCATAAATTAAAAAAAAAAAAGAATAAACTTTGGGATTCCCAATGAAAATGCCATAATGACCAAAGGTATTTTTTATTTAATTAAAAGGAGGCATTTATAGAATATTATCAATATATCTAAAGCTCCATAAGGAATGACATTTATGTGCAAAAATTTAAGAGAACAATCACTCCTTTCTGTAGATGAACTTTTCAAAATATGGAAGTTTCATTAAACCCAAAGCTCATGTGGAGAAAGTGCAAAAGGCATACTGTTCATATTAGGTTCCTCTTCTGCAGCTCATAGATTTCAATATCACTGAGAGTCCTTGAAATGGAATTGGAGATATGTTTATCTTGCAATTTACAAAGAAAGAGAGCTGCAAGAATTTTTTTGCTACGGGTTGATAAATTACTGTATTATATTACTTTTTGATGCCATAATCTACCAGGTGACTATGTCATTCCTGGAATTATGTAAAAGGAAAAGTCAACAGGAGGATGCTAGAGTTTTTAGACATAAAATAGAGGAATCATATATTTCTTCACTAGGAACATTGTTTTTCTGATTTCAGAGAGCCATCACAAAACCTCATTGTGCTCATCTTGAATAACTGGCCAGCAATGAGAGAAATCAGTCAGAAACAGAAAACTAGATGACAAAGAGAGATCCAGAGCAAATACTTTAGAATAATGACGTCTTTGATGAGTCTATTACATTGGTACCTTTAAACCATGGGAAATCTCCATGGGGGATTGATGAATGATGGGTAATAAGAATTTAAACAAAGACCTTTTAAGAGAGAATCTTTCATGGTAGTTGGAAACAGAATAAAAGAAACCAAAGGCAGGTCTTTATGCCAGGTCAAAATAATAAAGGTCAAAAATAGGATCAAGTAGACAAGCTATGCAGGGCTCTCTGAGAAACTGGGGGTGAGAGAAAGATTCAACAGTGAACTGTTTGCATTAAAAACTACAAAATATTGAAAAGTTAGTGAAAGATGTACATTTGAGGCTTTTAAAAATAGTAACTATATTTAAGACCATCTTCCTTCATTTTGAATTTAAAGAACAAATTTGTTTTATAGTGTTTATAGTATATTCCCATGTCAGGTGTTATAAGAAGTTTATGCTTAAAACATGTTCTCAAATATTATTTGCTTATTCTAAAACATTAAGAGCCCAAAGTGTAAAATTTTAAGATTATGGTGTTGTATTTTTAAAAGTACTCTAAAACATTTAAATATTAGCAGAAAAAATTTTTTTTATAGTTTTAACTCTTGAATTAATGTCAATATAGTAGCCGTGTGTGAGTCTGAAAATGCAATAAATTTTTATTGATAGGTAAGAATGCTTTATAAATTAAGAACACTAATTTTTTAGGTGTTAAATGTATTACAATGTTTTTCCATCAAAATTTTTTTATAACAATGAGTACTTGTGGGTTGAATACTTTACTCAACTCCCTGGACTCTGCTTAATGATGGAGTGTCAACAGTGAACAGGATCACATCTGTTAATATCATAGGCAGATTCCTTCATCAGCTTCTTCCTCATAAACTATGCTGAGAATGTCCTTCACCATCCCAAGATTTAATAAATATTTGCCTATTTTTCTCCTACCACTTGTACGATTTCAGTTTTTACATTTAAATACTTGATATATTGAGAATGTATTTTGGTTTGTGGACCCTTGAACTTTTAAACAATTTTAATAGCCTAGCTCCAAATAAGATGTTATACAATTATAAGTAAAATATTTATATATACTTAGAATCTTTTCTTTTGGTTATTTCTGAGTAGTGTATGCTAACATTTTCTTTCCTCAATCTTCTTTCCTCATTTTGTTATAATAAATTGGTAGGGGGTGTTTGAGAGAACTGGGCAATAGGAAATTGGAAGGCATGACTCTGAGCTTAGGTGTGCTATAGCTGAAAAGGCCCAGTTAGAAAATGTATTTCTCAATAAGCTAGAGCATTTTTAAAAAGCAGACACTCCTGTAATTTTAGCTAATGTAAATGGTTTTATGGGACATGACACATGAAGAGTAAATTGGATTTCATTCCTCATCGTGATTTAATAATCTCATGTGCAAGTTTGTGATGCCCTTTAGTGTGATTAAAGATCTAAATTAAACTTAAGTGTTTATTATTTAATGAGAACATTTTAACAGCTAATATAGGGCTCTTTGCTGATCTCAGGGTCATAGAATTCAATTGTTTCCTTCCTAAACGAATTTTTTCTTTTAAAAATGAGAAGTGATAGAACTCTACAGGGTATAGAAGCAAATGCACTTTTCTTTATATTCTGTAACATCCCACATCTCACTAATCTGGTTTAATGGTGGAGACAGAAGGAAGAAGACACTAAGTTTGAACTAAAAATCCGAGTTTAATTAATAGAAATAGGCATCAAAAAACTTGAGGCATATTTAATAGACTACTGACCTTGAACTGGACACAGCTTCTGACTCTCAGTTTCTACCTGTGTAGGATGGTTATCATACCAGCTTCCTTGGACTACTAGATCTTTGGAGAACACACAAGATAATGCATTTGAGAGTCTCTGCAAACTATGAGATACTGAATGCAACTTCTCTACTGTTATTATCAATGTAAGTATGGGTAATAACAAAAGTGAACAGTATGCTTGCTCTGGGTCTCCTTTAAAGAACAGATGACTCACTTATATTGACTAAATTTATTTGAATAATATTAATACAGTGAGTTAGAATTTTACAAAGTCTGACTATCTAAACAGGCTAGGGCTTCCCTGGTGGTGCAGTGGTAAATAATTCGCCTATCAATGCGGGAGACACGGATTAAATCCCTGGTGTAGGAAGAGCCCACATGCTGCTGCTGCTGCTGCTGCGAAGTCGCTTCAGTCGTGTCCGACTCTGTGAGACCCCACAGACTGCAGCCCACCAGGCTCCCCCATCCCTGGGATTCTCCAGGCAAGAACACTGGATTGGGTTGCCATTTCCTTTTTCAATGCATGAAGGTGAAAAGTGAAAGTGAAGTCGCTCAGCCGTGTCCGACCCTTAGCGACCCCATGGACTGCAGACTACCAGGCTCCTCCGTCCGTGGGATTTTCCAGGCAAGAGTACTGGAGTTGGGTGCCATTGCCTTCTCTGGTCCACATACTGAGGAGCAACTAAACCCCTACCACAGCTACTGAGTCTGAGCTCTGGAGCCCAGGAGCCGCAATTACCAAGCCCACGTGCTGCAGCTACTGAAGCTTGTGTGCCCTAGAGCCCATGCTCCACAACAAGAAAAGCCACCACAATGAAAGGCCTGCTCACAGCAACTAGAGAGTAGCCGCCATTCATGACAGCTAGAGGAAAACACTCGCAGCAAGGAAGACCCAGCACAGCCAAAATTAAATAAATAAATAGATTTAAAAAAATCTTAAAAAATAAACAGGCTAAAATTTTATCCTGTAATTCTAATTATTCTAACATGTTTTTGAGCTGTCACCAACTTTAAGAAAAGTTTTATATGTGACATCAGTAAATATTAAAACAGTATTTCAGTCATTATGTGCACAGCAGTTAACATTCCTCTCATGCATGTATCTGATTTCATTTGGAATCTTTGTTTACGTTCATTTTGCTATTAGTGACTAGTTTAAGTGGGATTATGAGCAGTCTCTCATTTTTTCACTGAATCATCTTCCTATGAAATTCTGCATTTATACCTGCACTATTTGTTAAAATCAGAAAAAAGAAAAACCCATGCAACTTTGTCAGTTTTGGGTACAGATTTTTTTTTTGTAGCTGCTTTTGTTACATAATATTTCTGTAATCTTAGGTAAGTAAGCTAGGTAACTGCTTTGTGCTTTAGTTTTCTTTATTTTAAAAAACAAGTGTAGTGACAAGCCTACTCTATTGGTTTGTTGAGAGGCCTATATACTATATTTAGAATGTAAACTGGGAAAGACTGAGCATTCAATAATTTTATTGTTTTATCTATAACTATGCTAAACATTTAAGAACTTCATAAGTTGCTTTCTCTGTGGTCTGTGTAATTTTGAAAGCATAACAAAAGAATATGTTAACCTTTAGATGAAGCTAATGCAAAATTCCAACTTCAGTATACACCCACCCAAATAAGTCAAAGTGGTCTTTAATGAATTATAGGTTATTTTTAGTCGAGGAAGTAAATAATGGTAATTTCTATTTACTCATTTCCTTGGGGAAAAGCAGACTTATTATATTAGTTTATTCTTATTTATCTCAGCCTCGTCTCTGCTGGTATGTGTCTTGGCCAGTCAATAAGAATTAGCATTTGATAATTCATATTGTGTAGGCAGTCAGCTCCTAGGTATTTGGATGAGGAAAGGATGAGACTGTTCACAGAGGTGTGCAAATGATGCAAAAGAGGAAAAACCATCCCTGAGCTACAAGTAGGGTATGAATTATCTGGATAGACATTCAGTTCAGTTCAGTTCAGTTCAGTCACTCAGTCATGTCCGACTCTTTACGACCCCATGAATCACAGCACGCCAGGCCTCCCTGTCCATCACCAACTCCCGGAGTTCACTCAGACTCATGTCCATCGAGTCGGTGATGCCATCCAGCCATCTCCCTCTCTGTCATCCCTGTCTCCTCCCACCCCCAATCCCTCCCAGCATCAGACTCTTTTCCAGTGAGTCAACTCGTTGCATGAGGTGGCCAAAGTATTGATTGCAGTTTCAGCTTCAGCATCAGCCCTTCCAATGAACACCCAGGACTGATCTCCTCTAGAATGGACTGGTTGGATCTCCTTGCAGTCCAAGGGACTCTCAAGAGTCTTCTCCAACACCACAGTTCAAAAGCATCAATTCTTCGGCGATCAGCTTTCTTCACAGTCCAACTCTCACATCCATACATGACCACGGGAAAAACCATAGCCTTGACTAGACAGACCTTGGTTGGCAAAGTAATGTCTCTGTTTTTTAATATGCTATCTAGGCTGGTCATAACTTTCCTTCCAAGGAGTAAGCGTCTTTTAATTTCCTGGCTGCAATCAGCATCTGCAGTGATTTTGGAGCCCAAAACAATAAAGTCTGACACGGTTTCCACTGTTTCCCCATCTATTTCCCATGAAGTGATGGGACCAGATGCCATGATCTTTGTTTTCTGTATGTTGAGCTTCAAGCCAAACTTTTCACTCTCCTCTTTCACTTTCATCAAGAGGCCTTTGAGTTCCTCTTCACTTTCTGCCATAAGGGTGGTGTCATCTGCATATCTGAGGTTATTGATATTTCTCCCAGCAATCTTGATTCCAGCTTGTGCTTCTTCCAGCCCAGCGTTCCTCATGATGTACTTGGCATAGAAGTTAAATAAGCAGGGTGACAATATACAACCTTGACGTACTCCTTTTCCTATTTGGAACCAGTCTGTTGTTCCATGTCCAGTTCTAACTGTTGCTTCCTGACCTGCATACAGGTTTCTCAAGAGGCATGTCAGGTGGTCTGGGATTCCCATCTCTTTCAGAATGTTCCACAGTTTATTGTGATCCACACAGTCAAAGGCTTTGGAATAGTCAATTAAGCAGAAATAGATGTTTTTCTAGAACTCTCTTGCTTTCTCCATGATCCAGTGGATGTTGGCAATTGACATTACTGATTCCTAAATTGTGTCCTATGATGCCTTGGTAATTTAGAGAAGGAAAAGAAGCTGTGGACTGGACTGATCAGGAATGTGCTTTCCAGAAATTAGCATTTGAACTGTGTCCTCACTGAACCACTCACTTATGGTGTATAAATCTCCTAGGGCTACAGTATCAAAGGGCCACAGATTGAATGGGTTAAAAAAACCAGAAATTTATTCTCCTGTAGTTCAAGAGGCCAGAGGTCTTATCACTTTGTCAGCCAGCTTAGTTCTTTCCTGGGGACTCTGCAGGAGAATATGTTCCAATGTCTTTCTTGTAGCTTCTAATGGCTCCCGACAATCCTGACATTCCTTGGATGGTTGCTGCAAAACTCCAGTCTCCCGTTTGTATTCTCATGGCCTTTTCCCTTGTAAATGTGTCATCTTCTCTTCTTACAAACACAGCAGTCACACTGGATTTAGGCTGGATCCTAATCCAGTATGACTTTATCTTAGCTTGACGATATCTATAAAGAACTTATTTCCAAATATGGTAACATTCACAAGTATCTTATATGGGGGGTGGCTCCACACAATTCATTCAACAACACACAGAGAGAAGAGAGGTGAATATCCAAGGCAAGAAAGATAGTGTGAGTATAAGCAACACATTTTTGAACTTTCCCTAGTTGCTTCTGTTATTTATATGAATTTCACCGATTTTCATGGTATCTGAGCCATTCATTAGCCAATCTGCTTCCTTTTAAAGAAAAAATACTGAAATTTCATCTTATATTTGTTTCACTATTTAGTTGTTTTTGTTTGATTTTGCGGTCACTAGAATATGATTTAGATGAGATTTTATTATTTTTGAATGCAGTAAAATTCCAATGTAATCCTTACTTGAAAAGAATAATACTTACAACAAAATCAAAACAATCCCATTGGTTTGCACAGTGGTTCTAGGACTAGTATTTTCTCATATTTCAGGAGAAAAATTATCATTAAGTTTTCTGATCAGTTCTTCCTATTTCTCTATTACCAGAGGTTTCTTGATAAAACAAAGCAGATAAGGTCCTACACTTTCAAGGAAAAAACTCCAGTTTGAAGAATTAAGTGAACAAAATTGCATTGAAACCGACAAGTAATGTTTAGTCAGAATGAAAGTAAGCATACATGAACTCCTTACAATGATGGAAAATCAATGATGAAAAGTTTTATTTGAATATGTCAGTTATCCTAGTTATTTCTTCTTATTTTTAATAGAAGAATATTAATATGGTACTGTAGGATTGCAGATGGAGTCTCTTTCTATCCAGAGTAGCATTGCAGGATAATCTGTCTACATCCCCTTTTGGATGAACAATTGGAAACACTGAACGTGAGAGGAAACAGTAGTTGAATCAATATATTACTTTGCTTAGCCTTTCGTATAACTAATGTTTATTGCAGATAATCATATATTTCATGAACTTCTGAAGTCACTGAAATCTATCTTTATTTTCTTTAAGCAGTTTAAACCTTTTGTATGCCACTGAAAATCTTCAATCAATGCATTTAAGGCCATCTATGAATAATAATCTAATTAAGGAGGAAAATGAGCAGTTAATAAAGGTCAATGAGATAATCATTCAATTGTGCTACTGAAAAAATAATACAATTCTTTGTTATAGAATAGGTAGCAAATCATAATAAAATATTAAATCATCATGGAATAGCTAAGGGAAACAAATACTTGGTCTCAGTTGTATCAAGAGTATATCAGTTTGCTAATCAGAATATATCAACCAAAATGAAATATTAATTTTAGAGGAAAATTCAAATGTAGACATTATTAGACTATTTTTTTTAGAATGATTTAAAAATGAAATTCCCTTTATCTAGGGAGTGGAAACATACTGTAACTTTATGTTTCAAACAACGAACTAAATTAATGGAAAATATCTGCACACTATACTAAGACTAGACATGTTACTGGGTGTAACAGTTTCTATATCTTCATTTTATTTTACTCTCATACATCCATAATTTACATGGAAAGCACTTAGAAAAACAATCTGCAAAGAATGAGCTTCTTAGATGACTGTCTTGTCTCCCTGTGAAAAATGTAATCATCCATAGCAGAACCACTTCTATCTACAAATCAGTCATTAGAGTTGGAAGGTCTTAAGCCAAGGGCAAGAAGGTGTTTTTTTTTTTTTTTATCAGCCTTCCAAGTTATCATCACTTTCGATTAATATGATACGTGCATGTGGAAAAAAATTTGTGAACATATTTAGATAGACAGTGACCTAAACCCTATTATGGTCTGTCTTTCCTACATAAAGCCAGGGATTGACTTAGAGGCATGCAACGGATGCATCTGCAAGCCTGGGTTACATCAGAAAACCTCTGATAATGAGAAACTCTTTGGCACAGAGTCATCAGTCCTTCTAGTCATTTAAATATGGGCACAAATTACCTAAACTTTTGTGCTGCTGTTGAATATTTCAGGTTTCAGACAATGGAAAAAGTACATAAAATGAAGCCATTTTCAATTTTTAAAAAAACGACCTCAAGGACTATCTCCCAACCCCCATGCAAAGCATTGCTGCTGTGAGCAATTTCTTAAAACAAAGCAGTATCTAATAATTTGAATCTTATAATGTAACTGTTGATAGTAATTTAAAAATATTTAAATGATATTCAGGCTGGGTGTGAGAGAGAATGCGACAGAGACAGGAAGACACACAGAGGGGTGGGCAGGAGAATTGTGGTAAAATGTGGGGATATTTCACAAAGTCTTAGAAACACACCAATGCCCCAACCCCACCCCTGCCCCATCCCCCTCCAGCCCAAATACACTATAATATAGAGTATCTTGATAAGTCTTTTACCTTTTGCCCGGATCTGATTTTGCTATTACTTAGTTTTTTTATATCTTTACTTGTTCCCTAAATCACTCTTTTGTACCCTCTGTTTGTGGTCTGTGTTTTTGTTTTCAAGTTGTCATTTACTATTTGTCCCCATGTTTAACATTTACTCTATAGTGTCTTAAACATGTCAGTGTAAAGCATTAAATAAATCTGGCAAACAGCTCTTTGATCAATGCAAAAAAAAATAATACTGAGAGATTCTGGATGGATTCTTTACCACTGAGTCACCAGGAAAGCCTGGTTTTACGATAGAACACTTGGAATATCTGCTTTTTTGCTATCCTATATCTTTGCTACAAATAATATTTGACCCTCATGAAGCCTCATGACTACCAAAATTTGGAACCCTTGTGACTACCAAAATTAGATTTTCAGTGCTTACCTTTTCCTGGATCCTTAGATTCATGTATTTAATTCATATATTTAACTGCCTGCTTGACGTTTCTACCTGGTTATTTAGGAAGATAAACTGAGAAGGACCAAACTCTCTTGATTTCCCTTCCGGTTCAATCCATCCATTAGTTCTGCTCTTCTCCCAAGTTTCCCTATGTCAGAAATGGCACCACTGTCTACCCTGTATAGGTCCAAAATCTAGGAGTTATCTTAGATACTTCTGACCCCTTCCTTCACATCCACTCTTCAACAGGACTTGTCTGTTTTACCTCAATCAATCTCATTCTCTCTACCTGCTTTACTACCCATCCTAATCCAAAGTACCACCATCTCCTGCCTAGGCTACTGCAATATGCTTCTAATACATCCTCCCTTCTTCTAACCTGGACCTCTTACTATCCATTCCTCACAACACCCAGAATGATATATTTTAAATACACAAGTCCTATCACATCCTTTTTCTGTTGAAAGTTCTCCAGTAGCTTCGCATTGCTACTAGAATAAACCCCTAACTCCTTACCCTGGCTTACATATTCTGGAGGCTGTCTACCTCACCAACTATGACTCATACCATTTTACTCCTTGCCCACTACTTTTAAATTAAATGGGTTTTTAGGTTTCTGTTTTTCATGCTAGTCCTGGACCTTCCTTAGACTTTTTGTACTAGCCAAACAGTGCTCTACTTGCAGTGACCATTTCTTTGATCTCTAAGCATTGTTGGTTCCAAGCAGAATTTAGCTTAAGTATCACCTCCTCTTAAAATCTCCCTGAACAGTGTGAAGTTGCCACCTAATCAATGTATTAGTCAGCAATTGCTGCAACAGTGCTGTGTAGCAATCCACCACAAATTTCAATTTACAACAACAGTTATTTATTTTTCTTGCTCACAGTTCAGTGGGTGAGCTGGGACAACTCTCCCTCAGGCTAACGGTTAGCTGGGCATTTTTTCATGCTTCTGGTCAGAATCAGCAGTGCTCCACATCTCTCATTCTCCTGCCCAATGGTTCCCTGAGATAGGCTCTTCTAATGGTGATCACAGGATCAAGAGGCAAACACACCTCAGGGTTTTGTTTCCTGTCATATCCGCTAGTATTCCATTGGCCAAAGCAAGTCGTACGATAAAGTACGATGTCAGTGGAGCAAGAGATACTTCCTCAGATTCATATAGTCAGGGAGAATGACAAAAATATTCTCAGAAACACTCCGAAGAGTCCATCTCATATCTCATTGGCTTATGCAGTATTGTGTACTCATACATAAGCCAATCACTGGCAAGTCAACAGAGTTACAATTAGACCAGCTGGTACTCATTCCTGCAACATATGGACACTTGCAGAATGGAAATAAAACCAAAAAGTTAGGATTCTATAACAAAGGAAAGGGGGTAAAAGGCTGTTGGTAAATCAATTATAAATTAACATCAGCATAAGTAAATTAACACCAGAACCTTAACAGATAGTATAGTTAATATAATCATGCTTACATTGATGGAATATATCTATAAATTATTGTTATATTATTAAAATATTATATAATTTAAAATATTATATAATACATAGACATGTCATTCCAGAGTAAGAGTTTTCCATTCTCACCATTTTTATTATCATACCTGATGTTTTGATCTACTAGCTAGAAAGCTGAACTGTGCCAGTCCTGTATGACTCAGTTCAGTTCAGTTCAGTTCAGTCTCTCAGTCGTGTCCGACTCTTTGCGACCCCATGAACCACAGCACGCCAGGCCTCCCTGTCCATCACTAACTCCCGGAGTTCACTCAAACTCATGTCCATCTAGTCGGTGATGCCATCCAGCCATCTCATTCTCTGCCGTCCCCGTCTCCTCCTACCTCCAATCCCTCCTAGCATCAGAGTATTTTCCAGTGAGTCAACTCGTCGCATGAGGTGGCCAAAGTATTGGAGTTTCAGCTTTAGCATAAGTCCTTCCAATGAACACCCAGGATTGATCTCCTTTAGAATGGACTGGTTGGATTTCCTTGCAGTCCAAGGGACTCTCAAGAGTCTTCTCCAGCACCACAGTTCAAAAGCATCCATTTTTTGGTGATTAGCCTTCTTCACAGTCCAAATCTCACATCCATACATGACCACGGGAAAAACCATAGCCTTGACTAGACGGACCTTTGTTGGCAAAGTGATGTCTCTGCTTTTTAATATGCTATCTAGGCTGGTCATAACTTTCCTTCCAAGGAGTAAGCGTCTTTTAATTTCATGGCTGCATCCGAAGTGATTTTGGAGCCCAAAACAATAAAGTCTGACACGGTTTCCACTGTTTCCCCATCTATTTCCCATGAAGTGATGGGACCAGATGCCATGATCTTTGTTTTCTGAAAGTTGAGCTTCAAGCCAACCTTTTCACTCTCCTTTATCACTTTCATCAAGAGGCTTTTTAGTTCCTCTTCACTTTCTGCCATAAGGGTGGTGTCATCTGCATATCTGAGGTGATTGATATTTCTCTTGGCAATCTTGATTCCAGCTTGTGCTTCTCCCAGCCCAGCGTTCCTCATGATATACTCTGCATAGAAGTTAAATAAGCAGAGTGACAACATACAACCTTGACGTACTCCTTTTCCTATTTGGAACCAGTCTGTTGTTCCATGTCCAGTTCTAACTGTTGCTTCCTGACCTGCATACTGGTTTCTCAAGAGGCAGGTCAGGTGGTCTGTGATTCCCATCTCTTTCAGAATGTTCCACAGTTTATTGTGATCCACACAGTCAAAGGCTTTGGCATAGTCAATGAAGCAGAAATAGATGTTTCTCTGGAACTCTCTTGCTTTCTCCATGATCCAGCAGATGTTGACAATTTGATCTCTGGTGCCTCTGCCTTTTCTAAAACCTGCTTGAACATCTGGAAGTTCATGATTCACATATTGCTGAAGCCTGGCTTGGAGAATTTTGAGCATGACTTTACTAGCATGTGAGATGAGTGCAATTGTGTGGTAGTTTGAGCATTCTTTGGCATTGCCTTTCTTTGGGAATGGAATGAAGACTGACCTTTTCCAGTCCTGTGGCCGTTGCTGAGTTTTCCAAATTTGCTGGCATATTGAGTGCAGCACTTTCACAGCATCATACTTCAGGATTTGAAATAGCTCCATTTGGAATTCCATCACCTCCATTAGCTTTGTTTGTAGTGATGCTCTCTAAGGCCCACTTGACTTCACATTCCAAGATGTCTGGTTCCAGGTGAGTGATCACACCATCGTGATTATCTTCATCGTGAAGATCTTTTTTGTACAGTTCTTCTGTGTATTCTTGCCACCTCTTCTTAATATCTTCTGGTTCAACAGTATCAAAAGGCAAAATGATAGGATACTGAATGAGGAATTCCCTAGGTCGGTAGTTGCCCAGTATGAAGGGATGGAGCCAAAGCGAAACAAATACCCAGTTGTGGATGTGACTGGTGATAGAAGCAAGGTCCGATGCTGTAAAGAGCAATATTGCATAGAGACCTGGAATGTTAGGTCCACGAATCAAGGCAAATTGGAAGTGGTCAAACAGGAGATGGCAAGAGTGAACGTCGACATTCTAGGAATCAGTGAACTAAAATGGACTGGAATGGGTGAATTTAACTTGGATGACCATTATATCTACTCCTGTGGGCAGGAATCCCTTAGAAGAAATGGAGTAGCCATCATGGTCAACAAAAGAGCCCGAAATGCAGTACTTGGATGCAGTCTTAAAAACGACAGAATGATTTCTGTTCGTTTCCAAGGCAAACCATTCAATATTACAGTAATCCAAGCCTATGCCCCAACCAGTAACGCTGAAGAAGCCGAAGTTGAACAGTTCTATGAAGACCTACAAGACCTTTTAGAACTAACACCCAAAAAAGATGTCCTTTTCATCACAGGGGACTGGAATGCAAAAGTAAGAAGTCAAGAAACACCTGGAGTGACAGGCAAATTTGGCCTTGGAGCACGGAATGAAGCAGGGCAAAGGCTAATAGAGTTTTGCCAAGAGAACGCACTGGTCATAGCAAACACCCTCTTCCAACAACACAAGAGAAGACTCTACACATGGACATCACCAGATGGTCAACACCGAAATCAGATTGATTATATTCTTTGCAGCCAAAGATGAAGAAGCTCTATACAGTTAGCAAAAACAAGACCAGGAACTGACTGTTTCTCAGATCATGAACTCCTTATTGCCAAATTCAGACTGAATTTGAGGAAAGTAGGGAAAACCATTAGACCATTCAGATATGACCTAAATCAAATCCCTTATACAGTGGAAGTGAGGAATAGATTTAAGGGACTAGATCTGATAGATAGAGTGCCTGATGAACTCTGGATGGAGGTTTGTGACATTGTACAGGAGACAGGGACCAAGACCATCCCCACAGAAAAGAAATGCAAAAAAGCAAAATGGCTGTCTGAGGAGGCCTTCCAAATAGCTGTGAAAAGAAGAGAAGTGAAAAGCAAAGGAGAAAAGGAAAGATATAAGCATCTGAATTCAGAGTTCCAAAGAATAGCAAGGAGAGATGAGAAAGCCTTCCTCAGCGATCAATGCAAAGAAATAGAGGAAAACAACAGAATAGGAAAAACAAGAGATCTTTTCAAGAAAATTAAAGATATCAAGGGAACATTTCATGCAAAGATGGGCTTGATTAAAGACAGAAATGGTATGGACCTGTATGACTATTATGGTCCAAATTTTAGTTCCTATAACAGATAAATAAAGTAAGCAACTTCTCCTCAGAAATGATTTTTAAAAATGGATTAATTCTGTATGGATATGATCACTTTATATTTTGTTAGAGAGTGATAATCTTCAAGTTTGTCAATTTATTTTAGCCCTAAGGCTTTCATAGGAGAAAATCTATGTAGTTTCTAATACTGCTCTCTTGCTAACAGATTCTTTTCTCCAAATTCCACATGCTGGTAGAATTGATTCTCAAGTAGAGCTCATAACTTCACCCATTTCATAGATGATCAGTCAAGGTTATACCTTTTTGCCCTATTTCCCCTGGTGAAACTTCTATTTCATGCTTCAGAGACTAACCACTATATAGTGGTTCCTGACCTCTGTGACCTATCTGATAAGATCTTTCCTTATTTCAGCTGTCTATGATCATAATAGCTTTATAACAAATATACCTGATTGATAATCACAGACCACAAGACCACAAACTCAATCTTGCCAGATTAACAAATGATGTCACAGCCCTTCACATGTAAAAAGTCTCATAATATCCATTCTCTCATTTACTCATTCATTCTTTCAAGAATTAATGAGCACTTAGAATGATTCACTTTTCATTGATTCCTGTTTTAGACATAACTAACACGTTAAGCCAGGTCAAACTGAGATAATCTTTGAAAATGTGACATTAAAGTACTAATTAGTGGAATGGGTATTTAGCAGTAAACTTGAAAGAGGAAAGGATCAGGTTGCAACTGCTTCCTTTCTCAAAGGGGACATTCAAACTAGGGAAATTATTGTAATTTCTTTGGTCAATGTGTGATTTTTAAGTCATGCTCATTTGCCTAGATGCTATAGATTTAATTTTTTTCCTTTTGAGAGAGGGAAAATTTGCCTTTGGTCAGTTTCTGTTATAATTAATCAGCATGTTTTGTACCATTTTCCAATATGTAAACAGTTTCCTACTAGTTTAAAGGACATAAAACATTGTTAATAATTATATAACCACCAGTCGATGGCAGCATTTATAGGTAGAGCCCATTACTTAAAGACAAGTGTGGTAAACTTTATAAATTCTACTGTTAATTCAAAAAAGTTCTAGGCCATATGATCAGAATACCCTACTTCAAAACTGGTTTATTCATTTAAAATGTTATCCAGTCAAAGTGAAACTGAGATCTAGTCTCACTTCTGCAATACATTATCAGTGTGATATTAGTGAACTTCAATCTTCACATCAGTCAAATAGGGAGTTCAATTACTCTTCCTGCACTATAGACTTATTGAGATGATAAAATGAAACAGAAATGTGTTAAATGTCCTTGGAAATACAAATGTGATATACAAATTTAAGCTTTTAAAAATTTTTAATTATTGCAGTAGATATGACCTAAGCATTTCAATCAGTTAAGTTCAGTCACTCAGTCGTGTCTGACTCTTTGTGACCCTATGGACGGCAGCACGCCAGGCCTCCCTGTCCATCACCACCTCACAGAGTTTACTCAAACTCATGTCCATTGAGTCAGTGATGCCATCCAACCATCTCATCCTCTGTCATCCCCTTCTCCTCTCACCTTCAATCTTTCCCAGCATCAGGGTCTTTTCCAATGAGTCAGTTATTCCCATCAGGTGGCCTAAGTATTGGAGTTTCAGCTTCAGCATCAGTCCTTCCAATGAATATTCAGGACTGATTTCTTTAGGATGGACTGGTTGGATCTCCTTGCAGTCCAAGGGACTCTCAAGAGTCTTCTCCAGCCTCACTGTTCAAAAGCATCAATTCTTCGGCGATCAGCTTTCTTCACAGTCCAACTCTCACATCCATACGTGACTATTAGAAAAACCATAGCTTTGACTAGATAGACCTTTGTTGGCAAAGTAATATCTCTGCTTTTTAATATGTCTTCTAGGTTGGTCATAACCTTTATTCCAAGAAGTAAGCGTCTTTTATTTTCATGGCTGCAGTCACCATCTGCTGTGATTTTGGAGCCCCCCAAAATAAAGTCTGCCACTGTTTCCACTGTTTCCCCATCTATTTGCCATGAAGTGATGGAACCAGATGCCATCATCTTAGTTTTCTGAATAATGAGCTTTAAGCCAACTTTTTCACTCTCCACTTTCACTTTCATCAAGAGGCTCTTTAGTTCTTCTTCACTTTCTGCCATAAGGGTGGTGTCATCTGCATATCTGAGCTTATTGATATTTCTCCCAGCAGTCTTGATTCCAGCTTGTGCTTCATCCAGTCCAGCGTTTCTCATGATGTACTCTGCATATAATTTAAATAAGCAGGGTGACATACTGCCTGGATGTATTCCTTTTTCTATTTGGAACCAGTCTGTTATTCCATGTCCAGTTCTAGCTGTTGCTTCCTGCCCTGCATACAGATTTCTCAGGAGGCAGGTCAGGTGGTCTGGTATTCCCATCTCTTGAAGAATCTTCACAGTTTGTTGTGATCCACACAGTCAAAGACTTTGGCATAGTCAGTAAAGCAGAAATAGATGTTTTTCTGGAACTCTCTCACTTTTTCTATGATCCAACAGATGTTGGCAATTTGATATCTGGTTCCTCTGCCTTTTCTAAATCCAGCTTGAACATCTGGAAGTTCACAATTCACGTACTGATGAAGCTTGGCTTGGAGAATTTTGAGCATTACTTTGCTAACGTGAGATGAGTGCAATAGTGTGGTAGTTTGAGCATTCTTTGGCATTGCCTTTCTTTGGGATTGGAATGAAAACAGACCTTTTGTAGTCCTGTGGCCACTGCTGAGTTTTCCAAATTTGATGGCATATTGAGTGCAGCATTTTCACAACATCATCTTTTAGGATTTGAAATGGCTCAACTGGAATTCCATCACCTCCACTAGCTTTGTTCGTAGTGATGCTTCCTAAGGCCCACTTGACTTCACATTCCAGGATGTCTGACTGTAGGTGAATGATCACACCATCGTGATTATCTGGGTCGTGAAGATCTTTTTTGTACAGGTCTTCTGTGTTTTCTTGCCACCGCTTCTTAATATCTTCTGCTTCTGTTAGGTCCATACCATTTCTGTCCTTTACTGAGCCCATCTTTGCATGAAATATTCCCTTGGTATCTCTAATTTTCTTGAAGAGATCTCTAGTCTTTCCCATTCTGTTGTTTTCCTCTAGTTCTTTGCACTGATAACTGAGGAAGTCTTTTTATCTCTCCTTACTATTCTTTGGAACTCTGCATTCAAATGGGAATATCTTTCATTTGCTTCTCTTCTTTTCACAGCTATTTGTAAGCCCTCCTCAGACAGCCGTTTTGCTTTTTTTGCATTTCCTTTTCTTGGGGTTGGCCTTGATCCCTGTCTCCTGTACAGTGTCATGAACCTCTGTCCATAGCTCATCAGGCACTCTGTCAGATCTAGTCCCTTAAATCTATTTCTCACTTCCGCTGTGTAATCATAAGGGATTTGATATCAGTCATACCTGAATGGTCTATTGGTTTTCCCTACTTTCTTCAGTTTAAGTCTGAATCTGGCAATAAGGTGTTTATGACCTGAACCACAGTCAGCACCCAGTCTTTTTTTTTTTTTTTGCTGACTGTATAGAGCTTCTCCATCTTTGGCTGCAAAGAATATAATCAATCTGATTTCAGTATTGACCATTTGGTGATGTCCATATGTAGAGTCTTCTCTTGTGTTGGTGGAAGAGGGTGTGTTCTATGACCAGTGCATTCTCTTGGCAAAACTCTATTAGCCTTTGCTCTGCTTCATTCTGTACTCAAGGCCAAGTTTGTCCGTTACTGCAGGTGTTTCTTGACTCTCTACTTTTGCATTCTGTTCCCCTAAAATGAAAACGACATCTTTTTTGGGTGTTAGTTGTAGAAGCACTTCAATAGTGATGTTCAAATGTAAAAAATATTCCACATATTTTTCATGTTTGTCTTTCCATCTCAGAATCTGTCTCCTCTCCTCTTCAGTCATTTCCAGTTTAAAGAAGCTTCATTTCTGTCAATTTGAGATACTGTATGTGAAGGTCTATTTCAAAGCCCCTTTCCTGGATTCACATAGAGCTCCCACACAGCTGCAGAGTCCCACTGACCAAAGACAAGCTTGTGTCTGAACATGCCCTCGCTTCTTCCAGCTCTGTATGTCTACTCAGCTGTAGAAGCTTCAGGTTTGTGTGTGTGTGTGCATGAGCATGTGTGAATGTCTGTTTCATGAGACACCATGATTTGGCTGTGGCAATTGTGATTCCCTCTTGGGTTGGTCATTGTGATTTTTTCCTTCTAATATCAGCCGTCTGTGGATCCCTCTGTGCCTCTGGCACATCAGTGCTGGCCCTTTGGTCATCACATTTGTGAGTTCCTCTGGGGAATCTGCTTTGGCTTCCTCTTAGCTAGTTCTCCAATATGGGTGACTCTTCCTAGTTATAGCCACTTTTTATCATCTTGGCAAGAAGTCTTGCAACTGGAATCTTACCAGTTCAATGGGCAGTCCTTACAGAATACCAGCAGATGGCTTAAGTGCCACTTGCCTCCAGGGGTCTTTTTTTTAAACTCAGGGAGTACTTAGTCATCCATGCAGGCTAAGCAGTGGGGTTTCAGACCATGCTGGGCATTTCAGCTCTCAGCTTCACACATAGACTTTTCCCCATATTCTGACAGAATAAAGTCCATCTGCAGGCTTGTGGCTCTGTACTTTGAGGTCGAGGGTAAAGGGAAAAACCCATCCCCAAGGAAATGAGGCTGGAGGTGAATCACTGACCTTGGATAACTCACAAACTCTCTACATAGATGGCAGAGTTGGGAGAAAACACAACATTTTGCCATAACATTCCCTTGGAATGCTGCTACTTTGAAAACTTTTATTTATGTATAATGTTATTTATGCTGCTTTTCTTTGCATTTAGGGGGTGAATCATGCACTTCTTTTTGTTCTCGGCTCTGAACTGTTTTCAGTGTAGTCTCTACCCCAGGTGGAAAGCTCTGGGGAAGCAGAAGTGTATTTCAAATCTAACCTCAAGTTACACTTTTATAAATACTTAATTGTCCCATGCACCATAACATTTGCTCAAGTCTGATTAAAGGGCCTGGTCCATCAGGCTATCAGCTGTTTACTGACCTGTTTCACCTACTTGATTGGAGCTTCTCGAGGGCAGAGGCTGCTCAGAGGTGGTGCACGGTTGTGCACAGTAATGTTGCAGGAATGAATGAAATAGATGAATGAGTGAATAAAAGAAACACTGGCTATGAAAGGATAGTGCCTTCCATGGACTTCTAGGAGCAACTTTCTAGACAGCAAATACTTACTCTTCCCGGTAGAAGTTTGTTGTTCTTTTTCATCAGTGATGATTTTATAAATTCGCCTTAGCATGCATCCACTTGCCATATACTGAGCACGATGCCTATGAGTATCCAGAGGATAGTTTTATTTTCTATAGAGAATATTTTACCTTACTTCTCCCAGAAGCCAACGGTAGGATGAATGCAGCATAAAGGAAACGATGGATTAAGCTTCTTCCCTGCCCACCTACTTATATGCCTGAATTAGTATGACTTAAAGAAAACAGTGAATCTAGAAGTGGTTTCCAGGTGCTAAGATCCTCTCCTGTTTGAAGGGAGACCATTTAGAAATCTCCTCCTGAGGCTGTAGCAGAGCTGTGTCCTATTGCATAATTTCAGCCATGATCATTTAGTGAGTCTCATTTTGATAATTTCATTTACTGAAGGACATTTATTTGGTCCATTTCCTCTTAATCTTGTGTATACTTGTCTTTTCTTTTTGATTTTAGAACTAATATTAACTTTTAAAAGTTGGGCTTAAGAGACAGCATAGTAAGTTGCTTCATTATGCTTGATATTTCGGTGTCATTGAAGTGTATACTTTACTCCTAGATTTCACAGCATGTCCTCACCTTACCACATTAGCTGTTCAGTTAACCTATTCATATTCATGTTGTGTGTAATGTAAATTTTCTGTACTAGTTCCCTTATTCTGAAAACTTTCCCTTTGCTTTGTTTTTGGTACAGCATGACACACTTGTTTTCACAAATTTTTGCTTTCACATCTAGCTTTTTCTGTTTTTATTCAACACAAAACTAATATGTGTCAGGTAGAAAACAGCGTGTTTTTCTTAAGAGGCCTACAACTGAGAAAGACAGAGGCTGACTAGTATCCCTAGTTCATTATGAGCAGCCTGGTGACAGACAAGCAGAGAAGGTGTGGGTTAGGTGAATCTGTGGTTGAACATTTGCAAGCAAGACTGGACTGAAATGGAACAGAGGGCAGGACAGAGCTGGGTACTGAAGAGGCAGCTGTTAGTGAACTTACCTGGAAAACAGTCCAAATGAAGATGTGAAATCACAATGGTAGAGATCAGGATTAAAATCATCCAGGCCATGGAGGAGAAAGTTGATATGGATAACTCAAAGTAATATATTGATTTCACTTAATCTATTAGTCTGTATTAGACCTTACAAATAGCTGAGAAAAGAAGAGAAGTGAAAGGCAAAGGAGAAAAGGAAAGATATATCCATCTGAATGCAAAGTTCGAAAGAATAGCAAGGAGAGATAACACAGCCTTCCTCAGTGATCAATGCAAAGAAATAGAGGAAAACAATAGAATGGGAAAGACTAGAAGTCTCTTCAAGAAAATTAGAGAACATTTCATGCAAAGATGGGCTCAATAAAGGACAGACAGGGGGGCCTTGTGGGCTGCTGTCTATGGGGTCGCACAGGGTCGGACATGACTGAAGCGACTTAGCAGCAGCAGCAGCAGCAGCAGTTGTTCAAGCAGGTTTTAGAAAGGCAGAGGCACCAGAGATCAAATTGCCAACATCCTCTGGATCATGGAGAAAGGAAGAGAGTTCCAGAAAAATATCTATTTCTGCTTCATTGACTATGCCAAAGCCTTTGACTGTGTGGATCACAATAAACTGTGGAAAATTCTGAAAGAGATGGGAATACCAGACCACCTGACCTGCCTCTTGAGAAACCTGTATGCAGGTCAGGAAGCAACAGTTAGAACTGGACATGGAACAACAGACTGGTTCCAAATAGGAAAAGGAGTACGTCAAGGTTGTATATTGTCACCCTGCTTATTTAACTTCTATGCCGAGTACATCATGAGGAACGCTGGGCTGGGAGAAGCACAAGCTGGAATCAAGATTGCCGGGAGAAATATCAATCACCTCAGATATGCAGATGACACTACCATTACGGCAGAAAGTGAAGAGGAACTCAAAGGCCTCTTGATGAAAGTGAAAGAGGAGAGTGAAAAGGTTGGCTTGAAGCTCAACATTTAGAAAACGAAGATCATGGCATCTGGTCCCATCACTTCATGGGAAATAGATGGGGAAACAGTGGAAACCGTGTCAGACTTTATTTTTTTGGGCTCCAAAATCACTGCGGATGCAGCCATGAAATTAAAAGACGCTTACTCCTGGGAAGGAAAGTTATGACCAGCCTAGATAGCATGTTAAAAAGCAGAGACATTACTTTGCCAACCAAGGTCCGTCTAGTCAAGGCTATGGTTTTTCCCGTGGTCATGTATGGATGTGAGAGTTGGACTTTGAAGAAAGCTGATTGCTAAAGAATTGATGCTTTTGAACTGTGGTGCTGGAGAAGACTCTTGAGAGTCCCTTGGACTGCAAGGAGATCCAACCAGTCCATTCTAAAGGAGATCAATCCTGGGTGTTCATTGGAGGGACTGATGCTAAAGCTGAAACTCCAATACTTTGGTCACCTCATGCGATGAGTTGACTCACTGGAAAAGAGGCTGATGCTGGGAGGGATTAGGGGTAGGAGGAGACGGGGATGACAGAGAATGAGATGGCTGGATGGCATCACCGACTCTGTGGACATGAGTTTGAGTGAACTCCGGGAGTTGGTGATGGACAGGGAGGCCTGGCGTGCTGTGGTTCATGGGGTCACAAAGAGTCGGACAGGACTAAGCGACTGAACTGAACTGAACTGAACAGAAGCAGAAGATATTAAGAAGCGGTGGCAAGAATACACAGAAGAACTGTACAAAAAAGATCTTCATGACCAGATAATCACCATGGTGTGATCACTCACCTAGAGCCAGACATCCTGGAATGTGAGGTCAAGTGGGCATTAGAGAGCATCACTACGAACAAAGCTAGTGGAGGTGATGGAATTCGAATTGAGCTATTTCAAATGCTGAAAGATGATGCTTTGAAAGTGCTGCACTCAATATGCCAGCAGATTTGGAAAACTCAGCAGTGGCCACAGGACTGGAAAAGGTCCATTTTCATTCCAATCCCAAAGAAATGCAATGCCAAAGATTGCTCAAACTACCACACTATTGCACTCATCTCACATGCTAGTAAGGTGATGCTCAAAATTCTCCAAGCCAGGCTTCAGCAGTATGTGAATCGTGAACTTCCAGATGTACAAGCTGGTTTTGGAAAAGGCAGAGGCACCAGAGATAAATTGCCAACATCCGTTGGATCATAGAAAAAGCAAGAGAGAGAATCCAGGATGGTGGAGGAATAGGACGGCGAGACCACTTTCTCCCCCACAAACTCATCAAAAGAACATTTGAACACTGAGTAAAGTCCATAAAACAAATTCTGAATGCTGGCAGAGGACATCAGGCACCCAGAAAAGCAGCCCATTGTCTTCAAAAGAAGGTAGGAAAAGACATAAAAGATGAAAAGAGAGACAAAAGAAGTAGGGACCGAGTCTGTCCCGGGAAGGGAGGCATTAAAAAAAGAGAGAAGTTTCTGAAACCAGGAAACACTCTCACAGGCGGTGGTGAGCCTTGGAACCTCAGAGGACAACACAACCAACTATGAGAAAAAGAAATAAATAATTAGACCTCACAGCTTATGAGTCCAAAGGTAACTCCCAGCGGAGAAACAGAGCAGACGCCCACATTCACCATTAACAAGCAGGGCCTGGGCAGGGAGGAGCCAGCTGAACTGCTTAGAGAGAGGACCGGGCCTGAATGCCTGAGGGCAGTCTGGGGGAGCTGACTGGAGATAGCAGAGCAGACTGTGGGGTAGCTACCCCACAAAAAGGTGAAAAGCTCTAACTTAAGACTCTGCCAGCCCTGCTCACAGAATAAAAGACTGAGCAGAGCTAGCCGGCTGTGGACGGCCCATCCCCCGCCGAGACAGGCAGGGGAGGGCAGTCAGAGCCAGAAGGGGGCAATCGCGGTCCCAGAGAGGCATCCGATACCAATCTGCAGGCAGGCTTCAGTGTTAACCAAGACTTTTTGGGTTTCTGGCTGGTTAACATCCGCCTGAGAAGGTGCACCTGTTGTATACACAGAAAACTGAGCAGGAGGGACTGGGGAGGTGATAAGTCGCAGAGACTGCGCTCACCAAACACCTGGTCACTTGAGCTGCTCGGTCCAGGGAAAGGCACAAAACACAGGCCCAACCAAGTCTGCGCCTTTGTGGAGTACCTGAGTACCTGAACCTGAGTGGCTTAGACCTGGGACGTGCATGCAACCCAGCGCCGGCCTCAGACAGTTATTGGCAGAGCAACTTAGAGCCTGTGCAGTGTAGACTGGGACAGCACACATGCCGTGAGTGGGGGCACACCCAGTGTGGTCAGGACACTGCGAGCACTCCCCACAGACGCCAGAGATATTTCTCTGCAGTGTTCCTCCCTTCCCAGAACAGGACTGAACAAGTGAGCTTTAAAAAGTGTCCACCACCACCCCCCAGTGTCAGGGTGGAAATTAGACACTGAAGAGACCAGCAAACAGAAGCTAAAACAGAGGGAACCACCTTGGAAGTGACTATACAGGTTGTCCAAAGTCACTTCAAACCTATTGACATCTCATAACTCATTACTAGTCACTTCA
The DNA here is from genome assembly GCF_049115385.1 of Moschus berezovskii. Taxonomy (NCBI): domain Eukaryota; kingdom Metazoa; phylum Chordata; class Mammalia; order Artiodactyla; family Moschidae; genus Moschus; species Moschus berezovskii. The sequence continues at coordinate 126,248,272 of NC_142461.1, forward strand.
TTGCACTCCGGAGAGAAGAAATCCAGCTCCACCCATCAGAACACTGACACAAGCTTCCCTAACCAGGAAACCTTGACAAGCCACCCGTCCAACCTCACCCATAGCAAGGAAACTCCACAATAAAGAGAACTCCACAAACTGCCAGAAGATGGAAAGGCCACCCCAAAAACAGCAATATAAGCAAGATGAAGAGGCAGAGAAATACCCAGCAAATAAAGGAATAGGATAAATGCCCACCAACCTAAACAAAAGAGGAAGAGATAGGGAATCTACCTGAGAAAGAATTCCAAATAATGATAGTGAAATTGATTCAAAATCTTGAAAGCAAATTGGAGTTACAGATAAATAATCTGGAGATGAGGATTGAGAACATGCAAGAAAGGTTTAATAAGGATCTAGAAGAAATAAAATGCCTATGTCTCTTTTGCAGTCTATTATACAGGGTTCAGGTTACCATTTTTCTAACTGTGGGAGAGGGTGAAGGTGGAATGATTGGAGAGAATGGAATTGTAGCATGTATATTATCATAAGTGACCAGTCCAGGTTCGACGCATAAATTTTCCTCTGTTCATTTCTTTGCATTTGTGCTTTTTTAATAAAATTCTTTTTTAGAAATAAAAAAAAATAATAAAAAAAAAAAGAAATAAAAAAGAGTCAATATACAATGAATAATGCAATAGATGAGATAAAAAACACTCTGGAGGGAACCAATAGTAGAATAACGGAGGCAGAAGATAGAATAAGTGAGTTAGAAGATAGAATGGTAGTAATAAATGAAGCAGAGAGGAAAAAAGAAAAAGGAATAAAAAGAAATGAGGATAATCTCAGAGACCTCTGGGACAATTTTAAACGCCCCAATATCCGAATCATAGGAGTCCCAGAAGAAGAAGACAAGAAGAAAGACCATGAGAAAATACTTGAGGAGATAATAGTTGAAAATTTCCCTAAAATGGGGAAGGAAATAATCATCCAAGTCCAAGAATCCAGAGAGACCCAAACAGGATAAACCCAAGGCGAAATACCTCAAGACACATATTAATCAAATTAACAAAGATCAAACACAAAGAACAAATATTAAAAGCAGCAAGGGAAAAGCAACAAATAACACACAAGGGGATCCCCATAAGGATAACAGCTGACCTTTTAATAGAAACTCTTCAGGCCAGGAGGGAATGGCAGGGCATACTTAAAGTGATGAAAGAAAATAACCTACAGCCCAGATTACTGTACCCAGCAAGGATCTCATTCAAATATGAAGGCGAAATCAAAAGCTTTACCGACAGGCAAAAGCTGAGAGAATTCAGCATTACCAAACCAGCTCTCCAACAAATGCTAAAGGACCTTCTCTAGACAGGAAACACAGAATGAGTGTATAAACTCGAACCCAAAACAATAAAGAAAATGGCAACCGGATCATACTTGTCAATAATTACCTTAAACGTGAATGGGTTGAACGCCCCAACCAAAAGACAAAGGCTGGCTGAATGGATACAAAAACAAGACCCCTCTATGTTGTCTACAAGAGACCCACCTCAAAACGAGGGACACAGATTGAAAATAAAGGGCTAGAAAAAGATATTCCACACAAATAGAGATCAAAGGAAAGCAGGAGTAGCAATACTCATCTCAGATAAAATAGACTTTAAGACAAAGGCTGCAAAAAGAGACAATGAAGGACACTATATAATGATCAAAGGCTCAATCCAAGAAGAAGATATAACAATTATAAATATTTATGCACCCAACATAGGAGCACCACAATATGTGAGACTAATACTAACAAGTGTGAAAGGGGAAATCAACAATAACACAATAATAGTGGGAGACTTTAATACCCCACTCTCACCTATGGATAGATCAACTAAACAGAAAATTAACAAGGAAACACAAAAGTTAAATTATACAATAGACCAGTTAGACCTAATAGATATCTATAGGACATTTCACCCCAAAATAATGAATTTCACCTTCTTCTCAAGTGCACATGGAACCTTCTCCAGGATAGATCACATCCTGGGCCATAAATCTAGCCTTGGTAAGTTCAAAAAAATTGAAATCATTCCAAGCATCTTTTCTGACCACAATACAGTAAGTCTGGATCTCAATTACTGGAGAAAAACTATTAAAAATTCCAACATATGGAGACTGAACAACACGCTGCTGAATAATGAACAAATCATAGAAGAAATCAAAAGAGAAATCAAAATATGCATAGAAATGAATGAAAATGAAAACACAACAACCCAAAACCTCTGGGACACTGTAAAAGCAGTGCTAAGGGGAAGGTTCATAGCAATACAGGCATACCTCAAGAAACAAGAAAAAAGTCAACTAAATAACCTAACTCTACACCTAAAGCAACTAGAAAAGGAAGAAATGAAGAACCCTAGGGTCAGTAGAAGGAAAGAGATCTTAAAAATTAGGGCAGAAATAAATACAAAAGAAACAAAATAGACCATAGCAAAAATCAACAAAGCCAAAAGCTGGTTCTTTGAGAGGATAAATAAAATTGACAGACCACTAGCCAGACTCATCAAGAAACAAAGGGAGAAAAACCAAATCAATAAAATTAGAAATGAAAAGGGAGAGATCACAACAAACAATACAGAAATACAAAGGATCACAAAAGACTATTATCAGCAATTATATGCCAATAAAATGGACAACTTGCAAGAAATGGATGAATCTTAGATAAGTATAACTTTCCAAAACTGAACCAGGAAGAAATAGAAAATCTTAACAGACCCATCACAAGCACGGAAATTGAAACTGTAATCAGAAATCTTCCAGCAAACAAAAGCCCAGGTCCAGATGGCTTCACAGTTGAATTCTACCAAAAATTTAGAGAATAGCTAACACCTATCCTACTCAAACTCTTCCAGAAAATTGCAGAGGAAGGTAAACTACCTAACTCATTCTATGAGGCCACCATCACCCTAATACCAAAACCTGACAAAGATGCCACAAAAAAAGAGAACTACAGGCCAATATCACTGATGAACATAGATGCAAAAATCCTTAACAAAATTCTAGCAATCAGAATCCAACAACACATTAAAAAGATCATACATCATGACCAAATGGGCTTTATTCCAGGGATGCAAGGATTCTTCAATATCCGAAAATCAATCAATGTAATACACCACATTAACAAATTGAAAAATAAAAACCATATGATTATTTCAATCGATGCAGAGAAAGCCTTTGACAAAATTTAACATCCATTTATGATCAAAACGCTCCAGAAGGCGGGAATAGAAGGAACATTCCTCAACGTAATAAAAGCTATATATGACAAACCCACAGCAAACATTATCCTCAATGGTGAAAAATTGAAAGCGTTTCCTCTAAAGTCAGGAACAAGACAAGGGTGCCCACTCTCACCATTGCTATCCAACATAGTTTTGGAAGTTTTGGCCACAGCAATCAGAGCAGAAAAAGACATAAAAGGAATTCAAATAGGAAAAGAAGAAGTAAAACTCTCACTGTTTGCAGATGACATGATCCTCTACACAGAAAACCCTAAAGATTCTACCAGAAAATTACTAGAGCTAATCAATGAATATAGAAAAGTTGCAGGATATAAAATCAACACACAGAAATCCCTTGCATTCCTATACACTAATAATGAGAAAATAGAAAGAGAAATTAAGGAAACTATTCCATTCACCATTGCAATGAAAAGAATAAAATACTTAGGAATATACATACGTAAAGAAACAAAAGACCTATATATAAAAAACTATAAAACATTGGTGAAAGAAATGAGAGAGGACACTAATAGATGGAGAAACATACCATGTTCATGGATTGGAAGAATAAATATTGTGAAAATGAACATATTACCTAAAGTAACTTATAAGTTCAATGCAATCCCTATCAAGCTACCAACGGTATTTTTCACAGAGCTAGAACAAATAATTTCACAATTTGTATGGAAATACAAAAAGCCTTGCATAGCCAAAGCAATCTTGAGAAAGAAGAATGGAACTGGGGGAATCAACCTGCCGGACTTCAGGCTCTACTACAAAGCCACAGTCATCAAGACAGTATGGTGGACGTGAGAGACGCCCGGCTCCGGCAGCGCAGAGGCGAGAGACGCCCGGCTCCGGTGGCGCAGACACGAGAGACGCCTGGCTCTGGCGGGTGCAACCGACCACGTGCAGAATCGTGGCTGAGAGGAGCTGCCCCGTGCCCAGGGTTAGGGCGGTGGCCGAGAGGAGCTGTACCACGTCCAGGAGGCGGTGGCTGCTTGGGCACTGGAGGGCCGAGAGGAGCTGATCCACATTCAAAGCAGGAGGGGCGGCCTTGAGGAGATACCCCTCGTCCAAGGTAAGGTACAGCGGCTGAACCTTGCTGGAGCAGCTGGGAAGAGATACTCCACGACCAAGTGGAATATAAGAATCCAGTGTTCTGGGGAGGAAGGAACAAGATGGCGGAGGGATAAGACGGCGAGACCACTCTCTCCCCCACAAATTCATCAAAGGAACATTTGAACGTGGAGTAAAGTCCACAAAACAACTTCTGAATACTGGCAGAGGACATCAGGCTCCCAGAAAAGCAGCCCATTGTCTTCTAAAGGAGAGAGAAGAAATCCAGCTCCACCCACCAGAACACCGACACATGCTTCCCTAACCAGGGAACCCGGACAAGTCACCCGTCCAACCCCACACACAGCGAAGAAACTACATAATAAAGAGAACTCCACAAACTGCAAGAAGAGGGAAAGGCCACCCCAAGCAAAGCAATATAAGCAAGATGAAGAGGCAGAGAAATTCCCAGCAAGTAAAGGAACAAGATAATTGCCCACCAACACAAACAAAAGAAGATATAGGGAATTTACCTGATAAAGAATTTCAAATTTTGATGGTGAAAATGATTCAAAATCTTGAAAGCAAAATGGAGTTACAGATAAATAACCTGGAGAAAAGGATTGAGAAGATGGAAGAAAGATTTAATAAGGACTTAGAAGAAATAAAAAAGAGTCAATATACAATGAATAATGCAATAGATGAGATCAGAAACACTCTGGAGGGAACAAACAGTAGAATAACAGAGGCAGAAGACAGGATAAGCGAACTAGAAGATAGAATTGTAGAAATAAATGAAACAGAGAGGAAAAAAGAAAAACGAATTAAAAGAAATGAGGACAATATTAGAGACCTCTGGGACAATGTTAAACGCTCCAACATTCGAATCATAGGAGTCCCAGAAGAAGAAGACAAAAAGAAAGACCATGAGAGAATACTTGAGGAGATAATAGTTGAAAACTTCCCTAAAATAGGGAAAGAAATAATCACCCAAGTCCAAGAAACCCAGAGAGTCCCCAACAGGATAAACCCAATGCGAAATACTCTAAGACACATATTAATCAAATTAACAAAGATCAAACACAAAGAACAAATATTAAAAGCAGCAAGGGAAAAGCAGCAAATAACACGTAAGGGGATTCCCATAAGGATAACAGCTGATCTTTCAACAGAAACTCTTCAGGCCAGAAGGGAGTGGCAAGACATACTTAAAGTGATGAAAGAAAATACCCTACAGCCCAGATTACTATACCCAGCAAGGATCTCATTCAAATATGAAGGAGAAATCAAAAGCTTTACAGACAAGCAAAAGCTGAGGGAATTCAGCATCACCAAACCAGCTCTCCAACAAATGCTAAAGGATCTTCTCTAGACAGGAAACACAGAAAGAGTGTATAAACTTGAACCCAAAGCAATAAAGAAAATGGCTACGGGATCGTACTTATCAATAATTACCTTAAACCTAAATGGGTTGAAATTTTCAAAAAGGCTAGGAAACAATTCTCATAGCCACCAATAGTTCAGTGTTGAGTTCATGAATAGTTTTTAAAGTCTGGGACAAACTGTAGTATTTGCTATTTGAAGTACTATTTGTAATTGGCATATTACGATGTAACATTGGTCTTCATTTCCAACTTAAAACGCCTAAAAATGCCTAACAGGTTTTTAGATTTGTGAATTTTAGTAGAAATGTATTTTACGATGTTACTAAACCTGCAGAAATATTTAAATATTTCAGAGAACTTATTCACTGTACATTTAATTTATTTTATTTATAAAAGTTGTGAACTGTAGAAAGTTTTACTTGTTGGGTCAAATGCTTGTTGCTTCAAATGCTTGTTGCATTTGAAGTGCTAGTTACAAGAAAATCAAATACCTTCAATGTATAAATGCTATTAAGTTTTTAAAGGACTCTGGAGTATAAGTAAGTTTGTTTAAAGAAATTTAGTCTGTTCAACTTGAGTCAGCTCTGTCAAACATTAATTAAAAGCCTCATTAAAAAAAATAAAATAAATCACACACACACACAAAAAGACAGTATGGTACTGGCATAAAGACAGAAATATAGATCAATGGAACAAAATAGAAAGCCCAGAGATAAATCCATGCACCTATGGACACCTTATCTTTGACAAAGGAGACAAGAATATTCAATGGAGAAAAGACAATCTCTTTAACAAGTGGTGCTGGGAAAACTGGTCAACCACTTGTAAAAGAATGAAACTAGAACACTCCCTAACACCATACACAAAAATAAACTCAAAATGGATCAAAGATCTAAATGTAAGACCAGAAACTATAAAACTCCTAGAGGAGAACATAGGCAAAACACTCTCCGACATAAATCACAGCAGGATCCTCCATGACCCACCTCCCAGAATATTGGAAATAAAAACAAAAATAAACAAATGGGACCTAATTAAAATTAAAAGCTTCTGCACAGCAAAGGAAACTATAAGCAAGGTGAAAAGACAGCTTTCAAAATGGGAGAAAATAATAGCAAATGAAGCAACTGATAAAGGATTAATCTCAAAAATATACAAGCAACTCCTGCAGCTCAATTCCAGAAAAATAAGCGACCCAGTCAAAAAATGGGCTAAAGAACTAAAGAGACATTTCTTCAAAGAAGACATAAAGATGGCTAACAAACACATGAAAAGATGCTCAACATCACTCATAATCAGAGAAATGCAAATCAAAACCACAATGAGTTATCATTTCATGCCAGTCAGAATGGCTGTTATCCAAAAGTCTACAAGTAATAAATGCTGGAGAGGGTGTGGAGAAAAGGGAACCCTATTACACTGTTGGTGGGAATGCAAACTAGTACAGCCACTATGGAGAACAGTGTGGAGATTCCTTAAAAAACTGGAAATAGAACTGGCATACGACCCAGCAATCGCACTCCTGGGCATACACACTGAGGAAACCAGAATTGAAAGAGACACGTGTACCCCAATGTTCATTGCAGCACTGTTTATAATAGCCAGGACATGGAAGCAACCTAGATGTCCATCCGCAGACGAATGGATAAGAAAGCTGTGGTACATTTACACAATGGAGTACTACTCAGCGATTAAAAAGAATACATTTGAATTAGTTCTAATGAGGTGGACGAAACTGGAGCCTATTATACAAAGTGAAGTAAGCCAGAAAAAAAACACCAATTCAAGGCAATGGTTTTTCCCGTGGTCATGTATGGATGTGAGAGTTGGACTGTGAAGAAGGCTGATCGCCGAAGAATCGAAGCTTTTGAACTGTGGTGTTGGAGAAGACTCTTGAGAGTCCCTTATACTGCAAGGAGATCCAACCAGTCCATTCTAAAGGAGATCAATCCTGGATGTTCATTGGAGGGACTGATGCTAAAGCTGAAACTGCAATACTTTGGCCACCTCATGCGACGAGTTGACTCACTGGAAAAGACTCTGATGCTGGGAAAGGTTGGGGGCGGGAGGAGAAGGGGACGACGGAGAATGAGATGGCTGGATGGCATCACCGACTCTGTGGACATGAGTTTGAGTGTACTCCGGGAGTTGGTGATGGACAGGGAGGCCTGGCGTGCTGTGATTCATGGGGTCGTGGAGAGTCGGACACGACTGAGCAACTGAACTGAACTGACTGACAGTATATTAACATATATATGGAATATAGCAAGAAGATAACGATAACCCTGTATATGAGACAACAGCAGAGACTTGGATGTGTGGAGCAGTCTTTTGGACTCTGTGGTAGAGGGCAAGGGTGGGATAATTTAGGAGAATGGATTGAAACATGTATATTATCATATGTGAAATGAATCTGACGTGGTTGGGGGCTCCCCACCTCAACACTCTGTGGATTTAAGAGCCCTTTTCTTCCGGAAGTGTATAAATTAGCCTGGGATAGAACCTGCACGCTGAATTTACTAATTAAGAAATGAGAAACCGGAACTATAAAGGTGGCATAGAAATAAAAGAAACTATTCTTAAGTAATCTTTTAAAACTTTGAACAGAGTTACAGATTTTGCCATTTGTTATAAACTGGTTTATGTAATTTAACCAGAACCATGAGAAAGTTGTTATTGTATGAATTCTGAGGCACTTTCGACATGTTGTAGGAGTGATGTGGACTTTCTTGAGTTTTACACATTCATAAGTGAATGGTCTGTATCTCGTGCCTTCGTTGGTTTTCTGTGAGCTGTAGTTTCTGGGAAGTGAGCAGCTCTCATTCCTGTAACTCTTGTAACCCAGTTATTCGTGTGCCTCCTTCATGAGGATTCAGTGTGGCTGTGGTGCTGTTATCCCTCTGATAGGAACTCTAACTCAGTGTAAAGCCCCAAAGATCTGTTACTTATTTTTATTTTATATTGTACTATATTTTATTTACAGTGTTGTGTTTGTTTCAGGTGTATAGCAAAGTGATACAGTCATATATATATATATGAATTAACAAAAGCAGTTCCTGTCTTTTGATGGGGAGCTCATGGTTTATAATATAAATGGCATTATTTTGAGAGAGGGATAACTTAGGTATGGCATTGGGTTTTTTTTTTTTTCTTTTTGCAGTTTGAGGCAGTTGTAAAATAAATTAATGTAGCTTTTTGCAACTGTGTATTCTATAGTATTTTTTTTCATTTGGTGATATTTTAACTGTTAATGTTTATGGCATTGTGCTTTGTACCATTTATTAAATAAAAAATTTTAAATTAAAAAAAAAGAAAAAGCAAGAGAGTTTCATAAAAACATCTATTTCTGCTTTATTGACTATGCCAAAGCCTTTGACTATGTGGATCACAAGAAACTGTGAATATTCTTCAAGAGATGGGAATACCAGACCACCTGACCTGCCTCTTGAGAAATCTGTATGCAGGTCAGGAAGCAACAGCTAGAACTGGACATGGAATAACAGACTGGTTCCAAATAGAAAAAGGAATAAGTCAAGGCAGTATATTTTCACCCTGCTTGTTTAACTTATATGCAGAGTATATCATGAAAAATACTGGACTCCATGAAGCACAAGCTGGAATCAAGATTGCTGGGAGGAATATCAATAACCTCAGATATGCAGATGACATCACCCTTATGGCAGAAAGTGAAGAAGAACTAAAGAGCCTCTTGTTGAAAGTGAAAGAGAAGAGTGAAAAAGTTGGCTTAAAGCTCAACATTCAGAAAACTAAGATCATGGCATCCAGTCCCATCACTTCATGGCAAACAGAGGGGAAACAGTGGAAGACTTTATTTTGGGGGGTTCCAAAATCACTGCAGATGGTGACTGCAGCCATGAAATTAAAAGATGCTTACTTCTTGGAAGAAAGGTAATGACCAACCTAGAAAACATATTAAAAAGCAGAGACATTAGTTTGCCAACAAAGGTACGTCTAGTCAAGGCTATGGTTTTTCTAATAGTCATGTATGGATGTGAGAGTTGGACTATAAAGAAAACTGAGCACCAAGAATCGATGCTTTTTAACTGTGGTGTTGCAGAAGACTCTTGAGAGTCCCTTGGACTGCAAGGAGATTCAACCAGTCCATGCTAAAGAAATCAGTCCTGAATATTCACTGGAAGGACTGATGCTGAAGCTGAAACTCCAATACTTAGGCCACCTGATGGGAAGAACTGACTCACTGGAAAAGACCCTGATGCTGGGAAAGATTGGAGGTGGGAGGAGAAGGTAACGACAGAGGATGAGATGGTTGGATGGCATCACTGACTCAATGGACATGAGTTTGAGTAAACTCTATGAGTTGGTGAGGGACAGGGAGGTCTGGCGTGCTGCAGTCCATGGGGTTGCAAAGAGTCAGACATGACTGAGCGACTGAACTGAAGTGAACTGATTAGACTGCAAGGGCTACCATAAGAAAATCCTACAGACCAGGTGACTTAAACAACAGAAATTTATTTCCTCCTTTTGGAGGGTGGAAATTCAGGATCAAGGTGTAAGCAGGTTTGATTTCTTCTGAGGCTGCTTTCCTTAACTTGCAGGTCCTCTTATGAAGACACCAGTCAGATTGGATTGGAGTCCACCCTAACCTTCATTCTAACATGTTTGAGTGAACTCCGGGAGTTGGTGATGGACAGGGAGGCTTGGCGTGCTGTGATTCATGGGGTCGCAAAGAGTTGGACACGACTGAGAGACTGAAATGAACTGAACTGAATCACTTCCTTAAAGTCCTATCTCTAGATATAATCATATTCAGACAGGTTGGTGGTTAGGGCTTCAACATATGAATTTTGAGGGGGTGGGACATAATTCAATCCACTTCACATAGGAACAAATAATGCTGTAAAGATATATCACTATGAAGTTCATCTGTAATCCTAGAGTAGTGCTTTCCAAACGTTAAAGTATACATTTCTGGAGCCCGTCTCCTCTCTATCAGTTTCTGAGTCAGCAGATCTAGGGATGGGGCTGAGAATTTGCATCCCTAAGTTTCTAGGTGATGCTGATGTTGGTGGGCAATTAGAGAAATAGATCAGCGACAGGTAACAAGCAGAGGGAAGTAATATAAATACGTGAAGTGAGCTGATTATATAAGAGAAGGGAAAGTTGTGTGTCTCATGCATGTGTGTATACGAGAGTTTTTCTAGATATCTCTAGATATGGCTATGTTTGAAGATCTGAACTTTATTTGGCATGGTCAAATTGCTCTCCAAAGTTCTCACTCTCTACCAGAAATATTAAAAAATCCCATAATATTCTTTATTTAAATTAGTAAAAGTTTATATTAAGCAGTAGGACAAAATGTCTTAATAGTTACTGGGTTGAGTGTGTCTATTTTCTTATGGGATTTTTTTTGTATGTTTGAAATATTATATAATTAATCACAAAAAGTTTAAAAAAGATAAAGGAAATGCTAAATAAAAACACATAGAGAGTGTTAGGGATGGTGGCAAGCTGGAGAGCTTGACCTGTCTAAAGCAGAAAAGCTCTGTTTGGCTCTAGCTAAATATTGCAGTGTAATATGGCATTGTGAAATCTGCATTTTAAGAGAAGACTGAAATTCAAATTTTTAAGTGAAAATTTCCAACATTTAAAACAAATTGTGAACTAAATGAAATATTTGTGTCCAGGATTTGGCTGATGGGGCATTGGTTTTATTTTTTTTAAATTATGGTTGTCTTTTAATTTTATTTTTTGGTCACATCACACAACTTGTGGGATACTAGTTTCTGCCCAGGAATCAAACCCTTGCTTTCCTCTGCGGTGGAAGTGCAGAGTCCCAACCACTAAACCACCAGGGAATTACGTGGTTTTGATCTTTTTTCCTCAGTCTTTGAATGAGGAGCTCACATACCACGCTCCTCTCCCCCATCACTTTCTGGAATTTGTGGGAGGTTATTTATTGCAGTCTGACTTTCCCACACTTTGCAAAAGCAAGTACAAATTGTTGATATGAGCTGTTTAACATCTAGATTAAAAAGCAATAATCAACTTTGTTGTGAATGGTTTTTGAAGCCCAGAACCTACAAATAGGTCTCAATAACTTCCTGTTTCCATAAAAAAAAGCCCCGACATAGCCAAGTATTTAAGATTTGTTTTACCTTTAATATTTTATTTTCAATTATCTTTTGCTTATACCCTTTGTTCAGACCAAACTGAACTTGCTATTTTCCAGAGGAGTATAACAAATTTAGAGCAAAGACTCTGGAATGGCATTGACCTAGTCTTGAAATCAGTCTTCATCATTACTTGCTGCATGACCTTGGCAAGATATTTCATCTCTCTGATCCTCATTTTCTTTACTGGAAAATGGAGACATCGCATTATTCAGATCATAGGTTTGTTAAGAAGATTAAATAAGACTATATACAAGTCCTAAGTACATGCCGGGCATTCAATAGGCATTTGATAAAGGTTAGCTCTTATTATGATCTGTAAAATCATGCTAATAACATCATTACTGTGAGGGTAGAATTAGAGAATACTTGTAAGGTGGTAAATGAAGAGCCAGGCAGAAATTGTAGCTGTAGTTTCCATCTTTGTGCTTTCTCACCTACCCATACTTATGCTAGTCCCTCTGATTTAAGGTCCTTGTCTAGTCTCTGCGTGTTCACATTCTACCCATTTTCAAATGTCATTTCAAATGCCACCTCCTCCAGAGAGTGGTCATTCACTCATTCAAAAAATATTTATTGAGAACCCTCTTCTGAACCCATATCATTTTATCTTGGTACTTTCATTTTTATACTTGTAATATATATTGATTTTTTTTAAAAATAAAAATGTCAGTTTTTGGAAGGCAGGGTATATTTTTATTCATCTTTATATCTTCCTTTCTAACATAGGGCTAGACACATAGTAGGCAGTAATTTTTTTTATAAAAAGGAAATAAACTTTTTTTTAGAAATTCTCCTTCTCTGACTGGGTGGGGCAGGTGTATGTGTGTATGTGTTTATTTATGGTGGCAGATGTGCCTCCAACAAAAAAGACAGGAATTCAAAATTTTATGAGGTATTATGCTCATTAGTGCCTCTGAATTCTTTTTTATTTTTGCAAATTTATACAAAGATTGACATGTCCAAAAAACCTTTACAATTCAGTGACTGGGAATTTGTATCATCAGAATTAATAGGTTAATGCACTGTAAACTATCTTACTCATTCAAGAAACCACAGACTTGCCATTTAAAAAAATGGCTTCCAAACCAACAGTAGATTGATACACTTGAAAGCCTCCTAAATTATTTAAATTGTTTGCTAAATCCTTAATAATATGTAATGTCATTTATTCTACTGATTAGAGTATTTCTTGGTCCCAGGAAGGCTCCATTGGATCTCTGCCCCTAATCATTATGTGAACTTGAACACGTTATTTTACCTCTCTAGATATGATTCCTCATATGTGTAAGGGACAAATCATTAGCTTGAGACTGTACATTGATTTCCTCATACTATCCCAGGCTGTGAAGAGTGAATCCTATAACTGACATGTCATTTTTACTTCTACACCTTCCAACGGACCTTTAAAAGCCATTTGGAAAAAGGCTAAAAGAAAGGTAAAGGAAGAAAAGGAAAGTTCAGGTCTGCATCTTATGAATAAAGAATTATTTAGGGGGTATTTTGGAGGGATGTATGGTACTAGAAGAGTTGTGGTGTGTCAGGAAGTGGATCTGAGAATAAGAATTTGAGTAAGTGAGGCCATGAATTGTGTGTTCATGCTGAAACGAGATATCGGTACCATGTCTTCCTCTTTCCTTGGAGTTTTCGTAGAGGTCAGGAGGCTGACAGCATTGATGGGGACTCTCACAGTCTAAAGTGAGGTGAGTGCCACCTTACACTCTACATTCTAACCTCGGTGGCACTTGAAAAGTGAATGGTTCAAGATGAAGTTTCTTAGTAATAATCCATCGCCCATATTGCATCCATATAAGAGGGTGAGGCTGAAGAGGCTGAGAGAGAATATTTGTTGGAGGAATTTGTCTATGTTAGATTGTTCTCCTTCACTATCTGTGCCCCCAGCACAGGTAATGGATAGGAGGAAAACTGCCCTTTTGAAAGTTTGTCTGTGTTCTTTAGCAGAAGATGGATTCCAGAGCTGGTATTTAACTCATGTCTGAAAGGTCAAGAGGTCAGAAGCTGGAGCTGGCCCTTTCTGGTTATAGAGGAATGAAGGCTGTAATAGAAGCAAGTTGCATTTCCACCAGTGCTGGGGCAAAGGCAAGATTTCCTGGGGACGGATGTGGAGCTTACGGATATTGATAGAGACTTCTTAAAAACCATTCTGCCCAAGAAGACCATGAGACAGTGTGGTCCAAAGAAGAAAAGGTGAACATGGGGATTGGAATGAATTGTTGAAGGCAGGTGGCTGGAGAAGAGGCACACATGTGCCCCTGGGAGGATAGTCCTGCTGTCTGAAGTTCCTAGTGAGGAGATCTGTGAGGTGTCTGCCAAAATCTCCTCATGTCCCTCCACTAAAAAAAAAAAAAAAAAGATTTGCCTTGGATATCACTCACATACGTAGGACACAAATCCCAGATCCTGACTAGGGCAGTCCTGTGAGACAGCTACTCCTTTACCTCTCCTCTGGCTTTATGCTCTGAACTTGGAGGGAGTAGAGCATGTGAGAGGAAGAGGGCGGACCTTACCAGGTAGCTTTCCTCATCCCTTGGGCATCCAAATCAGTGTCAGATGTGATTTGGGGGAAGGAAGAATTTCCGAATTGCCTTTGGTTTTTACACTGGCTTGGACAGACTTACTTGATTTTTATATTGGGCTACACTTTTAAAAAATGTCAAAAAATAAGCTTCTACTTATTTAATTTGTAATAGTGACTGGAATAGCTATGGGATCTGTCTGGGATTTCATCCAGAAGGGGCAAAGAATGAGTCCATGAAGCTGGCTTAATGAGGGAGGAGTAAGAAGAATATGGTTTCTTTCATGTTTGAATGAGTCCAGCTTACTTATTTAATTACAATGATTTATGAGGAAAGTAAGTAAAAATGGAATTAAATATGTACTTTTGATCATTAATTGAGATATAAAACATGCCACTGTTCTGAAACTGATTCACATGAGATTCTGGGTTTGTTAGAATTATGTATATAAGATAAAGGAAGTGGATTAGATGATCATTCAAGTCTCTTCCAAGACTGCATTTCCATGACTTTTAAAACCAATATGGTGGTTCGGAATGACTTTAGAAAAAAAACTCTAAAAGCTAAATATCCTAGTTTGGAATTCAAGAGCAGTGTTTCAATATGTACTAGAGTTGAATTTATTTCAGGAATTAGATTCCAAAATTACCAAGTAGGGTACAAATCTGGAACACCAGAAATTATTCCTGAAGATCTCTTAAATTGTTCATAAAGTATACCTGGTAGCACTTTAAGAATGAATGACTACATTTTTCTAAATAGTTCGTCACCCCTTTATTCATTTGACAATTCCTTTATGTCCTTTGAACTTCAAGTACATGTCATCTCCTGGAAAGTCTTTGATCTACTTCTCTCTGTGTGATGTCATAGATATATGCTCCCAACACATTGTAAACTTCTCTATCACAGCAGTTGGCACTCTCTTGTAACCATCTGTTTATTGTTGTTGGACACTTAGCTACAGAAGAAGCATGTCCTCCTAGAGCACTGAGAGGGCCACATAAATGTTTTCAGTGGCTCAGGGATGGCTTACTTTTATTGGAGTACAGCCAGTTAACAAACAATGTTGTGTTAGTTTCAGGTGTATAGCAAAGGGACTCAGCCATACATATACACGTATCCATTCTCCCCCAAACTCTCCTCCCACGCAGGGTGCCACATAACATTGACGAGTTCCATGTGCTATAAGGAGGTTCTTGTTGATTATCTGTTTTAAATATAACAGTGTGTATATGTCCATCCCTCACTCCCTGACTAAGGGATGGCTTATTTTTAAGAATTATACCTAATGTGCCTGGAAACAGGATACAGCCTGGATTTGGTAGTCCCATGGTCTAGTTTTGGGTTACAGCTACTTAAGAAAATTATATTTAGGCAGTAAAAAGGAGACCAATATATTAAAAAAAAATTAATGTTGCACAATTAAACTATGATCGACACAATTAAACCATGGCTTGTGGTCTGATTTCTTTCTTTTCTTCTGCTAACTTTCATTTGCTTTTATGACTATTTCTTGGCTTGAGATTTGCCATGGAAGATCAGTGAGCTACGGTCAACCCAGCTAAAATCTTATTCTCTAAGTTTTTCTTTTTGAGTTTTTAAATTGGAATATAATTGCTTTACCTTGTTGTGCTAATTTCTGCTGTACAACAACCCTCTTGAGGCTCCCTCCCACCCCACGCCCCCAGTCTACCCTTCTAGGTCATCACAGAGCACCGAGTTGAGTTCCCTGTGCAACACAGCCGCTTCCCGCTAGCTATCTGTTTTACACATTGTAGTGGGTATATGTCGGAGAAGGCAATGGCAAGCCACTCCAGTACTCTTGCCTAGAAAATCCCATGGATGGAGGAGCCTGGTAGGCTGAAGTCCGTGGGGTCGCTAAGGGTCGGTCACGACTGAGCGACTTCACTTTCACTTTCACACATTGGAGAAGGAAATGGCAACCCACTCCAGTGTTCTTGCCTGTAGAATCCCAGGGAAGGGGTAGCCTGGTGGGCTTCCGTCTATGGGGTCACACAGAGTCGGGCACGACTGAAGTGACTTAGCAGCAGCAGCAGCAGCAGTGGGTATATGTCAATGCTATTCTGTCAATTTGTAACGCTCTAATTCTTTAACAAACTATTTGATTCACGCAACAGAATATGTAACTTAACTTTGTTAATAATACACCAAATCCTTATGAGCACACCTCTCCACTAATAATCATCAAATTGCTTAGAACATTGAAGATATTTGTGCTTCTCACTCTCTTGTTTTTTTGACAGCAATAATATTCTGTATTATTTTGCTTTAGAAAAATTACCACATATAAATATAAATGATTCATTTTCAGTTTTGCTTATTTCAGCTGTATTCGAGGGCATCATGCTATATGTAGTGTTTTGTGACATTTTTTAAAAAAAGCCATATTATGCATACAAAAACCATCTAATATTATGTGCAGTATGTATTAGTATATAGTTGAGTGTCTTGTATTTAGCAATTAGCCTATTTTCACTGCTAAATAATATTCTCCACCTTATCTAATCTCCTTTTGATGGCCACTTGGATTTTTATCAATTTCTTAGCTACATGAACATTGCTGTTATTAACATTTTTGAACATGTCTCGTGCTACACATGTATAGGAGTGTCTACAGGGTATGTGTGCTTGTTGACAGAGTTCAGAACACATTATTCCAAAACATGGTATCTTGGCAGATTAAATATTTTAAGCTGAAGGAATCTGAGAAATGGCATGTGCAGGAAGGAACTTCCCCTGAAGCACATGTGAGGTGCTCTCCCTATGCCCAGAGGAAAGGTACATCCTTATCTCCAAGATACCAAGAGGAATCTGAATGAATCGGCCTTGCTGTTTCCTCTAGATTGGCACTTAATTCATTCTCTATTTTAGTGAACAGAAATTTTTATTTTAATGTTTTCAAACTTTTAATAAATGATAGCTACTTTTTACTGTTTCAGTCTTTCCCTATCCTGAGAGCATAGAGATAATCTACTAGGCTTTCTTCTAAAAATTTGGAAATTCTGCTTTTTTTATGTTTAAATCTTTAGTCCATCTGTGATAGATTTTTGGTTTTTCTATGAGGTAGGAATTCAGTCCTTTTTCCCTGAAGGATGAATAATTTTCCCAGCTCTGTTTATTGACTGGCTTCTCATTGATTTGCAATGTCATCTCTCTCATATAACAAGTTTCCTTATTTATATAATCTAATATCATATTAATATTACCTTTATTTTGAGCTCCTAGAATGCGAGTCAGTAGTTTAGATGTCAAAGTGTTTGTGATGAGATAAAAGAAGACAGATTAATAAAAACTGATCTTTAGTAAGATCATTAAATGATGAATGACAGCATAATATCTTTGCTAGGAAGGTTTTTTTTTTTTATAACATTGTTTACTAAAGTTTATAAATATTTTCTTAAAGGGAATTACTAAGAAGATTAAGAATGCCTTAATATCATTTGCCTGAGCATATGGACTTTTAAGCTTTGAATCTTGGGAGAATTTAACTCGGTATATCTGAGCACAAATCATTGAAACCAAAAAGCTTGATATTCTTGATGAAGTATAGTTTGAATAAAATTCAAATTGATCACATGGACTTAATAATTTCAAATAAGCATTTCTATGTAGCAGATTTCTCCTGGTACCTGAAAGAACTGTGGGGAAGAAAAGCAGCTGCTTAAGTTAGAAACCTCGCACAAAACTTATTCATGAAAGATATCTCACCTGACTACTCAGCCAAAACATTTGTTTGGCAAGTTTCAGATAAGCAGTCAAACTTAATTTTTTTTTCTTGAATGGATTTATTATTAGAGAAATTGCAAGTTCTGAGGCAACACTGCCCTCTGTAGTGAGCAGATTATGACTGTTCTTTTTTTTTTGTAAATTGCTTTGACTTTAAAATTTTGATCCTTCAGGGTCAAGTTCCATACGTACGTCTTAAATTGACTGAAGGAAAACTCTTTAGTTACTGTCTCCTAAATGGCACATTTAAACACAATAATTTTATTATGAGGCTCATCAACAGGCTTAATGCGTTTCATCTGTTTTATTCTTTACTGTTTACTTGTTTAAGCTTCCCCAGTGGCTCAGCAGTAAAGAATCCACCTGCAGTGCAGGAGACACAGGAGACAGGTTTGATCCCTGGGTGGGAAGATCCCCTAGAGGAGGGCATGACAACCACTCCAGTATTCTTTTTTAAAAAAATTATTTATTTTTAAATGGAAGGATACTTGTGTTAAAGAATTGTGTTGGTTTTTGCCAAACATCAACATGAATCAGCCCGAGGTATACATATGCCCCTGGAGAATCCCATAGCCTGGCGGGCTACAGTCTATAGGGTCGTAAAGAATCAGATAGGACTGAAGAGACTTAGCATGCATGCACGCACGCAGGTTAGCTCTAGTGATGTAATCATTTAGCATGTGGTTCTTATATGTTCTTTAATTCTTAAAATACTTTAACTTCTCTGGGTCAGTCCTTTCTCTCCTAAACCACCTGGATATCCTTGTTGAGCAATCAGATAACCGGTTTCATCTTCTGCCCATTCCAGCGAGATAGGATAGATTTCCTAGAAGGTGTTGTGTCTCCTTGTTCTCTCTTTTTTCTCTCCCCAGAGACAGTGTCTCTCCTACTAGCTCTTTTTGGGGCACTTTCCTATCTTTTTTTTGTACTCCAAGGCTCTCGGAGAGCTCTCTTCTCATCTGTCTGCCCTCCCAGAGATCAGTGGGAAGCTTAAGACCTCCCAGACTTGAAGGGAGTCTTACTATAGAGGATGCCTACTTTTATTAGAACTTTGGATAAATAATGAATACTATTTTAGTATATGTCCTCAATATTGGAGGAATATATACTAAATACTAAAAACCTTTCATTTTTAAGATCTGAAATTCAGATTTAACTGGTGGTTCTGCATTTTTATTTGCTAAATCTGTCAACTCTTTCCTTGCCACCAACCAACCTCCTGAAAGCAACCACTCAAATCTTTTGACCTAAAAGATATGTTGTAGTATGTGGTACTTTCTGCTTTTCTGGTTTTAAGGTCTCTTCAGAACTCCTCCAAAAGTAGCCTGATGATATTCATCCATAAGTATGGGAATAGGAGAAAGGAACTACTTCCGTTTCATCTTTTCTGGGCTGAACTGATTGAACCATAGTAAATTTCATTCCTATACTCTCCTTTGCCTGTTGTAGATTTCTCTCTATAGTCAGATTTCTCTGATTCTTTTTTTTTTTTGGACTGTCCTCTGTATGTATCCCAGAAACTCCTGGTCTATAAAGAAACTCTGGGAAGAAAGCTGAAAATAAAGATGAAATAGGATCCTGGGCCTGAAGCAGGACTGGGTATGAGCTATGAGGATGGAGGTTATGGAGCCAACGCCACTATTTCTTCCTAAAACTCTGGCTGCTGATGTTTTTCTGGAGATAGCTTAAAACTCTGTAAACTTTAGACTTAAAAAATCTGCCCTTCAAATTGCTGCAAGTCTCTTACCACTCTTTACCAAGTTATGTTAGAATCAATAAATTAAATGTAAATGACTTTATTTTGGAGGTGGGCTGGATTTATATATTACTTGCAGTAAAAGAAGTGATAAAATGAAGTAGCATATAAAGCAGATTAATCTGAAAAATAAAACTGGTTAATTTGAATCTATGTCTAATGGTAAAAACAAATAACTATATTTTCGGTGGTTGTAAGTGGTGGTTTCTTTCTCAGAGTAGGGGAAATAAATTTGGAGAGTTTGATAATACTCAGCCTTAAATAGATAGCCATAATAAAGATTTTACACAGCACAAAATCTTTTAAAAAATATTAGAAGTCAGGAAGAACTTGTACTTAATAGATTCTCATGAGGATTATATTTTAATCCATAGAAGTACCCTTCCTTTTTATTTTTCAATATATTCAAATAAAAAGTTTAAATAAACTCCAGTGGGGCTACATTATGGGGCCATTTTGATGTCATTATGTTCTGACATTATCTGTGGAAGTAGTTTCTTAAAAAAATTTTTATTGGAGTGCAGTTGATTTACAACTTTGTGTTAGTTTCTGGGGAAAAAGTTTTAAAGTATTTCATTAGATAAATGCCTCGATGAGAGTACAAGTAGAGTGATAATTTAAAATAGTGCAAGGAAATTGAGGTAGAGTTACCCATGATAGTGAAAGCTACCTTCATTTGGAAAAGCAAGTGCTCCTATCAATAAGTATGGTTCCAATTTCATAACTGAATTTATAATAATTGGAATTATATTATTAAAAATGGTGGCAGTATATTTTCTTGGTACTAATCAGCCAAATCTTCATCACTAAAGCCAAGCAGAAAATTGGAATAATTGTTGAGGGATATTTAGATGAAGAAGCTGCCTTATTTGAGTTAATTACTCTGCTAAAATAAAAGAACCAAAGTCAATCATCACTGGATAGCTTTTGCAGAGATGCTGTCTGCCCTTTGCAGAACTTCCACAAAAATGACTGTGTCAATCAGATGCTTGATAAGATTTAGATATACATCTTAACTTCAGGCCCTTATCTAAAATGGCTGCTTTTTTTTTTTTTGCCATTTGTCTATCAGGTACTAGCAATTGAACTTGTGTCAACAGAAGAGATACACACAAAAAAATCATTTATAAGTGATATAGCACTCTCAGAACAAGTGAAGTACATTGTGTGGTAGTCCTTGGCTCTCATTTGAGGCCTAAAACAGTGTTGGTCAGACTGGAAAGTGTCTAAGAATCTTTGGGATGACTGCAGATGTGCCTAGGGGATTTTGACATAGTAGATTTGGGTTGAGATTTTAGAATTTTAACTTCTAACAGATATCCTAGACCACAGATGTCTATGGTCCAAAGACCATACTTTGGAAACACTGACTTATTGCTTTCAGTTGTTTTCTACATTGGCCATTCTTCTATAATTCTCCTTAAACCCTAAACAACATAAGACAAACATGACCTGGGTGCAGCATATGGGGTCAGAACACAGAACATCAATCTACTCTCTCCTTTTCTACTCAATTTCATTAACTTTAGTAAATATTCATTTGCCAGTGGAGTGAGGATAAGGACATCTAAGGGAAGAGATGGTAGACCTGAATTAAAAAAAAAAAAAAATATATATATATATATAGCCATTAAGAAACTTGAAAACCTTGCAATAATAAAGTAATATAAAGAAAAGAAATTAATTTGTTCTTTACTGTGTCCCAGGCACTTAGATCAATGCCTATCACTTCACCTATGCTCAAGAAATATTTGTTGACTGTGTAATGAATGGATTACAAAGCAAAGTACAATTAAGTGATGTGAATATGTGAGCAAAAATCTAGACATGGGTGGAGTCTGATAGGAGACTAGTTGTGAGGTTACTGATGTTTCCAAAATCGTTTCATTCCTGTAATTTGCTTCCCTCCAAACGCCACCTCAGGGCTTCCCTGGTGGCTCAGCTGTACAGAATCTGCCTGCCAATGCAGGAGATGCAAGTCCGACCCTTGGGTCAGGAAGATCCCGTGGAGAAGGAACTGGCAACCCACCCCTGTATTCTTGCCTGGGAAATTCCATGCACAGAGGACCCTGGTGGGCTACAGTCCATGGGGCAGCAAAAGAGTGGGACACGACTGAGTGACTGAACAACAAACTCCACCTCTCACACCTCTCATGTTTCTCGCAGAATACAATAGTCTGACCAGCTCTTAGAATTTTTGGTGAGACTCTTCTGAGCTAAAGGTCCAGTGGACACTGTGGAAGAATGGGTTGGCAATGAGAAGGGCTGTGGCCCGATCTCAGATCTAACAGTGAGTGACTCACGGTATGACTGCTCTTCTGTCACTCAGTTGTGTCCAACTCTTGGTGACCCCAGGGACTGTAAGCCCCCAGACTCCTCTGTTCATGGGGCTCTCCAGACAAGAATACTGGAGTGGGTTGCCATTTCCTTCTACAACCATGTGACAGAGTGTCCTAATTTCTCCATTTCAGTGGATTAGCAGGGACAGTGCAACCTCCCTGATTCAGAGATGGTAGATGAGAACCGAGAGCATAACTAGGGAGGTACTTTAACACTCGAGAGGGAGAATAAAATGAGATATAAAATTATGCGTTCCTGGGGTGCCTTTGTTACTCACTACATACACGTTTCTCAGAGCAGGACTTATTCAAAACTGTAGCTCAGGTGACCCCTTCACTCATTGTCCTCCATGAATCGCTCCAGCTACTAAAAGCTTTCCCATATTACTTTCTCTTTCTGAGAAGTAACTTCCAAATTCTACTCTCCTCTTCTCCACTCCTCTTAAAATCCATTCTGTTGAAGCAACGTTTTTTATCTATGGTTGATTAATTATATGAAAGTTTTAATAATTAATCATATCTTAGTAGGTTACTTTGCTTACATGCTTGTGTGCTAAGTTGCTTCAGTCGTGCCTGACTCTGTGTGACCCTGTGGACTGTAGCCCACCAGGCTCCTCTGTCCACGGGATTCTCTAGGCAAGAATACTGGAGGTTGTCATGCCCTCCTGTAGGGGATCTTCCCAGCCAGGGATTGAAACTGTGTCTCTTAAGTCTTATCTCCCGCATTGGCAGGCAGGCTCTTTACTAGTGCCACTTGGGAAGCCTCACTTGACTTACATACTTATATTTTAATAAAGTTGTATTCATAAAAATGATTTTAATTATAGAAATTTCTGGTACTATGGCAAATAAAGGTAATACATTTCTATAGGTAGGCCTCTTTAGTCCTCTGAAATTATATAATTTATTCATTCACTTAAAAAATATGTGCGACTAACTTTGCGCCAGACTGTCTTAGGAGCTGGGGATGTAGCTAGGTAAATCAGTTCTGGCTCTCATGGAGCTTACATCCAATAAAGATGAAAGTGAAAGTCGGTAAGTCACATCTGACTCTTTGTGACCCCATGGACTATACAGTCCATGGAATTCTCCAGGCCAGAATATTGGAGGATCTTTTCAACCCAGGGATTGAACTCACGTCTCCCACATTGCAGGCAGATTCTTTACCGTCTGAGCCGCTAGGGAAGATCAAGAATACTAGAGTGGGTAGCCTATCCCTTCTCCACCAGATCTTCCCAAACCCAGAAATTGAACCGGGGTCTCCTGCATTGCAGGCGAATTCTTTACCAGCTGAGTTAAGAGGAAAACCCCCAAATAAGCAAAATATCAACCGGCAACAATACTCTACAGAATTTCGGCAGAATGCTGTGACAGAGAATGGCAGAGTGCTTATTTTAGGTTGCGCACTCAGGAAAACCTATCTGAAAAGCTGACTTTTAAACTCAGATCTGAACAACGTGGAGAAGCCAATCAGGTGGAGATCAGAGTGAATCGGATCTCGGAAGATCTCTTACTGTGTAAATGCACAGTACTAAGGCAGAAACGTGCTTGATGGGCAGGCAGGCTGGGCAAACAACAAAGCTGTAGGGAGAGTGATATGAGATCAAGGTAATCAGGCCACAAGGTGTGCGGGGCTTTGGAAAGTGGGTGAGAAGTTTGGATTTTATTTAAGTGCCCTGCAAAGTCATTGGCAATTGTTCAGCTGGAGGGTGTGTTTTATTTTTGAAAACCCCCTCTGGCTGCTGTGGGGAGAATGGCTTGTGGGAGGTGCAGAGATGAAGCTGAGAGACAGGTTGTGAGGCTGCTGCACGATCTGGGTGAAAGATGATGGTGACTTTAGTAGAATGAAAAGAAATGTTTGGATTTATTGTGTGATTATTTGGTAATAGAGTTAATGGAACTTGATTATGAACTAAATGTGGGAGTTGAGGAAAAGAGAAGAACATTTACTGTGCCTTGGTATGATACTATTTCCATCTCCAGTTATGGTAATTTTGGAAAGTAATTTCAATTCTTCGGTGATTTTGGTTACTCTTTTGTTATGTATGCTCTGTTGCTCAATTGTGACTGTCTCTTCTGTGACCCCATGGACTGTAGCCCGCCAGGCTCCCCTGTCCACGGGATTTCCCAGGCAAGAATACTGGAGGGGGTTGCCATTTCCTCCTCCAGGGGATCTTCCTGACCCAGGATCAAACTGACATCTCCTGCATTGGTGGGCAGATTCTTTGCCACTGCGCCCCCTGGGAATTTTTCCACCTGGGCATTGTATTAGTCTCCTCTGGCTGAAATTACAAAATACCATACAGTGGGTGACTTGAACATTTGTTTCTGGAGGCTGGGAAGTCTAAGATGAAGATGCCAGCTGATCCAGGTCTGGGTGAGAGCCTGTCCGTGGCTTGCAGGTGGCCTCCTTCTCTCTCTTCTACTTCTTATAAAATGATAACACTATCACGAGGTCCTCACCCTCATTACCTCATCTAACTATAACTACTTCCCAAAGCCTGATCTCCAAGTACCATCATACTGTGGGGTTAGGACTTCCTATGAATTTTGAGAGTAGTCCACAGCTAGCATCATAAAGATAATCAAAACGAGGTATGTCCCAGTCAAATCAAAACTCCTGGCCAATTTTTCTTGATAAATTACTGGCAAAGATTGTGCTAGAGTACATGAGCAAGATTGGTCTGTTTGTTATTTTATATTGTATGTCTTCTTATCTAATGTTATTTAAATCAGGCAGATTACCTCTGAGAACTCTCCAATCTGAGATACATAATTTCATGAAATTTCCGTCATCACCAGAAATATGTTACTTTTATATGTTATTGACATTATTCGGATTTAACATGGTGAAAAATTTTTGACAGTTAGGGAAAGAGGAGAAAATGGTCACAGGATACAACATGAACCCCATTGTTGCTGAATTCTGCCTTTTTGATATTGCATAACTTGCCCAGAATTTATGACATACTGTGCAAAATAGCCCTCACTTCTAAAACCTTTTCCAACCTAAAATAGATAGAAACAATGAAGGTCAGATAAAGACCCTGCAGCCTGATTTCCCCTTCTGTATCTGCCAAATCTTCAGCTGGTAATAGATGACTGTGCAGAGGCACAGGCTTCTTATGCTTTTCTCTCCTCTGCCATCAGGGAGAAAGATCAGCTCAGATCAACTAACCACAGCTGAAGGTCAGAGCAGAGTGATGAAAAAGATGGTCAAAAAGAAGGAACTAGATTTCAGTTGGATGTTATCAAAATAGCAGTCAGCTGACAAGCACCCTTTTATATTTAAGGAACTTTGTAGGAACTGGTAATGATGCCATTAGTAATTTTTAGACCAGAAATCTTCACATCAATATTCAGTATTTATTCACTGAGTAAGATGGTGGGATTAATATGTTTAGAGAGTAGTCAAAAATTCACACATTAGTCATGCATTGTTAGTTTTTCACTTCCCTGCTTCTTCTAGTCTCAGCTGTTTTCCGGGCATCACTTCCTCTGCCTGCTCCATCAGTTTTGGTATCCTGCTTCTGAGTCCTGTACCAGCTCTGTCTGTAGTGTCAAGAAATGGTGCAATGCAGAGATGTTTCTTGGCAATGGTTCAACTTTCCTTTGATCTTAAATTGAAAGAGAAAGTAAAATTTTCCTGTCTCAGCACCTGGAATTATATAGTGTACAAATATTTCATGGAACAGGGTATGATTGAAAGACTGGGAAGAAGCTGTTCTAAAACTAGTTGGAAAACTAGGAAAAAATAAACTAGGTAAAACAAAACAAAACTGGAAGCAACTCTCTGACTTGGAAAGGAAAAAGAGTAGGGAATAAAGATGGAATCCATCCTTTCAACTAGAGCGGTCTATGTGAACCACTGAAAAGAGAGGAGTGGCTGAGATACAGCTGACAAACACAAAACCTGGGAGGCAGCAGAAGCGCAAAAAAAAGGACGTGTAAAAGAACCACTCTTCTCATCTCCAGCCATCTAAAGCGAGGCCAGGATCATGGGGAAGGATAAAAGAGGGATTTATCAGTTTGTTATATCAACTACTGACAAATGTATTTTGCTTTTCTTTCAGTTAATCTTAATATTTTTCAGTGTCAGAAGTTCTTAAAAGAATATTTCTTTAAGAATGTGAATGTGAATAGCGTTTGACTTTGTGTAATGAGTTGTTTAGTCGCTAAGTTGTGTCCGATTCTTTTGTGACCCCATGGACTGTAGCCTGCCAGGCTCCTCTATCCATGGAATTCTCCAGGCAAGAATGATTGGAGGGGGTTGCCATGCCCTTCTCCAGGTGATCTTCCTGACCCAGTGATGGAACCCGCAGCTCCTGCGCACTATTTACCACTGAGTCACCATGGAAGCCCTTAATGTAATGAGTGTTTCTTGTCAATAATACATGTTAAATGCAATAGTTTCTGAGTCCATCCACAGCTATTTGCTTTATGCATTCCCCAGGTAACAACATTTGCCCATGACTTCAGCTGTTACTTATTTTGGTTGTCCTAGAGAAGTCAAAGATCTTTATTTATTTTTTCAGTTTTCCTGAGGTATAATAAAGTTGTAGTATGTTTAAAGTGCACAGTGTAATGATCTGATATACATGTAAAGTGTGAAAGAATTCCCTTTATTGAATTAACCTTAAATCACCTCACATATTTGCTTTATTTGTGTGTATGTGTGTGTGAAAGAACATTGAGTTCTACTCTCTCAGCAAATTTCAATCCACAATACAGTGTTATCACCTGTAATTACCATGTTATATATTAACCCTCAGACCTTATTCATCTTATAACTGAAGGTTTATACTCTTTTATCAATCTCTATTTCTCTCCATAATCAGCCCCTGGAAACCATGATTCTATTCAGTTTCTGTGAGCCTGATTTTTTTTTCATTTTATTTTATAAATGATATCATGCAATATTTGTTTTTCTCTGTCTGGATATTTTCACTTAGGATAATGCCCTCCAGTTTCATTCATGTGTTGCAAGTGACAGGATTTGCCTTTTTAATGACTGAATAATATTTCATTATCTATCTATACCACATTTTCTTGATCCATTCACCCATTGAAAGACACTTGGTTGTTTAAAATATTCCTTGGATATTGTTAAAATGCTATGATGAACAGAATATAACATATCTTTTCAAGATCCTGATTTCATTCATTTAGACATATACCCAGAGCTAGGATTGCTGGATCATACAGTAATTCTATTTTTAATTTCTCGAGGAAACTCCACAGTTTTCCATAACGGCTGTATCAGTTTATATATTGCCTCCAACAGTGCACAAGGGCTCTGCCTTTTCTACATCCTTGCCAGGATATTATCTTTTTTCTTTTTAATAATAAACATTCTAATAGACGTGAGATGATATCTCATTGTGGTTTTGATTTCAATTTTTCTGATAACTAGTGTCATTGAACACATTTTCATGTACCTGTTGGCCATTTGTATGCCTTTGGAAAATGCCTATCAGGTTCTTTGCCCATTTTTAAACTGGGTTATTACTTTTGTTGTTGACTTGTATGCGTTCCTTACATGTTTTGGATAGTAACCCCTATCAGATATGTGGTTTGAAAATATTTTATCCCATTCCATAGGTGCCTTTTCATTTGGTTGATGGTTTACTTTGCTGAGCAGAAGCTTTTAGTTTGATGCAGTGCTACCCATTTATTTTTGCATTTGTCGCCCTTGTTTTTGGTATCAAATCCAAAAAATTCATCACCAAGGTCAATGTCAGGAGGCTTACTCCCTGTGTTTTTTAATAGGATTTTTATGGTTTCAGATTTCACATACAAGTCTTTTAATCTTTTTTTTGAGTTGATTTTTATGTGGTGTGATATAGCTTCATCCTTTTGCATGTGGCTGTTGTTTTTTCCAGCACCATGTATTGAAGGGACTGTTCTTTTCCTGTTGTATATTATTGGCTCCTTTCTTGAAAATTAAATGACCATCTACGCATGGGATTATTTCTGGACTCTATTCTGTTCCATCAATCTATGTGTCTGTCTTTATGCCAATAACATACTCTTATGATTACTATAGCCATATTCTATAGTTTGAAATCAAAAACTGTGATGTCGCTAGCTTTGTTCTTTTTCAAAGATTGCTTTGGCTATTCAGAGTCATTGTGGTTCCACACAAATTTTAGGATTGTTTTTCCATTAAATATTTATGTGAAAAATGCCATTGAAATTTTGATTGGTGTTGCACTAAATTTGTATCTCACTTTGGCTAGTGTGGACATTTTCACAATACTAATTCTTTTGACTCATGAATATGGAATGTCTTTCCATTCATTTCTCTTCAATTTCTTTCATTAAGGCCTTTCAGTTTCCAGTGTACCTCCTTGTTTAAATTTGTTCCTGCATGTGTGCTCAGTCAGTTCAATCATGTCCGACTCTTTGTGACCCTCTGGACTGTAGCCCTCCAGGCTCCTCTTCCCATGCAATTCTCCAGGCAAGAATACTGGAGTGGGTTGCTATGCCCTCCTCTAGGGGATCTTTCCCACCCAGGGATTGAATCCATGTCTCCTTCATTTCCTGCATTTTTGGTGAATTCTTCACCCACTGAGTGATATGCTGCTGCTGCTGCTAAGTCGCATCAGTCGTGTCCAACTCTGTGCGACCCCACAGACAGCAGCCCACCAGGCTCCCCCGTCCCTGGGATTCTCCAGGCAAGAATACTGGACTGAGCAACACGGGAAGCCCCAGATTTCTTCTTAAGTAATTTTATTCTTCTTGATGCTATTGTAAATGAGATTGTTTCTTAATTTCTATTTCCAATAGTTCATTGTTAGTGTATAGAAATGCAACAGATTTTTAATATTGATTTTGTATCTGGCAACTTTACTGAATTTATTAGTTTTAACAGGATTTTGTTGTTGTTGAATATTTAGAGTTTTCTATATATAGTATCATGTCATCTGTGAGCAGAGACAGTTTAAATTCTTCCTTTTAGATTTGGATGCCTTCTATTTCTTTGTTTTGCCTGGTTGTTCTGGCTAGGTATTCTAGTACTAATAGTGAAAAAAAAAGTGGTAAGAATGGAAATCCTTGACTTGCTCCTGGTCTTGAGGAAAAGCTTTCAGCTTTTCACCATTGAGTATGATGTTGGGCTTGTTGAATACAGCTTTAATTGTGGGCTTGTTAAATACAGCTTTAATTATGTTGAGTTATGGTCCTTCTATCAATAAAGTCAGCTTGTTGAGAGTTTTGTTAAAATCATAAAATCATGTTAAATTTTGTCAAATGCTTTTCTGCATCCATTGAAATTATCATACAGTTTTAATCCTTCATTTTGTTAACATAGTGTATCATATTGAGTGATTTGTGGATGTTGAACAGTCCTTTCATCCCTGGAACAAACCTCATTTAATCATGGTGTATGATCTTTTTAATGTACTGCTGAATTTTGCTTGCTAACATTTTGTTGAGAATTTTTGCATCTATGTTCATTTGGAATTTTGCCCTATTTTTTGGTAGTGTCTTTGTCTGACTTTGGTGTAAGTGTAATTCTGGCCTCATAAAATGAGTCTGGAAGTGTTCCCTTCTCTTCTATTTTTTGGAAGAGTTTGAGAAGGATTGGTATTAATTATTTTTTAAATGTTTGGTAGAATTAACAGTGAAGCCTTCTGGTCCTAGACTTTTGTTTGTTTGGGAGTTTTTGATTATTGATGTAACTGCTTATTAGTAATTGGTCTGTTCAGATTTTCTGTTTCCTCATGGTTCAGTCTTGGTAGATTTTATGTTCCTAGGAATTTATCCATCCCTCTAGATTATCTAATTTGTTAGCATGTAATTTTTTATGGTAGTTTCTTATAATCCTCACTATTTTTGAATTATCAGTTATAATGTTTCCTCCTTTTATTTGCATATTTTCTCTCTCTGTGTCTTTAAGTGCAGGTTTGTCAATTTTATTTATGTTTAAAAAATAATTTTTTGTTTCATTGATATTTTTAATTGTCTTTTTAGTCTCTATTTCATTTACTTCTGCTGTGACTTTCTTTTTCCTACTCACTTGGGCTTAGTTTGTCCTCGAGGTGTTTAGTTAGGGCGTTCATTTGAGATCTTTATTTTTTTAAAAAATTGTGGGAATTTATCACTTCCCTCTTAGAACCCTTTTTGCAGAATTACATAGGTTTTGGTTCATTGGGTTTCCATTTGCATTGGTTTCAAGATATAATATTATATACCTTTTTGATTTTTTCAGGAACATGTTAAATCACCACATATATGTCAATTTTCCAGTTTTTTTCTTGCAATTGTTTTTTAGTTTCATACCATTGTGGTCAAAAAGGTGCTTGATATGCTTTCAATATACTTCAATTTTTAAAGACATATTTGTGATTTAATTTATGATTTTTCCTGGAGAATGTTCCATGTACCTTGAGGAGATTGTATCTTCTGCTGCTGTTGTATTGAATGTTCTATGTACGTCTGTTAGGTTTATTTGATGAGATTTATCACCCACCTCAAAGAGTCTATTAGTTATAATCTTGGCAATCAATGCCTGTTTTGTTATGAATTTATGGAACAATGACTTTCACCCATCTCATCTCTCTCCAGGCCTGAGGTCTGGCCCACCTCACTTCACCTACTCTCCTTGGCTGTTAGAAATTTGAAGAACGATAACATCACCTCCTTGACTGACTAATGACCAGGGGTACTTCGATTCTGCAGACCTTTGACTCTGACTCAAACCAAGATGCTGTGTGAGATATGGGGGTCAGGGTAAACCTATTATCTGAGCATTAGCATCTAAATGGTCTCTCTTCTTTGAATTGCTGGTTTGAAACAGCAAAAGGCAATAAAAGATGAATAATGCCTGAATCCACCATAAGCTACAGTCCATTATTCAACACATATAGTATTTACATATTGAAGCTGTAATCATTAACCTTTTAATAATAACAATAAATATCTTAAAGAATTTAAATTTCAGAAATTAATTAGAGTGGTCTGAATGGAGAAGGAGCTGATCACATATTAATATTTGAATCTAATATATTTAGCTGCCTGGCTGTGAACTAAAACAATCGCTTCTTTCATATTTCCACTTGGATGCTCCACAGGCATTTCACAATCATAGTGTGTAAAAATGAGTTGATCACAGAGTAATGCAGCATTTTGTATCATCTTAGATGTTTATCTCTTACATATCCCTTGATATCCAATATTACATCCAACAAATCACCGACTTTAAATGATTTCTTCATAATAAGTTTTGGAGGTTCCCTTACCGTTTTCTACCTCAGGCTCTCCAATTTCCATTTCCATGGCTTAGTTCAATTCTTGCTCATATTATCTCAGCAATTTTCTATTTGGCCTCCAGTATAATCTTTGTTTCAATGAGTTTGTCTGATAGTTGGCTTTATGACAATGAAATATTCATGTACATTTAATTCTTACAGCAATCATTGCTCAAGAACAAATACCAATATTTTGTTAATAATTCCTCTAATCGTATATATATATATATATACATATGTTTGTATACATTACATGGGCTATATGGAATATATTGGTGTATATGTTAACTTGCATTAAATTTTTACATATTTATATTAAGTTAAATAAAAATTTCATTTTGGAGCCTGAACACATGCGTAAGTGGTTGAAACCATAATTTAAAGGGAAGATAAAAAATATGACTACAGTTGAATTTTCCATGATACTTAGACATACTTTTGTAATGCTAGCTTCACTATTTATTGTAATTTAAAATAGTATACCAGTAGTTTCTCATATTCATGCCATTAGTTTACAACATAAGAAGGATGATATTTAGTAATTAAAATGTTATAATTACTATATTAACTATTCAGTTTAGTTCAGTTCAGTCAGTTATGTCCGACTCTTTGCGACCCCATGAACCACAGCATGCCAGGCCTCCCTGTCCATTACCAACTCCCGGAGTTCACCCAAACCCTTTTCCATTGAGTCGGTGATGCCATCCAACCATCTCATCCTCTGTCATCCCCTTCTCCTCCTGCCCTCAATCTTTCCCAGCATCAGGGTCTTTTCAAATGAGTCAACACTTTGCATAAGGTGGCCAAATTACTGGAGTTTCAGCTTCAACATCAGAACTTCCAATGAACACCCAGGACTGTTCTCCTTTAATTACTATAATTACACCTATTCCTCAAAAACTTTTCAATCTTTTAAAACTTCTAAGTCTTAAAAAATATTCTTTGAGTTGTTCAGTGATTTAGTTATGTCTGGCTCTTTGTGACCCCATGGACTGCAGCATACCAAGCTTACCTGTCCATCACCATTTCCTGGAGTTTGCTCAAGCTCATGTCCATTAAATTGATGATGCCATCCAACCATCTCATTCTTTGTCGTCCCCTTCTCCTTACGCCCTCAATCTTTCTCAGCATCAGGGTCTTTTTCAATGAGTCAGCTGTTTGCATCAGGTGGTCAGAGTTTTGGAGCTTTAGCCTCAGCATCATCCTTCCAATGACTATTCAGGGTTGATTTCCTTTAGGATTGACAGGTTTGGTCTCCTTGCTGTCCAGTGGGCTCTCAAGAGTTTTCTCCAGCACTGCAGTTCAAAGGCATCAATTTTTTGGTGCTCAGCATTTTTTATTGTCCTTTGGGAGTGTAGCATATAATCTTTAGGTAAACATTCTGTAAATACAGAATCCACATGCAGGATTCTGAGTAGAATGATCATCCACTATATATACTGCCTCATGTAAGAAAAACTTAGGTAGTGATTTCTCTGTGTCAGATATCTTCTCTGTATATCACCAGTTGTTTTATTCTTCACCCATCTTCATCCTGTTTTTTTGCCCTGTGAGGCAACCTGTATAGACCATGGGCTCCCCTATCTTCTAGCTTCCTACTGGATTTGGCTACTCGTAGTCACATTTGGAGATCGGAAACAGTGAGAGTGAGGTTAGGAAATTATATCAAGTGGTTCCTCTTGGTCAGTTTTCCTTTCATTGTGAGGAGCATTTTGCTGCTCTTTTATAGGCTGTCTTCTCTATATTACTGTCTCCTTCTGGGTTCTGATAAATGTTTCTTCTTATCTCTTTGGGCTTCAGGACTGTAAAAGCGTTTGTGTGTGTGGTTTTTCTGGTATGTGGTGTGTGTGTGTGTGTGTGTGTGGTGTGTGTGTGTGCTTTAAGGGCCCTTTACAAATCATCCTTGAATTTTCCTCAGTTGAGTATGTTATCTCTTTTTTTGTTGAGACTTTGATATCTAAGTTACCTACTATTTTGGAATGTTCAGCTTCAAAGAAATATGTTAGCCAGTGCATGATTGTTTTAGCTCTTAGTGATTGGTTTGATAAGAAATCCCTTTTGCTGATTGACTAAAATCTCAATAATTTGGATGCTGTCAAAGGAAGACAATAAATAAGAATCACTCACAGGCATCTCAGAAACCACAGGTCTATGGCAAAAGCAGAAATCTCAACGAAGTTTCAATTTGCTTCTCATATCCCAGACCTCTTGAAGTGGGCTGTGAGATTAGTTCTGGCCAACGAAATTTGTACCTTTGTTTTCCAGTGAAAACCCATGAATAATTCTCTAGTCTCTCTCTTTGCCTTTAGCAACTGAGGGAGCATTGTGATTCAATTAATGCACCTACCACTTGGTGGAACCGCTATCATGCTGGGTCTTTAGGGACCATGTGGTGCATAGCCTCACTCCTGAACATTGACCTTGTAGGCTGAGTGGGAAATACATCTTTGTTATGACAAGTCCCTGAGATTTTGTAGTTATTATTACCATAGCAGAATGTATCCTACCCTAATTCAAGAGCCACAGGACAAACCTCAATAACTGTTTCCCCTAATCTGCTTCTTTCCAGGCTTTTCAGTGTCAGCAAGCAACACCATATCACATTTATAAGTTAAGAAATTTGACTGATTCTTCTCTTTGCCTAACCTCAAATGCAATCCTTTGGCATGTCATGTGTGCCCTACCACCGAGGTATGCTCAGTCATACTCAGTTGTGTCTAACTCTTTGAGACCCCATGGACTGTAGCCCGCGGGGGTTTCCTAGGCAAGAATACTGGAGGGGGTTGTCATTTTCTTCTCCAGAGCACCTCCACATACAATCCATTGGCAATTCATGTGTGCTCTACCACCAAGGTATCTGACCGGTCTATTTCTGATGATCTTTTTCTCTAAACACTAGACCAGGATGCCATTGCTCTCCTGAGTTGCTGCAATAACTTTGCAACTGGTTACCTTCTTTCTACTTTTGCAGCATTATGATCTACTACCAGCACAGCAGCCAATAAGATCCTTTAAAAATGTAAATTAGATGTTTCTTTCCTTCACTATCTAGTAGATCTTCATCTTTCCATTGTGCTTAGAAAGACCTGTCCAATCTAAAGCTGTGCTCCTAACCCAGACCAGTCACTATCATAGTGCCCTCCAGTTTTTCAGATCACGAACACTAACTGAAATTCTTTTAAATGTGTTTGTTTACCAGTTTTTCTTTTGTCTTCTAGTTTAATGTAAGTTTTTCTGTTTGGTTTATTTCTGTATTCCTAGTAGCTAAAATATGTACTTGATACAGAGTTGGGACTCACTAAATATTTGTAGAAAGAGTGATAAATTATAAGGGAAAATGGTCTAGTGCATGTTTACTAAACTTAATGTTCTATTTCTTTTTTCTCTTTTATCTTCTGTTCTGCTTTTTCTTTCAAATTTATATAACTAGAAAATTAAAGTCTACCACAGTCAAACTCCAGGCCCCAGGGAAGATTTAATGCAATTTCACATTAGCCAGAAAGAGAGCATAAATGAAGTGAAACATTTTGTTGCATCAGTTTTTGAAGAAAGCTTGTAAGAATACAGTCACCACATGAGGCTATTTTTGTGTCAATTATTGCTGCAAGAACGTGAAGTTCCATTGTAGTCTGTGAATATCCTTAAAATGGCCAACAGTTCCAGATTTATTAAGGATTCTATTCTGTACAATCAGCTTCAGTATCCACACTATCTTTGAAAATCTTTCAGTGGTATAGAGAGTTTTATAGGGTTGTTTGTTATCATGGTGATGGAGCTGAAAGCTGGAGTGTGGAAGCTTTGTGCTAGTTCTGCAGGATAATGGAGGTCCCCGGGATGCTATATTTTAGGTCTTTCAAGGAGAGTGGCTCATTTTTATCCAAAGCATAACTCAAGTACTTTCCCAGAATACCAGTCATTTGCTGAACAACTAATTCATCTCTTTACTTAGTTAAGAACTTTTTTCAAGTACCTTACAGGATAGACTGCTGAACTATTTACACCTTTGTGGAAAATTTATATTAACATTTTCCTTTCATAGTTGGTCTCTCAAAATATATTCTTCCCTGTGTCATCTGTATTAGATATAATTGAGGAATTATTATCTTGATTTGTATATGTTAAGCTTTTATGATATGTTTAAATTTCCTGAGAATAAAATGTATCTCTCAAAGTTCTCCAATGAGATGTGAAACATGATTATTTTATTTTCTTATGCCTTAATACAACAGGAGACGTCTGCCTTTCCTTGCTAAACTCTGCAAATACCTTATAGATGGGTTCATAATGTACTTTAAGGATAGAGGTTGCTTATTGGGTCCAATTATGCATGGTCTGTTTCCAATAAAATATAGAAACAGCTATTTATCTTGAAGAATGAACCAGTAGGGAAACAAATGTCTTAAAAGGCAAAAATGTGCTATTACCCAAAGAACCCAGATTTAGAAGCTCTCTTAAGGCTCTTTAGGCTAAATGGCCTGTTTTATGTTTTAGATTAAATTTGAGGAGTGTTCTTCCCATACCCATAATAAAAAAGATAAATAGAATCATTAGAATCCAGTTACAATAATTAATTTAGTAGTCACTAGGTATAGGTGTCCATTAGTTGTAACTGAAATTAGGATGGATAATGCAATAAGATGCTAACACTTTAGA
The DNA here is from genome assembly GCF_049115385.1 of Moschus berezovskii. Lineage (NCBI taxonomy): Eukaryota > Metazoa > Chordata > Mammalia > Artiodactyla > Moschidae > Moschus > Moschus berezovskii. The sequence continues at coordinate 126,284,402 of NC_142461.1, forward strand.
AGAAATTTAGAAAGAAAGCAGACAGTACACACACACACACACACACACACACACACACACACCCTGTATGTGAATGTATGCAAACACCAAGGAGATAGCTTCCGTTCCGTTCCGTTCCGTTCCGTTCTGTCGCTCAGTCGTGTCCGACTCTTTGCGACCCCGTGGACTGTAGCCTACCAGGCTTCTCCGTCCATGGGATTCTCCAGGCAAGAATACTGGAGTGGGTTACCATTTCCTTCTCCAGAGGATCTTCCCGACCCAGGGATCGAACCCGGGTCTCCCGCATTGGAGGCAGACGCTTTACCTTAAAGAGATTAAATAGACTCGCTAAAGCGTCTGTGGCATCTGTAGATTACATATGCTTAAGTTTATTTATTTGTCCCTTAAACTTTGTCTACCCCCAACCTCAAATAAAGAGAATCATACTGAAGTCTAGGTTTGAATTTACCTTACAGATGGAACTTTCAGAAAAATCCCTCTGAATATTCTCTAATGACTTATTTTAGGTGGGTAAGTGTATACCTATCATATGGCCCCTCTTTTCCTTTAAAAAAATGAATGGCAAGTATTTAAAAAATGAATGGCAAGTATTTTATAAGAAAAACAGAATAAATGTAAACATTTCCTAAGGCTCTCAGTTTTTGAAAAGACATATCCCAAACTAGTAAAATACTAAAATTTCATTTGCTTAAACCAGTTAAAACTTTAAAAAATTTTATATCTTTTATTTTCACCAACCTCTGTCATCAAGATTGGTTATCATTACTTTGCAAAAATTCAATTTTTGTCATATTTAGAATGTGGATATTAAGAGAAAATTAGCATAATTGATAAAGTGTTAAGTTCTGAATTTCTCATGGGTAATATCTAATTTTTATACGACTTATTATATAATAATTTTTCACTGTGGAATAAGAAGAAAAGGCAAAATGTGTTTTTCAAACAACTGTCTTTAAAATGGAAGGTCATAAATTACTAAAGCAGACATTGCAGTTTGGAGGCTAAAAATAATTTTTGATGTGAAATATGATCTAGCCACACTAAAGTCCTGGGTAATTGAGAGGTCATTAAAATGTTTTCTTGTCTGAAATTTCTCTACTGAATGTAAAAACACATTTTGAACAGCTGGTCATCTCTGCTTGAATATCTGTCTTATCACCTCAGATTCAGTGCCTTCAAAATTCTATATGAACTTGCATGTAGTAGAGGCTCAAAAATATTTTTGAATGAATGCATCATGCTCAGATTTTCTGAATTTATTATAAAATTGCTCTTAAAATCTCAAAATCTTAATCACCTACCTTTCCTTTCATTGTTGATCAGTATCTCTTGACTCCAGAGTGTATACTCGTAACAAAAGCACTATGGTTTTTGCAACCGTGGATCTTGGCTTTTGTAACCGTGGATCTTGGCTTTTGTGAGGAAATCTGCAGTCTCGTAACTGTTCTCTTGACACTAGTCTATGGTGTCTTTGCTTAGTTCCTGGCGTCCAGTGTCTCTCTACTCCATCTTACTAGATTAATCTTAAAAGCATAAGACATTATCTTTCTGTGTAATACTTTAAACAACTCCCGTTGTTTGTTACCAGCTAATTTGCAATCCTTTGGTTTGCTGTACCCATAGTCTGGCCTCACCAGCTGTGTTTACTAACTTTTCTCTTTGACTCTATTTTGCAGCCAAACTAGGCTTCTCTCCAGTCCTCTAACATCTTCCCACTTCTGTACCACTTACTTTCTTCTCTCCCTGAAATGGTCTTCTCTCCTGTGTCTGCTTGTTAAAACCCTACCCATCTTTCAGCGCAAATTCTGTTACTCTCTCGATATCTTCAAATAGAAATATTTTCTCTCTTCTTTAAACTCTCATAGAAATTTCTTTGTGCCTCTCTTGCTACACCAAAAGTTTTGACACTAGGTTTTAGTTTAGTGTTATTTGCTATGTCTTGAGTAGATTGCACCTGCTTAAGTACATTGCTTTAGTCTTCACAGCAGTTAGCATAATAACTTGCACACAACAAGATGCATGAATGAGGGACTGACCAGGCTCATTAACTGGCAATATTTTATATACTGTGTAGGCGGGTCTATGATCTAATCTGATTACATCTTAACTATGCAATTTGATTGAGTCATTTGGATTAGCATAAATGACATCAAGTTTATTTCAAAAAGTTATATTTAGAAAAGACAAAGATTCTTAGCAAGTGATCAACATAGGGCAACTCGCTTAGCTTCTTTGTGCACTATGGCAATGTATGTATTGATATTTTTTAGGCATACTGCTGCTGCTGCTGCTGTTTTAGGCATACTAAAAATCAGCTAAACTAAAATAAATATTTAAATTTGATGTCAAATCAGAGGAGCAACTTAGAATATTTTCTTCTGACAGGGGATTCTCTAGATAACAGATAGCTATTTATAAACACACCTTCAAATCATATTCTCAGAATTGCTCAGGGTGAAAGTACCTGCTGGTAGTTTGGTAATTCAGGTTTCTCTCAAGTTTGCCCTTTCCATCCTTCCAGGTTCACTTGCTTTGATAAGTATAAGCTGTTCGATACTATAAATGCCTTTACAAAAAGAATCTGAGGGTACATGTTGGGGAATATTGAGTCACATAATTTCCAGAATTGTCCAGAATTCATACTATTGTCCGGTGTTGAAGATAGTATTGTGCCTGGCCTTAGAAAGATCGTGAACAAGAAAAGTGCTGCCAAAGAAAAATGAGTTGCTGGGGAGGTCTATCCCTACGAGCAATCATAGTGCATGCCATGAGACACAGCTCTAGTTGTGACTGCTTTCCAATAAACCTTGATCAGTTCAGTCATTTTGTGGACCCTTCCCTGTGGAAACACACATGATTTTTATAACAGACATTCACAACTTGTGATTCACTTTGCCTTTATAAACTGTTTGGCTTAACACCACTATTCCATAAAGTGAGAGATACAACATTGCTTGATGAGATATATTTCTTATTGTGTTTTGTAATTTTAATAACAACTCATTTCATAGAAAGATCCCTTGGTTCTCCTAGAAACAATGCTGAAACTAACGCTCATGTCATTGCCAGAATGCTTTCCTGCCCTAAGAGACTGAATAATACATTTCGGTGAATTTGTCACCACACACTTAGGGAGGGTATGATTCAAGCTAACTCCCCAAGCAGACTTCTGCCCAGATGTACAGCACATGATGCCAAAGCCATACAGTTATTCCATGGGTGAGCACATTTATATCAAAACAATCACACTTTTCTAATTATTTATTAATTTATTCATTGCCTTGCTTTCTTATCAAGGCAACCAAAGAGAACATTAAACAAGAAGCAGATGGATTGAAATCTCAAAGAAACAGATCTTTGCACTTATTTCAAAAGCAAACTGAGTTGGTTAAATGAATGGTTCTTTGAAGAAAGACTTTTCATTTGGGGAAGTGACTAGAGGAAGTCTTCTGAATTGAGGAAATCCTGGAAAATATGAACATCTTTGGAGCCGATGTTTGGGCTTATGTAAAGCAAAGCCTATTCCTGAGCTCTCTGGGTTCCTTAGACACTCCCAGGGACCCACTCTGATGGAGATACTTTAGGTATTCTATTCTAATGGGCAGGAGGTAACACTTCTGAATGCTGTTCCTGGCTATTTCACATTTCTTTCTGGATGGGATTAGACAGATTCATGGAACATTCCAATAACTCTGGAGTCTTAGAGCTATTGATCTTGTTTAGGCTTAAAGATACAGGTAGATATAATTTCAAGGAAATTAAGCTCCAAAGATCCAGGATCGGAAGAACAATCCAGATAGGGTCATTGATAAAAGGTAAGATGATTTTTCAATTCTTGTTGGTTGGCTTAGTAAACATTTTTTAAGGACAAAATTGGTAAATAATCTTGTTTTCAGGGTTTCCTGTGTTTATGGTAGCTGTCTGGAGTGCTGTTTTGAGAAAGGTGTAAGGAGTACATTGATCAGTTTGTGATGTCTGTCACAGGCACGGGAGAGAGGAAGAGGCATGCTCTGAATTCAATGACTTGGTGTAGGTCTTTTAAATGTCCTATTCCTCTTGATAATGAAGGCAGAAATATGATTCACAATGGCTTTGTTCTTCAGTTTTATGCGGTACCCAAAGTGAACTCTGAAAAGCCACCAAAATCTTTGTATAGCTCAATGAAAATTTTTGTTCAGCCCATAGCAAATCCATAAGGTAACAACTGAAATGAGATAATGGAAGCCCTATTTTCTTTACCATTTGTATAGCTAAATTGGGGGACCTATGAAGAGTATAGATGCGTATTTTTCAAAGTAATGATCTATTCCAAGGCAGCATTTAAAAATCTTTCTACAACATAGAAAGCAGTAATGCTTAGATAATTTCTAATTTTAAACTTCTAACATCTATAATCATGAATAAATTATATAGAACATGCAGAATTCATTTCTCCCTTTATGCCTGTCTAAAACTTGAATTTATGATAAATACATGTCTCCATCAAGTTGGAGCCATCAAAAGAGACAGTTTAAATGGTAGTAAGAAGTTGGAGAGGAGGGGAAAGATCTCTGCATGGGTGAGCACACTAGCTTATATGATAATTACACTCTCAGTAATTTCAAATGTTGTCAAATTGGATTTCTTATATTTGGGGAACATTTTGGAAATGTGAATTTATGCATGTGTTTCATTATCAGGGCAGCAGAGTCTCTTAAAATTTCTCTATTATAGAGAAAACTTTAGGGAAAAGATATTTGTTTGTTTCTATCTTGGTCAACCTCATTCCTTGTTAACTGTAAAACTGACTTTTTAAAAGCGTCATACCTTTTAAAGGGTCAAACCCTTGGTCTATGTTGTCCAGGGCTGGGTAATGACCAAGGTCCAAATAAGTCACAGAAATTATTTCAGAGATAGGTATATGACTTAATCTGGGCCTATTGAAGAGCAGCCATGGGGTTTCTGCTATCACTATGGGACAGTTTCATTCTATTGTGATTTCTAAGTCTAATTTGCTTGTAGATATCTTATGGGTGAAGAAGGTATGCCAGAAAAAAGGGGCTTGAGAGATGGAGATAGATCCTAATGACATTCTTTGAGTAACTGCCTTGCAAAGTTCTGCAGTCAGTTCTATCTTTGTACTTTTCATCTCTGTGACAACAAATTTCTTTTTAACTTAGAGTAACTTGAGTTTGTTTTCTGTCCTTTACAACCAAAAAGACCTTATTTTAAGTGTTCTCAACTCTGTAATTCTATAAAAGGTTGCTATGGAACTCACTTTAAATCATTAATAATTCAATCTTGTTGAAATCCTAGATCTTTAGATAGTCTTACTGTCATACTCAAAATTGGAGGATATAAAATATTTCTGGGCACACATGACATATTTTAAAATTAGGATTTAAAAAAAATTGTGTATGTTTAAATTAGGATTACCACTTAAAATATCTAGATTGATTTTATACATTAAAATATGGTATTTATAATGATTTTTGGTTATGACTAGAATGATCACATGACTGAAGCTGTGAAGACTATTTGTGATGCATTATTATAATGATTTTAGGGCTACAGATTCTATAGTGTCCAAAATACGCCTTATTGATCTTCTCTCCTCCCCTCAAGTTTTTAAAAAGTCGGAGCTATACATAAGAAATAACAAATCAAGTTGCAAGTTTATTGTTACCTATGCCAAGAACTTTCAGTAATCTGCAATTGCAGGGCCCTGACTGGTACACTCAGTCAGGAAGTGGAGAGAGCACTTCCTCCATAATCTAGTTTTGGTTCATTAGGCATGTCTGTGCTGGAAAAAAAATGTCTGTAGGTTCAGAGATTGCCCTTATCTAACTGATTACACAGTTGGAGATGCAGAGAGAAAAAGCTGAAATTTGCCATAGAAAAGAGAGTGCTACACTCCACAGTGCTGACTTGAAGGCCCAGTGACTTCAGCCACTGTGTAAACGTGGCTCAGTGCGTATCTGGGCTCTGACTCAGCAGATGGTGACCTGCCACCCTCGGGAGGGGCTGGAACTAGCAGAAAAGTGGGCAGAAATGGGTCTGATAATAACGTGGAAGAGGACATTTCCCTTTCCAATGCAATGTAGAACCAAAAATACTTTGCACACTAGATAAAGGAAGTTAATTATTTGAAGAATTAGTTGTTTGTAGACCTATACTAGAGTTTGGCTTCTGGCTTTGTTCCCTGATAGCTACTCACTGTGCTGGACTCCCCACTGCCACTGTTTCCCAGGGAAGTGTGCCTGTCGCCCTTCAACATTAATTACTCTCTGTGCTCATGACTTTCCCACGTTACTTAATCACACAGCAGCTACTTGAAAGTCATTTTACCATTCAGTGTTCAAATGCTGCTAATACAACAGAGTAGCAGCCATCTCAACAGTCCTGTGTCATGAGGAAGTTCTGGGATGCCACCTGTGTTCATGGCAGTTTGTGATCTCAGTCTATTATTAACCATCAGTAGAGTTTGTGATTAAAGGTGATGATGAAGCAATAAAGAAATATATGTGTGTAGCTGGGGACTCAAAAACTTACTGATGAAATTTTGAATCTCTCTTCTCCTTACTCCTATTTGCTACTCTGTATTCTTTTGGGAGAAGTGAGCATCTTGACAAACATGGAGAAGCTTCTTAAGAATTTCCATCTTAGCCTGACTAGAATGGGTAGCTCCTGAGAAAAAAAAATCAAGTACCTCTGTGACCTGTAAGTAATTTTTTGCAATATGACTAGTCACACCTTTGAGAACTGAAGTGCTATACCCGAGGCTTGTAATTATAGTTCAAGGTAATTTTGTTTCTATTACATGAAAAGTATGGTTTTGTTTGGATTTATCCTACGTGTGGTTCAATGGATTTCTCAAGTCTGGATGGATGTGTTTCGTCAATGGAAAATTGTTTGTCTTTATCTTTGTAAATATTTCTTCCTCCCCATTGTTTCAATCGTCTTCTTTTGTGCTGTAACTCACATAGCATAAAACCTTTTTCTAGTGTTCCACTCATTTCTAACAGTCTTTCCTGGATTTTTCATTCTTTTTTCTCTTTGTGTTTTTGTTCAGAAATTGATCGGCCCTCTAGTTCATCAATCGTGTTTCTTGTTATATGTAACCTTTTGTTTGCCCATCTATTTAGTTCTTAAAAAACAGACACATTTTTTTAATTCCAGAATTTTCACTTGATTATTTGATGGATATCAGTTTTGTGGCAAAAACATCTCCATTTTAATATAGTTTCTCCATCTTTCCCTCTCTTTCCATGAACCTATTAATCATAGTTCTTTTAAACTTTGGTCTGCTAAAGCAATATTCAGATCACTTGTGCATCTATTTTTATTGCCTGTTTTTTCTCTTTTATTGTTTATAAGTATGGCTTATAGAGTGGAAGCTGATCCAACTGATGACTGTGCTGTGTGAAGGCTGAATGGCAGCTTTTTTTTTTTTTTTTTGTCTGTAGTCCATCTTTTACTCGCTCTTGCTCCTAGGGTACAGCTCTACAAGTCTTTGAACTAAGAGTCCAGTATATTCACTGGGAATCCTTTCTCTGATAGGTCCTTAACTCCAATCTATAATGTCCAAAGCTTTGAAAGACTCTGAAAAATATTTTTGTTTTCAGAAGCTTCTGCCTCCAACCCTATGTGCCTTCAAACTTTGACAAAAGTCATTTTGAGAACTTTTAGTCTCCAATTTTGTCACCCTAACTCTATGGCACTCTGCTTAAGCCAAGCCCAGATTTTTCAGATTCTTAGCCTGTTGCGTGACCCCCAGAGCCAGCAAAACACCCCAGGGACAAAGTTGCTTTTGATAATGAGCTTACCTTTCGGAGAGTCTCCCTTCAGAATTTTCACCTCCGTAGCGTCAGTTCCTTCCTCAGATGCCTGATGATTATAAACTTGGTTTTATCTGGCTTTTCTGCTTGTTCTTGGTGGCGTCTTTAGTTATCACAAAGTATTCTAGCCTATCTGAATTGGAAGTCTTGTTTACGTTTTTTAAACAGTCTTCGAAACGATTATTATTTTTTTTTAGGTGAAATAAATCACATGAAGTCAATTTTGCTCTTTACAAGCAAAGTAGATGTTTTACAAATGGGTTATAATGATGACTTGGCTATGATAGCCAAACTGGGAAAGGTTGGAATCCAGAGACCAAACAAACCCACTAGTAGGAAAAATCTTCACAGAAGTTACTGAAAATGGCCAAATGAAGAAAGCTCAAACAGGAGAACATCTCAGCATTTTGGAAAGGAAAGAATCCAGGGTTACATCTAGGCTGCCTGATTTGGCTGTAGATGTGTGTGTAGGAAGGTGCGGGGCGGGGGGCAGTTACAAGGTTCAGATTTACAAAGAGCTTTTTATCTTCTAGGGTGCTTGAAATGGAAGGCAGGAATCTAAGCCCTGGGGATTACTGGAAAGTAAGGCAAGGGTTCACGTTCTTTGAAAAAAGCCAAAGAGTTGGCCAGAGAAAAAAGGCAAAATCCCATAGTTAACCCAGGTAGAGAAAAAGTTGACTTGAACGACTGACACCCTGAAGCTCAGCTTTCCTTGATGTCTGTTAACTTAGTAACTGAATTTAGGCTGGGGCAGGCCTAAAATTCTTTGCCAAGAAACCCCTTCTAGAGATTTCCTTGGTGGTCCAGTGGTTAGGGCTCTGTGCTTCCACTGCAGGGAGCACAGGTTGGATCCCTGCTCAGGGAACTAAGGTCTGACATGCTGTGTGGTGCAGCCCCTCTCCCCTGGAAAAAAAAAAAAAAATGCTTCTCTTTTTCATCCTTGCCCAGCTAACAAAGTTAAATTTCAAGGTTTTCTTCTTCTTTGGAGCTTTTATTGACCCATTTCTCATCAACTTTTCCTGATTAAATCGACCACTCTTTGTTTTGCCATTGAATGCACTTTTGTATAGATTCTTTCAGTGTTTCTTTATACAGGTACTGGTGATTTATTAATACACAAAGAATAATGAAAAGCAAAGAGTTAGTTGGAGCATGTTAATGACTAGAGACTTACTTTGATAGCTTGATGGATTAATGTCCATGTCTGAGTTAGACTTGCCAATGAAACAATTTTATCAGCTGATGAGAAGAGGGAAGAGGAAAAAAGGATGCTAAGAAGTGAAGATGTTCTTAATGCTGGTTTGTTGCTGTTGTTCAGTTGCCGAGTTGTGTTTGACTCTTTGTAACCCCATGAACTGCGGCATGCCAGGCTTCCCTGTCCCTCACCATCTCCTGAAGTTTGCCCAAGTTCCTGTCCATTGCATCAGTGAAGCCACCCAGCCATCTTATCCTCTGATGCCCTCTACTCCTTCTCCCTCAATCTTTCCCAGCATCAGGGACCTTTTCAATGAGCTGGCTATTCGCATCAGATGACCAAAATACTGGAGTTTCAGCTTTAGCATCAGTCATTCCAATGAATATTCGAGGTTGATTTCCCTTAAGATTGACTGGTTTAATCTCTTTGCTGTCCAAGGGACTTCCAGGAGTCTTCTCCAGTACCATATTTTGAAAGCATCAATTCTTCGGCACTCTGCTTTCTTTATGGTCCAGCTCTTACAACCATACGTGACCACTGGGAAGACCATAGTCTTGACTATATGGACAGTATGCTGACTATATGTCAGCGGAGTAATGTCACTGCTTTTCAACACACTGTCTAGGTTTGTTCTAGCTTTCCTGCCAGGAAGCAATCATCTTCTGGTTTCATGGCTGCAGTCACCATCCATAGTGATTTTAGAGCCCAAGAAGAAGAAATCTGTCACTACTTCCACCTTTTCCCCTTCTATTTGCCAAGATGTAATGGGGCTGGATACCATGATCTTAGTTTTTTTAATATTTAGTTTTAAGCCAGCTCTTTCACTCTCCTCCTCCACCCTCATGAAGATGCTCTTTAATTCCTCTTCATTTTCTGCTATTAGAGTGGTATCATCCACATATCTAAGGTTATTGATGTTTCTCCCACTTATCTTGATTCCAGCTTGTAATTCATCCAGCCTGGCATTTCTCATGATGTGCTCAGTGTATAGATTAAGCAAACAGGGTTATAGCAGACAGCCCTGTCATACTCCTTTCCCAATCTCGAACCAATCAGTTGTTCCATACAGGGTTCTAACTTGCTTCTTAACCTGCATACAAGTTTCACGGGAGACAGATCAGATAGTCTGGTATTCCCATTTCTTTAAGAGTTTTCCACAGTTTGTAATGATTCACACAATCAAGAGTTTTGGTCTAATTGATGAAACAAAGATAGATGTTTTGCTGGAATTCCCTAGCTTTCTCTATGACCCAACAAATGTTGGAAATTCGATCTTTGGTTCCTCTTCCTTTTTTAAACTCAGCTTTGACATCTAGAAATTGTTGGTTTGCATAATGCTGAAGTCTAGCGTGCAAGATTTTAAGCATGCCCTTACTAACATGGGAGATGAGTGCAGTTGTCTGGTGGTTAGCACATTCTTTGGTACTACCCTTCTTAGGAATTGGGATGAGGATTGACCTTTTCCAGTCCTGTGGCCAATGCTGGGTCTTCCAGATTTGCTGACATATTGAATGCAACACTTGATGGCATCATTCTTTAGAGTTTGAATAGTCCTACTGGAATTCTGTTATGTCCACTAGCTTTATTAACAGCAGTGCTTTTTAAGGCCCACCTGACATTGTTCTCCAGATGTTAGTTTAATGCCAGCCAAACTAAAATCATTCATCATTGGGTTTGAGCCCTAAGATGCAAAATGAAGTACTTTAAAATCAGTCATCATTCTGGCATACCATTCTTCTGCTTAAAAAATATTCTAGCTGCATTAGAGGTCTTCAGTGTTAAATACGATAAAGTGCTGCTGAGTGCAATTGAAGGCACTGAGCATATTTAAACTGGAGAAGACTTCAATAGACCTGAGAACTGCCTTAAATATCATGGCCTCTTGGAGAAGGAAACGGCAACCCACTTCAGTACTCTTGCCTGGAGAATCCCATGGACAGAGGAGCCTGGTAGGTTAAAGTCCATGGGGTCGCAAAGAGTCGGACATGACTGAGCGACTTCACTTTCACTTTCCTTTGACAGTTGATTTTACAAAAGGTGTGATTAGTACTGTTTGGAAGAATTTACAGGATGACAGATTTCATCTCATGGTGAATCTAACAGAAAAGTTAGTAACATTTAATTATGCAGAACCACCTATGGAGAAATTAACCATGCTTAAACAATGAAAAGTATTTTCCCCTTCCTTATTCCAAAAATGTAGCTGCGTTTTCTTTAAAATCTTTATCTTTCTTCCCCGGAAAAATTAACAAGTCAAGGCTCTGAGAAGCAATTAGAGTTAACTGTCTAAGAGGAAAGGAGATATAAGCTGTGTGCTTAAAGTGTTGACCTAGAGATATTGTTGGTAGCGTAGAGAGAGTAGTGCATTTTCAGTTGAACTTGTTTCTGGACTCTTCTTAAATGTATCAGCTCTGAGACTGCAGGATCTTGGAGGCTGCAGCGCTGAGAAGCTGTGAATGCCTTTGTGTTAAGTGTCTAGGTCTCAAGGAAAATCTGCCATGGCCAATCGCGCTGCCAATCCACAATGAATCATAAGTACCTAAATATGTTTCACATAGAGTTCTTGTACTAGGCAGAGAGTGGAGGAAGAATGGCTGTGTGTCTGAGAGATCATGTTTGATTTTCACTTCAGAATAAATTGTGTATATGTATGTATGAATGAGCTTCCCTGGTGGCTCAGATGGTAAAGTGTCTGCCTGCGATGCTGGAGATCTGGGTTTGATCCCTGGTTTGGGAAGATCTTCCTGGAGAAGGAAATGGGAACCCACTCCAGTACTTTTGCCTGGAAAATTTCATGGATGGAGGAGCCTGGTAGGCTACAGTCCATGGGGTTGCAAAGAGTTGGACATGGCTGAGCAACTTCACTGGTGTATGAATGTGTGTGTATTATCTGTCTATTTGCAGGTGTTTGCCTAAGAGCGTGTGTGTCTTCTCGTGGAATAACTCATAGTGACTTTCCTGCCAATCTTGGTGAATTTGTTTTAATTTGAATTGCATGGCATTTATTATATGTACCCTCAATATTGTGAAACAGTTTATAGCTATCTCAAATAGAATTCTTGGACAATTTTATTAGTCTAGAAATGAAGTTGGATGCCAGAGGAATTATGTTTTCTGTCACTGAATCTAGTCAAAGAGGGACTAGCTTTCAGGGATAGACTAAGAAAGAATCCTAGATTGGTTGGAAGGTTAAAACATTTTCTTATTTATATTTGTATCCCTAGTGTCTAGGAAAGTAACCATCATATAACAGACATGATGTAAATATACACTGAATAAGTGAATGAATGACAGCTGCATTAATGTGACCCCCAGTGTGAATGTTAGATGAATATATGGATGAACTAAATAGTTATTAGAATACAATTTATATGGATGCTGTATTGAGCAAGTTGTATATTTCCAGGGAAGATTTAAAGAAATCAATGCTTAAACTATTCATTTCACTTGCAATAATGGTTCTTATTGATGGTACAAAACTTAATCTAATTGCTATTGCACTGTCACATAGGAGCATGCTTACTCAGAACTCATTTGGATTTCATGGTTCCTCTAAATTTTCTCATCTCAGCCCTAAATTGCTGAGTGCTTACCCTTTTTGTCCATTCTCCACCACAGCACCACTGCCATCAGGATTAAGTAGTTCTTTTTCTCACTCAAATAGTTATATGTGAGCTTTTCATCTCCAAGGGTGACCCTTATGCTAGAGCACAAGGTGGGAACATTTTATCTTTTTGTTCTTACTGTGTCCTTTACAAACTAAAACAAAATCCCAAGTGTACTAAAAGCTTGAGCAATTTTCAATCATTGTTCTCTCACAGACAATATTCAGGGGTGGTCAATAATGCCATGAGTGCATGTTCCTTGTCTGATTTCATAATTCTAGTTCTTCTGTCTACTGACCTGAGTGTGGTTTGTTTTTCCTTTCTGCTCTTTGCAGCACAACTGCTTTAAAGGGTATTACTCAGTTTACGTTGAATAAGGAATAGTAGAAAAACACTGGTCTGGACATTCTGGCTGGAGTTTGGCAGCTTGTCCTTCTGTCCATTCTATCTTAAACATTCTATTATTGCATCATACCTTTGACACCGTATTTGTAATTTTAGACAATTCAGAAACAAACTGGTATAATGTAATTTGGACTAGGAAGTAGTTTTCCAACACTTAGGGGAATTTTTTAAACTGTATATTTATTTTGAAAATCAAGCTGAGCTGTACATGTTCAGTTCAGTTCAGTCACTCAGTCGTGTCTGACCCTTTGCGACCTCGTGAATCACAGCACCCCAGGCCTCCCTGTCCATCACCAACTCCTGGAGTTCACTCAAACTCATGTCCATCGAGTCGGTGATGCCATCCAGCCATCTCATTCTCTGTCGTCCCCTTATCCTCCCGCCCCCAGTCCTTCCCAGCATCAGAGTCTTTTCCAGTGAGTCAACTCTTCGCATGAGGTGGCCAAAGTATTGGAGCTTCAGCTTTAGCATTAGTCCTTCCAATGAACACCCAGGACTGATCTCCTTTAGAATGGACTGGTTGGATCTCCTTGCAGTCCAAGGGACTCTCAAGAGTCTTCTCCAGCACCACAGTTCAAAAGCATCAATTCTTCAGTGATCAGCTTTCTTCACAGTCCAACTCTCACATCTAGAAGTTGTATATTGAAACATTGCGACATCGTTTACTTTTATAATTCCATTGTTTCCTGTTTTAAGTGAAAATCTCTATTTTAGAAAATATTTTGCTGAACATTTTTCATTTGTCTTAACAGAAGTGTGTCACCCTTTCAATTTCTCTGAATAATTCAGGAAAACTGGCAATTTTTCATTACAGTGATTTTTTTTTAACTTGTCTGGGCTATAAGTATAAGGAAGGTAGAGTCTGTGTATACTAATCCTTATAGCCAGAGAAGAAATAGTCATGGAGTTTTTTTTTGGCCAGACACTTAAGAAAAATCCATCTTCTTACCCTAATAGAAAATTAATCCACAATAGTGTTCATGAAAATTACTCAACCATTGTTTGACTGAGCATATTCAGTGAAAAAATGTTTCAGTTCAGTCGCTCAGTCGTGTCTGACTCTTTGTGACCTCATGGACTGCAGTACGCCAGGCTTCTCTGTCCATCACCAACTCCTGAAGCTTGCTCAAACTCATGTCCATTGAGTCGGTGATGGCATCCAACCCTCTCATCTTCTATCATTCCATTCTCCTTCTGCCTTCAATCTTTCCCAGCATCAAGGTCTTTTCCAAGGAGTCAGTTCTTCACATCAGGTGGCCAAAGTATTAGAGTTTCAGCTTTAGCATCAGCCCTTCCAGTTAATATTCAGGACTGATTTCTTTTAGGATGGACCGGTTGCATCTCCTTGCAGTCCAAGGGACTCTCAATAGTCTTCTCCAACACCACAGTTCAAAAGCATCCGTTCTTTGGCGCTCAGCTTTCTTTATAGTCCAACTCTCATATCCATACACGACTACTGGAAAAACCATAGCTTTGACTAGATGGAGCTTTGTTGGCAAAGTAACGTCTCTGTTTTTTAATATGCTGTCTAGGTTTGTTATATATAGCTTTTCTTCCAAGGAGCACGCGCCTTTTAATTTCATGGCTGCAGTCACCATCTGCAGTGATTTTGGAGCCCCCCAAAATAAAGTCTGTCACTATTTCCATTGTTTCCCCATCTATTAACCATGAAGTGATGGGACCTGATGCCATGATCTTAGTTTTCTGAATGGTGAGTTTTAAGCCAGCTTTTTCACTCTCCTCTTTCAGTTTCATCACGAGGCTCTTTAGTCCTTCTTCACTTTCTGCCATAAGGGTGGTGTCATCTGCGTATCTGAGGTGATTGATATTTCTCCTGGCAATCTTGATTCCAGCTTGTGCTTCATCCAGTCCCGCATTTTGCGTGATGTTCTCTGCATATAAGTTAAATAAGCAGGGTGAGAATACATAGTCTTGACGTACTCCTTTCCCAATTTGGAGCCTGTCTGTTGTTTCATGTCCAGTTCTGACTGTTGCTTCTTGACCTGCATACAGATTTCTCAGGAGGCAGGTAAGGTGGTCTGGAATTCTCATCTCTTGAAGAATTTTCTACAGTTTGTTGTGTTGCACACAGTCAAAGGCTTTGGTATAGTCAATAAGGCAGAAGTAGATTTTTCCTGGAACTCTTTTGTTTTTTCGATGATCCAACGGATGTTGGCAATTTGGTCTTTGGTTCCTCTGCCTTTTCTAAAACCAGCTTGAACATCTGGAAGTTCACAGTTCACGTACTGTTGAAGCCTGGCTTGGAGAATTTTGAGCATGACTTTGCTAGCTTGTGAGATGTGTTCAACTGTGTGGTATTTGAGCATTCTTTAGCATTGCCTTTCTTTGGGATTGGAATGAAGACTGACCTTTTCCAGTCCTGTGGCCACTGCTGAGTTTTCCAAATTTGCAGGCATATTGAGTGCAGCACTTTCACAGCATCATCTTTCAGGATTTGAAACAGCACCACTGGAATTCCATCACCTCCACTAGCTTTGTTCGTAGTGATGCTCTTTAAGGCCCACTTGACTTCACATTCCAAGATGTCTGGCTTTAGGTGAGTGATCACACCATTGTGGTTATCTGGCTCATGAAGATCTTTTTGTATAGTTCTGTGTATTCTTGCTACCTCTTCTTAATATCTTCTACTTCTGTTACGTCCATACCATTTCTGTCCTTTATTGTGCCATTTTTGCACAAAATGTTCCCTTGGTATCTCTATTTCTTGAAGAGATCTCTAGTCTTTCCCCTGCTATCATTTTCCTCTATTTCTTTGCACTGATAACTGAGGAAGGCTTTTTTTTATCTCTCCTTGCTATTCTTTGGAACTCTGCATTCAAATGGGTGTATCTTTCCTTTTCTCCTTTGCCTTTAGCTTCTCTTCTTTTCTCAGCTATTTGTAAGGCCTCCTCAGAGGCCTCAGGATTTCTCAAGAGGCAGGTAAGATGGTCTAGTATCTCATCTCTTTAAGAATTTTCCAAATTTTGTGTGATCCACACATTCAAAGGCTTTGGCGTAATCAATAAAGCAGAAGTAGATGTTTTTCTGGAAGTCTCTTGCTTTTTCGATGATCCTTTTTGCATTTTTCCTTTTTGCATTTCTTTTTCTTCAGGATGGTCTTGATCACTGACTCCTGTACCTCCAGGAGGTCATGAACCTCCAGCCATAGTTCTTTAGGCACTCTGTCTATCAGATCTAGTTCCTTGAATCTATTTGTCACTTCCACTGTATAATCATAAGGAATTTATTTAGGTCATATCTGAATGGTCTAGTGGTTTTCCCTACTTTCTTCAATTTAAGTCTGAATTTGGCAATAAGGAGTTCATGATCTGAGCCACAGTCAGCTCCCAGTCTTGTTTTTGCTAACTGTATCGAGCTTCTCCATCTTTGCCTGCAAGAATATAATCAGTCTGATTTCTGTATTGACCATCTGGTCATGTCCACATGTAGAGTCTTGCTTTGTGTTGTTGGAAGAGGGTGTTTTGCTATGACCAGTGCGTTCTCTTGGCAACACTCTATTAGATTTTGCTCTGCTTCATTTTGTACTACAAGGCCAAATTTGCCTGTTACTCCAGGTATATCTTGACTTCCTACTTTTGCACTCCATCACATATATAGCTTGGTGTAACCACCACAATTAAAGATACTTAATTTACTCTTAAACTAATGGTGGTATGATTATCACAGGACTCCCTATGCTGTCTATTTTTGGCCACACTTGTATCCTTCCCCGTCACTGACCCCTGGGAGCCACTAATTTCTTCTCCATCTCTGTAATTTTGTTATTTTGCAAATGTTAAAAATGTCCATATCTTTTAAAACCTGATGAAGAATTGCATGCATGTGGGTGCCCAGTCATATCCGACTCTCTGAAACCCCACAGCCAGGCTCCTCTATCCATGGAATTTTCCAAGTAGGAATATTGGAGTGGGTTGCTATTTCCTACGCCAGGGAATCTTCCTGACCCAGGGATTGAACCTGGGTCTCTTGTAGCTCCAGCATTGGCAGGTGTATACTTTATCTCTGGTGCCACCTGGGAAATGCTGACAAATAATTTAGAACTGTCTATTACGCATGACATTATGTATGCAGTTCCTGGCTTATAAATATTTGATTTACATGACCTTGTATGAATAGTGTGGAAGCCTGAACTGAGAAAACCTCTTTTCTCAGGAGGCAATGTTATCAGGTTCAAAGTTCTAGGAAATGGCTCTTTTTCGTCCCTTGCCAAAATCAGGGTTGACTAGTCTCTAGGCTAAACCTTTGGTTTTTAATACTTAAAAAAAAAACAAATCAAAGAAAAACAAAAAGCAATACAGCAAACATTTCCAGACCCCAAAGACAAAGAAGTTTATCAGTCTCTGTGAAATTTCATGAGTCTGATGTTCTAGCCATTTGGGAGGTAGATAGAGTTGTATTTACCTACAGCTGAGTAGTGTCTGCTCCAACAGTGTTCTGGAACTTTGATAACCTTTTCTGGTGCAGATGGTATTCAGGTGCTGACAAACTCTATCACTGAATTTAAGGAATTTTAGCAGCAATGAATGGAAGACTGGAAAACTTGTAGACAAAGATTTCTCTTATTGACTCTAATCATTGAATATTGATGTTTTTACTGACCAAGACAGCCTTAACATGCCCCTCAGCCTGACTAAAATTAGGCAAGTTTCTTCCTGACTGTAGTCCTTGACTTCCTTTTTCTTAAAGCTTTGACTTTTTTAGTTTTTTTAAATTGAATTATAGTTGATTTACAATATTGTATTAGTTTCAGATGTTCAGCATGGTGATTCAATATTTTTATAGATTAAAGTCCAGTTAAAGTTACAACAAAATAATGGTTATATTTCCCTGTGCTATACAATCTATTCTTGTATTTATTTTCTACATAGCAGTTTGTGTCTCTTAATCTCACACCCCTATATCGCCCTTCCTCAGTTCCCTCAGCCCCCGGTAACCAATAGTTTGTCCTCTAAGTCTGTGAGCCTGTTTCTCTTCTGTTGTATACTTTCTTTTATTTTTTAGGTTCGACCTGTAAGTGATAACTTAGAGCATTTGTCTTTGTCTGTCTTATTTCCCTTTGCATTGTGCTCTTGAGTCCCACCCACAGAACTAGATGGCAAAATTCCATCCTTTTTTATGACTGAGTAATATTCGTGTGTGTGTGTGTAACTTTTTCTGTTCATTCGATGCGCACTTAGGTTGCTTCTATATCTTAGCGATAGTATGTAATGCTTCTATGAACACTGGAGTACATGTGTCTTTTTAAGTTAATGTTTTGTTTTCTTCAGATGTATATCTAGCAGTGGAACTGCTGGATCTTATGGTAGTTCTATTCTTAGTTTTTTGAGCAGCTTCATATTCTTTTCCATAGTGGTTGCACCAATTTACAATACCACTAACACTATAAAGGCTCCCTTTTCTCCACATCCTTGTCAACATCTGTTCTTTGTAGACTTTTTGATGATAGCTATTTGTAACTACATCAGAAAGAAGAAAACCTAGGGATAAACTTAAGCAAGGAGGTGAAAGACCTATACTCTGAATACTATGAAATGTTGGTGAAGGAATTTGAGAATGATACAAAGACATGGAAAGATATCTTGTGTTCTTGGATTGGAAGAATAAATATTATTAAAATGTTCATACTATGCAAAGCAATCTATAGATTCAATGCAATCCCCATCAAAACCCCCATGATGTTTTTCAAAGAACTAGAAAAAAATAACCCTAATATTGGTCATGTATGGATGTGAGAGTTGGACTGTGAAGAAAGCTGAGCGCCACAGAATTGATGCTTTTGAACTGTGGTGTTGGAGAAGACTCTTGAGAGTCCCTTGGACTGCAAGGAGGTCCAACCAGTCCATCCTAAAGGAAATCAGTCCTGAATATTCATTGGAAGGACTGATGTTGAAGCTGAAACTCCAATACTTTGGCCACCTCATGCAAAGAGTTGACTCATTTGAAAAGACCCTGATGCTGGGAGGGATTGGGGACAGGAGGAGAAGGGGACGACAGAGGATGAGATGGCTGGAAGGCATCACCGACTCGATGGATGTGAGTTTGAGTAGACTCCAGGAGTTGGTGATGGACAGGGAGGCTTGGTGTGCTGTGATTCATGGGGTCACAAAGATTCGGACACGACTGAGTGACTGAACTGAACTGAACTGAATTGAATCAACAACAAGGGCTTCTCTGGTGGCTCAGTGGTAAAGAATCTGCCTGCCAGTGCAGGAGATATAGGTTCCATCTCTGAGTTAGGAAGATCCCCTAGAGGAGGAGATGGCAACCCACTCCCATATTCTTGCCTGGGAAATCTCATGGACAGAGGAGCCTGGTGAGCATCAGTCTAAGGGGTTGCAAAATAGTTGGGCATGACTTAGTGACTAAACAACAAAGCCAATCATCAACAAAGGAAACAAAAATAAACAATGGAGAAAAGACAGTTTCTTCAATAAGTGGTGCTGGGAAAACTGAACAGTTACATGTAAAATAATGAAATTAGGATATTTCCTTATACCATATACAAAAATAAAATAAATATGGATCAAAGACAGAAATATAAGACCTGAAACCATGAAATTCATAGAAGAGAATATGAGTGAAACAGTCTTTGACATAAATCATAGATTTTTTTTTTTGTATTTTTCTCTTAAGAAGAAACAAAAGAAATAAAAGCAAAAATAAGCAAATGGGACCTGATTAAATTTCAAAGCTTTTGCACTGCAAAGGGAACCATTGACAAAATGGAAAGACCTACTGAATGGGAGAAAATATTTGCAAGTGGTATGAATGATAGCTCAGTTGGTAAAGAATCTGCCTTCAATGCAGGAGACCCTGCTTCAATTCCTGGGTCAGGAAGATCTCCTGAAGAGATAGGCTACCCACTCCAGTATTCTTGGATGTTCCTTGTGGCTCAGCTGGTAAAGAATCCACCTGCAATGCTGGAGACCTGGGTTTGATCCCTGGGTTGGTAAAATCCCCTGAAGAAGGGAAAGGCTACCCACTCCAGTATTCTGGCCTGGAGAATTCCAGGACTACAGTCCATGGGGTCGCAAAGAGTCAGATACAACTGAGTGACTTTCACTTTCATGAATGATAAGGGATAAAAATCCGAAATATATAAACAGCTCATACAATTAAAAAAAAACAAAAACCAAAGAACTCAATTAAAAAATGGGCAGAAAATCTGAATAGACATTTTTCCAAAGAAGGTATACAAATGGCCAGCTGGCACATAAAAAATCTTAACATTGCTAATCCTCAGAAAAATGCAAATCAAAATCACAATTAGATATAACTTTAAAGCATTTACTTTAGAAAAATTGCAATTGTGAATTCTTTCTCTGCCCCTTTGAGATCTTCTGCAACCAGAAATGTTTTTCTTAAGCACTTGTGTGAGTATGCATACTCAATCGTGTCCAACTCTTTGTGACCCTTTGGACTGTAGCCTGCTCGGCCTGCCAGGCTTCTCTGTCCATGGAATTTTCCAGGCAAGAATACTGGAGTGGGTTGCCCTTCCCTTCTGCAGGGGATCTTCCTGACCCAGGGATTGAACTCATGTCTCCTGCATTGGCAGGCAGAGTCTTACTAATGAGCCACTGGGGAAGCCACCTTAAGAATCTGAGAGCCATTCCTTTGAAATGTAATCTTGTCAACGAAGATAGCATCTCAGTTTCTGTGAAAGGTAAGCACCTATTAGCAAAGACAGATAGTATAATCAGATTGATCCACCTCTTCCCTAACTTACTGCAGTACTTTTTCACAAGCTCACCACAATGCTTAAAAACCCTCCCACCTTTTGTTTCACAGTTGTCTCATTTCTCTATTGCAATAGTCTTGAATAGAGTCTTCCTTGCCTATTTAACTCAATCTGGTACAATTTTCCTTTGACGTTGAACTAAGATAAAAATTTTGTTCTGAGAACATTCTAACTACCAAACCCAGTTAAGCATTTTGCACTGCTGTTCCCTCTAATTGGAATGCTTATCCCTCACCTTGTTGCCATTCCCACTTTAGCCTGCTTTAATGTCACCTCCTCAGAAAGAATGTCTCTAAGATTTTAAAAATCTTTCATAGTGCTTCTCCATACCTGAAGTTATATAGGGCTTATCTGTTCTCTGTCTCTTTTCCCCATTTGTCTGTAAACATGATGAGGCAAGGGCTTTGTCTTGTCTTTGCATCTGAAGAATCTAGAAGGGTGCTTGGCATTTAGCAGCAGGTGATGCATGTCATATTCTTTTTTAAAAAAATATAAATGTATTTATTTTAATTGGAAGCTAATTATTTTACAATATTGTATTGGTTTTCCCATACACTGACATGAATCCACCACGGGTGTACATGGTGTTCCCCATCCTGAACCCCCTCCCACCTCCCTCCCCATCCCATCCCCCAGGGTCATCCCAGTGCACCAGCCCTGAGCATCTTGTATCATGCATCGAAACTGGACTGGTGATTCGTTTCACATATGATAATATACATGTTTCAATGCCATTCTCCCAAATCATCCCACCCTCGCCCTCTCCCACAGAGTCCCAAAGACTGTTCTATACATCTGTGTCTCTTTTGCTGTCTCGTATACAGGGTTATTGTTACCATCTTTCTAAATTCCATATATATGTTTTAGTATACTGTATTGGTGTTTTTCTTTCTGGCTTACTTCACTCTGTATAGGCTCCAGTTTCATCCACCTCATTAGAACTGATTCAAATGTATTCTTTTTAATGGATGAGTAATATTCCATTGTGTATATGCACCACAGCTTTCTTATCCATTCATCTACAGATAGACATCTAGCTTGCTTCCATGTCCTGGCTATTAGAAACAGTGCTCCGATGAACACTGGGGTACACATGTCTCTTTCATTTCTGGTTTCCTCGATGTGTATGTCCAGCGTGGGATTGCTGGTTCATCTGGTAGTTCTATTTCCAGTTTTTTAAGGAATCTCCACACTGTTCTCCATAGTGGTTGTACTAGTTTGCATTCCCACCAACAGTGTAAGAGGGTTCCCTTTTCTCCACACCCTCTCCAGCATTTATTGCATGTAGACTTTTGGATAGCAGCCATTCTGGCATGTCATATTCTTGTGTTGAACAAATGAACAAATTTAAACTTGAAGGCTGATGAGGGTTGAGAAACAGTGAGTTACACAAATAGAGACTAATTGTGCACCTCAGTATGTCTGGTACTCTACCTCAGGTGGATTACATCATGAGCTATTGTAGTTTATACACAGTCATAGTTTATGACAGGCAGAAGCACTAAGTCACTGTATAATATTTTATGGGAAACACATTTTGAGTTCCAAATAATTGGCTTACACATGGTATTTTGGAACATAATACATTTAAGTTGAACATATCTTGGCCTTCTATAAATGTAGCCTACAGTTTCAATAGTATGTTTTGCAAAATGTTGTTGCTAAGATTATGCTGTTTCTGGAAATGTTATCTTTCCTAGTAACCACAGAGCCCAATTGGTGAGCAAGATAGGAGTTTCTTGACGGCAGCATTACTCAGAGTTTTCAGATAATTTGTTCATTTGCAGATGGACTCTAGCCATCCTTTAAGGATGTGAGGGAGAAGGCTGCATTTTCCTGCTACCTTGGGGAAATAATTGGCAAGAGGTAGGATGAGTGTCAGTCCAAGGAAATAAACTCCATTTTCGTCTGAGAAAGTATGTTCCTTTGTAACACAGCAGAAAGTCAAGAGGCAACAGGTGGCTTGAGCTGAAAGCTTGGGTGCTGCCAGCATGCCTGGCCAATGCACTAGCACATGTTTGATACTGAATCCATGACACTCATAGTTATGAATCCCATTGACATGAGAGGTTCTGTCTCCTAATCTGCAGTTTTGTCCTGGTTAGCAATGGTTTAGGCGTTGTAGTGGGGTGGGGAGAAACGAATAATGTTTCCTGGGCACTCTCTGTGCCAGATGTGGCTGCTGTACGTGAGTTGTTCCATTAAAGCTTCCAGCACCTCCTGAAGTGGGTGCTTGTATTACCTCCAACTTGTAGATGAGGTGGCTGAGGCTTAGAGTGGATAAGCACACAGTGGAAAGACTGCGCTGGAATACTAATCCAGGGCTGTCTGACTCAGAAGTCAATCCTGTCTTCTGTGGCATTCGGTGATTATAGCTGCCTAGGACTGGGGAATAAACGATCGATGGAATGGACTCTAAGGGCAGCATTTCAGAAAGTTGTCAATATTCTTGTTTTTTTCTTGAAAGCTTTTGAAGTCATTGTTAGGGATTTAGGGCCAGATGGGAAGGAATTGCAAGACAATAAACTGCACATTAGATCTTAGGTCTTTGAATTCATATGTAACATCTCTTTGTCAGTGTTTATCCCCCCATAGAGCGAACATACCAAAGAGAAAAATCGGAATTACTTGTTCTTATGAATATCCATATACATGAATTCACAGCTATCACTAAAGCGCAATCTCTCCTCTGCTGGAGTTTGAAAGTTCTTGTCAGTTTGAATTCTTATTTGTCTTAGTAAATAAGGGACAGCTATTACAATGATTCTAACACAGAAAAACCAGAGTAAGAAAATAGGTGAATGAGTGTTACAAATAAATACTATAATGAATAAAAAGTTATCCACAATTCCCAAACCACAGACTAATTCAGAATAACTGTTTCTGAGACCAGAGAGGTCTGTGGGCGCTTTGGGAAATGGGAGCAAGGAAATTGTGCTTTGGGGTATAAGAGCATATGTGGAATAGCTTCTCCATTCTTATTATTTCCATAAGAAAGCTGATTTGAGAATTTGGTTTAAGTGTAGAGGCCTCAGACTCTGAACTTTGCCCTGCTGCTAGAGTCTTTCATTACTTGCTTTGCTCAAGTCATTTAAGTTTAAAAACAATCTGTTTAAAGAGATTTACCTGTCTGTCTGCACAGAAGACTGCGTGGGTGTGGGCCATGATTTGCTCACATCCAGATTCTAGTTCCTTACAGCACTAGTCTTATTCATGAACCCCCATATGATCCTTCCACGAAGCTAGTGAAGAGCATGTTAATGATGGAAAACAGGGTGAAAAGGTTTGTGGTGGTTAAAAGTGCCCTGAACCATGTAATAGGTCCTTAAATAAGTGTTTAATTGATTGACAAGCAGCAACAAATCCGAGTTCCTTTTGCCATTTATGCCAATTTGTTAAAGATAGCTGCCATCTAATGAAGGCATGCTTACACATATATAATTGTCACTAACTGAAAATCATTTCTAGATACACTTTGATAATGGTTGCAGAATTTAAAAATATTTATATTTAATTTTTTGGTTATAATTGACACACATTTCCAAACTATAACAAGAGAAATTTTTCATGAATTTTGATTTGTAAATGACTTTAAGCAGCCACATAACAAAGAAACCATTTATATTAAGCACTGCAAAAACACTGCGGATGCTGATTGCAGCCATGAAATTAAAAGACGCTTACTCCTTGGAAGGAAAGTTATGACCAACCTAGATAGCATATTAAAAAGCAGAGACATTACTTTGCCAACAAAGGTCTGTCTAGTCAAGGCTATGGTTTTTCCAGTGGTCATGTATGGATGTGAGAGTTGGACTGTGAAGAAAGCTGATTGCTGAAGAATTGATGCTTTTGAACTGTGGTGCTGGAGAAGACTCTTGAGAGTCCCTTGGACTGCAAGGAGATCCAACCAGTCCATCCTAAAGGAGATCAATCCTGGGTGTTCATTGGAAGGACTAATGCTAAAGCTAAAGCTCCAATACTTAGGCCACTTCATGCGGAGTTGACTCACTGGAAAAGATTCTGATGCTGGGAGGGATTGGGGGCCGGAGGAGAAGGGGACGACAGAGAATGATATGGCTGCATGGCATCACCGACTTGATGGACATGAGTTTGAGTGAACTCTGGGAGTTGGTGATGGACAGGGAGGCCTGAGGTGTTGTGATTCATGGGGTCGCAAAGAGTCGGACACGACTGAGTGACTGAACTGAACTGAACTACAAGTAGAACAGTGAAAGGTCAATAAGATGGCCTAGAAGCTCTGCAGTTGGCCTGGTTGCTAAGTCTTCAGCATACATGGGTGACTTAGGCTGAAATAGTGAGCACTGACCAATGTTTGCACACCTCTGAGCTGGCATGGGCTCAATGAGGAAATAGGCAAAATTTATAGTGTTTCCATCTTGTCCAATCTCTCTGTGCTACTTTCTTCCCTTAATCAAATCTTGCTTTCATGATATCAGGAGAACTGAAAATTTAAGTGATCATCCTGAGCATCTTAGTGATGAAAGTAATAGTCAATAATAAAAAAAAAGTTCTAAATGGTGGAAGTTTGTGTTCTCGTTTTTTAGTTGCTAACTTCTGTCTGACTCTTTTGCAATCACATGGACTGTAGCCTGCCAGTCCCCTCTGTCCATGGGATTTTCCCGGCAAGAATACTGGAGCGGATTGCCATCTCCTCCTCCAGGGGATCTTCCTGACCCTAGGATACAACCTGTGTCTCCAGCATTGGCAGGTGGATTCTCAGATTCTTTACCATGGAGCCACCAGGGAAGCCCTTGTACTCTTAGAGCCAGGGAATTTATCATTATTATTTTTCTTCAGTGTGCTTTCCTGTATTCCTAAAAGCAACCAATTCTGTGATTTGTAAGCCATTAATGTACCAAAGAAGTATTAAAATATTTTATCCATTTTTGTTTTTTAGAGGAACCATATTTGCTAGTCCTTATATGGATTGACAAACATTTCCCTTCTGTCTGGTTGACAGTCTGTCTTGCTTCTTAAGGGTTAATCCTATAGGAATACAATTTGGATTTATAATCACAAAGAAAAAGATAAAATTAAGCAGAGCTGATTGCTTTTCCACCAGACTTACTATAAATTCATATATATATTTAAATTGTGTTTGTAGCACTCTCATCAAATATTTAATATGTGTATTTCAAGGTGTAAAATGCACTATGATTTCCATGCTATGCATCCTTATGAAAAGAAAGTATATGCCTATCAAAATGGTGAAAAATGTGTGATAGGCAATATGTATTTATTCCAAAACCTAATTATAGAGAAAAATATTCTTTGGAAAGCAAACAACTTTAATGTAAAATTTAATGCAACAGGTTTGACATAGTTTAGTATAAATTAATTGATTAATGAAGTGAACTGGTCTGAATAAGAAAAAATAAGATGAGCTATATCACATGAGACATTTTCCAATAATTCTTAGGCTATCAATTCTGTTACTTTGTAATTTAAATTCTACTTAGATCATCAAAAATTATATAAAACCAATTTTATTTCTTCTGGTCAATTACATTAGATATAATAGTAAGTTTCATTTATGTGGGAAATGAACAGAATGTGCTTTCTTCAGTAAACATTTCTGATTTGTAAAATACCTTTAATCATTTCTTTGATTTTTCCTTGCATGTGTTTGTACTGTGGGTCTTCTGAGAAAGTTGCACTTATTCTGTAATTAATTTTATTTTACTTTATTAATATCTCAACTTATTCTGCAAGTAATCTTTATGGGTTTATAATAAAAGTTAAAAATTATAAAGAAAATGATGAAAAACCAGAAAAAAATAGGCAAGAGGGAAAACTGGACCTTATTAAGTGGGACTGAAAATGTACACCACAAAGCTTATGTAATTTTTGTGACTGAGTTTCAATTTGACTCTAAATTCCTATCAGAAAAAGTGAAATATGATTAGTTAAACAATTGTCTTAATTATGAAAGAGAACCCTATTAATTATATGTGTTAGAGTATTTTAAGTCATAAGTAATTGCAGATTCAACTCAAGCTGGCCCTCAAGAATCCCAAGATGCTTCTAGTTGGGGTGGAAATTAGGCCTCGTTTAACCAGAGCTTGGTCTGATTGGCTGAGATATTCTTGGCATTTTCATCCTTTTTGTGTTGATTTCCTCTCAGTCTTGTCACAGGCTGCAGCAGTACTAGGTCCCACCTTCATCAGTGCAGTCCCTCAGTCCCTGCAGACTCTTTGCAGCCCCGTGGACTGCAGCACGCCAGGCTTCCCTGTCCATCACCAGCTCCCGGAGTCCACCCAAACCCATGTCCATTGAGTCAGTGATGCCATCCAACCATCTCATCCTCTGTCGTCCCCTTCTCCTCCTGCCTTGAATCTTTCCTAGCATCAGGGACTTTTCCAATGAGTCAGTTGTTCGCAAAAGCATTGTAGTTTCAGCTTCAGCATCAGTCCTTCCAATGAATATTCAGGACTGGTTTTCTTTAGGATGGACTGGTTGGATCTCCTTGCAGTCCAGGGGACTCTCAAGAGTCTTCTCCAGCACCACAGTTCAAAAGCACCAATTCCTTGTCACTCAGCTTTCTTCATAGTACAATTCTCATATCCATATACGACCACTGGAAAAACCATAGTTTTGACTAGATGGACCTTTGTTGGCAAAGTAATGTCTCTGCTTTTTAATATGCTGTCTAGGTTGGTCATAACCTTTCTTCCAAGGAGCAAGAGTCTCGTAATTTCATGACTGATGTCACCATCTGAAGGGTTGTCTTTTCTGCCTTTCTCTAAGGCAGAGAAACTTTCTTTCCACTTTTTCCAGTAAACTTCCCCTCATGTCTCACTAGCCTAATTATTTTATCAATAACCTTCAACCAAAGAAATGCTGTTAGCTTGTTGGGTTAGGGTTACTTTTTGAACCAGTTATGGGAAGGAAACTGTACTACACTGGAGCACTCAGGGCCAACCCTCATATATTGTGTGTGGTCAATTTCTCTTCAACTTCATGAGCTAACTGGCCTAGGGGTGGATACTTGAGCAGATGTCAGAAATTAGGGATGAGAAAACAGATGCAACCAATGATGTCTTCTAAACAAGCTACCTGAGGGAAATTAACTCTTTTTATTACTTAGGAATGTAGCACTCTGGATTCATTTATTGCTTGCTGCTGCTGCTGCTAAGTCACTTCAGTCATGTCTGACTCTGTGCGACCCCATAGATGGCAGCCCACCAGGCTCCCCTGTCCCTGGGATTCTCCAGACAAGAGCAATGGAGTGGGTTGCCATTTCCTTCTCCAATGTGTGAAAGTGAAAAGTGAAAGTGAAGTCGCTCAGTCATGTCTGACTCATAGCGACCCCATGGACTGCAGCCTACCAGGCTCCTCCATCCATGGGATTTTCTAGGCAAGAGTACTGGAGTGGCTTGCCATTGCCTTCTCCGATTTATTGCTTAAGAAAGACTATTTTAGATTTGCATTCAGAGATAGTCATTCTACTTGGTAGATTTTAATGTTAAATCAAAGTAAATAAAAAATGATCTCATAATAACTGTATCTCCTTTGTAGAGCCTTCTGAAGACAGCTGACTTCATAAAAATTTTACAGAATAGTTGGGCCATTGGAATTCTATGTTTCCAATTTAAGCTGTGCAGGTTTCCCCAGGTCTTTTCCTAATTTCACTGTATTCTCCTAATATTTGTCTAATTAGAGGTAAAAATCATTGACTCTCAATCAAAATATATTGATTTGGGAAACTTTTCTCAATATGGGAGAAACCCCCTTTTACTGTTCGGGGAAGAACAAATTTTAACAAGAGGGTCAATCACTGCAGTACTAGGGCTGAAACTTTTGGATTTAAAGGTATGCCTCAAGGTAAAAGTGCTATTACTTTGATGGTTAAGATCTTAGATAATGATATTCCTTACCCTAGTGTTCACACACACACACACACACATACACACAGACTCATCTGAGTAATATGAAGTATAATTTTGAGAAGATTTATTTTTAAATGTTGTTTATCTCTCTAAAAAATCTATGGGATTTAAAATAATGTTAATGCTATTGCCTAGAAGTGGAAGGCAAAACAAACACTGAAAAATATTTTTAAATAAAGTTTAAGGAAAAATAAAATTCAAGGAAGAATTGATGATAATAATTATTCATTCTTGCTTTCCTGAATTTGACAATACTGTCTTACCCTTCTTCCTACTAGTCTTTGAGGACAGTGTCTTCATTTAGACAACAGCTTCTAATTTTCTGGCTCTGCTTTGTTTCAAGATAATTTTTTTTTTTAAATAGACAGTGGACTTGGCAGGTAAATCAATTCTTGTAAGTATGGTCTCCTAAAATGAAGGTAGGTTCAGCATCCTCTCTGGGGGCAGCAGTCAGTTCAGTTCAGTTCAGTCGCTCAGTCGTGTCCGACTCTTTGCGACACCATGGACTGCAGCACTAGCCAGTATTTTACTATCTCTTCTAGATCATGACACTCAATGAAGTGTGGAACTGATAAAAGATGAATTTACTTTAAGGTTCAAGAGAGAAAACATAGCAGAAAATGAGAAGTTTCATCATAAATGCATCAGTGAATTTGCCCAGGGAGACTTGGTGATGGTGAAACTATCTCAAAGCCATAGAAATTGCATCTCACCTTATTCACGACTGCCACTCTAATGGAATCTCAGACTATCTCAGACTGTCTGTACCAGCTTCCTTTTCTCTTTCCAGTGCAAAGCAGTGTTTCTGGTTTGACCCATTGTCCCAAGTTAGGCAGAGAGTTTCTTTGGCATTGGCCCAAAGGACAATAGGGAAGCATCTAGCTAAAATTACATATTGATCTCCCTTTCAACCAGCATCTTTTCCAGTTAAATTACCCTGTTCTTCCTGAAGGGATGACTATGAGTTTTCAAAACCTGCTCACCCAGCTTCTTAGGTGATAATTTTTCCTCTTACAGTCTTCTGATTTAGATTCTGGTATATTTTAAAACTGTTATTTGCACCAAAGAATACTGATTTTAGAGTGTGCTAAGCACAGGCATTTGATAAAAAAACAATCCTAGAATTAGAACAAATTAAATGTTTGCTGATATAAACATGTAGGAAACAATTTCACTACTATTAGAAATGAATATTCTTCTTTCTTAATGTTCTCACCTAGTATGGTCTTCCTACAGTGAGTTTTCTATACTGCTGAGAAAGTCTCCTTCTTTACTAATTTTTAAGTCTCTTGACATAGGAAGCAGTGTTTATGCTTGTTTTCTTTTTCTTGATATTAACTTCAGATGCACAGACTTGAATTAACCATAAACCTTAGTATATGACACACTTTCAGCCTATGAAAGTTCTTCCCTGTTGATATATTAGGTGTTCAGTGAATAGTGTTCACTAATTGATTATTATTTTATCACTTCAGAAAATTCTCCAAGGTTGAACATGGAAAGAGGATTGAATATTGATCATGCTATTTCCTTTACCACACACATTAGAGGTTATCAACAGCTCCTTAGTGAGTCAACACTGGAGTCTGACATGAGAACTAGTGTATATTTTTTATATTTTATTGTATATGAACATGATGTTGAAGGGCACTGAATGTGGTTTGATTTTTGAAACTGTTTTTGTAAATTAACCAACTATAAGTATTTCTGTAGGTAGATGCCTGATCTGATGAGCCCTATCTTCTGTTCTAGTCAAGATTCAGATGTTTGGATTATGTACAGTCAGGAAGCTGGACCCTTTATATAACTCTGTCTTAACAAGACTCAATTCTGTCTGTATTCTACACATTGAATAGTCATTTACTAAATCTTATTTGATGAAATGCTTGATGTTTGCCATTCCCTAAATGGTCAGGCTATGAAGTCAAGGTTAAAAGGCAGTAAGTGCCACATGAAGAAACCAGACTATGATATGAGGTTGCTGAGAATAGACATCAGGTACCCCAGGCTCAGGTGGTACCGCATTTAATCATTGCAAAAGGAGAGAAAGAGTGCACAAGATCCAGCCCCTTGCAATGTGTCTGTCCCCCATGGCCTGTGGATCGACTCTGCAGCAAGCTAGCACAGGCAATATTGTTGCACTCGCCCATTTCCTACTGAAGTAGAAAGACCTTGGCCCCTCTTCTCTGGGGTCTGAAATAGACAAAGCAGGCAGGAAACATGGGTGAGGGCCATTGATGTATATATGCCTAAAAAATACACAGTGAGTCTGAAGCAGGGAAAGATAATCCCGCAGGGTGTGATAACCTAGCCCAGACTATAAGGATTCTTTATCTCTTGGTAAGGAAGTGCTCTGGTCTTCCCAGGTGGCTCAGTGGGTAAAAAACCTGCCTGCAGTGCAAGAGACACAACAGATATGGGTTCAAATCCTGGGTCAGTTAAATCCCCTGTAGGAAGACACAGTAACCCACTCCAGTATTCTTGCCTGAAGAATCCCACAGACAGAGGAGTGTGGTGGGCTACAGTCCATGGGGCTGCAAAGAGTTGGACATGATTGAAGTGACTGAGCACCCACACAGAGAAGTGTTCTAGGCTCAAGGCTCATTCTTATGTGGCCAAACATGTGTGAAACTGCCTTTCTTAACAATTGATGATGGTGGTGAAAATACTTCTGTTGCAAATAGATTGAATTATATATATATTTTGGAAAAATTACTCCCTTGGCATTGTTACTGACATTTCTATCATTGTAGTTTCTAGATCAGTATTTCTCACGTGTCTTTGACTCTGACAATAGAAAGTTTCGATATGATGTGTATGTGTGTACATATATATAACTAAAACAAAAGATTCAGAAACAACACTTCCCTTTATGTATAATGCATTGTACCATTTTTAAAGTTTGATTCTATTCTATCACTTTTAACAAACATTAATTCATTTAATTGATTTCATTAACAGATTCAAAGTGCCATTGCAAAAAATACTATTCTAGGAAATGGGCCATACAGAAACAGCAGAGTTGATGAGTGTACAGTGTTTTGAAAAACAAAATGGAGGGGTACAGAAGAGCTTCAAGAACTGCAAGTTCAGTTCAGTTCAGTCGCTCAGTTGTGTCCGACTTTTAGCGAACCCATGAACCACAGCACGCCAGGCCTCCCTGTCCATCACCAACTCCCGGAGTTCACTCAAACCCATGTCCATCGAGTCGGTGATGCCATCCAGCCACCTCATTCTCTGTCGTCCCCGTCTCCTCCCAACCCCAATCACTCCCAGCATCAGAGTCTTTTCCAGTGAGTGAACTCATCGCATGAGGTGGCCAAAGTATTGGAGTTTCAGCTTTAGCATAAGTCCTTCCAATGAACACCCAGGATTGATCTCCTTTAGAATGGACTGGTTGGATCTCCTTGCAGTCCAAGGGACTCTCAAGAGTCTTCTCCAGCACCACAGTTCAAAAGCATCAATTCTTCGGCGATCAGCTTTCTTCACAGTCCAACTCTCACATCCATACATGACCATGGGAAAAACCATAGCCTTGACTAGACGGACCTTGGTTGGCAAAGTAATGTCTCTGCTTTTTAATATGCTATCTAGGCTGGTCATAACTTTCCTTCCAAGGAGTAAGCGTCTTTTAATTTCATGGCTGCAATCAGCATCCGCAGTGATTTTGGAGCCCCAAAAAATAAAGTCTGACACGGTTTCCGCTGTTTCCCCATCTATTTCCCATGATGTGATGGGACCAGATGTCATGATCTTTGTTTTCTGAATGTTGAGCTTCAAGCCAACCTTTTCACTCTCCTCTTTCACTTTCATCAAGAGGCCTTTGAGTTCCTCTTCACTTTCTGCCATAAGGGTGGTGTCATCTGCATATCTGAGGTTATTGATATTTCTCCCGGCAATCTTGATTCCAGCTTGTGCTTCTTCCAGCCCAGCGTTCCTCATGATGTACTCTGCATAGAAGTTAAATAAGCAGGGTGACAATATACAACCTTGATGTACCCCTTTTCCTATTTGGAACCAGTCTGTTCATGGCCAGTTCTAACTGTTGCTTCCTGACCTGCATACAGGTTTCTCAAGAGGCAGGTCAGGTGCTCTGGTATTCCCATATCTTTCAGAATGTTCCACAGTTTACTGTGATCCACACAGTCAAAGGCTTTGGCATAGTCAATGAAGCAGAAATAGATGTTTTTCTGGAACTCTCTTGCTTTCTCCATGATCCAGCAGATGTTGGCAATTTGATCTCTGGTGCCTCTGCCTTTTCTAAAACCTGTTTGAAATGCAGTACTTGGATGCAGTCTTAAAAACGACAGAATGATTTCTGTTCGTTTCCAAGGCAAACCATTCAATATTACAGTAATCCAAGTCTATGCCCCAACCAGTAACGCTGAAGAAGCCGAAGTTGAACAGTTCTATGAAGACCTACAAGACTTTTAGAACTAACACCCAAAAAAGATGTCCTTTTCATTATAGGGGACTGGAATGCAAAAGTAGGAAGTCAAGAAACACCTGGAGTAACAGGAAAATTTTGCCTTGGAGCACGAAATGAAGCAGGGCAAAGGCTAATAGAGTTTTGCCAAGAGAACACACTGGTCATAGCAAACACCCTCTTCCAACAACACAAGAGAAGACTCTACACATGGACATCACCAGATGGTCAACACCGAAATCAGATTGATTATATTCTTTGCAGCCAAAGATGGAGAAGCTCTATACAGTTAGCAAAAAAAAGACCAGGAGCTGACTGTGGCTCAGATCATGAACTCCTTATTGCCAAATTCAGACTTAAATTGAAGAAAGTAGGGCAAACCACTAGACCATTCAGATATGACCTAAATCAAATCCCTTATGATTATACAGTGGAAGTGAGAAATAGATTTAAGGGACTAGATCTGATAGATACAGTGCCTGATGAACTCTGGACGGAGGTTTGTGACATTGTACAGGAGACAGTGATCAAGACCATCCCCATGGAAAAGAAATGCAAAAAAGCAAAATGGCTGTCTGAGGAGCCCTTACAAATAGCTGTGAAAAGAAGAGAAGCAAAAAGTAAAGGAGGAAAGGAAAGATATAAGCATCTGATTGCAGAGTTCCAAAGAATAGCAAGGAGAGATAAGAAAGCCTTCCTCAGCAATCAATGCAAAGAAATAGAGGAAAACAACAGAATAGGAAAAACAAGAGATCTTTTGAAGAAAATTAGAGATACCAAGGGAACATTTCATGCAAAGATGGGCTCGATAAAGGACAGAAATGGTATGGACCTAACAGAAGCAGAAGATATGAAGAGGTGGCAGGAATACACAGAAGAACTGTACAAAAAAGATCTTCATGATGAAGATAATTACAATGGCGTGATCACTCACCTGGAACCAGACATCTTGGAATGTGAAGTCAAGTGGGCCTTAGAGAGCATCACTACGAACAAAGCTAGTTGAGGTGATGGAATTCCAATTGAGCTATTTCAAATCCTGAAAGGTGATGCTGTGAAAGTGCTGCAGTCAATATGCCAGCAAATTTGGAAAACTCAGCAATGGCCACAGGACTGGAAAAGGTCAGTCTTCATTCCAATCCCAAAGAAAGGCAATGCCAAAGAATGCTCAAACTACCGCACAATTGCACTCATTTCACACGCTGGTAAAGTCATGCTCAAAATTCTCCAAGCTAGGCTTCAGCAATATTTGAATCATGAACTTCCAGATGTTCAAGAACTACAAAGCAGAGAGTAATTTCACTAGTGTGAATAGGACATTGCATAAGTCCTATTTGTCTTTCTAGCTACAATAAACATGAGGCTTAAAAACTTTTGGAAGAAATGACTTAAATCTTATATATGGGGTTACGCAGGTTTTCATAGTTTGCTTATACAATTGTTCTAGAAAAAAAGAATTGATTATTTTAGTAATTCCTGAGTAATTAATAAATTAATTAGAAATACATATATGAATGTATAATTGTATTATTATAGGAATTAATATCTGATATGATTTTATGATAATATATCCTTTTAAAGTTTTTACTCATATATGAAATTATATATATATATATATATACACACACATAAACAGCTGACCCTTGAATAACTAGGGTGTTAGGGACACCAATACTTCCTATAGTCAGAAATTCTATACAAACTTGCAGTTACCTTTCTGTGTGTGTATATATATATATATGTATGTATATGGTTTGGTCCCTCCATATCTACAGTTTTGCGTCCATGAGTTGAACAAACTGTGGACCATATAAGTACTGTAGTATTTACTATTGAGAAACTCTTGGGTGTAAGTGGACCTGTGCAGTTTACACCTGCAGTGTTCAAGGGTCAACTGAACATATAGATATGTAAATTTACATATACAATATGTATTTTAATTGCATACATACATATCATTCATCTATCAGGCAGCAAATAATTTGCATTTTCCATTGTGTTCTGGGTTCTACCTGGTTTCTTTCTGTTTATCTAAAGGGCAATCCCAAGGGTTTTATGCATGTTGCTTGCTCTGCTCAGGATGCTGCCTTTTTACTTTCCTTTGAATCTCAGCACAACTTTCCTTTGAATCTCATTTCCCAACTCTGTCTTCACTTTCCCAAAACTAATCATGTCCATTTCTATTGTGTTCTTACAACCCACCTTTTCTTAGAGTGTTTATAGCACCATGTTTATGTTGGCTTGCCAATTTTTCTTGAGTGTTCTATGCATTACCTGACATATAATAAGCACTGGAACATTGGTTCCTTGACTAAATGAATCCTAATAACTAAAATTCAAAATACTTAAGAAAGGGTGAATTCAGCATTCACAACATACCAAATACTTTTCAGCTCATGACTTTCTGCCTGAATCATAGATTTTTTTTTTTTTGTATAGCAACACATATTTTCCTTCACATCTTTATCCAGTAGATTTGATAATGACTTGTGGTGGTAACTCCTAAATAAGTGTTTGTTGAACTCTTTGTTTTAGGCAAAAAGAAAGAATTATATAACTATATTATAACATATATGCAGCCATGAAATTAAAAGATGCTTACTCCTTGGAAGGAAAGTTATGACCAACCTAGACAGCATATTAAAAACCAGAGACATTACTTTGTCAACAAAGCCGTCTAGTCAAAGCAATGGTTTTTCCAATGGTCATGTAAGGATGTGAGAGTTGCACTATAAAGAAAGCTGAGTGCCAAAGAATTGATGCTTTTGAACTGTGGTGTTGGAGAAGACTCTTGAGAGTCCCTTGTACTACAAGGAGATCCAACCAGTCCATCCTAAAGGAGATCAGTCCTGAGTAGTCATTGGAAGGACTGATGTTGAAGCTGAAACTCCAGTACTTTGGCCACCTGATGTGAAGAGTTGACTCATTGGAAAAGATCCTGATGCTGGGAAAGATTGAGGGCAGGAAAATGGGACGACAGAGAACGAGATGGTTGAATGGCATCACCAACTCAATGGACACGGGTTTGGGTGGACTCTGGGAGTTGGTGATGGACAGGGAGGCCTGGCATGCTGTGGTTCATGGGGTTGCAAAGAGTTGGACACGACTGAGTGACTGAATTGAACTGATATGTTATTCATGTAATGAAACCTGTAGGGAAGGGAATATATTTCTAGTGTAACATTAAAACAGATTTACATAGTTATTACATGTTGTGTTTTTGATTTCCATTTTTAGAATCAGCTTTATGAGAAGCAGAGAAAATGTGCTTTGGGGTTCATGTGTTTATATTACAAAGTGTCTTCAAGAGCTTCTGTAGAAAAACAATGTGCTGAGAAGTAAGTATTTAGTATGTTATTTATAATTAATGGTTAACAAATGCAAAAGCTAAAAATAACAATATAAATATCCAAGAGTGGGGAGAGAAGAAGGGGAGGAAGGAGCAAGGAAAATGAATTCAATTTTCACAATTCATAAATATGGCAGTCAATAGATATTATCTGAACTTAATAAGTCAAGATAATAAAAAAGAACAAATTTCTTACTTATACTTATGGAGATAACCACCCAAACTCCTACAAACAGAAAAAAGTTAAGAGATATTATCCTTGGAGAGTATATCTGCAAGAGGGAGTTTATTAGATGAGAGATTACTGCTTTTCATCATAAATCTTTGGCACTAACAAGGTGAAAATCCAGGAGAAAAAGTGATACAGAATCCTACTTTATGATTAAACTCTCTTAAAGCTAGTCGCTTACTCCTTGGAAGGAAAGTTATGACCAACCTTGATAGTATATTAAAAAGCAGAGACATTACTTTGCCAACCAGGTTCCGTCTAGTCAAGGCTATGGTTTTTCCCATGGTCATGTATGGATGTGAGAGTTGGACTGTGAAGAAAGCTGATCGCCGAAGAATTGATGCTTTTGAATTGTGGTGCTGGAGAAGACTCTTGAGAGTCCCTTGTACTGCAAGGAGATCCAACCAGTCCATTCTAGAGGAGATCAATCCTGGGTGTTCATTGGAAGGACCGATGCTAAAGCTGAAACTGCAATACTTTGGCCACCTCATGTGACGAGTTGACTCACTGGAAAAGACTCTGATGCTGGGAAAGGTTGGGGGCGGGAGGAGAAGGGGACAACCGAGAATGAGATGGCTGGATGGGATCACCGACTCTGTGGACATGAGTTTGAGTGAACTCTGGGAGTTGGTGATGGACAGGGAGGCCTGGCGTGCTGTGATTCATGGGTTCGCGGAGAGTCGGACACGACTGAGCGACTGAACTGAACTGAACTGAACTGAAAGCTAGTTGAGGCCCATGCATTTTTCTTGCCTCTGGCTATTCTTCAATATTTTGCTGTGAACTGATTATAATGATTTTTTTAAAGCAAGTGTTGAATTGTCGTGATGGAATATTCAGGCCTTCATACCAGAACACTGTTATGGGTGGAAATCAGAATCTCTATAAGATGGTTATCTACATACTATACTAGTATTTAGAATTTATACGCAAACAGGAAAGCCTTTACCCTTTCCAAACTTTCTCATAAGCAGCCTCATTATTAAACCCATTTAGTAGTTCATTATCTGCCTGCAATATGGGAGACCTGGGTTCCATCCCTGGGTTGGGAAGATCCACTAGAGAAAGGAATGACTACTCACTCAGAATTCCATGGACTGGAATACAGTCCAGGGGGTCACAAAGAGTTGGACACAGCTCTCATCTCTGTCCATCTGTTTGATACTGTGACAGCTTTCACTTTCACTTTACATAGTTCCTTTCAAGGAAATAGTGTATATTACGGCTGCTTTGTTCAGACACAAAAACATAGAAAGGACTCTTTAAGATTATTACATTTGTGAATAAATATTTATAGGAATGCTGATTATTTATTGAAAGTAAGAGTTCTGGAGGCTCAGGAAACTGGGTTAAATGAAGGGCAGTTTATGCTGCCAGTTTGCAGAAGTCTCAAGGAGCTAGAGACTTTCAAAAAATATTTTTATTAATAGACTTTATTTTTTAGAACAGTTTAGCTTCACTGGAAAATTGAGCAGAAGTGACTTCTTGCTTCTGATTCTACATGTAAGGAGCTTGGAATTTTTCACTTTATCCTAACAACAGGTAAAAATCTAAACAAACTGAAAAATTGACGACTCTCCTAGGATACATAAGGGAGGTAAAGACACAGGATAAACCACCGGCCCAAAGGCCGGAGAGACAATTTAGGCAAAAACGGGGTGTCATGATGGATTACAGCAGAGCCTCATAAGAGGAAACTGATATGAGAACTAGTGCTGGGTAGGAAAATCTGAACTATAATTGACTCACTGATGGAAGCTCAGTGGATAACTCTGAGTTAAAATCTCAGGGGAACCCAGTCATATGGGCCCCCCTATTTTTGTGAGTTTTACCTCAAGGAGCTTGACCGGGTTCTCACAGCAAACACTGGAGAAAAACCTTTCTGTGCTTCCAGTAAAGGGATGAAAAAGGAACCATTTTGATATATCCAGGGCACTCTAGTCTCCTTAACAAGGCCTGCTCTCAAGAAAAACTAGTTAACAAAGCCTAACTTGCTGGGGTGTTATCAAAACCTCACTCACTTCGGGAAAGGGAAATACCCAACTCCAGCCAACTTTCCCCATCCTCTCCCACCTAAGGGCAGAGATATAAGCTGAGAAATACTTGTGAATTTCACAGTCCAGAGGCATAGGCTCACTAAAAGTCTGAGACCTAGGTAAAGAATTGTAGAATGTTTTTTCCCCCCAAACCTCACCACCATATTACTAAAGACATATGTACACCAGTTCCTTTTACTTAGTATATCATGTCTAGTTATCAAGAAAAAAAAAGTTATAAGGCATATCAAAAGGCAAAACACAGAATTTGAAGAGACAGAGCAAGCATCGCAACTAGATGGGGCAAAAATGTTGGAGCTATTTGTTTCATTAAAAAAACTATGAAAAATATGCCAAGAGTCCTAATGGATAAAGTAGAAAACCTGTAAGAACACATGGGCAGTGTCAGCAGAACAATGGAAATCCTAAGGGAGAACTGAAAAAAGAATGCTAGAGATAAAACTGCAATAGAAATGAAAAATGCCTTTGATGGGCTTGTTATTATTAGAGTGGACATGGCTGAAGAAAGAATTGCTGAGCTGGAGGATCTCTCAATAGAAACCTCCAATATTAAAACCAAATAGACATAAAAGAGAATACCAAGTACTATGGAACAATTACAAAAAGAGTTTAGTTAAGTCGCTCAATCATGTCGGACTCTTTGCGACCCATGGACTTCAGCACGCCAGGCTTCCCTGTCCATCACCAACTTCTGGAGCTTACTCAAGCTCCTGTCCATCGATTCGATGATGCCATCCAACCATCTCATTCTCTGTTGTTCTCTTCTCCTCCTGCCTTGAATCTTTCCCAGCATCAGGGTCTTTTCCAATGAGTCAGTTTGTCCCATCAGGTGGCCGAAGTATTGGAGTTTCAGCTTCAGTATCAGTCTTTCCAATGAATATACAGGACTGATTTCCTTTAAGATGGAATGGTTGGATCTCCTTGCAGTCCAAAGGACTTTCAAGAGTCTTCTCCAACACCACAGTTTAAAAGTATCAACTCTTTGGTGCTCAACTTTCTTTATAGTCCAACTCTCACATCCATACATGACTACTAGAAAAACCATAGCTTTGACTACACAGACATTTGTTGGCAAAGTAATGTGTCTGCTTTTTAATATGCTATTTAGGTTGGTCATAACTTTTCTTCCAAGGAGCAAGCGCCTTTTAATTTCATGGCTGCAGTCACCATCTTCAGTGATTTTGGAGTCCCCCAAAATAAAGTCTGTCACTATTTCCATTGTTTCCCCATCTATTTACCATGAAGTAATGGTGCTGGAGAAGACTCTTGAGAGTCCCTTGACTGCAAGGAGATCCAACCAGTCCATTCTAGAGGAGATCAATCCTGGGTGTTCATTGGAAAGACTGATGCTAAAACTGAAACTGCAATACTTTGGCCACCTCATGCGATGAGTTGACTCACTGAAAAAGACTCTAATGCTGGGAGGGATTGGGTCGGGAGGAGAAGGGGACGACAGAGAATGAGATGGCTGGATGGCATCACCGACTCGATGGAGTTGGGTTTGAGTGAACTCCGGGAGTTAGTGATGGACAGGGAGGCCTAGCGTGCTGTGATTCATGGGGTCGCAAAGAGTTGGACACGACTGAGAGACTGAAATGAACTGAACTGAAGTGAATGGAACCAGATGCCATGATCTTAGTTTCTGAATAGTGAGTTTTAAGCCAGCTTTTTCACTCTCCTCTTTCACTTTCATCAACAGGCTCTTTAGTTCCTCTTTGCTTTCAGCCATAAGAGTGGTGTCATCTGCATATCTGAGGTTATTGATATTTCTCCCAGTAATCTTAATTCCAGCTTGTGCTTCATCCAGATTAGCATTTCTCATGATGCACTCTGCACATAAGTTAAATAAGCAGGGTGACAATATACAGCCTTGACGTACTCC
Organism: Moschus berezovskii; assembly: GCF_049115385.1. Lineage (NCBI taxonomy): Eukaryota > Metazoa > Chordata > Mammalia > Artiodactyla > Moschidae > Moschus > Moschus berezovskii. The sequence goes on from NC_142461.1 coordinate 126,325,036, forward strand.
TTTCCAGATTTGGAACCAGTCTGTTGTTCCATGTCCAGTTCTGACTGTTGCTTTTGACCTGCATACAGATTTCTCAGGAGGCAGGTGAGGTGGCCTTCCCATCTCTAGAAGAATTTTCCATAGTTTGTTGTGATCCACATAGTTAAAGGCTTTGGCATAGTCAATAAAGCAGAAGTAGATGTTTTTCTGGAACACTCTTGCTTTTTTGATGATCCGATGGATGTTGGCAAATTGATCTCTGGTTCCTCTGCCTTTTCTAAATCCAGCTTGAACATCTGGTAGTTCACGGTTCACATACTGTTGGAGAGCTTGTGAGATGAGTGCAATTGTGCAGTAGTTTGAACATTCTTTGGCATTGCCTTTCTTTGGGATTGGAATGAAAACTGACCTTTTCCAGTCCTGTGGCCACTGCTGAGTTTTCCAAATTTGCTGGCATATTGAGTGAAGCACTTTCACAGCATCATCTTTTAGAATTTGAAATAGCTCAACTGGAATTCCACCACCTCCACTAGCTTTGTTCGTAGTGATGCTTCCTAAGGCCCACTTGACTTCGCATTTCAGGATGTCTGGCTCTAGGTGAGTGATCACACCATCATGGTTTTATGGGTCATGAAGATCTTTTTTGTATAGTTCTTCTGTATATTCTTGCCACCTCCTCTTAATATCTTCTGCTTCTGTTAGTCCATGCCATTTCTGTCCTTTATTGTGCCCATCTTTGTTACAAAAGGAGTAATATATGTTTAACAGGAATTTCAGAGACGATAAGAGAAAATTGAAGAAAAGAAGTATTTAAACAATAGTGACTGAAAATTTCCCCCAATTAATCTCAGACACCAGATCACAGATCCAGGAAGCACAGAGAATGCCAAGCAGGATAAATGCCACTACTCCCCCACTCCAAAGAGCAGCCTCAACAAAAAGATCCTGTAAACAGATGAATTCTACTGAAAATTAAAAAGAAAAAATACTGAGAAAAGCCATAGGAAACAAGTTCTCTCTCTCAGAGGAACAAAGGTAAGAATTACATCTGACTTCTCAGAAACCATGGAAGCAATGTGAGCAGAGTGAGATGTTTAAACTGTTGAGAGGGGAAAAGCCAGCAACCTAGTGCTCTGTACACCGAAATGGTCCTTCAAAAGTGAAGGAGAAATAAAGACTTTCCCAGACAAACAAACATTTAAAGAATTTGTTGTCAGTTGCTTACAAGAAATATTAAAAGAAATACTTTATAAAGAAGAAAAATCTTATAGGTCAGAAACTCAGATCTAAAAAATGGAAGAGCATTGAAGAAGGAATAAGTAAAGGTAAAAAAAAAAAATTTAACTTAAATTTTAAATTCTTGATTGGTATAATGGATGAAGAGTTTATTCAAAATAATAACATTGTATTTGATTATGTAAGCTCATACTTAAATATAAAGTATATTTATATAGAAGTGAAATGACTGACAACAATGATGCAAGGGACAAGGCAGAGAATCTTTATAAATATGTCTATATGTATGTATGTGTATATATGTCTTTACAATGACATGAATAAACTGAAAAAAAACAAGGCAACAAATTGAGCAGAATGTATAGAGATTTTCCATATACTTCTTCCCCCTACCACATGCATAATCTCCTCTATTATCAACATCCCCAACCAGACTGGTATATTTGTTGCAATTAATGAATCTATGTTGACATGTCATGATCACCCAAATTTCACACTTTACACTAGGGTTCGCTCTTGATGTAGTCTATGGGTTGGGACATATTTATTATGATATGCATTCACTTTTATAGTGTCCTACAGAGTCGTATTGTACTCAGCTCGTTAATTCTTTCCTTCCACCTAATCCCTGGAAACCACTAATTTTTTATTGTCTCCACAGTTTTGCCTTTTCCAGAAGGTCATGTTGTTGTAATCATACAGTATGTAGCCTTTTCAAAATGGCTTTTTTACTTTGTAAAATACATTGAAGTTTCTTATTTAAAAAAATTTAATTAATAAATTCATTTTACTTTACAATATTGTATTGGTTTTGCCATACATTGACATGAATCCGCCCTGGGTGTACATCTGTTCCCCATCCTGAACCCCCCTCCCACCTCCCTCCCCATCCCATCCCTCTGGATCATCCCAGTGCACCAGCCCCGAGCATCCTGTATCATGCATCGAACCTGGACTGGTGATTTGTTTCACATATGATAATATACATGTTTCAATGCCATTCTCCCAAACCATCCCACCCTCACCCTCTCCCACAGAGTCCAAAGGATTGTTCAATGCACCTGTGTCTCTTTTGCTGTCTCGCACACAGGGTTATCATTACCTTTTTTCTAAATTCCATACATATGCGTTAGTATACTGTATTGGTGTTTTACTTTCTGGCTTACTTTACTCTGTATAATAGGTTCCAGTTTCATCCACCTCATTAGAACTGATTCAAATGTATTGTTTTTAATGGCTGAGTAATATTCCATTGTGTATATGTACCACAGCTTTCATTCATGTATCTTCATAGCTTGATGGCTCATTTCTGAGTAATATTCTGTTGTCTGAATGTACTATAGTTTATATAATCATCCACCTACTGAAGGGCATCTTGGTGGCTTCTCCGTCTTGGCAATTGTTAACAAAGCTGCTGTGAATATCTAGGCACAGGTTTTTGTGCTGACATGTTTCCAGCTCTTTTGGCAAGTACCAAAGAGCACAATTGCTTGGGGGTGAGATAAGAGTATGTTTAGTTTTGTAAGATGCCTCCAACTTGTCTTTCAAACTGGCTGTATAATTTTACATTCTCAATAACAATGAGAGCTCCTCCTGTTCCATGTCCTTACCAGCAATTGATGGTATCATCTGAATTTTGGCCACTCTAGTATGTATGTAGTAGGGTCACATTTCTATTTTTAATTTACATTTGCCTGATGATGTTTGATGTGGAATCTATTTCCATATGCTTATTTGCCACCTGAATATCTTCTCTGGTGAAGTGTCTGTTAAGGTCTTTGATTTACTTTTTAATCAGGTTGTAGCGCTTTCTTATTGTTGAATTTTCAAGATTCTTTGCATGTTTTTTTAATTTATCTTTGTATATTGGGGCTTCCCTGATAGTTCAGTTGGTAAAGAATCCGCCTGCAATGCAGGAGACCTGGGTTCCATCCCTGGGTTGGGAAGATCCCCTGGAGAAGGGAAAGGCTACCCACTCCAGTATTCTGGCCTGGATAATTTCATGGACTGTATAGTCCACGGGGTTGCAAGGAGTCAGACATGACTGAGGCTTTCACTTGTATATTTTAGATAACCTTCCTTTACCAGCTATTTGTCATCTTCTATGGATTTTATAGTTTTACATTTAGGTCTGTAAGCCATTTTGAAGGTTTTTTTTTTTGTGTGTGTGTGTGTGAAAATTGTAAGGTTGGGTATGGATTCGTTTTTTCTCATGTGGATGTCTAGTTGTTCTAGCTCTATTTAGTGTCCTCTTTTTAATGTTGAATTCTGACTGATTTTGAGGATATGCCACTTGGAAAACTAGAGAAAGGAATGCTGGATCAGTCATAAGTGTTGCCTTTGGCTTACTTAACAAGCATGTAAAAGAACTCCATAGGTTGCAGTTAGTATTAATATTATATCATGTCATCCCTGGCTCCTTCAGTAATTCTGTTACCCCTCCCATTAAGCACGGTTTTTATTCTTGGGTTCTCTCTTAATTTCTACCTTTGGTTTCTATCATCATTCTCTTATGGTCAACAATTGCTACTTCATTCCAGGCAGAAAGAAGGAGAAATTGAATAAGCGTGTCTATAAGATAAGTAATCCCCTGAAGAGATCATTTCCGGTAGTTCTACCTTAAAAATTTAGCTTACATCTCATCTGGTACCTTTTTCTGCAAAAGCAATGTAGAAATTTAGGATTTCAGTTGGAAACATTGTTCCATCAATTGTGTAAGAGTAGGGGAAGAAAGGGAGATAGAATTTTGGCAGGCAACTTGCTGTTTCTGCCAAAAGCTTCATCTATGGTAAAATTTCTGCTTTCAACTATTTAGCATATGTAGAAGGGGAACCAGATATGAGTCCTTAAAATGCCGAAGATTTGTTTCAGTAAGTTATCTTAGTTGTCTAGATTATAGGTATAGAACTTTTCTAAGCAATACTCATGATATTGTATACTGTAAGAAGTTTGTCCAGGACTATAAAATGGGACTTGTTGAGATGGAAATATATCCCTAGAGTGTCTTACTTAATTCATTATCTCTAGAACCCAGCAGTTGCTGTTTAGTCACTAAATTGTGTCCAACTCTTTTGTGACTCTATGGACTGTTGCCCACCAGGCTCCTCTGTCCATGGGATTCTCCAGGCAAGTATACTGGAGTGGGTTGCCATTTCCTTCTCCAGGGGATCTTCCTGACCCAGGGATTAAACCTGCATTGCAGGCAGATTCTTTACCACTGAGACACCAGGGAAGCCCAGAGAGCCATATAGATAATAATAGTATTAGCTTTCTATTGCTGCTGTAACAAATTACCTCAAATTTAGTGGCTTAAAAAAGCCCACATTTACTATCTTACAGTTTTGTGGGTGAGGAGTCTGATGCTTGTTTCACTGAACTGGAATCAAGGTGTTGGCAGGACTACCTTCCTTTCTGGAGGCTCTAAAGGAAGATCCTTGTCCATGCCTTTTTCACCTTCAAGATGCTTCCCACATTCCCATCTTCCTTTTCTCAAGCCCTCTGCTTCATTTTCAAAGCCAGCAAAACTGAATTTCTATGGCTGCTTTTCTATAGTCACATCTCCTTCTGACCCTAGCAATCCTGCCTCCCTTCCTCACTTTTAAGAACATTTGTGATGATGTTAAGCCCACCCAAAGAATCCAGGATAACCCTCATATCTTAAGGTCATCTGATTATCCACCTTACTTCCTCTTTGTCACATAAGGTAACAAACTTATAGGTTCAGGGGATTAGGACATGGACATCTTTGGAAGGCCATTATTTTGCCTACCACAGTGATGTTGGATAAAATTTGTATAAATAAGTAATAATTATTAACATTTAACTTACTGAGTTTCATTTTGTCCTTCAGCTACTGTGGTGAAATGTGGTAATGAGTTTAGAAACGTGGATGAACTTGTGCAAAATCACAAGACCAGGGTTTTGCCCATGTTTGTATGATTTCAAAGCCCATGTCTGTAAACCATCCTGTGCTCTTCCTCTCTCTAATGAGGAAATGAACAAAGTGTGCTGCAAACTTGACTCTGTGACGGCATCCATGCTTTTGCACGAAGGCGAGAGCTAAATCAAGCTCAACGTATTTTGGAGTCTCAGTCTAGGCTGGTGACCTTTTACATGTATGATTATGAGGTGAAGTAAACAAAATTATTCCTTTTATGATTTAAAATGTTTCTCACCATTTGCAGTCTGTGAGGCCCCAGAGTTGTATAGAACCTGCTAAGGAGAATATTGTTTTTTTTTTTTCTTCCATCTGTACTTAATCACACTATATAGACTTGGTAGTTATATTAAAAATTTTTTAAATTCAAATATAGTTGCTTTACAGTATTGCATAAGTTTCAGGTGTGCAGCATAGGGATTCAGCCATATGTATGCATATATGTGTGTATATAAAAAGAATATATGTATTCTTTTTCAGATTTCCTTCCTTTATAGGTCATTTCATAATATTGAACATAGTTTCCTGTGCTACACAGTGGGTCCCTGTTGGTTATCCATTCTATACATAGCAATGTATATGTATATATTATTCCCAGTCTCCCAATGTATCCTTCTATCTACCTCCCATAAGGTATGTGGATCTCTTTCTGTTTTATATTTTTGTTAGTAGTTCTTTTCTTTTCAAAGCATTATTATTCTCATGAACTAGAGGAAGCTCAGATATATTCAGCATCGGGCATATTTGAATACCTTTGTTTCATAAGGAAATTATACTAACCAGAAACGGTATGAGGGTTTCTGAATATATTTCACTTACCTTGTCCTCATTTAATTTAGCATTCACATAATGCAAACCATTATGCTCAATGTAGGTTGAAAATATTTAAGACTGTGAAAACGTGTGCCAGTTTATTATCGTAATTGAATGTGAAAGTACAATATTGGAGTAACTCATATTTTTTTCAGTCTTTTTCATGACACATTTTGAATTGTTCACGTGTACATAAAGAAAAATTTATTTTTATGAGTACTTAAGAAGAAACCATATTACATTTGAATATGAAAATCTATTTAAACTGTTGATAAAATTTGAATTTAGCAATATTGAGAAATGAAGTTAGAACAAAAAATAAAATTGTCACACTACAACAAAACTTTTCTCAATGTTGGGTTCTGATACTTTATTAGTATGACAAATAATTTTATACAGTATGAAAAAGTGTAACCGATATTTGTATGTTTAAGTGATGTTTTATTTGGGTTATGTTGAAATCGTTCTTCTAGATACTGGTTTCATTTAAGTTCCAAATCCTATTTTTCTTACAAAACATTTAGAGCACTCTATGCTTGCTATTATAAATTCTATAAAGAACAAATGAATTAAGAAGATCTTCTAGTCAAACTAATTTCATATAATGACCATCTTTCTGCATGATGACATTCTGTGAATAAATGGTAAAGATTCATCCGGTGGTTTTGGAGGCTCATTTATTTTACAGATAGAAAATTGTAGGCTTCAATTTGACTCTCATTTTGCATATGGTGATGCGTACATGTGGGGTAAGAAGAAATAGAAAAAGACAAGTGCAAGAAGGTTTATTATTAAACATTTTTTTCAGTATAAGAATTCTCAGTAGAGTTATCATAGTTTCTCACATTCTCCCTGTTAAGAATCCTTTTCTTTTTGCCATTTGGTTAGACTAGTCAAGTGGTATTAACCCAATAGTCTCACAATACACTTAATAATCAACGTTATTATTAAGACATTTAAACTATAAATATACAGACTGTTAAGGGCAGGCAATGTCTTATTTATCTTTTTATTCTCTAGTACTTATCCTAGTACCCGACATGTTGAGAGTGCTCAGTACGTGCTTGTTGATTGAAGGAATGAATGAGTTAAACCATAAATACTTTTCCTTTACATAAAACGTATTATGTATTCTTGCTGAACTAACTTACCTCATTTATATATTGGGAACCTGGATTAGATTGTCCCTAAGACCCTCTCTAGTGTCAGCATTTTGTATCTCTATAGTTCTTTCCTTCATCTGTTTGTGGAAGATAAAATTGGGCTTTTCTTCTTTCTCCCTCAGTCATTACCTCTGCCTTGATGGCAGAGAAGATAGAGTCTCCTGGATAATAAAGTCTTTTCAACCTGGTAGGTTACTTGCTGATCCTAATGGTTGATGACAGCAGTGGGAGGTGGATTTTGATGGATAGTAGAGACTTCTTGCAGCTTCCACTCTGCTAATTCCATAGTGACTGCGTTGTTCAGCATAACTTTCTCAGCACTTTCTCTTTTCCTGCTGAGCTTTCTAGAGGTGGTAGAACGCTGAATGGCTCTTTCAATAGTCCGCTTTGTCAGAGGATTTATTCTAAGCTAGCTAGATCTGCTTTAGACCTGCGATGGTCTCTCTCCTGCTGTGTGTGCCCTGAAGCTTCAGGTTCACAGACTTTTGGAAGGCTTGTCATGGGTTCTGGCTTGCCTGATACAGTTCCAGTTAATACTTGCTGCCTATTAGCACGGTTGATGCTGCCTCTTTCACTTGCAGAAATGACCTGGTTTGGACAGTAAGTGGTCGGGCTACCTAAACTTGGCTCTGTTACCCCGGAAGGGTTTCTTCTCCTTGACGGAGGTGCACTCATTCCTGGCAGGGCTGTCTTAGGTACTGGCACGTGTCCCACATTCCTCCTCCTCCACCTTTTGTGAGACCTCCAGCACAGAGGCAAACTGAGTTTACTCTCTTTCCCAAGTTTTTTGGAAAAATTAAAAGAGACAGTTTAATGCATCTGGGTTAAAAATAGGAGCTTTTTCTTCCAAGAGCTACGAAGATAGAGCAAAATAATAGCAAACAATCAGATAAATTTTAAAAGCATATTTGAAAAAATCCACTAGGTTCTAATTATAGAAGAGTGTCCATGTGATATAAAAGAGGACATTATACTTCAGATCCTTCTCCTCTTGGAACCATGTTTTTTCATGTATTTCCAAGTGTGCTTCCTGCGTGGCTGTAGCCTCTACAGTTCAGCGCTATTCTGCTCTGTGTGCTTTTGGGATGCAGAGATAGGGGAGACACTCAGGTCTGTTGTGGAAAATTGCATCAAATGCCCATGTGCTGCATTTGAAAAGAAAAGAAGACAAGGGACTTGCCAAAAGAAGGGAAAAAGTCAAATGCTGCAGTTTTCTGGAGGGGTTTGGAATTGGAGCTAGGCATTGAAGGATGGGATGGGTGGGATTTTTGCAGCTAGAGGTGGGAGTAAAATGGAGGAAGTGTGTTGTCTTGTAGGAGGCCTATCCAATTTAAGTGAGAAGAGAGAAAAGCAAGAAATAAGATGCCAGTGCCAGAGAATTTGAGATTCTGAAGGTAAAGGAGTTTGAATCCTCAGGTAGTCAGCTTTCCATGACATGTACTTTTATTGGATTTCGAATATTATTTCAAAAGCTTTATTTCTGTAGAGGAGTTTTACCCTAAAGACAGATGTAGATAGAGCTGAAGAGTAAAAGGCAATTTAATGGTTCTCCAATTAGCTTTCTTACTGTCTCTTCTCCTTTCACCCCTTTGGCACATAGAATATAAGGGAGAAAGGAGAGAGAGAAAGTAGACTATATGCTTGGCTTGCTACTGGCTTGCTTATGCCAGCTGTGTGTCCACAGGCAATCTGTGGATTTCATTTTGACAGGAGTGAGATGTTGGCTTGGGTACACAGATCTGGGTTCTGTTTAGAAGATGAGTATTCTGGGACAGTCCTTGTAGCCTTTGCTGGGGATTAGGGATAGGTGTAGGGGAATGGAAGATGTCCCTGAGCTTGCTCATTTTTACAGAAGCTTGTCGGAAGGGTTTATGCATTCAATTGAGTGTGGTCTGAAGACATTAATTCCAGAAGCTTGGATCATTAATCCTAGCAGACCTGCTCTTCAACCAAGGTAGCAATCCTGTGGTCTGTTTTCCCTGTCTCTCCTCCTATCTCTGTTTTCTGGACTCTTAGTACGATAGCTTCTACAGGTTATTTTCCTTTGCACACTCTGTCAGCATGTTTGTTTTTTGATTTTAGAGTATTTTTAGCTTATGTCTTCTCTGCCCCTCCTAAGTGGTTTTACAGATGTAAATTTATATTCATATACATATTTGGACTAGTGAAAATTATCCATTTATTCATTCAGCAAATGTTTATGGGGCACCTACTTATTTGCTTTTCATTGTTCTAAGTGCTAGAATGCAACAGTGAGCAAAAAAGATAGTCCTCCTGGAGCTTAGATTTGTGAGATGGAAGAAGTGGGGAATGAAGTAATGAGATAGACATAACAAATAAGGAAATGATATACTATGTTATAAGCAGATAAAAGCTGTAGTAAAAAAGGAAATAAGATCAGGGTAAAGGGTCCTGGGAGAGCGGAGGAGAGGAGACAGTTGCAATAGTCATTAGAGTGATCAGGAGGGGACTCATTGACGAGACGAGATTTGGGCAAAGATTGAGAGGAGGCCAGGGAATTAGCCAAGCAGTTGTCTTGCAAGGAACATTCAGCAGAGGGAAAACAGGAGCCAAGGCTGGAAGCAAGAGCATGCCTAGTGTCTTCAAAGAGCAGCAAGGAGGCCAGCAAGTTGGGGTGAAATAACTAATAGGGAGGATAATAGTAGAAATCAGAGAGGTGACACAAGATTAGTTATTGAGAGTGGTGTTCATTTGCCGTGCCGGGAACTTGGCCATTACTCTGAGTGAGATGGTAGGCCATTTCAGAATTTGTGACTCAAGAATGTCATAAGCTACATTATGCTTAAAAAGATAACTTTTGGTTTGTCATGAAGCCAGACTGTGGATGAGAGGTGGATGAGTTAAGATGAAAACAGGAAAACTTGTAAGGAGATTCTTGCAGTGCTCCAGGTTAGGTGGGACGGTGGGTAGGATTAAAACAGTAGCAGAGTATTTGATTCTTTAGGTACATTATGAAGCTAAAGCTTTTCTGAAGGATGTGAAGTGTGAGACGAAGAGGAGTCAAGAGTGGCTCTAAGGTTAAGTGTTTGGAGTACTGGAGTTTTCAAGACAGTGAGATAATTTATAATCATTTATTAATTTAAAATCTGCAAACATTTCCATGAGTATTTTTCACGTAATACTTTGGAAATGGAGACTGGGTCAGAATGCAAAACATGTGTGATGTGTGAGGCAAAGGTTCTGACTCTGAAGGTTGTCTTGATAACACCTTTCTCCCACACACCACTAACAATGCGCGTCTCAAATATGGGGACCAGGAATTGTTTCTCTTGCATTTTTAGTACCCTACTGTCATATACTGTCATATACTGCAGTGTCTGTCATATACTGTATTTCATCAAATCCACTGCTACTGATTTTTAAGATGTAATGTTATTTTATGTACTACCAACAAATGGCACCACTTTGTTAAGTGACATTATTTTGTTAATTCTAATAGTAAATTTAACTTAACTGAAATTTATTGAAAGAGTTATTTGGGACTATTTAGACATACATGTTTATCATTCAGTGTTGCTATTATTAACTACTAATATCTTTAGGGCCATTGGCATGTGAAAGGCAATGCTTTTCGTATATATATCAGTACAAAAATGTAATACAGCTTCATCTATTTGTGGGTGTCATCCTTTCTTGGGTGTCAAAAAGCACTTGGTGTTACTTTGCAAAAAAATTTGGAATGGTGATCATTCTCACAACCATGAATACGTGCTTCATTAATATTAACTGTATGCCCCATCGCACAGATTCCTTTTCTGCATATATAATAACATTTCATCTCAGTGCTGGACCATAGCTTAATCTTTCAGAAGGTATTTTAAACATCCATTGAACTCTACAAATGTAGTATTAACAATGTACATAACTCATGTGAAGAGATGGAAATATGAAGAATTATGACCCAGTTCTGTGCAGACTTTGAAAACTGTAACACAGCTGCCCTCTGGCCAGCAGCCATTACCGGATGTCATTCATTGTTAAGACACAGTCTGATATCTAAGTTGTTAAAATGTGAAAAATGTGCATCTTACAATCAATGAAATATAATAACAAATATTCAACAAATGCTTGACTGCTTGATGCTCTGTGTGTGTGCCTCTGGATCCAGGCTGCACCGTGTTCTAACCAGTACCCATCCTTCACATCCTGTTCAGAATTTGATACATTATTTCTCTTTTCATTTATATTTTTCCTGCCCAGCATCCCTTCTTACAGGAAACTATCCCTCCCACCTATGCTCTGTCTCTATGGTTGAGTGGGCTTGATTTCAATCCCTGGTCTCTCCAGAATAGGGCCAGGGAGAACATGCAATGGCTCTTCAAGACCTGTGCCACTGGCCCACAGTGGCTGGCTTAGGGATGGTCACATGATCCAAGCCAACTCAGACCCCAGCTTTTGTCAAAGCTACCAGGAAACAGGCTTTCTTTTTGAGGGGGACGAAGATCTTTTAGGACCTTGTAGGCCTGCAGCTTGTGGTGGCCACCTTTTTACTACAGAAATTGTCTCTCTGAGGAGGAGGAAGCCTGTTGAGAGGAAAGCAGAACTGAGTTGTAAAGTGGTCTGGCAACCTCTGATCATCTGTGTGTGTGTGTGTGTGTGTGTGTGTGTGTGTGCATGAGTGCTCAGTTGTATCTGACTCTTTGCAACCCCATGGACTGTAGCCTGCCAGGCTCCTCTGTCCATGGAATTTTCAGACTATTGGAGTAGTTTACCATTTCCTTCTCCAGGGAAATCTTCCAAACCAGGGGTTGAACCTGCAACTCTTGCATCTCCTGCAATGGAGGTGGATGCTTTGCCAGCTGAGCCACCAGGGAAGCCCTTTTGCTGATTACCTTTATCTAGCCCTAATTGAAATATATATAGAGTTTTCAGTTACATGTCCAGTAGATATTTCCTAAGGTAAGATGAATTCAGTTTCTTTGGTTTAAAACTGAAATTGTCCTTACTAATACAGAAGTGTTTTCCTATCTGCTGCTCCCCACCCTCTTCTCAGTAAATATCCCCTGAAGAGTGTGTGTGGACATTTATTTAACATCTTTTCTCTGAGTGGTTCTAGGACTTGAAAGTCTTATTCTTACTTGGGACCCATTTCTCTCTAAATTATTCCATTAATCTAAACTGATTTTGTAGTTAATTGTCAAAACCAGGTATAATTTAGACTCTTCACTTCTTCTGGGCCAAGTTCTTAGCTCGTCCTTTTAGTCACTGGTAGATCTCACTTTCCTGCTCTCACACACTTCTGATTGATGCAGACTCCTGCTTTTGACAGAAGCTGACTCCTACTCTCTTTTTCAAAGCCTAAATATGTCTTTGTGCCTCCCACAAAGTTCTGGCCTCTTTTGGTGATGAATACCTCAAGCTCCTGGCTCACTTGCACAGCACAGAAGTTTTGGTGCCCTTAAACTTATTTGCAGGTTAAAACTTTTTCAGGTAAAGTTATCAACTCCAGCTTCTTTCCAAAATTTTCTGTGGTGACTCAGATATTCCCAGTGCAGAGATTCATATCTTCTCAACATTTCCTAATTAAACTGCTATACCATGTAAGGCAATACTGTGTTATGTGGATAAGGACACTTTCTGGAGCTAGAAATCTGGATTAAAATCCTTGCTCTGGCATTTTTAATTCTACCGTCCTAGGTAAATTATTTTAACTCTCCAAGCTTTAAGTTGTAAAGTGGGGATGGAAAAATTGTTTCTAGTTCAAATAATTGTCATGGAATTTAAATATCTATCTGAATCTATCATATCTGGCACTTAGTAAATTCTCATAAAAGGTAGTTTTCAATAAATATATTATAGAGCTGAATATCATATTATTTCAGGGTAGTCTAATACCTGACTTGTGTTTTACATTGAACTTTATACCACATGTATTTAGTTGTTATTATTTTTCTCATTCTTTCGTATATGCACAGTACCAGAATAGTCATACTTAATCTAAGGCAGCAAAGTTTTGGATTCTTGTAAAATAAAAATCTGTTTAATATTGCAGATAAATCCACATATCTTGCTCTAAATCAATATAGAAAGGACTCTGAAAGCAGAGTCAGAATGGTAGTAGAATTTATTACCAAAAAGACAGAACTTGGCCAGGTTCTGCCATCTCTTATAGGTTCAATATGTCTCTACAGAATTCTTAGCTGCAGATAAAGTAATCCTGTTTGATTTATATGGCCCTGGTTTAAGAAATCTACAGAAGGAAGGTCTATACCAATTCTTTATCTTAGGCACTTCGTTGGCAGTGGCTTTATGTTAAAAAAGATGTGGGTTAAGAGGCTATAAAGGACTGTTCTCCATGCAGCTTTCATTTGCTCAGTTTCTTCTTTAATATGTAGTGATATTTACTGAGCAATATTAATTAGGGGTTTAAAAATTAGTTTTATTTTTACTTGAGGGAAGTGCCAGATTGATTGCCAGGAAGTTTGTGTCCTCTAACTGTATCATAATTAACTAAATTCAGTCTCTTCTTTGCCTACTTCATATACCCATCAGAATTACACAGCCTTAGGAAAAACTGCTGTCAAACGTGAAAAGTCAATCCTTACATTTTTAATCTTATGGAAGAGAAAAAAAAAAAGATGATTAAAGATTCAGAAATATGGTAAAATTATTAAGAATTATTTTCTAAAATTTGGCTTTTAACCTTTATGGGTTACAGATCCCTTAGAGAAATTTATGAGAGCTGTGGACACTGTCCACTAAAATGTAAAGGTAGACATAGGCAAAAAATTCTGCAGTTAGTTTCCAAGACATTATAGATCCTCTAAAGCTCATCAGGTTAAGAATTTTAGTGTGGTTTCTTAAAATGGTAGAATCTTAGAATAGTGTGTGGATGTTAGAGTCCATTTGAAATCAATCTCCAGTTTCACTGGAAGTTTTTCAAACTCAACACTGTGGACATTTGGGCCTGATAATTCTTTGTCATGTGGGACTGTTCCACATGTTGTGGGATATTTAAGAGTATCACTTTGCTCTACTTACTAGGTGCCAGAGTGAGGGTAGAGGCAGTCATGACACTCAAAAACTGCCTCTAGGGGATGAAATCAGTTGAGAACCATTAGTCTAACTTAAAAATACCTTCCATTTTGAGAGGAATGATCATCTGGTCCCTAAGGGCATGTTCATTAACTCCACCCTGACACATCCGTTTTAATCTGAGACTGCAGAGTAGAATCTGAGGTAAGTCCTTGAGGGCAGGTGGTTAATTGGGGAGGTGATTCTCAGAAGCGAAAGTGAGAGTGGGAAAAAATGAGACATGGACAGGGGAAAGCTAGTGCCGTTTGCATTAATGAGGCAACTGGACTTCAGTTATGATGGGGATTCTCTGACGGACAGTGAAGAACCCACCTGCGAACTGTTTCACTAAGGGGAGGACACTGAGGTATTGATTCTGTCTCCTTGCCCTCACTGGTCAAGATCGCTCCTGGTTGAATTTAATTCTCAGCACTCCCAGGTTGCCCTGATGCTGGGAAAGACGGAAGGCAGGAGGAGAAGGGGTCAACAGAGGACGAAGTGTTGGATGGCTTCACTGACTCAATGGATATGAGTTTGAGCGAGCTCTGGAAGATGGTAAAGGACAGGAAAGCCTGGCGTGCAGCAGTCCATGGGGTTGCAAAGAGCCTGACTGACTGAGCGACTGAACAACAACCTTAGTTTATGTGTCATCTATGACTATTTTCCGGTTACAATGGTAAAGTTGAGTGGTTGCTGCAGACTACCAGGCCTAAAATATTTATATTCCAGCTGGTTTATTGCTGAAAAAGTAGGCCCACCCTTGGCCCTACATATTGCCAACCTTTGATCTTTAGCAGCAGTGAATAAATCTATTTCCTCTTCCAAATGACAACCTTGAATGAAAACATTTCAGCACATTTCTTGTTTCTCTTCCTCTCTTGCTTTTTTGTTTTCCAAGATGAACTTTCAAAGTTCCTTTCTATATCATAGAGCATTATTCAAACACCCTTCATTCTCTTGGTCACCTTCCTCTAGACCATTCCATTTAATCAATGTTTCTCTTAAAATGGAACATATTTTATAATATGTGGTTTGAACAGTCAGAATAGTGACAGTAACCCCTGTGTTGGGTATCTACCTTCTAAATGCTGCTTGACTCCATTAGGTTTTTGGAAGACTCATTACAATGTCAGCTCATGATAAGCAGCGAATCAACTAAAATCCATTTTCACAGAAACTGGTGCATTATTTTTGACATTATCTACTCCTCTCTTTTTAAACTATTAGATTTATTTTTTTGAATAAAGTTTAACTCTTTACAGTCAATTTAAGGATTTTGTTTATTGAGTTTAAATATTTGTTACAATTTAATATTCATTGTTTTAAACAAAAATCTTGTGTTTAATGTTCAGGTGACCCTGATTTGGGATCTAATTTGTTTTTGGAAAACAATGTCAGTAGGGACTCACTAGAGGTCAAACCTAAATTTCCAGGCCATTATATCATAAAGTGGGGTCCTTCGGGGAGATGAAGCAGTTGACCTTAATGCTTTAGTCTTTTTTAGTAGTATCATGCAACCACACTCTTGTCGTGTCCTCATGGTGGATGTATAGTAATGTACTTTGTTTTTACTTTTTGACTTTGAACTCAGTCATATGGCTTTCTTTGACAAATGGGATAGTAGCAGACAAGAAAAGGGCTTGCATGGCTAGCTTTGCCTTCTAGAAAATTCTGATAAATTCTGTGATAAACCAACAAACATATAGAAAATACAACCCTCTTCCAGGAAGGCATTTACCAATTTTTAAAACTAGAGTCTAATCAAGGAAAGTTCTTTTGTTGTGATGGAGGGGGCAACATTTGCCCATTATATTTCTGAATTTCTAGGGAGCAGTGATTCCTATGTGCCTGTCATTCTTCTCCTTTTTCTGAATGGAAATGTGTTATTCCAGTTATCCTGTCCACTGACCATTGAGGAACTTGTCTATTTACTTTCTAGATCTATGAATCAAGAGGAGCCACATTTGAACCTATTGTATATCAGGATGCTAGCTTGGTGCTTTGTTTAGAGTATTTGGTGGTATCTTGAGATGGGGTGAGTATATTTTCCTCATAATAGGGATATGAGTAGTCACAACCAAGAAGATGAATTGGGGAAGATTAAATTATTTGCCCTACTTTTAAAGAAAAACTTCCCTATGGTAATGTTGGGTCTTCCAGGTGGCACAAATGGTAAAGAATCTACCTGCCAATGCAGGAGATTTGAGTTCAATCTTTGGGTCAGGAAGATCCCCTAGAGAAGAAAATGGCAACCCACTCCGGTATTCTTTCCTGGAAAATTCCATGGACAGAGGAGCATGGCCCAATGTCATGGTGGGCAAAGTATGGCCTGAGGGCCAAATCCAGCTGTAGCTAGTTTGTATGTATTGCAATTTTGTCTATTTTTGGCTGTAGTGGGTCTTCTCTAGTTGCTGCCTGTGGGAGCTACTCTTCATTGTGGTGCAGGAGTTTTTCACTGTGGTGGCTTTTCTTATGGCAGAGCCCGGGCTCAATGGTTGTTGCACATGGGCTTAGCTGCTCCATGGCATGTGAAATCTTCCCTGACCAGGGAACAAACCTGTGTTCCCTGCAATGGCAGGCAGATCCTTAACCACTGGACCACCAGGGAAGCCCTGGCCTTTATGTTTTTAGATTTTGAAAAAGAGAAAAATTTGAAAAAAGAGAGCTATTTGGCCCATAAAACCTAAAATATTTCCATCTGGCATCTCATAGGGAAAGTTACTAATTCCCCAGTCTAATGGAAGGTCATGAACATCTCCCCACTCTGGACTTCGGGCTTTGCCTCGACTTGTGGGATGTTAGCAGGTGTGATGTGAGCAAAAGCTCAGAAAGTGTTTAGGAGTTTGAGCTTGACCCCTGGGAGTCCTCCATGCCCCTCAGATTTTTAAAATGTTATATGTAAATTATAACACCCATGCAGAAAAATGCACGAGACAGAAATGTACAGCTCAATGATTAATCACAAAGCAGATGGCCATATAACTATCACCCAGGTCAAGAAGTGAATATTGCCACCACTTCAGAAGTCCATCATGCCTTCTCTCTACCTGAAAAGCAGACCCTTTCCAATATGTATTCTTGATTTTCCAATCTGCAATATTAGCAATTTTCCCTTCTTTCTGGATGACAAAAGGACCTTAGAACTCTTTAATATATCATTTTTGTCTTTGCTCTCTCTCTCTCTCTCTATATATATATATAATTTAGACTTGAGACATTATTATTTGCTTTACATTTAACATTCATTTGAATTTGCCTGCATATTAACATTTCTTTTTACTGATTTTCGTTTCTTTATATGTCTCTGTTTGGTTTTTGCTGTTGTTGTTGTTTAGAGTACCTGTTAGTGCAGTTCTGCTGATAAGTTCTAGCCTTTGTCTGAAATATCTTTATTTCTCCTAAATTTCTGATGAGAATTTTTTACTGAATATAGAGTCCTAGGTTAGCAGTAATTTCTTCAGTTTTTTGACTTCTTCTGTTCTATCAAGAGGTCAAGAGTGGATCTTTTCTTTTTTTTTTTTTTAAACAAAATAGCTATATTGAGATAAAACTGACAATCAATAAAATGTACATTGTGGGATGTTTTCTTGAGTACTCATACAAATACTTAAGAAATCCAAGTAGATTTTGTATTTTATACAATTATATGGGAGGGGGAATCAGACTAATTTATTCACTGAAGAAAAGTTTGGTATCTGATTTTTGGAGAATTTGATGATTTTCATGTCATATTTTATGTGTCTGGTATTATATTGAGAGCTGGGTGTTCATTGTTGAGCAAGGCAGACAATTTTCCTGCCCTCCTAGACTCAAAAAGTAGTGGAAAAAAGAGTTAATTAACTAAGCACTTAGAATAGATTGTATATGGATTTCCAGATCCAAGACCCTTCCTAAAAGAATAGATACAATGCCTGATTCTTACAGAGGTACTGGAGATGGCCTCCAACTGAGGAGAGGGGCACTGTCTCCTTGACAGAAGAAATAACTTGGCCAAAAGTAGAGAAGCAAGGGGCAGCATCGCTTTTGAGGAACTGAAGGTGGTTCAATGCTGTATGGTGGGAGTAGAGATCAAGGGGAGAATGGAGTGGCTAGAGGCCGGTGAAACAAGCTGGCGTTAGAGCATCAATATTGTGATAAACCTTATCAAAGGGTTTAACTTTTTACTGACAGCAAGGGAAGCTTCTAAAGAATTTTAAATGAAGATGGGCATAAAACATCTTTTGATGAAAAAAAAAATCATTTGGATTGTAATGCAGATTTGGAGCAGGGTGTGGCTAGAGGTGAGAGGACTAAAAATGATGAGTTTCTAAAGTCCTTTAAGGGCTTCCCATGTAGCTCAGTGTTAAAGGCTCTTCCTGCCAATGCAGGAAGATGCAGGAGTTGTGGGTTTGATCCCTGGATCGGGAAGATCCCATGGAAGAGGAAATGGAAATCCACTCCAGTGTTCTTGCTGAGAAATGGACAGAAGAGCCACAGGAGACTGGTGGGCTACAGTCCATAGGGTCCCAAAGTAGTGGAAAATGAGAAGAGGGCAGTAGAGGATGACATGGTTAGATAGCATCAATGGACATGAATTTGAGCAAACTCCAGGAGATAGTGAAGGACACAGAAATCTCATGTGCTGCAGCTGGATCGCAAAAAGTTGGACACGACTAAGTAACAACAACAAAAGTCATTTCAAAGTAAAGCTAAGATAAAACAAAATAGAGCATATTGTCCTGGCAGTGATTCAGTACTGGTTTTTATTTTAAGGTAACTTTTAGAGTAGACAGCTCTCTGTTTTAGTTGGTTCAAGTATTGGTTCAAGTATTTTGGTACTGCCTCCCACCCAGGATCAAGTTTTGGCTGAAGCTCTCCCTAGAAGCTTTAAATCACATATTTTTTTCCTAGTACAATTAAACAGGTTCTTCAATGTATGTAAACAGATTGTGTATGACTTCTTCAGGAGTTTGGTCCTGACTTGTCTTGATATGGAGCCAGAATTCCAGTTGCAGTGTATTCTGAAATGCACTGCTGTATTTAGGACTAGCTCATTAGAAGAAGAGATAAGGGGAGTGAAGGGCCGCCCTGCTGTTACTTTGTGAGCGAAGAGCCGCGTTCATCCTCTTTCTCACCAACAGACAGACGCTGGTGTAGATTAATGCTTCCTCTCAAACCTTTGCAACTCTTGAATCATTTTTATTCTTCAGACTGTTCCAAATGAGAAACAGACAATGTCCATGTCCCATTGATTGTAATATGAGTTTGTTAGGGAAAATGAAGATGTAATTTTATTTTGTAAGTTAATATAGCAAAATTTATATCAACCAATATGTAATTCAACTTCAAGGCAGAAGGCTGCATTAGAACGGGCATGCCAAAACATATCTGAATTGAAAAAAGTTTTAGCTTATTAAAAGTAATTGATTGGGGTGATCTAGGAGAAAGATTCTGAAGCTGAGTTGACACTCCTTGGAAAAGAGGGTTGTGATCCATAGTGATATCTGCCTGGGCTAGATTCTTTTCTTTCTTAAGCAGCCTTCTAAATCTGAAATTTATGCTCTCTATCTGGGTAGAAACAGGTCTGTGCAACTGAGACAAGGTTGAGGGTTGTATGATTTATATTATTCAAGACAAAAATTTCATTTTTTTCAATTTCATAGTATTTACACTTGTACAATTGGGAAATATTTTCTTACTGGAGCAGGAAGGTCCTGGTGAGAAGAAATTTGCTGATGTCACTTACATAAAATGTTGATGAATTATAAGAGTCCAGTGTTGAGTACTTAGGACTTGCCTTATATATATTCTGATTGCATCATTGTGAGTCTAATCCTTATCATTTGACTTATCCATCCTCCTTCCTTTCCTTCTATCTTTCTGCTTACAGTTGTTCAAAAGTGATTTCCTCAGAGAAGTCTTCTCTTATCTCGAAGACTAGATCAGGTCTTCCTGCTCATGTTCTCATTGCTCTGCTCATGTTCTTTCATAACACTGTAGCTGCAATCATATTCTTTTGTGATTATTTGGTTAAGGTCTGTCTTCCCCGCTGGGTTTTCCTGGTGCCTCAGTGATAAAGAATCTGCCTGCCAATGCAGATATGGGTTCAATCCCTGGAGAAAGAAATGGCAACATACTCCAGCATTCTTGCCTGGAAAATCCCATGGACAGAGTCGGACATGACTGAGCAAGCACTCAGGCCTCCCCACTAAACTGTAAGCATCATGAGGTTGAGTTTGTTTGTTTAGCTTATGTTTTAGCTCAGAGCTCAGACACATCTATACGACTAGAACAGAGGAAGAACTCAATAAATATTGAATAAATAATTATAAATGATTTTAATATAGTAAAACATGGACAAATAAAGGTTGTACCAATAATAGAGAAGTCTTTAGTAGAGATTTAAAACTTGAGCTATCTTCAGAGACGAGCATAAGCCAACTGTGGGAGAGGAAGGAGGAGCATCTGTAAAGCAAGACCTGTCCACAGGTAGAGACAAAATGCGTAGCAGAAGCGGGGCAGAGGGGTGAGACTGATGGGCTGAGGGTGCGTAGGAGAGAGGCTGGAATGGCCTGCAGGTCAGTTAATGAAGGCCTTGCGATTCCCTTGTTTCATATTATCTTCTAGCAGAGCCAGTATGATCACAGTTTCTTCAGAAAATTCATAGATTTGAAGGAATGAGCCTGGTGTCTGGGACCAGTTAGAAAAATATTGCAGCCTTTCAGGCCAGAGATGAAACCAGCATTAACTAAAAACATGAAGTGGAACTAGAGACAAGGAGATAAAATTGAGAAATATTTCTCAGGCATGATATTCAGGATGTGGTGGCTGAAGGGACGGAAATGGGGAGCTGCGTGTGGATAGACACACACTATTACTTGAGCAGGCTGGCTTGGATTCAGCTGGAGGAGGGTGGTGGGTCGGTGTTAGGAAAAGCCAGGCAGAGAAGGGTTAGGGCACTGCATTGGTATGCTTTAACATTCTGCAAGTGTTTATCACCCCCTTTTCTTTATTTTATTGTGGCTTTAAGGCAGGAAAGAAGAGTCACAAAATTTAAGCAAGGAAGGTTTTTGACTGGGAGTAAGTAAAGAACTAAAAATAAATTTTATTTAGGCCTTTTAATTTTGACCAGGGCTTTTCTGTTGTCAGGGAAGAATATTTAATCAGAAATACAGCCAGTGTCTCTGGCTGTGGTTTTCTCTGACTATAAATTCTCCGAGGAGAGTGAGTAAGTTATGGAAAATAATTGAGATGTGAGGTTATATGCTAAATTGCATAAAAGGCTGAGAGGCCATAGTAAGATGGATGGGGATGATGTGTTTCTGACTTTGGCACATTTTTTTTTTATTAGAACAGCATGTTGTTCTAAGTACTGGAAATTTGGTGGATGATTTATTTTATTTTAAATATCTTATGAGACATAAGATAAGTGCTAAGAGACCCTATAGAGTGACTATTGTTATATCCCTGTCCAAGGAAGACTTAAATATCATGATTCCAATTTGAAATAAGAGGTACAACAAATTGACTACATTTGTTGATTCCAAAATCTGCAGAGAGTCCTAGTCCTGGGAATGTAAAAGTGAAGCACATTTTGGATCTGACAGGGTAACTGCCAACTTCTTTCCTGTGCTACAGGCACAGTATATACCTTCTAATAGCCTTCCTTCGTTTCTTATTCAAATCCTTCAAACTGATATAAAAGCATTTAATGGGCTTTTAGAAGAGTATACCCCTTAAAACAAGCTATCTAATGAAAGCTAGCTTGCTATCTAAAAGGAAGCAGATTTTCCTGAAACTCAAAGGACCTGAATTATTTCCTCAGCTGTCCAGGGACAAGGAATATAAAACCTTGGCCTCTCTTTCTGGGCTTTGTTTGCATTACCGGTGTACAGAATCTGGATAATCATCCCAGTGGCATCCCTTGTGGGATGGTTGTGCAGACAGATAATAACATCTGTCTGAAAAATGCTGTAGAAGAAAAATCTCTTTATGAATATAAAGGAGTAATGCTCCTGCTTCAGCCCTAAATGCTCTAATTTCATACTATTGGATACTATATGATTTTAGAACCTTCTCCAATGCATGAAAATATCTTTCTCAAGATCTCAAGCAAGGGAGACTTGTTCCTGAGATGGTTTTATAAGTGTAGGTGTCATGGCAGCCTTTGCAAAGAGGCGAAGACATGCGGATGTTAAAAGCAGTCACAGTGCTTTCTAGGGAGAAGGCTGTGTTGGTGCCTGCCCAAGTATCTGGCACAGAGAAGCAAGAGTTCTTGTCTACTACCCGAACAGATTCTGAGTGACTGTCCGTAACAATAGTTCGTATAACAGTTGTGCTCAGCTTCGAGCTAAGCCATCATTAAGAACCCCTGTCTTGAATTTATATCCAAGGAATATCAGATCTTTAGGACAATGACAAATTGAAGTGGCCCTTCTTAGGATTAACTGATGCTGGCTTGTCAGGGAGCTGTGAGCATTGTTGTAAAGGCTGGCAATAATCAGTCCTTCTAATGGTAAGTGAAAGCATTTAATTGGATACTGAGATGTGATTAGGATGAAATGTCAAGGGGAAAGTGTAAATTCCAAGGTTGTTGGTCTGCCCAATCTTATTTTAAAAGAGACATATGTTGGAAGGATCTGTGGTTTACCACTCTGAATTTGGCATTAAAGAGGAATTTCAGGGCTTAATAGTTTTAGCCATGGTCCTAAAACTATATCAAATCTAAGCACTTCCTTTTCTTGGATGGATTAAGAGGGAAACTTTAACAAATAGAAACTTGCTCTGGGGAACATTAATATTATAGTTATTTAAGTGTATTGGAATATGAATCATTGAAGAAAATTGAGAAAGGGAAAATTTTAGCATGGTATACATTATATTGTGGCTTCCCTAGTGGCTCAGATGGTAAAGAATCTGTCTGCAATGTGGGTGACCCAGTTGATTCTGGGATTGGGAAGATCCTCTGAAGATGGAAATGGCTACCCACTCCAGTATTCTTGCCTGGAGAATTCCATGGACAGAGGAGCCTTGTGGGTCACAAAGAGTCAGACATGACTTACCGACTAACACAGTAATAAAGGAAAAAAGAAAGAATATATTATTTTAAAAAGCTGCTGCTGCTAAGTCACTTCAGTCGTGTCTGACTCTGTGTGATCCCATAGACGGAAGCCCACCAGGCTCCCCCATCCCTGGGATTCTCCAGGCAAGAACACAGGAGTGGGCTGCCATTTAAAAAGCAAATGCAAGTAATTATTATTGTTATTACTATTATTTGTATATTTAGCCTAATGTGTAAGAAATTTAAAATGGCACTTTAAAATCAGTGGATAAAGTATTCTGACAATTCTGATGGACTGTTTATTAAGTCAATATAGCTAATTAGTCTCACAACATTTCAAGTATCATATGTGTCCATTAAGGTCATCTTCAAACTATTGCACTTATTTCTAACTAATGGCACATTCATAGACCTTTTATTATGGGGAAGCTGTGATAATATGAAAACAGAACATTTTTCACTTTGATAGCAAACACTGTGAGGTGGCACTCTTTCGCCTATAGTACTGCTTAAGTTGCTTGGATAAGGGAGGAGGCTTTTTCATTTACACTTGATTTTACAGCACCGTTTGTACTATGTGACATGTGGGGTCAGAGCAGTGATTCTTGGGTGCTGCAGGGAAAAAGTCTCTAACAAAGTGTTCAACAGGGGTGTCGGAGATTCCTTAATAACTAAAAACAAATTATTAATTTTTCTTTCTAGAAATTCAGGGCTTGGGAGAACCACCAAATAGACAAAGAACTCATGGCAATCTTTGTGTGGGTGTTAGAATACAGACTGATGACACTACGTCATATTCTCTTCCTGTGCAGGGAAAATACCCCTCACATAGACTGGTGAAAAGATGAAGGCCTTTGGGATAAAGAAAGCTGGATTTCTGCTTCAGCTCTACCTTTCATAGCTAACCCCCTGAATAAGTGAGTTTGTTTTCTCGTCTGAAAATGAGGCTAGTTTTACCTTTCTCACAAGGTCATTGAAAACGTTGATTAAGGCAACTTTTTATGGGTTAAGACAGCCTTAGGACAGACCTGACATAGTATTTGCTAAATACATGAGACTTCCCTTCTCCTTCTTTCTCTTTCCAGCTTTATTATAGAAGCCCTTCCTCAATCCAAGTCCCTCCTCCTTTCTCAGAGTGTGGCTGTCATTTGCTCAGTCATGAGCTCTCTTTGAGTTATTTTTGAGCCCTGGCTTACTGTCACTGAGCAGGATTCCAAGATTAGCTTTTTAAAAAAAAAAATTTTTTTTTTTTAGTTTTTCTCTAACTTGTTCTATTATAAACCCCAAGTGTACTATGTATGTAATTAATGTAATTATTACAGTGGTTATAATAGCTGTTTCTTTTCCCCTAAATACCAGACCCAAAGTTACAGAGGACTTTGTTTTAGGTTTGACAGCTCTCCTATAACCAATAGCCAGCTAAATGGCAGGTGAACAGCATGGAAACATGACATAGATCTTTCTCTAAACTAACTTCTTAAGATTAAATACTCAGAATGGTTCATTCACATTGTGTTGAAACAGGTTGTGTTCCTTGGTCTAGAATAGTTCCAACCATAACATTAATAACAAAATCAGTTAGAGTCCCATTTCTTCAAAGGAGCAAGGTAGAAGTGACATTCCTCTGTGAATTCTGATAGTTGCACTTTGCATAAGTTGATGTCAGTGCTTTGGCTGATTAACACTTACAGCAAAATTATTTCAGACTAATTTTTTTCTGTGAATAATTCTAAGTGTGAGGTGGTTTACAGTATCATTTTAATGTAGTAGATATACAAAATAGTTGCAGATCAAAGCTAGTCTAAATAATATTGGAAATAATATTTCTTATAAATATATTTGGATGCTAAATTCTGGTATCATTTCTAATTGAATATTGTGGTTGCCTATGAGTTTGGGAAAGCTTCTGAAGAGTAAAAGTTACTTGAGAAATGAACTTTCAGAGGTCAGTATGAGATCAATATTCTGGAAGTTCCATAAAAAGAACTTTATATCAATAAATAATGTTTCAGTATTTTTACTTCAACATCTGCTACCTTTTACAGGCTGGAAGCTAGCAATTCCAAAATAGCACATTTTAGCATATACAAGCCATTATTATCTTTGCTTTGGCAATAAACACCTTGCTAAATGTCTGTATTTTATTTACTGAAAACTCCACAAATGGTCTCCTGGCAGGGAGAATTTTCAGGATGCTATTGTGGGTCACAGCATGAGATTTTATACTATTTCACAGTACCCTGTAAAGACTTTCTCCGGTGAAGGAAGGAGCAATAATTACTTCATTAGTTACATAAGAGAGTCAGAGGTCTGAAGCATAAATTGATTCTGATTCATCAGGGATATTATTAAGCTGTCAAAATCTGTCAATATGGAGTGTGACAACAACATGTAAAATTCCATTAAAGGGTCATTAACAAGGTCTTCGAGCTCATGCTTAGCATTTTCTCTGAGTTCCTAATGGAACTTTTCTCAAAACAGGATTTAAGTCAGATGTCTCATAAAGTTTAATGCTGTTAAAAGTTTTCATTGTAAAAAAGTATTAGTCTTTTTCGAGTTTTTTAGTTCCTGTGTCAGCCAAAAGGAAACAGCAGTTAAGTATCAGCTATAGAAGTTTTTAAATCTCGAGATTTACATCCATTATTTTTAAAATCTAGTAAGCTCTGAAGATTGGCTGCAAATGACACATATTAGTTTGTATGTAAAGACTTACACATTCCTCTGCCAACCACAACCATTGAATTTTTGCCATTACTTTGATAGATTTTTTTTTTTTCTTCTGTAGAGGAAAAGGAAGTACAATTTGTGGTGAAAACTTACTTTTTTCATTATGCTGTCAATTACTGAGATGGGTGGTATTTGCAAATGAGTGTCCAACAAGAAAGTTACTGCAATATTTTTTTCCTTTCTATAGAAATATCTGACAACCACAAAAAAAGAAATATTACCATTTTTCTTACTGCCATAAATATGGCTCAAAATGCCAAAGTGATCGAGTCTCAGCATTGTTGGTGATGGCAGCTATGATGCAAATAGCTTAGTTATTCATTTAAATGGTAGACAGGTAAAGATTAGAGCTATTCTATCATTTTAATGAACACTAAGAAAAAGCTACTTATGATGCATGAAATAATAAGTTGCATTCTTTGAAAATAATAATAAAAGTTGGAGCTGTAGAAAAACTTTATGAAACTTTGAATAACTAAACAAAATTTCATATACTTGTTCCTAGCATTTAAAAAAAGATATCTAAGATATTGTTGTGGTGGTGGTTAGGTTGCTAAATTGCGTCCAGCTCTTTGAAAAGACCCAATGGGCGGCAGCATGCTAGGCTCCTCTATCGCCGACTGTCTCCTAGAGTTTGCTCCAATTCATGTCCATTGAGTTGATGACACTGTCTAACAATCTCATCCTCTGACTAAGATATAGATTGGAAAAAATCTGATGAGAATACACTGATATGGGATGGTCCAGAGGGAATAGACCAAGATATAACTTATTTGGTAAGATCCTGGGAGTTGAGACCATATTCACCTGATAAAAGGAGAAATTGGGAGGATATATACTATTGTCAAGTAAGGATTAATTGTGACAGCTGAGCCAATAAAAGAGTGGAAATTGCAAGATAACCTTGAAAATCAGAGTGAGCTGAGCTGGAAAGGTGAGAGAACTGTATACAATAGAAAGAGATATAAGGCAATGAATAAGGTATTAGATAATGGCATAAGGAATTTAGATGTTATTTAATATTCAATTCAGAGGTTTTTTTGAATGTAAAAACAGAGCATGATCCCTATCCTGAATGGTATCTAAAAAGAAATTAATTAATTGATTTAACAAAACTGTGCTGGCGTCATGACCACTGATGTTTAATTAGAAGCTGATTGCTGATTATGCCAATTACATTCCATGGAAGTTTCCAAGGGGATGTTCATACTGTCTGAAACTTGTTTTCACTTTGAGAGAGATACTAATTATTTCCTGGCAGACTAAAAAGAAACTGGAGTAATGAAATAAAAATCTCTGTTCTGAGGAGAAATAAGACATATTTAGTACTGAACGTTTATCATTAGGGGCTAAGGTACCCCATGTAAAATTTGAAAGAAAGGGCTATCAAAACTTTTCCCTGTGCTGTTGACTATTAAGAAAAGGGCTTGTTCTCTTTCTGGTTGGACCCTCATTTGCAAATATCACCCATCTTGGTAATTGACAGCCTAATGATAAAAGTAAATTTTCATCACAAATTGTACTTCCTTTTCCTCTACAGAAAAGAAATCTATCAAAGTAATGGCAAAAATTCAATGGTTGTGATTGGCAAAGGAATGGTTAAGTCTTTGCACACAAACCAATATGTATCATGTGACTGTAGGGATGATATTAAAACCATTCAACAAATTGTGCACTATGCTTACCAACAGCCAGATTAATGCCCGTAGCAAACAACCACTCTGGCCCAAAGGTATTTCCAGCCTGAAAATCAGCTTCTCATGGCTAGCCTGGTATGTTTTAGGATGTGGTCTGGGCCAAACACAGGCTCCACTCTAGGTGAGTGAGTATAAATGAAACGTTGGTTTCTTATCACTGAAACGGTGAACATCACTGAACAGCCTACCTATAGTAAGCCAGCACTATGTCTACCTGCTTACCAGTGTCTGAAAAGTGCTTGATGTGTGGTAATTTCTGAGATGATCCTTATGAAGAAACATAAAAGACAGTGGCTAGCACAGAAACTGCTTAGTATCACTTTTTAAATGTAATAAACAGGAATGTAGGCAATATGAACGCTCCATTTTGTCAATTAAGTTATTTTGTTAATTAGACTATTTTTGCCAAGATTTAAACATGTAATGAGTCAAATAAAATAAAAATAAAAATCAACGATGAATTTGTACCTTCCTATTCCAAATAAGTAAACTTGAAAGGATGTCTTTCTTATTTTGTATCAGTAAAGGAAGGGATATTTGTAAATGTAATTGATTTGGGTTAATAATATTTCAAAAATAAAACAAAAATAATATGAACTATTTTGAGAATTTTGGGAATAGGAAGCAGTTCCTCATGGAGTGGAAGAGGGAAAGATGAAAATAATAATAGATAACATCTATGAAACTGATGGACTTGAAGGATAGAAATTTTTATGGAGAAAAAGTTTGAGTTTCAAAAGTCAGTTTTGGAAAGTGATATCTACCAAAGCCCTTGGGATTTATTCCTTTGAACCAATGATTCCATTTGTCTAATTCTCTATTTTGAAGTCCATTAAGGCCTCTTAGAAATGTTCTTATAGGCTATTGCATACTGTTTCCGAGATCTTCACTCCTTTAATTTCTTTCTCTTGACTTTCAAAATATTCAGCACTTTTTTTAAACTCAATATATACTGTGGTCACTGACTAGTGCCCAGGCATGGATTGCTTTGGCTGCAACAGATGCTTTCACACTGGAGACCTTGAAGGATCAAGAGGTATGACAGAGGCCCACAGAGCTCAACTCAATGGTGTTAGTTCACGGAGCAAGTGTAGTTTTCATCTGGCGAAGCATGCACATTTCTTGTTATAAACAGAAAAATGAGACATTTCATTTATGTTGTAAATCAGTTTCAAATGAGCTAGTTCAGATGTCACCTTTGTGAAGGCTTTATTTTTTCCTTTTTTAGGTTACTCCAATAATTTACATATACCATTTTAATGGTATTTTCCCCCATTTTGCTATAAGTATCCTCTCCTCCAATGGGCTGTAATAAAATGGCACAGGACATTTTTTTGTTCATTTTTGTATCTCCATGTCTAGTTTGCTACTTGGTACAGTGGTACCTTATAACTTTGTTGTTTCATTTGTGTATTTTGAATAATGACCATAAGTTTTGCAATAGATAGAGCTGTTTCTCATAGACTCTCTTGCCCACTTAAACACTGATGAAACTTCACATTTCTAAGTTATGATTGTTAGTTGGGTAATCAAAATGTAACGATGTAATGTTCTAAGGTCAGTTCTTTCTATTTTTAATTATATGTTTTCCTTAATTTGTGCTCAGTTCTAAGATTTTGAACTGTGTTTTTATGTTTATTCTTTTAAAATTTTCATTGTGTGTTCTTTTTTATTAAGCATATAACCCCATTAATTCTTGTTTATTCCCCCCAAACAGAAATATATAATAGTTGTGTTCTAGGTTATTAAAAATTTTTAATTAGTTAAAATTAGATTCATATGTAAAATATATAAACAAGAAAAGAAATACTGCAAGTAGCAGGAAAATAGCCTCACATTGAGTTACTGAGAAAGATGATATATTTTTATCTTTTAAGATTCTCATTGTGTTTATCAGCTGTATTTAGCACAGTCAGTAAGGGACTGACAATTGGTGAAAGGTCAGAGAAAAAGTTTTGACGTGTTTAAGTTCAAAGTGTTGTCAAAAAATTGAATAAATTTATGATAATAGTAAGAACTGCCACTGGATATCCAGTTAAATGCATATAGAAAAATCAGTTTTAGGACAAATTAGATCTATGTCTTGCACTGAACAGGGAAGTGGACTTGTGAAACTATTCATTGACATGGGGTGGAACTAGCATGTTGAAAACTGGGGCATCTAATGCCTGAGTTGAGAACAAACCTTGATTTTTTAAGCACAGAAGCAGCAATGAGATGTGCCTCAGACACAGGAAGACTTTGGGCTTTATCACCTGCCTGGACTCACAATAGGGAGGGTGTTGGTGCCACAGTGTGAGTTCTGACTCAGTCTAACGGCTACACCCCTAGCTACTGATTTATAGGTGGCAGAGGACAAAAGCTGGGAGCTATAAATGCAGAGTGCCCTCTTTTCCTCATCTTTTATGGAGACTCATCCAGACAGGTATGGTGCTTGTTCTTTGCAGAGAGATATGCCCCCATTGGCTGTCGGCATGTGTTGTGAGCTAATTTAGGTTCACTGAACGTACCTGGAAATCTCTACAGCTGAGCCCCTCATTTCTGAGTCTGAGACTTTTTATTTTGTGAGGTGGATACAGTAAGCAGGAAGAATAAAATACTGCTCATGTAAGATTTCTACTCAGAAGTTTTTCAAAGGAGGCTATGAATTATAATGCAGAAGGACGTTGCACTCACTGCCTGGTGATCTGGTTCTGAAAGCAAAGCCTGTCTTTGATAGCTGGAGAACAAGTAATTCTAAAGATCAAAATACTTGTTATCATAATAAGAAGCCTAAATCTGTGCCTGGGCATGTATTATCTTCCAAAATGTTCAGGTACGTATTATTCTCTGTCACCTCGGTGTTCAAAAGCTAAAAGGAACTGTGTGATGGGGGGAATAGTGAAATTATTACAGCCCATCGTGGCCAGCCAGGTGGATTGTTTCCAGGCCTCCTCAACTTATCCTTCCTTATCCTGTGAGCTCCTTTGAGGTCACTGTTCAGGTTTCCCCTTGCTTCTCCAGTGCCTGGAGAATCTGGCAATATGACAGGGTAGACAGTTGACTACAGCAGAAGTAGGTAAACTGAGGCCTGTGGGCCCTGTCTAGCCCTGGCCTGCACAGTGAGTGTGGTTTCCACACTTTGAAAAACAAACAAACAAAAAAAACAAATAAGAATCTGTGACAGAGACCATAAGTGGCCTGAACCTGTGTCTAAAATACGTAGTCTGGCCTTTAACAGTAATGTTTGTCAGCCGCTGCCAGTCAAGTGAATTTTATTCTGCAGTGAATTTTGTTCTTCTCATCCTTGCATTTTTTCACAGACTCTTCTGACCTCTGCTTACTACTTCCCATGCACATCTTGACCTTCAGAGCAGCATCAAATATCTTTCAGTGTCTACGAGGCTGCAACCTCCCTCTCCCACATGTCTCTGGGTCCTTGCACGTGCTCTTCCTGCTTTCTGGAATGTTCTCCACTTTATCCTGCATCTTTTGTGACCTGCACCTGTTGTATAGTTCATCTACTTTATCTTCACTTCTCTGAATAAGGCAATATACACAATGCTGATAACTAATGAATATTATCGAATAATTAAATCTTATCAAATAAATGAATTTGAATTTGAGCAAACGCTGGGAGATAGGGAGGACAGAGGAGCCTGGCATTCTGCAGTCCATGAGATTGCCAAGTTGGACAAAGCTTAGTGACTGAACAACAACAACAATCAAATACATAATATCTAGCCAGAGAGAAAATTATAAATACTGGACAGAAAGCCAGTGACAAGTTTCTTGTTCCTGTTATCATTGATAATGCTGGTGTTGATGATAGCTCTCACCCTGCCTTAGTTATTTACTATCAGCATAAATAATGCAGTGCTTATTTTTTCATCTTTCTTTCTTTCTTTACCTTTTTTACCAGAAAAAACGTAAAGTCCAGGGTCTTGAAAATTAGTGTCCTAGTGAACTAAGCAATGGTGGGGAAGGAAGATAACATTTCAGGAGAGAGAAAGCAATGGTAACAGCAAGTGATTTTGCAAGGAGATATAGGTATCAGATAGTGTGTTTGTTACAGAAAAGAATTAAGATCTGTAGCCACAGTTGGCCATTTTAAAGCCCTGAGTGTTGCCATGGCTACGCTGAGGAAACTGTTATGGTCACCCTTAGAGTACACACAAGGATAAAGGGAATTTAGTGCATTTAGATACAAATATGAATAACAAAAATTTGTTTTCAAATCAAAAGGAGAAAGTGAAAATGGATTTGTTTGTCTATACCAGCTATGGGAATTAGAGTTTAGAAAAACTAAGATAATTGGCAGATGTGCTAAGTTACAAAAAAGATGTGACAATTTAGAACTAATCCTGAAAAAATGATATTCTAATTTGAAATCTTAATAAGAGGGCAAAAATTCCCTCTTAGGGAATAAATGAACCTAGTACCATAGGTAAACAATACCCATATTCTTAAATGATGCTTTAGAAATAATAAAATACAAAAGTGAGTAGCCTATTTATTCCAAGCTTGCATCTTACTTTTGAAGCATTCTTATACTTTTAAGTTGCTCAAAAGCAGTTCTTGTTTATTGCGTTTCCCCTGACCTTGAGGAAATCTGTGATTAAACTCCACCTCCATATATTCCCATTTTAGAGCTATCCAGCAGAGCTGTGCTTTAGTCAATATATGCCTTCATCTCTTATTCTGACTTGACTTAAATTTCTTTTATGATTTTTTTCTCCTAGAAAAAACTAATTCAACCTTCAGTATCAAACTCACTCCTTCTGTGGGCAACTGGAACAGTAGCCAAGTGTCAGATTTCGTTCAACTTAATCTCCTTGAAACTCCACCTATCTCATTTACCTGATTATCTTTTCAAAGTGGGAGATAACTGGTATAATCATTTTTACTATTGAGTCACTTTTTCTTATCATTTAAAAAACACCTAAAAGGATATATCACTTACTGTCCTTTTGACATGTGAGGTCAATGAGTTATTATGTAGCAGGCAGGAAGATAATACTGTACATTTTTATTTATTTCTTTTTCCTGACTTATGAAACTTTTGATTTCATCTAGAGAATATGAAAAAACCTTAACAATACTGTGTAAAGCTCATTTTACTCAATATTTTGGTTTATATATTTACCAAATTGATATTGTCTAAATAAAAAGGATTCCTACTAGAGTTATTTCTCCACTGATCTCCAGTAGCATACTGGGCACCTACTGACCTGGGGAATTCCTCATTCAGTATCCTATCATTTTGACCTTTGATAAGAAAGCCTTCCTCAGTGATCAATGCAAAGAAATAGAGGAAAACAACAAAATAGGAAAAACAAGAGATCGCTTCAAGAAAATTAGAGATTCTAAGGGAACATTTCATGCAAAGATGGGCTTGATAAAGGACAGAAATGGTATGGACCTAACAGAAGCAGAAGATATTAGAAGAGGTGGCAAGAATACACAGAAGAAATGTACAAAAAAGATCTTCACGACCAGGATAGTCACGATAATGTGATCACTGACCTAGAGCCAGACATCTTGGAATGTGAAATCAAGTGGGCCTTAGAGAGCATCACTACTAACAAAGCTAGTGGAGGTGATGGAATTCCAGTTGAGCTATTTCAAGTCTTGAAAGATGATGCTGTGAAAGTGCTGCACTCAATATGCCAGCAAATTTGGAAAACTCAGCGGTGGCCACAGGACTGGAAAATGTCACTCTTCATTCCAGTCCCAAAGAAAGGCAATGCCAAAGAATGCTCAAACTACCACACAATTGCACTCATCTCACACGCTAGTAAAGTCATGCTCAAAATTCTCCAAGCCAGGCTTCAGCAGTATGTAAACCGTGAACTCCCAGATGTTCAAGCAGGTTTCAGAAAAGGCAGAGGCACCAGAGATCAAATTGCCAACATCTGCTGGATCATGGAGAAAGCAAGAGAGTTCCAGAAGAGCATCTATTTCTGCTTCATTGACTATGCCAAAGCCTTTGACTGTGTGGATCACAATAAACTGTGGAACATTCTGAAAGAGATGGGAATCCCAGACCACCTGAGCTGCCTCTTGAGAAACCTGTATGCAGGTCAGGAAGCAAGAGTTCGAACTGTACATGGAACAACAGACTGGTTCCAAATAGGAAAAGGAGTACGTCAAGGTTGTATAATGTCACCCTGCTTATTTAACTTATATGCAGAGTACATCATGAGGAACACTGGGCTGGAAGAAGCACAAGCTGGAATCAAGATTGCCGGGAGAAATATCAATAACCTCAGATATGCAGATGACACTACCCTTATGGCAGAAAGTGAAGAGGAACTCAAAAGCCTCTTGATGAAAGTGAAAGAGGAGAGTGAAAAGGTTGGCTTGAAGCTCAACATTCAGAAAACAAAGATCATGGCATCTGGTCCCATCACCTCATGGGAAATAGATGGGGAAACAGTGGAAACTGTGTCAGACTTTATTGTTTTGGGCTCCAAAATCACTGCAGATGCTGATTGCAGCCATGAAATTAAAAGACGCTTACTCCTTGGAAAGAAAGTTATGACCAACCTTGATAGTATATTAAAAAGCAGAGACATTACTTTGCCAACCAAGGTCCATCTAGTCAAGGCTATGGTTTTTCCCATGGTCATGTATGGATGTGAGAGTTGGACTGTGAAGAAAGCTGATCGCCGAAGAATTGATGCTTTTGAACTGTGGTGTTGGAGAAGACTCTTGAGAGTCCCTTGTACTGCAAGGAGATCCAACCAGTCCATTCTGGAGAAGATCAATCCTGGGTGTTCATTGGAAGGACTGATGCTAAAGCTGAAACTGCAATACTTTGGCCACCTCATGCGACGAGTTGACTCACTGGAAAAGACTCTGATGCTAGGAAAGGTAGGGGGTGGAAGGAGAAGGGGACGACCGAGAATGAGATGGCTGGATGGCATCACTGACTCTGTGGACATGAGTTTGAGTGTACTCCGGGAGTTGGTGATGGACAGGGAAGCCTGGAGTGCTGTGATTCATGGGGTCAGGGAGAGTCGGACACGACTGAGCGACTGAACTGAACTGAACTGAAATAAAAAGGAAAATATGTCCGATTCTTCCAGTTTACCAAATTGCTGTTGTCTAATTCAAAAGAAAAACATTTCCAGTTTTAAATCCAGTGGACTTTTGTTGTCATTGTTGTTGTTCAGTAGCTAAATCGTGTCTGACTTTGCTGTATGGACTGTGGCATACCAGGCTTCCCTGTCCTTGACTGCCTCCCAGAGTTTGCTAAATCTCACGTCCATTGAGTCAGTGATGCCATCGAACCATCTCATCCTCTGTTGCTCCCTTCTCCTCCTCCTCTCAGTCTTTCCCAGCATCAGGGTCTTTTCCAGTGAGTTGACTCTTTGCATCAGATGACCAAAGTATTGGAGCTTCAGCTTCAGCATCAGTCCTTCCAATGAATATTCAGGGTTGATTTCCTTTAGGATTGACTGGTTTGATCTCCCTGCAGTCCAAGAGACTCTCGAGTCTTCTCCAGCACTACAGTTCGAAAGCATCAATTCTTTGGTGCTCAGCCTTCTTTATGATCCAACTCTCACATCTGTACATGACTACTGGAAAAACTATAGCTTTGACTGTATGGACCTTTATTTGCAAAGTGATGTCTCAGCTTTTTTATCGGCTGTCTATGTTTGTCATAACTTTCGTCGCAAGGAGAAAGTGCTTTTTAATTTTGTGGCTGCAGTCACTGTCCACAGTGATTTTGGATCCCAAGAAAATAAAGTCTGCCATTGTTTCCATTTATTCCCCATCTATTTGCCATGAAGTGATGGTACCGGATGCTATGATCTTAGTTTTTTGAATGTTGTGTTCTAAGCCAGCTTTTACTCTTATTTTTGCTGTATGTAATTTTATGTGTTCTGAAACTTTGAACTTTGCTTTTAAATGTGATTCCAAAATTCCTGGTGGAGTTTAGAGAAGAAAGTTCCAAACATTATTAATCACAGCTGTCTATATTCCTTTTGACAACTTCTATTGTTCACAGTATCACTTAGGCTTAGTGAGCCAGGAAATACTGCTCTTTCTTTTACACTTAGCCTTTTAGGGGTGTGTAGATAAGGCCATCAGTGACCTTGCCAGCACACAGACTCATACCATGCTCTGGTGCAGACCACTGATTCTTCCCTCCTTAGTCACTCTTGTCACTCTCTTTCAATCAATTGACCAAGAGTAGTCACCTTGACCTAAGGTCAGCTAGTCTGGGTAATAACCTTTGCATGCAACTGTCAGGAAGAGATGAGTTTGGAACATCACATTCACTCACAGTAATTTCCATTAGAAAACATGAGTGATTTTTGCAATTAAATGTGGAGCACATGTACACACTGCTATATTTAAAATGGATAACCAAGAAGGACCTATTGTATAGCACATGGAACTCTAAGTTATGTGGCAGCCTGGATGGGAGGGGACTTTTGGGGAGAATGACTACATATATATGTATGGCTGAATCCCTTCACTGTTCACCTGAAATGATCACAATGTTGTTAATAGGCTATGAAGTGAAGTGAAGTGAAGTCGCTCAGTCGTGTCTGGCTCTTTGCGACCCTGTGGACTGTAGCCTCCAGACTTCTCCGTCCTTGGGATTCTCCAGGCAAGAATACTGGAGTGGGTTACCATTTCCTTCTCCAGGGGATCTTCCTGACCCAGGGATCGAACCTGGGTCTCCCACATTGGAGGCAGACGCTTTAACCTCTGAGCCACCAGGGAAGCCCTAATAGGCTATACCCCAGTGCAAAATAAAAAAAAGATTTTAAAAAGGAGGATGAGATGCAAAGGATGCAAACAGGTGAACTACATGGTAGGGTTGGGGCTATGAGGCTTTACAAAAAAGTAAAATTAAAATCTAGCACATTTTCCCCAGAGATGGAATGAGCGACCATGTGACCTCTGGGTGTGACTGAAAGGTCATTCCCCCTGAACCGCCTCCATGTTTGAAGCAATAGCTTTACAGTTCTCTCTTCCCACCCATTTCCCCCCAGAGGTTAGTTAACTTGAGCTCCTTACAGGCTAAAGAACTGAGCAGAAAGAAATGAAATTCTTGTCATTTAAACCATCCTCCCTGAGCCGGATATCAATGTGCTCCATCCTTTGCTCCTGCTCCTGCTCTGTGCAGTCAGCCTGCACCATGAACAAGGATCTGACAGGCGGCCATTATCCCTTCAGGGAATGTCACGCGCTTGCTGCTTTTCCTTGGACAGCCAGTCCCCAAAGAATTGTAGCACTGTCAAAATTTAAACATGGCTCAGCTCTCCTTAAATGTGCTTCTCTGAGAAACATGCAGTCTCTTTGTCCTTAATAGGTGATTGAACTATTTCTGGAATTGAATTGAATTACATGTGTATTCAAACCAGTCAATCCTAAAGGAAGTCAACTCTAAATATTCATTGGAAGGACTGATGCTGAAGCTGAAGCTCCAATACTTTGGCCACCTCATGAGAAGAGTTGACTCACTGGAAAAGACTCTGATGCTAGGAAAAATTGAAGGCCAAAGGAGAAGGAGGTGGCAGAGGATGAGATGGTTAGATAGTGTCACTGACTCAATGAATCTGAGCAAACTCCTGGAGATAGAGGAGGTCAGAGGAGCCTGGTGCGCTACAGTCCATGGGGTCACAAAGACTTGGATATGACTGAGTGCCTTGAACAACAATAGCCAACAATATGTGTATTCAGTGCTTGGTTTCTCCTGGTGAGGAAAAGACCACCAGCTGAGTTTGTTATCAGGGTAGTTGAGGGGCAAAGGCCCTAGTGTGTTCCCATGCTGATCTCTAACCTCCATGCTTATACTTTGCCTCCTTGAAAGATACAAGCTCATTCATATTGCTTAAGACACTTAATTGTTTAGGGGAAGATGACATCTCCTGACTTACTACCCTCAGGACATGGGCTTGCTGGCTTTTCTTTCCTGTCTCCTGACATGCCTGGGCCTTTCTTCAGGTTCAGTGTGATATTATGATATAATAAAAAAATATTATATATGGTCTTTGTTCCTGGTTCCGGGCATAAAGCTCCTAAAACTTTTGTTATATCCTAAACGACGTGTGTGTTTTTTGTATTCTAGTGAAATGACTGATGGCTGGCAGTCTCTTTAGGATGAGGCCTTTTCACCAAAATGATCAAGGCATGTTTAGAGGGTTGGAAGTTTCAGTCCCATTTCTTGACTTCTGGGAAGGGGAGAGAACTTGGAGATGAGTTAATCATCAGTGGTCAATGATTTAACCCATCATGCCAACCTAATGGAGCCTTCATAAAAGTCGCAGGGTTTGGAGAGTTTCTGGGTTGGTGAACACATCCACATGCTGGGAGGGTGGAAACTGTTAGTCATTCAGGCATGTCTGACTCTTTGTGACCCCACTGACTGTAGCCCACTAGCTTTTCTGTCTATGTGATTCTTCAGGCAAGAATATTAGAGTGGGCTGCCATTCCCTTCTCCAAGGGATCTTCCCAATCCAGGGATCAAACCCAGGTCTCCTGCCTTGCAGGCAGATTCTTTATCAACTGAGCCACCGGGGAAGCTGGGAGGGTGGTGCACCCCTAATCCAAGGGGGCAGAAATTCCTGTGCTTTTGGTCCTTTTGTACCTCACACTATATACTTCATCTGGTTGTTCAGCTGCATCCTTTATAGTATTCTTCACAGTAAATGGGTGAATATAAGTAAATGTTCCCTTGAGTTTTGTGAACCATTCTAACCTGGGGGTAAGTTTGTAGTCTCTCCTGTGTTTGCAGCCAATTTGGACAGACTTATTACTTGTGACTGGCATCTGAAGTGAGGGCTTTTAGACTGAACTCTAAACCTGTAGAGCTGGACACTAACTTCTGGCCTTAAGTTATAGGACACCTCGTTGGTGTTCAGAGAGCTGGAAAGTTGATTGACGTGGGGAAAACCACACACATTTGACTTTAGAGTTGTTGTGGGTAGAGGAATAAGCTTCCTTTAACAGTTAATATTTATGATATACCAGTGGTTCCAGGCACGTGGCAGATAGTACTAAACATGAAGAGAAAATTATACGATAAGCATTTTTATTAAATTTAGGAGTTTCACTCATCCTATAAGCTAGGAAGATTTTTTTTAAGGAGAATTTCATGTTCTAGTTGCACTTATTTCATGGAGAGAGGTACCTAGTAAATATAGGAATATAAACCACACCCTTAAGCAGACATCAGTTCAGTTCAGTCGCTCAGTTGTGTCTGACTCTTTGCGACCCCATGAATCACAGCACGCCAGGCTTCCCTGTCCATCACCAAATCCCGGAGTTCATGCAAACTCATGTCCATCAAGTCGGTGATGCCATCCAGCCATCTCATTCTCTGTTTTCCCCTTCTCCTCCTGCCCCCAATCCTTCCCAGCATCATACTCTTTTCCAGTGAGTCAGCTTGTTGCATGAGGTGGCCAAAGTATTGGAGTTTCAGCTTTAGCATCAGTCCTTCCAATGAACACCCAGGATTGATCTCCTTTAGAAGACATGAAGTGAAAGTGAAAGTCACTCAGTTGTGTCTGACTCTTTGTGACCCCAGGGACTATACAGTCCGTGGAATTCTCCAGGCCAGGATACTGGAGTGGGTAGCCTTTCCCTTCTCCAGGGGATCTTCCCAACCCAGGAATCGAACCTAGGTCTCCTGCATTGTGGGCAGCTTTCCTACCAACTGAGCCACAAGGGAAACCCCCTTAGAAGACATAGTAATTATTTAATTCTAATAAGAATACTACTGGGTAGGTAGTACCCTGTAATTTCTGACGAAGAAATGGAGGTTTAGAGTCATTGATGGATACTGCATAAGGTCTGCTAAGGGGCATTTTTTTAAAAAATACCCACTACCGCCCCCACTGGGAGCCTCCCTGCCACACACTGGGGTCCCCTAACCCCACAGCGACAAGGGGCCCAACTCATCTGTCACTGGCCTGCCACCCGCCTTCATAGGTGACTCAAAGACGTGATCATCTCTGTCCTGCCTCAGGGCCCGTTGCAGTAAGTGGCAGATTGAACCCACATCTGAGCTAATTCCAAAGCGTGTGCTCTTTCCAGTTATGGTAAAGATACGGGCACACATAAAGAATTAGTTTGTAGTGACTTTAAAACATCCATTTAGTTTCTTTCTCCTTTTTTGTAAAGTGAATAAAAGCTTAAGACTCATCTTTACCAACAGGACTTCATTTCTTAAAAAACCTGCGCTGGAGGCACTGGTGATGAGCAACAGTGGGCTTCTGAGGGAAGGACTCAGTGTCCCTAATCAGGCGGTAGGAGGGATTTGTTTCTGTGGCCTTGGCTCAAAGTAATTGCATATTTATCTGAATAATTAATCAGGGGCCCAAGTGCTCAAAGGAGCAGCTGGAATTCCCACAACGGACTTCCACCTTACATTCACCGATTCTCAGCACTTTAAATGGTTTCTTACCCATGCAGTGTAAAACCACATGAATCATATGACCAAGTGCTAGCCATACTGGGGACAATTTCCCCATC
This sequence comes from Moschus berezovskii, assembly GCF_049115385.1. Lineage (NCBI taxonomy): Eukaryota > Metazoa > Chordata > Mammalia > Artiodactyla > Moschidae > Moschus > Moschus berezovskii. The sequence continues at coordinate 126,365,140 of NC_142461.1, forward strand.
TTGGGGAATGCATTTGAGATGACTTTACAGGAAATATACGGAAAAATGATTACATTAAAGAAATGTTTAAACTGAAAAGCTTTCAACAGTCTGTATCTCTACAATCACTTTCCCAGCCCTTACATTTACAGGCTAAGAAGAACGTTTTGTAGAACCAATAGGTGTAATGTTCTATTAATTTAAAAAGAAAGAAAGCTTCTGTTAAAACATTTTTGTTTAAAAATGCGCATTTTAAATGACTCAGAATCAACGTAATGGTCGTTTTCCTTATCTGTCAGTGGATGGGTAGGAAACAATGACAGACCCATAGTATCTACTAACCTAGACTCAAAAAACGGAAGTGCCTTTGATCAAAGTGTTGGATGGCAAGTTTATGTTGAATAGAAAATTGTTTTTGAAGACTCATACTTTTATCAGTAATTAAAAATTCAGTTATTGAATAACCTAAATTATCCATGAGGATCAAATTTACTGAGGTTCAAGGAACTTGAATTTTGGAAGCTCTGAGCAAGAGGTTGCCTTGCAACCTCTCATAGGTATATTGTATTAGGCCTGCCTGCATGATGTTTTATAAATAAAAAGTCAATGGAAGGATTTCATGTAAAAATCAGGAGTTTTGGCTTCTCTTAAAAAAAAAAATCAAAACGATGTGCTAATGCAAGGCCTATTGTCCCTTTCGGCTATGGTGTATGTTTTTCATTTCTTACTCTCTTGCACATAACATGTATGCAAATTCTCTTCTCCAGCTGACGACTCATTTTAAGTTACCTGGCTAACAGTGTAGGCACTTGAGTTTCAGTCTACATTCTAAGGTCTGCATGCTGTTAGTTCCCAAACCACGTGACTTTACCCGTTGAGATACTCTCTCGGTACTCAGGAGATGATGATGATGGTGGCGATGATGACTGCCTTTGAAATCTGGTTCTATTAATCAGATCCCAGAGACTTTTTGAAATCATAAAAACCTTAAAAGAAACATTGACTTAAATAGAATAGAAAATAGTGATTTTAAAATTATAAAATTTTGTAACATTATTTGCTGTGAGAGATTTATATGTTAAGAAAGCTTTGGAATATATGAGGAGAATCCCAAGCAATCTCAGTTATATAAAGAAATTAGCCATTAAGGTTGGGAATATAACTGGAAATTCTATGCTGTAGTTTTGCCTTCCTCAGCCCTTCCATGGTTTACCTCCTCCGTCAGCCCCAACATGATTAAGTCCAAACAATAGTAATGGATACTGAAGTAAAAGTTCATCTTCCTGTGTTTACCATGTTAGAACTGGATTAGAATAGGGTAGAGGGGTGAGATTTAGCAGTTAAAAATACAAGATGTCTAGTTATCTGTGTTTCAGATAAACAATAAACCCTGTTGTAATATAAGTATGTTCCATGAAATATTTAGCGTGTATATGCTATGGTCTGAATGTATCCTCCCCAAATTCATATGGTGAAATACTAATGCCCAGTGTGATGATATTAGGAGGAGATTAGGTAATGAGGGTGGAATCCTCACGAATGAAATTGATACCTTCATAAGAAAAGCTGCAGAGAGCTCATCCTTTCTATATGAGGACACAGGAAGAAGTCAGCAGTCTGCAACCAAAAGCGGGTTTCCACCACAACCATGCTAGCTCCCCAGTCTAGCACTTCCAGCTCCCCAAACTGTGAGAAATAACCTTCTGTTGTTTGTAGCCACCTAGTCTGTGGCCTTTTGTTATAGCAACCCAGACAGACTAAGACAATACACTTGTACTAAAAGTGTTCATTGTTTATTTGAAATTAAAAGTTAACTTGGTCTCCTATACTTTATCTGTGCAGAAAGAAATGGCAACCCACTCCAGTATCCTTGCCTGGAGAATCTCATGGATGGGGGAACCTGGCAGGCTACAGTCCCTGGGGTCGCAAAGAGTCGGACACGACTTGGCAGCTACACACACACACACTTTATCTGGCCACCCTAGAAGACAGTAAAGGTGTGCATGAAAGGCTTGGAGATTGCGATAATCAAGATTTGGGCAGCAGATGGATAGGCCAGAGGGAGCCTGTCCCCAACCTCAATATCAGATAGGCCAAGTAGAGAAGGCATTTTTAGATATTTCAAGCAGCAGGAAATTAGACTAGGTTTGGGCTAGCAGGCAATAGGTTGAGAAGTTTGCATGTTTTAAAGGTAGATATGTGTTAAAGTCCTGCCTGGAATGATAATAATGATAATATGATGGTATCTAATCCATGAGCTTTATTACATGCCAGACATTGGCCTGTATGCTTCCTGTATTAACTTTATTCTTCATAACAACCCTGTGAGATAGATACTATTATTATCTCCTTTTCATATGTAAGGAAACTACGTGTGTGTGTGTGTTAGTTGCTCAGTCATGTCTGACTCTTTATGACCCCATGGACTGTAACCTACTAGGCTCCTCTGTCCATGGAATTCTCTAGGCAAGAACACTGGAGTGGGTAGCCATTCCCTTCGCCAGGGGATCTTCCCAACTCAGAGATTGAACCCGGGTCTCCTGCATTACAGGTGGATTCTTTACTGTTGGAGCTACCAGGGAATAGGTACCAAATGTAAAATAATTTGCCCAAGTGACAGAAATGGGAAAACCTGGATTTCGTTTCATTACTTACTAGGTGAGTTAACAGAGTATTAGGTAAATCATATAATTATATATTGAATACAAAGTACTTTATAAATATGTCATGTAAGATTTGCAGCAACCCCAGGAGGTAGGCGTTATTGCCAAAGATTTAAACAAAGCTAAGCATTGCTTTTAAGGATACAGATTGTTAGAAATATTTTTAATAATACAAACTTCTACAAAGCACTGCAGTGGAGAGATGCTCAGAGTATACTACTTTTCAAGCATCAGAAATTACACTGAATTTTATAAGTTTTGTAAAAAGAAAAAAAACGGATGGGAAAAGGAAGAAGAAAAATAAATCAGAGCAGGCCTGTATCATAAATGATTTTCAATTTGGCATCAGGTACAAATTTATAATGTATTGATATTTTCAATACCAGTCAGGTATTAGGATTTTATATTTTACAAAGCTCACAATTCACCCAAAACTGCTATTTATACAAATAAAGACACATATACATATGAACATGTATTTAGAGATTTATTTTTTAATATATACTATATGTGGATGTGACCAGTGATAGAAGCAAGGTCCGGTGCTGTAAAGAGCAATATTGCATAGGAACCTGGAATGTTAGGTCCATGAATCAAGGCAAATTGGAAGTGGTCAAACAGGAGATGGCAAGAGTGAACATAGACATTCTAGGAATCAGTGAATTAAAATGGACTGGAATGGGTGAATTTAACTCGGATGACCATTATATCTACTCCTGTGGGCAGGAATCCCTTAGAAGAAATGGAGTAGCCATCATGGTCAACAAAAGAGTCTGAAATGCAGTACTTGGATGCAATCTTAAAAATGACAGGATGATTTCTGTTCGTTTCCAAGGCAAACCATTCAATATTACAGTAATCCAGGCCTATGCCCCAACCAGTAATGCTGAAGAAGCCGAAGTTAATCGGTTCTATGAAGACCTACAAGACCTTTTAGAACTAACACCCAAAAAAGATGTCCTTTTCATTCTAGGGGACTGGAATGCAAAAGTAGGAAGTCAAGAAACACCTGGAGTAACAGGCAAATTTGGCCTTGGAGCACGGAATGAAGCAGGGCAAAGGCTAATAGAGTTTTGTCAAGAGAATGCACTGGTCATAGCAAACACCCTCTTCCAACAACACAAGAGAAGACTCTACACATGGACATCACCAGATGGTCAACACCGAAATCAGACTGATTATATTCTCTGCAACCAAAGATGGAGAAGCTGTATACAGTTAGCGAAAACAAGACCAGGAGCTGACTGTGGCTCAGATCATGAACTCCTTATTGCGAAGTTCAGACTTAAATTGAAGAAAGTAGGGAAAACCACTAGACCATTCAGATATGACCTCAATCAAATCCCTTATGATTATACAGTGGAAGTGAGAAATAGATTTAAGGGACTAGATCTGATTGATAGAGTGCCTGATGAACTCTGGACGGAGGTTCGTGTCATTGTACAGGAGACAGGGACCAAGACCATCCCCATGGAAAAGAAATGCAAAAGAGCGAAATGGCTGTCTGAGGAGGCCTTACAAATAGCTGTGAAAAGAAGAGAGGCGAAAAGCAAAGGAGAAAAGGAAAGATATAAGCATCTGAATGCAGAGTTCCAAAGAATAGCAAGGAGAGATAAGAAAGCCTTCCTCAGTGATCAATGCAAAGAAATAGAGGAAAACAACAGAATAGGAAAAACAAGAGACCTCTTCAAGAAAATTAGAGATTCCAAGGGAACATTTCATGCAAAGATGGGCTCGATAAAGGACAGAAATGGTATGGACCTAACAGAAGCAGAAGATATTAAGAAGAGGTGGCAAGAATACACAGAAGAACTGTACAAAAAAGATCTTCACAACCCAGATAGTCACGATAATGTGATCACTGACCTAGAGCCAGACATCTTGGAATGTGAAGTCAAGTGGGCCTTAGAAAGCATCACTACGAACAAAGCTAGTGGAGGTGATGGGATTCCAGTTGAGCTATTTCAAGTCTTGAAAGATGATGCTGTGAAAGTGCTGCACTCGATATGCCAGCAGATTTGGAAAACTCAGCAGTGGCCACAGGACTGGAAGAGGTCAGTCTTCATTCCAATCCCAAAGAAAGGCAATGCCAAAGAATGCTCAAACTACCGGACAATTGCTCTCATCTCACACGCTATCAAAGTCATGCTCAAAATTCTCCAAGCCAGGCTTCAGCAATATGTAAACTGTGAACTCCCAGATGTTCAAGCAGGTTTTAGAAAAGGCAGAGGCACCAGAGATCAAATTGCCAACATCCGCTGGATCATGGAGAAAGCAAGAGAGTTTCAGAAAAACATCTATTTCTGCTTCATTGACTATGCCAAAGCTTTTGACTGTGTCGATCACAATAAACTGTGGAACATTCTGAAAGAGATGGGAATCCCAGACCACCTGACCTGCCTCTTGAGAAACCTGTATGCAGGTCAGGAAGCAACAGTTAGAACTGGACATGGAACAACAGACTGGTTCCAAATAGGAAAAGGTGTACGTCAAGGTTGTATATTGTCACCTTGCTTATTTAACTTATATGCAGAGTACATCATGAGGAACGCTGGGCTGGAAGAAGCACAAGCTGGAATCATGATTGCTGGGAGAAATATCAATAACCTCAGATATGCAGATGACACTACCCTTATGGCAGAAAGTGAAGAGGAACTCAAAAGCCTCTTGATGAAAGTGAAAGAGGAGAGTGAAAAGGTTGGTTTAAAGCTCAACATTCAGAAAACAAAGATCATGGCATCTGGTCCCATCACTTCATGGGAAATAGATGGAAAAACAGTGGAAACAGTGTCAGACTTTGTTTTTTTGGGCTCCAAAATCACTGCAGATGGTGATTGCAGACATGAAATTAAAAGACGCTTGCTCCTTGGAAGGAAAGTTATGACCAACCTTGATAGTATATTAAAAAGCAGAGACATTACTTTGCCAACCAAGGTCCGTCTAGTCAAGGCAATGGTTTTTCCCGTGGTCATGTATGGATGTGAGAGTTGGACTGTGAAGAAGGCTGATCGCCGAAGAATCGATGCTTTTGAACTGTGGTGTTGGAGAAGACTCTTGAGAGTTCCTTATACTGCAAGGAGATCCAACCAGTCCATTCTAAAGGAGATCAATCCTGGATGTTCATTGGAGGGACTGATGCTAAAGCTGAAACTGCAATACTTTGGCCACCTCATGCGACGAGTTGACTCACTGGAAAAGACTCTGATGCTGGGAAATTTTGGGGGCGGGAGGAGAAGGGGACGACGGAGAATGAGATGGCTGGATGGCATCACCGACTCTGTGGACATGAGTTTGAGTGAACTCCGGGAGTTGGTGATGGACAGGGAGGCCTGGCGTGCTGTGATTCATGGGGTCGCGGAGAGTCGGACACGACTGAGCGACTGAACTGACTGAAGTGAACTGATATGTATATATATATATTCTAAAATAAAGGCAGCTCGGTACAGATTAGAGTGCTCTTATCTTCTTGTCCTGTGAGACTGGAAATTTAGGGGGGTGAGCCCTCACGAGGAGGGAAAGAGGGGAGAGTTGAAACAAATTTATTGGTGAAGTCTACCAGTGAGCCTGGTAACCCAAAATGGTACTGTTAGGGGTATCGGCAGAGACGATATACTCCATTGCCTCTGGATAAACAAAAACTTCATGTGGGTACCTCAGCGTCTACTTTTATTGAAACTGACTTATTTCTTAAAGGTAGAATCAAATTTCTGATTCTATATTTCTTTCATCTAAAAGAGCAGACCTGTACCATTTTAGTTTGCCATTGTGCTTTAGGATTTCTTATAAATTATGAGTGACCCCCTTCTCTGAGCCAAACTTTGATTCTTTTAATTGCAAAGAGAAGTAGATATCAGGACCGCAGCAGACAAAAACTGATCAAAGTCTTCATATTACCTTTGACTTTCTATTTTTAATGTGGTGCGTGCATGCATACTAAGTCGCTTCAGTCGTGGCCGACTCTTTGCTATCCTATGGACTGTAGCCCACCAGGCTCCTCTGTTCATGGGGTTCTCCAGGCAGGAATACTAGGGTGGGTTGCCATGCCCTTCTCCAGGCGAATCTTCCTGACCGAGGGATCAAACCCACATCTCCTGAGGCTCCTGCATTGCAGGCAGGTTCTTTACTGCTGAACCACTGTGGAAGGCCTTTTAATGCAGTCCTCAAAATTTACTTTGAGCTCTCTGCTAGACAGTGAATGATTTCAGCTGTCTGAGGGTCCTATATCAAGCTTTGTTAAATGCTAATGTTTGCAATGAAGAATCAGAGGACAACACAAAAATTGAACTGCCAGACAATTGTAGAGAATTTCTCTAGCAACTGATTACAACCTTTCCAAGGTCCAGTAATGGTAGAGGCTGTGGCTGATGAAGAAATCTTATTGAGACTCTCTAGGTCTTAATCCTACTGGCTCTTTTTGCTGGGCTCAAAAAAGGGCAAAGTGCAATGCCTTAAAAAAAGGATAAGCATTTGTTTAAATTGTTTGGGGCAACTAATATATCATAGGTGAAGTATGCCTAAGTCTGATTGTGGGATTTATGTATGTCAGTGATTTGCCCTCGGGAAAACATGTAAAAATATAACGTGAGAGAATGCAGTGGTCTTAGGCAGTGTATTCTGGGGATAGTAATTATAAGTCACTAGTATTTTCTTTTCCCTTAATCAAGAAAGAAAAATTATATGGCATGGCCATAGAAGTTTTCAACTCCATAGGTAAGCATCTCCCTGCCCCGTGTCCTAAACTCACTGTAGTACTTCAGTATTCCTGTTTTACTCATGAGAAAATTGAGGCTAGAGGGGCTAAGGAACTTGCTTAGGATCATATGCTTAGTTAATGGTAGGACTTCTCAGATTTTTTTTAACTCCAAGATCATGTGCTTTTTCCATATATCATCTTACAGGACAAACTGCTCAGTCTTCTCAGCTCCAGCTTCTTCACCAGTGAAATGGTGATGCTATTATTAATATCTGCCTTATTGGGCTGCGGTGAGGCTTAGACTTAACTGATAAAAAGTTTCCAATTCAGTGATGGCCCTTGATTATGCTTGATAAGTGAGAGCTTTTACTATTACTAAGCTGGGAACAGGTAAGTGTCCCAAAGATAGGTTGGCAAAACAATGTCAAGAGAATCCAGTAGGAGGCCTAAACGGATGTCTATGTAGGCAGTAGGTTTCATGGTGTTTGAAAACAATAGTAAGAGCATTAGCTCATAGAAGGGCTAGACTGTGAACAAGCAACGGAATGGCCTACTTCTGCAAAAGTAGGCTAAACTTACTCACCCCAGAATGAATTTTACCTTGAATGAATTTTCTTGGAAAAAGTGAAATACACCCCTATAAATGGGCTTCCCCGATGGCACTAGTGGTAAAGAACCTGCCTGCTAATGGAGGAGATGTAAGAGAAACTGGTTCAATCCCTGGGTTGAGAAGATTCCCTGGAGAAAGTTATGGCAACCCACTCCAGTATTCTTGCCTGGAGAATCCCATGGACAGAAGATCCCAGCCAGCTACAGTCCATAGGGTAGCAAAGAGTTGGACATGACTGAAGTGACTTAGCACATAGGCACCCTTATAAATCCATTGAGACTGTTCAGGTATTTGCTAAATAATTGAAATGATTAAGTTAAAACAAATTTGCTAATAAAATAATCCAATTGTTTTTTAAACCACAAGCATTAGAACAACAGAGGTCACTTGTTTTTTTTTATCATAGTCTGGATTTGGGAGTGAAATAATTTTTAATTTGCTATTTCACATGCAGTCAGGGCTCTTTACTTTTTTTTATTCAGTGTAATACAGGTTTGACATTTAAAAAAATGATGCTGTGTGACAGCAGCAAGAATACTTTTGTATGTGACTATATAACCTGTCAAAGAATCAGCATCAGGCCTTTCTGAAGTGCTGTCATTCTCATTCACGATAAAGGCCCTCAAGCCCCTCACTGTCCCACAGTAAAGGCTGTCACCCAGTCAGCACAAATTTCTTCTGTGTATGAGTCAGCTTTGATACTGCTGATGCATGTCAATCTCTTGTTAAATTCACTGAGGGTCAGCTACCTAAATGTTTCTTCTCAGTGATTCAATAATAAAGCACAAGGCCCTGAAATACCTAGAGAAGTGTGGCAACTGGCATCCTTTTGATAGAGATATTAGGAGCCTGATGAATGGGGGTAGGAGCTGAATTTAACACAGATACCAATAAAAATGAAGTAGTGAAAATGTAAGTTTATTTTGTATATTTGCGTATTATTCCAAAGACATGTGTTTTGATTTGTTACTGGCACTTTTCTGGATAAAATGGGATGGCTTTAGGATTTATTTGAAAAGATTCAAATTGTTATTCATTGATTCATCGATCTGTTCATCAAACTTTCTTGAGCCACGCACGTGCTGTGTTAAGTACTGAAAATACAAAGACAACTAAGAATACGCCTCTATCCTCTTGAGTCTCACAGAGTATTAGGAAAAGAAATTTCATTGAATTGAAAAAACTAGCATTATTCTGTTTTTGACATTTTCCTTTTTCTTGATTTTTTAAAACAATTTTCTTGGCCTTGCTGAAAAACTGAAATGGATGCAGTGTGAAGTGCTTTGGAAAGCCTGGAAGAGCAGGGAAAGCACAGATAATGTTTATTTTCTTCTATTTTTTCCTAGATGATATCATTCTGTTCCCTTCCACTCCTCCATGGTCTCACTATATATTTGCTTCTGAATGAGAGTCAGAGATTGAAGACTCTGTTTGTGTTAGGGTGAGGTTTGCTGGCTTGGAATTTTTTTTTTTTTTTCCGGTAGGAATTGTAGCTCCTCAGTTGCTGCCTTCACCACTTTGATTGGGAGTCTCCCTTTATCAGTTGTTAACTTCGGGTCTGAAAATAACTCTTGCCCGCTGGAGCCACAGAATAATTAACAAGAGACATAAAACTATGGTCAAGTTTTCCTGATACCTGTATGTATTTTCACTCTGTTACCCTTTCAGTTGTTATATGAGTATATTTTATTTCATGTTTTACAGAATTAATATCTGTTTGTCAGAGACGATTCTAAAGAAAATAAAGGAAATTAAAACAGAAAGTAAAAATATCCAGATAGAATCACTGCTGATATTCTGCAGACTATTCTTCCGGCCCTCCTTAAGGCACTTAGAGACACATACTTTTTTCTTAAACAAAAGTGATTTTGCTAGAAAACTTTTCTAGGTGTGGAAATGTATGGTTAAAACCCAGAGTATCTTTAACCATTTAAAATATATCACCAAATTGTTCTTCTGAATCAGTGTAGCAATTTGTATTCCCATCAGCACTATGTATAAGTGGTTGTATTTCTGAATTTGCAAAAATGAGATAATATTTTAAAAAGTCAGCGTGAAAAGTGACTCTTTCAATTTTTACAGGTTCTTGGGATAATCCTCGGGTTTCTGATTGCCCATTGGTTCTCTGTTAGTTTAAGATGTTCTTAATCTATGATGCTTATCTTCCTGCCTGCCACCCCTGTGTTATCCAAAGTTGTCCTGGGTCTTTGAGATCTGCTTGTCCTAGCTGTTGGTAATTGTGTCTTGTGGTTTTATCTTATGCATAAATTAGATTTTTCCTTCACTTGCTCCTTTTTCTCCTCAGAAAGAGGCCTACTTATAGGAAGGCTGCCATGCCGTAGCTAGGATAGACCTCTCTATTGTTTCATAATCTATTAAAGAGTCAGTGTTTTCATGCTAACTAACTTGTGGACAACCTTCTAGGAAAGTAGAATCCTGTCCCTGTAGTCATTCAGGCAATTGTCCATAGCCCTCCTAACTGGAAAAATGCAATACAATTATTTTAATCAGGAAAACAGAAACCATTCTAAGTATTTCGAGCAGGATGGGACTCAATTCAGATTCACAGACTTGCACAGCTGTTAGAAGGATATGAGAATCAAAAGTCAATGACCATACAGGATACACAGGAACCAAGTTTTCTACGTAGACTTTCTATTGATGATATAATTGGTTAGACTAAAGTCATTTCCACAGTGAGTCTTAATCTGTTTGTCTGTTTGCGTCCCAGATAATGCTGAGCTCTTTTTTTATGAGTCACATTTGATCTTAGACTCTGTAAGCATTTTTGTTAAAAAAAAAAAAAAAAGCCGCTTCACCTCCTGGTACACTGAGTTTGGCCTGTGTGGTGCTATTGCTATTTCCCGACAGGCAGCAGCACTGTTATGTTCCTTGCAGTTGTCTTCATGTGCCTTTATCCTGCTCCTCCAGTCCTCCTTGCTTGCTGTCACCCTGATTCAAGTTGCTGAGCCATAGTTTCTTGATATCTGGCTTGAGTCCATCCCCTTCTATATACACCCTCTGACGGTGAGTTGCAGCGAGCAAATGTTCAGTGCCGTGAACTGGCTGGGCTCCAGGCCTCAACTGCTGATAAATCTGCCTTGGCATTTGATGTTAAGTATAGCTCTCAGATGATGACTATGTTTTTTGAAGCGGCATGCAACATTTTGATAGGCTGTTATTATAAACCAGCACCTAAAGACTAGAAACAGCAATGGGAAAGAATTTTCCATGCACAGAAGCCCGTTAGCAGTGGTTGTCCTTTTCTGCACTCATTAATGTAGAAGTCTAAAGATTTTTAACCGAATATGATCCCCAAATCAAAAAAGACAGGCCAGGGCACAGTCACTCCTCAGGGTGACTTAAATTTGGGGGCCTTAGCAAGCAGCATTACCAGGAACCTCAGACAGCTTTTGACCTAGGAAGTCCTTGAAAATGCGGGTAGTTGTCTATTATGGATGCCCTTAAGAGAAAGTAATATCTGGTGTAGGCATAGGAAACAGAGATGTCAATTGACCCCAGCAGTTATCAATACCCCTCACTTTTATTAATTACGAGGTCAGTGTTTCTGAAAGTGCTCTTCAAACCTTGAGCCTTGAGAGGTACTTCAAAAAAAATTTTTAAGGTTAAAGGAATTTGGGAAATGATGTAAGTTTTATCAATATCTTCACAGTCACAATTGACATTTTAAAATTTATGACAAGTCTTGTAGTAATAAAATTGACTTAATTTTGTTTAACCTACCCCCCACCTTTTGTTTTTGACTATGGACACTTTATCTTCTGCAGCATTTTGATAAAAGCAGATTGAAAACTGGGGTTTCCTCCCCATCCCCACTGTGTCCTGTGGCTGGTTGTTTTATTCTAGATGACTGTACCTGAGGTTCTTCAACTTGTTCTGTCATTGGCCCCTGTGGTAGTCTACTGCCTGAACATCTCAAAGTAAATTTTTTTTCTTGTTGATTTCAAAATTTTCTCTTAGGGTTTTGACTTTCAGCATTTTTACTGTAATGTGTTTGTTTGTGTTTTCTTGCTTAGAGTTCATTCTGCTCCCGTGTGTATGGGTTAGTACTTTTCAGTGAATTCAGAAAGTGTCCAGTTATTGTTTCCTTGAGCATATGCTCTTTTCTGTCTCCTCTCCTGCTAGTATTTCCTTCAGTGAATGTGTTAGGGTGCTTAATGGTACCCAGCTTTCTCTGAGGCTCCGTTCATTTTTTTTCACTCTTTTTCCCCCCCCTCTGTTCATCTTGTATAATCATTGCCAATCTATTTTCAAGTTCGCTATTATTTTCCTCTGCTAGTTCAAGTTACTTTTGAGCCCCTACAGTGATCTTTTGATGTCATTTTATTTTTCTATTCCATTTGGTTCTTTTTTCTAATTTCTGTCTCTTTATTGGTATTCTCTACTTAATGGGACATTGCTATCACCCCTTTACTTCTTTAGTCATTCTTTCTTGTAGCTCTGTGAATGTATTTATAATGGCTACTTTGAAATTTTTTTCTTTTAAATCTGACATCTCTCACTTTGACACTCACAGGTAGCTTCTGTTGCCAGCTTTTTTTCTAGTGTAATACTTTCCATAGATCATGATTTTTTTTTGTTGGAAACTGGATATTTTTGATATGTTATAGCAAATATGGGTATGGTTCCAATTCCCCTGCTCCGAGCCCCTTTCTTCTTGCTATTTGCTTATTTATATAGTGACTGCCTAGATCCCTGGGTCAGAAAGATCCCTTGGAGGAGGAAATGGCAACCCACTCCAGTCTCCACTATTCTTGCCTGGAGAATCCCCATGGACAGAGAAGCCTGGTGGGTGACAGTCCATGGAGTCACAAAGAGTCGGATGTGACTGAAGCAACTTAGCACGCAGACACGTAGTGACTGCCAGTATTAGTTTAACGGAATCTCTTTTCCTCTCCCTCCTCACACCACTCCCAGTATTAAATCTCTGATGTTGCATCTCAAGGAGGTGCAGGTTGGATGTGCCGCTATTCATTCTGGGATGACAGTGGTCCTAGAAGGGCCCTTGTTTACTCTTTTCCCTAACCTACCATTTATTTATTTTTATTTGTTAGTTGCTCAGTCATGTCTGACTCTTTGTGACCCCATGGACTATATAGCCTGCCAGGCTCTTCTGTCCATGGGATTTTTCCAGGCAAGAAGACTGGAGTGGGTTGCCATTTGCTTCCCCAGGGAATCTTCCCCACCCAAGAATGGAACCTGGGTCTCCTGCATTGTATGCAGATTATTTAAGAACTGAGCCATCTGGGAAGCCCCACCTAGTTGTTAAACTTCACTGTTGGTGACTGATTGCTCTGTTTCGAAAAATGTTCTGGGACATAAATTGCTACAGAAATGAATCCAATCAAACTGTGGCTCCTTTATATTTCCTGAGGTCAGTATTTGCTATTTTCTGTCCCTGCTTCTCTACTGCAATTTAGGCAGTTTACCATCTAGGTTAATCTTCCTTTTATCTACACATCTCTTCTGAATCCAATCAAAATGTCATTCTTTTTTTTTTTTTTTTTTACAATCTGCTTCTCCCCACAGGCAAAGTCTCTGAGTGAGGGCTCTAGAGGTCTGGAGGTTGGGTTGAGGCGATGGCAAGCTTCTCTCGGAGTGACATCCCTGCTCTAGGAGCTGAGTACTCAGTAGATGGGGTTTAGCATCCTGAAGCCTCTTGGTTTGTTTTACCTGGTGTGGAGCAATTACCTCATGAGTAGGGGAAAGGACTTTTAGGCTCCCCATATTTTCAGCCTGCCATACCCAAGGCAGAGCCTCAATTCCATGAGTAGGGCTTGGACAGAAAAAGGGAACTTCACCTCTTAGGAGTGTTCACCTGGAGCTGAACCACAGCATCGGGCAGCTGGGAACAGGAGGAGAAACACTGAAGTCCTGCTCCGTCTGGGAAGAAAGTCCTCTGACAGGGAGTTGGGAGAAAGGGAGTCCTGTGTTCTTGACTTGAGCAGTCTGGACTGGAGTGTCTACCTTACTGAGATGGGAGAAGAGAGGGAAGGAACAGTCTCAATTCAAATACTGCAGACTTTCATCTTTTTACTGAATTTTCACTGATTTTACTGAGTTCATAAAAAATTTTTTTTTTTTTTTGTTTGTACTCATGATCATTCCCAGAGTCTGTGAATGATGGTTTTCGAAAAATAATTTTCTCCAGTTACACTAGGGAGCAGGTTAACAAAGTTACTTCTATTGTCATAGAATAATTTTTAAATGCATAAAATAAAACATATAGGATTACCAAGGAAATAAATTATATTTAAGTATAGTCATAAAAAGATTTAAAATTGTGAATTTAATAATAATGACTGCTGCCTGAAATCTAGGTTCACTTCTTGGTAGATGTTGAGCCAAAAGACACAACCAAGTCAAAGACAGGAAGGAGAAAGGCTTTGTTTCTTGCATCAAGTAAGGATAACACCGGGGATCTTTCCCAAAGCAGTGTCTCCTGGAACAACTAAACTGTGGAAATTTTAAGCTAAGTTCAGTTCAGTCGTTCAGTCGTGTCTGACTCTTTGCCACTCTAAGCTAAGGGTACATGCATATTCATGTATGGATGTGGTGGCATATGCATATTCATGAAGGCACTTGTTCAGTTGTTCAGTCACTCAGTCATAAAGAGGGAAATTGAAGGGGCTTGAGCAGAGGAGGATTCAGCATAGAACTAGAGCAAAGGTTGTTCAGTTGCTAAGTTGTGTCTGACTATTTGCGACCCCATGGACTGCAGCTCGCCAAGCTTCCCTGTCCTTCACTATCTCCTGGAGTTTGCTCAAACTCATGTCCATTGGTTCGGTGATACCATCCAGCCATCTTATTCTCAGTCTCTTCCTTCTCCTCCTGCCCTCAATAGTTCCTAGCATCAGGGTCTTTTCCGGTAAGTCCACTTTTCACATCAGGTGGCCAAAGTATTGGAGGTTCAGCTTCAGCATCAGTCCTTCCAATGCATATTCAGGGTTGATTTCCTTTAGGAGTCCAGGGGACTCTCAAGAGTCTTCTCCAGCACCACAATTCAAAAGCATCAATTCTTTGGTGCTCGGTCTTCTTTATGGTACAACTCTCACATCCATACATGACCACTGGAAAAACCATAGCTTTGTTGGCAAAGTGTTGTCTCTGCTTTTTAATGCTGATTCATTGGGTCGCGGAGAGTCGGACATGACTGAGAGACTGAACTGAACTGAACTGAGGTTTGTCATAGTTTTTCTTCCAAGGAACAAGCATCTTTTAATTTCATGGCTGCAGTCACCATCTGTAGTAATTTTGGAGCCCAAGAAATAAAGTCTGTCACTATTTCTATTTTTTCCCATCTTTTTGCCATGAAGTGATAGTACCAGATGCCATAATCTTTGCTTTTTGAACATTGAGTTTTAAGCCAGGTTTTTCACTCTCCGGTTTCACCTTCGTCAAGAGGCTTTTTAGTTCCTCTTCAGTTTCTGCTGTTAATGTGGTGTTATCTGCATATCTGAGGTTGCTGATATTTCTCTTGGCAATCTTGATTCCAGCTTGTGATTCATCCAGCCCTGCATTTCACATAATGTACCTTATATATAAGTTAAATAAGCAGGGTGACAATATACAGCCTTTCTCAATTTTGAGCCAGTCTGTTGTTCCATGTCCAGCCCTAACTGTTGCTTCTTGACCTGAATACAGGTTTCTCAGGAGGCAGGTAAAGTAGTTTGATATTCCCATCTCTTTAAGAATTTTCCACAGTTTATTGTGATCTATACAGTCAAGGGCTTTAGTGTAGTCAAGAAGTGGAAGTAGCAGAGTCCAAACTTTAGCTGATTGATGTCACAAGGGTCAGAAAAGTTCAACACCATCATTTCTTAGGTTCCACCTGACCAGTCTGCAGTCTCAGCCTATAGTCTCCATCCTCCGTGTGGGTATGGGCTTTCGCTTGTGCAGAACTCGAAGATTTGTATCAGATTGCTATATATGTCCTTCGAGGAGGAACTGGGATTCTGTTTTACCTCTGCACTATTATTTCTTGAGTGCTTTTTCATTCTTTTGTTCCCTTAAGATTGTTTATTATGAAGACCAGTTCAAAGGCAAGTGTTGTGGCCAGTTTTAGATCATGAAATGGCTTAGGTCTAAAATGACTTTTCTCACATCAAGAAAGTCATTCCTGCTTCTCTTTCTTTAGGGACTCCCTAGTATATCAGCATACATAACTACCTTACTTTAAAGGAGATATGAAAATAAATGAAGCATGTATTTTAGAATATCTGCAACAACCATATTGTGATATAGAAATATCTATGATTACTACCGGTGGCATTTTAATACCATTGTAGTTTGTTGCCTCATAATTTCAGGAAATAATAAATTTCATATAGAGGTCAGTGACAATAAAAATGTTATGTTTTATAATCTGCATACTGATCCTCTGAATTTTATTTATGGTTCTCTTGGGGTCTGTGTATCCAGGTAAAGATTACACATAAGAATATGGACCATAATAAAATCTAGAGAAGGCCCTTGAACAACTTGTATGTACCGTGACCTATGAATTGCTTGGATTCTTCTTTTCAATGGCAAATGAATGACCTGTAGGGATTTTGAAGTCCTCTGAAGTTTTGTATAAACTTTTCCTAGAAAGCCATGACCTCTGTCTGTCACCACCCTTGTCAATTCTTTGAATCCTCTGTTTGGAGTAAGCTTGGAAATGATGGTACAAGCATGGGCAGGGAATTTTAATAAAAATGTATCTTATTCTAACAAGAAAGCTATTGGTGATTTTAGAAAAACAGTACTTAGTCTAGAATGTGCAAATCTGGGAAGTAAGCTGTAAATATCAGGCAACACAAACTCGAAGAGATTTTAAATTAAGAAAGAGTATTTAAATAATTGCCTAGTAAAATTTTAGTTTCCTTAGAAAACATCTTTGTGAAAACATAATTCTCCTTTTAGAAACTATAGTTCATTTACATAATCCTCTTTAAAGGGAATATTGTCCAAGTCTTACATGATAGAGAGAAAACTATTGTTCAGTTATTGCTTAGTTCAATTTTTTATTTAAATTAATTCAGATTTTCCTTCTACCACTAGATATAACTATTTCTAAGATACAGAGTTGCTGCTAGAATTACTTCCTCCAGGTTTTCTGTAATAACATATTGTGTAGGAAGCTTAGTTCATGCTGTTTGCTTGTATCACCCTAACCAATGATCTATTATTTTTAAGAGCCAGTGGGATGAATTGAGGGAATAGTATGGAAACATATACACTATCATATGTAAAACAAATAAGTGGGAATTTGCTGTGTGATACGGGGAGCTCAACCCAGTGCTCTGTGACAGCATAGAGGGGCAGGATGGGAGGGGAGATGGAAGGGGGTTCAGGAGGAAGGGGACACATGTATACTTGTGGCTGATTCATGTGGATGTATGACAAAACCCAACACAATATTGAAAGCAATTATCCTCCAATAGAAAAAGAAAAAATTGTGAATTATATAAATTATATATATGCACTTTTACTTTTTCTGCCATAACCATCAACTATGTCATTAAAAAATTAGCAATATGTTGCAAAATAAAGCAAAACTCTTATGCTATTTTACTGTTGTTCCTTAAGACATTTTGGTTGGATATAAAGGAGGTCCTTCCTTCCATCTCAGCATTGTTAAATATTAGAAAGAAGGAAGGAATCTTTTTCTTTAAAGGTCATTAAAAACCTCTTATCCTGAGGCAATTTGAAAGTCCTGCCCCTGAAGGTAGTGAGTTGGACTGGATCACTTTCCAGAGCCTCGTGTGGCCATTTTGATTTATGATTCTGTGTTCTGATATGCAAAAACAGTTTGGTATGCTGAGGTGCAAATGATCTGGCTTGAATAAATCATATCAAAGCATTCTCCCTTTTTTAGTATATTTTTCTCTTATGAAAAGAATTTATTTTCAGAGATAGAATGAGGGACAATTATTAGTGTTTGCAGAATATTTGATGAAATGAAAAGAAGAAAAAAGCAAATTTCATACTGACTGTTGAAAATTTCTGTGGTAGTTGGAATATTATTTTGTCTTTCTCTCTCATGGGACTTTGTTTCTTCAAGAGCATTAAAAGTTACCCAAAGAGTAATTTTGGTTTTAAGACTAGAGAAACACATCTGTTCTTCTGGGACCAGAACTCTGAGGTGATTAGTGTTCCAGGGATGTATGAAACCAATGGTAATGGTTTGCCTTTGCATGAGAAATCACCTTCTTCTTCAAAACCTGAAAATCCCTGCAGAGTTATGACTCACCTAGCCCACTGGGAGGGCTGTGGAGAGGATGGCCTCACACTGGGAGAGAGAGATAATTGTGAGGGCCAGCAAAGTTTTAGAAGACAGGCTGCTTGGGTGGAAAGAGAAACATTAAACAGAAATACAATGGAACTACAATAAAAATATCTCTGGATAGATTGGAGAGTAAAATAATAACAGTGTAATGGCTCAAGACTCAGACTGAAAATTGGGGGATGATACATTCTGATCCTGGCGCTGTGATTATCTCACCCTGTGTGCCTGTACAGACAAATCACTTCCCATCTGAGACTCAGTTGCTGCAGCTGAATGGGTTCAGAAGGTGACAGCATGCCTAACGGGCATAGGCATATTTGCTTTCCTCTCATGGAGTCCCTCACTGAATTGGGAAACCAGGAGAAACACCATTGCTTACATACAGCTTTCTTTGTTCATTGCTACCACCTCCCACAATTCCATTCACATTTGAAATTTTAGGAATTGAAGCTAGAGGCATCTTGCTGTGCTGTGCTGTGCTTAGTCTCTCAGTCGTGTCAGACTCTGAGACCCCATGGACTGTAGCCCACCAAGTTCCTCTGTCTATGGTATTCTCCAGGCAAGAATACTAGTTTGCTGTGCTGTCCTCCAGAGAATCTTCCCAACCCAGGGATCGAACCCAGGTCTCCTGCATTGCTGGCGAATTGTTTACCATCTGAGTTGCCAGGGAATCCCATGAATACTGCAGTGGTAGCCTATCCCTTCTCCAGGGGATCTTCCCAAACCAGGAAACAAACAGGGGTCTCCTGCATTGCAGCAGGATTCTTTACTAACTGAGCTACCAGGGAAACCCAGAGGCTTCTTATATTAATACAAAAATTATTTTGCTGAAATCTATTCACTTGCACCAATGGGAATAGAAAACATTGCCACCTTGAGTCATTTTGACCGCACACAAAACTGTTGGACACCCAAGATAGACTATCTCCAGATCCTCAAAGAGATGGGCTCTCACCATGTGGCTACTTGGGGACCAAGTTGATTCCTGGCAGGTACAATCATGCCTTTATTCCTCTTTTTCTCAAATTCTTAAAATGCAGCTTCCAGCTGGTACCATAAAACAATCTGGAAACTCAAGTGGATCTGAAATATAGACACCCATATACTGACTTCTTTATTCTCACAGGGCTAGAAATACTTGAAAAAAAACTCCTAAACCAACCAACCAACCAAACAACAAAGGAGGCAGTGAGGATAGTATAGTTGCTCAGTTGCTTCTGACTCTTTGGGACCCCATGAACTATACAGTCCATGGAATTCTCCAGGCCAGAATACGGGAGTGGGTAGCCTTTCCCTTCTCCAGGGGATCTTCCCAACACAGGGATTGAACCCAGGTCTCCCACATTGCAGGTAGATTCTTTACCGTCTGAGCCACCAGGGAAGCCCAAGGATAGAAGAGGGATGATGAATATTCTTCTGAGTTTTATCTTCTGTGTTATGTGACTTTCTTCTTTCTGCTCATCAAAGATTTCTTAGACTTCCCAGCTTTTACTCCTTGAATCAGGGTTAACTTTTCTTGCTTTAACTTTCAAGCTTATCTGTTTGTTATTTAAAGTACTATTTAAGATCACACAAACTTTTTTGAATGGGTGTTTCAAAGCTGAAAACAGAACACTCCTGATAGAAATGCATAACTGAGAATATTTGGAAGGAATATATACTACCTGTATAGGATGAGTATTTATTTTCTATATAAAAAATTTTATAACATGACTTTTAAAATTCTTCAACTAAACCAGTGAGGATAATTAGATAATAAATACTATTATCACTCACATTTAATCCTTCATCCTATTGCTGATCCTAATCCTTCACATGTCCACCAGGAACTTGCTATACTAGTTTCATTTTCCCTCCTAACATCCTGAAATCTTTTCTTGAATCTTAAAATATTTGTGTTAAGTGTCTTCAGTGTGTTAGGCAATGGGTTGGTTTCTGGGAAAACAGCAGTGAATAAGACATAGCATCTACCCTTGATTAAATTGCAGTCTAACATGGGGGAATGAGAAGTTAATAGGTATCACAAGATGGAGAAATGAGTATTTTGAGAGTTTGTGATATCAGCACAAGACAAGAGCCCTACTTCTCCTGCTACATCAAAATAATGCTCAGGATTCCTTTATCCTAAGAAACCTCATTCAATTCTTATACTGTACACATTTTACTACCAGATTTTCCCATAGGACATTAGCTCTTTCTCCTATTTTACAGTTTATCTCTACCATTTAGGCTTCTGCTCTCACCCATCCTACTGATACTGATATTTATCATTGAAGAATATTTTCTAAAGGCCAAATCCAGGGTCTTTTTCTTAACCTTTTTTCCTCTTGACTTAATGAAGCACTGTTCATTGCTGACTGCCCCAAGCTCACTGACTGGATCCTTGAACAGCTGCCTAATGTGTTTTACATTTGTCTTTGTCCCTATTCCCTCCCAAGATGTTAATCATCATTTCTAGCTCCAGCTCCTCTCCTGAGTGCCATCTTTCATTTTCACCTGTGCATTTCCCTCTAGATGTTCTGCCAAACCTTAAATTCATGGGGATAAGTACTAACTCATCATATTCAAACTCCAAAAAGCATACCTTTGACATAATACAGTTTCTCCTTCTCTCTCTTTTTTTAATCTTTAATGGTTCCTTGTTGCCTACTAAATTATATACAAGGTCTTCAGTGGACATTCAAGGCTCTATATATCCTAAAGCCGTATTTCCAACATTTTCTCCTTTGTTACTTTTCTGTACCCACCCTATCATGAAGACCAAGTTAAGAGGTGGCTGCATAAACAGTCACATATTTTTCTGCTTCTATTTGCTTACTCATTCTTTTTCTTGGACTGAAATTCTATCTGCTTTCATCTGCTTCTATCAGTATTCTATCAGTCTTTCCAAGGCCCTCACAGTAGTCACCTATTCCACAATGTTACCCTAAAATTGCTTTTCCTGTTTAGAATGCTATAGCATGTTTCCCCTAGAATCTCCCTCTATCATGTTTATGTATTTATAATGTGCTTTTAATATACTATGTAATATCTTTGAGGGATGAACTGAGCATCTTGCTTTAAACATATGCCTTAAAAAATATTTGTTGAATTGCACTTACCCCTTCAAATCATCATCTTTTCTTGACTTGTCTGTTTTGGATGTATATTTGTCTCAATAACTTGCATATAGATATAAAAATATATGCAATAAATTTGAGGAATACATAAATATGTGACTGATAACAACATGTTGAATGACAAAAGAAAGAGCCAAAAAAGAAGACTAGATTTATAAAAAAAAGCAGGATTAATTAGAACATTGATCTGAAAGAAATCATTGGCCAAGAAATAGATGAAGAGGGAATGGATGGACAGTAGCCTATGTAGAAAGAGTACTTAAGTATTTGACCCTGTGGTGAAACTGAAATGAATTAACAGTTAACAGCAAATCGTTCAGCTCTATCATTTATTAGGGGTCAAAGTAGGGAAGTCACTTAATTTCTTAGAGTATTTACTCTTTCAGCTATTAAACATTATTGAGTGCTAGAACTAAGTGCAAGACGTTTCCAGGTGCTGGAGTTACTGCGAAAAAGAGTACATGGTCTCTGTCCTTATGGACCAAAAAGTTAGTGAAATAATAATATTTGTCCCACATTATAGTAAATGATACTTTTCATCTTGAAAAGTTATGATGCAGAAGGTTAAATCAGACAAAGACAAGAGAATTAAGAGGAGAGAAATAAATAAATACTATGTGTGAGATTTTAAAATACAAATAATAACGTGGATAAAAAATGTGTAATGTATTACTTGGGTATATTTTTGACATACTTTCACTCCTGATGTTATTTCACTTTCCCTGTAATACATTAGGGCATGAATTCATTTATTATGCTTAGTAACAGAGCATTTTTGATCTGAAGATATATGTACTGCTTTGCATTTGAAAAGTTCTTAGTTATGGCTTCTTCAAGTATTTCTACTCTTAAAGCCTACATTCTTCTGGAACTCCTCTTATGTGTATATTGGCGATTCTCAATGTGTCTTCCATGTTTCTTTTCCTTTTCTTTCTTTTCTTTAACATGGTAAATTATACCTAAATACAGCAGGTATGAAATATGTATCATGGCCAGGACTGTTTCTTGTCCTTCTATATTTCTTGGCTATTCTTTCTTTTAAAAAATGCCTTTTTCTTTTTATGCATTATTCTGGGAAATTTCCCCAGTATTTGAGTCTAAATGCTTTTGCCTTTTTGTTTCATAATTTCCTCTTCATTTTTTTCATGCAAGTTTTTCTTTAATACATCTCCTTGGGCAATCTACACATATTTGTTATAATACACCTTTAACTATACATAATTAAGAAATAAAATTTTTACCACACTATTTCATAAAATTAATTTTGAGTGAATTTATCACTTGATTTTTGACTTTTTTGGCATTAGGCATCTTCATGGGGTTCTGGAATTTTGTTTGGTGGATAAGTTGTTTTTTATAGGCATAAAAGTACATGTCTTTATTTCTTCTGATATAAAAATCAATATAAGCTCCTTATAAAAAATGCATAAAGGAATGTGTAATAGAAAGCAAAATTTCTGGAAATAACCAGTGGGTCTAGCTTGGTTATACTCCTCTAGATGTTTTATTCCCCTCTCTGGCTGCTGCTGCTGCTGCTGCTAAGTCACTTCAGTTGTGTCTGACTCTGTGTGACCCCATAGATGGAAGCCCACCAGGCTCCCCCATCCCTGGGATTCTCCAGTCAAGAACACTGGAGTGGGTTGCCATTTCCTTCTCCAATGTGTGAAAGTGAAAAGTGAAAGTGAAGTCGCTTAGTCGTGTCCGACCCTTAGCGACCCCATGGACTGCAGCCTACCAGGCTCCTCTCTGGGCTAGTAACATGCAATAAAATTGCAAAAGTGATATGGTAAGATCAACTTTTGTGGGAGACGTTTGCATTTATTTTTTTCCTGTCCCTCTACTTCTGGGTCATCCTTCCTAGTCTTATTTTTGCAGTTGTTTCCAACTATCCATTGGTGTCCCTACCCAGATTCAAGTCTCTTATTGGTACTGATTGTCACTATCTAGAAGCAACAGTGTAGATCATGTCACTGATCCTAGAGAGACCTTGCTTGACATTGATGAGGCTCTGCTGTTCTTCTCTTGCCTCCTTCCATCTGGAACATCTTATAAAGCTAGACCCACCTCAAGAACAAGTTGTAGGAGTTACAACAGTCCAGCCTCTGACTTCCAGCAATGACTCTAACTTTGTCACATCTTTTCTCTAGAGGAACATTTAGTTCTTATTATCTGCAGAAGCAACACTCTGAGCCATGAGTGGCTGCTTCTGGCTCAAGAGTAGAGCAGGTCTATGACTGTCCCTGCACACTGTTTTCAATTTTCATTCTTTTCAGTTCACGAAGATGTTAAATATTTTTAGAAATTTTCCTTTATCGTTGAGTTTGAATAATTTCTTTCATGTACATTCAACATGCATGGTTACTTTCAGAAAACTTGAATTAGTTAATTTAAAACTAGTTGATGTCCAGCTCTACTGGCAGTCACCTAGAGAGAGAGCAGTGAAAAAATAGCAGTGTATATCTATTAGTAGAAATGTTATGGCTTGAAATTCTTACAGACCTTACAAGGAAAATTACTTTACAGAATTTTGTTGTTTTCTGTCAAACTTCAACATGAATTAGCCATAGATATACATATATCCCCTTCCTTTTGAACTTCCCTCCCATCTCCCTCTCCATCCCAGCCCTCCAGGTTGATATAAAGCCCCTGTATGCGTTTCCTGAGTAATACAGCAAATTCCCATTGCCTATCTATTTTATACATGGCAGTGTCAGTTCCCACGTTACTCTTTCCATACATCTCACCCTCCCCTCCCCTCTCCCCACGTCCATAAGTCTATTCTCTATGTCTGTTTCTCCACTGCTGCCCTGGAAATAAGTTCTTCAGTACCATTTTTCTAGATTCCACATATATACTTTAGAATACAATATCTTTCTCTTTCTGACTCTCTTCACTCTGTATAATAGGTTCTAGGTTCATCCACCTCATCAGAACTGACTCAAATCTATTCCTTTTTATGAATAATATTCCATTGTGTATATATACCACAACTTCTTTATCCAATCATCTGTCAATGGACATCTAAGGTGCTTCCAAGTTCTAGCTACTGTAAATAGTGCTACAATGAACAATGGGATATCTTTTTTTGGCCTCTTCTTTGGAGCCCTCTCTTTGCATATTTATTGAAAACTTATGCTTTTTATTTTTTTTTCTTTTTTAAAAAAAATTATTTATTTATTTATTTTTTTTTAAAAAAATAAAAAAAAAATAAATAATAAATAAATCCACAAATAAGCTAAAAAAAAATAAAAAAATTTATTTATTTTAATTAGAGACTAATTACAATATTTTATTGGTTTTGCCATACATTGACATGAATCCGCCCGGGTGTACATGTGTTCCCCATCTTGAACCCCCGCTTCCCACCTCCTTACCCATCCCATCCCTCTGGTTCATCCCAGTACACCAGCCCCGAGCACCCTGTCTCATGCATTGAACCTGGACTGACAATTCGTTTCACATATGATAATATACATGTTTCAATGCCATTCTCCCAAATCATCCCACCCTCGCCCTCTCCTACAGGGTCCAAAAGACTGTTCTATACATCTGTGTCTCTTTTGTTGTCTCGTATACAGGGTTATCATTATCATCTTTCTAAATTCCATATATATGCGTTAGTATACTGTATTGGTGTTTTTCTTTCTGGCTTACTTCACTCTGTATAATAGGCTCCAGTTTCATCCACCTCATTAGAACTGACTCAAATGTATTCTTTTTAATTGTTGAGTAATACACCATCGTTTATATGTACCACAGCTTTCTTATCCATTCGTCTGCAGATGGACATCTAGGTTGCTTCCATGTCCTGGCTATTATAAACAGTGCTGCAATGAACATTGGAATACATGTGTCTCTTTCAATTCTGGTTTCCTCGGTGTGTATGCCCAGGAGTGCGATTGCTGGGTCGTATGGCAGTTCTATTTCCAGTTTTTTTAAGGAATCTCCACACTGTTTTCCATAGTGGTTGTACTAGTTTGCATTCCCACCAACAGTGTAAGAGGGTTCCCTTCTCTCCACACCTTCTCCAGCACTTATTCCTTGTAGACTTTCGGATAGCAGCCATTCTGACTGGCGTGATATGCTACCTCATTGTGGTTTTGATTTGCATTTCTCTGATTATGAGGGATGTTGAGCATCTTTTCATGTGTTTGTTAGCCATCTGTATGTCTTCTTTGGAGAAATGTCTGTTTAGTTCTTTGGGCCATTTTTTGATTGGGTCGTTTATTTTTCGGAATTGAGCTGCAGGAGTTGCTTGTATAATTTTGAGATTAATCCTTTATCAGTTACTTCATTTGCTGTTATTTTCTCCCATTCTGAAGGCTGTCTTTTCACCTTGCTTATAGTTTCCTTTGCTGTGCAGAAGCTTTTAATTTTAATTAGGTCCCATTTGTTTATTTTTGCTTTTATTTCCAATATTCTGGGCGGTGGGTCTTGGAGGATCCTGCTGTGATTTATGTCAGAGAGTGTTTTGCCTATGTTCTCCTCTAGGAGTTTTATAGTTTCTGGTCTTACATTTAGATCTTTAATCCATTTTGAGTTTATTTTTGTGTATGGTGTTAGGGAATGTTCTAGTTTCATTCTTTTACAAGTGGCTGACCAGTTTTCCCAGCACCACTTGTTAAAGAGATTGTCTTTTCTCCATTTTATATTCTTGCTTCCCTTGTCAAAGATAAGGTGTCCACAGGTGCATGGATTTATCTCTGTGGGCATGGATTTATCTCTGGGCTTTCTATTTTGTTCCATTGATCTATATTTCTGTCTTCATGCCAGTACCATACTGTCTTGATGATTGTGGCTTTGTAGTAGAGCCTGTAGTACAGAAGGTTGATTCCCCCAGTTCCATTCTTCTTTCTCAAGATTGCTTTGGCTATTCGAGGTTTTTTGTATTTCCACACAAATTGTGAAATTATTTGTTCTATCTGTGTGAAAAATACCGTTGGTAGCTTGATAGGGTGGAGAAGGAAATGGCAACCCACTCCAGTGTTCTTGCCTGGAGAATCCCAGGGATGGGGGAGCCTGGTGGGCTTCCGTCTATGGGGTCACACAGAGTCGGACACGACTGAAGTGACTTAGCAGCAGCAGCAGCTTGATAGGGAGTGCATTGAACTTATACATTACTTTGGGTAATATATTCATTTTCACAATATTTATTCTTCCAATCCATGAACACGGTATATTTCTCCATCTATTAGCGTCCTGTCTGATTTCTTTCACCAGTGTTTTATAGTTTTCTATATATAGGTCTTTTTGTTTCTTTAGGTAGATATATTCCTAAGTATTTTATTCTTTCCATTGCAATGGTGAATGTAATTGTTTCCTTAATTTCTCTTTTTATTATCTCATTATTAGTGTATAGGAATGCAAGGGATTTCTGTGTGTTAATTTTATATCCTGAAACTTTACTCTATTCATTGAGTAGCTCTAGTAATTTTCTGGTAGAGTCTTTAGGGTTTTCTGTGTAGAGGATCATGTCATCTGCAAACAGTGAGAGTTTTACTTCTTCTTTTCCAATTTGGATTCCTTTTATGTTTTTTTCTGCTCTGATTGCTGTGGCCAAAACATCCAAAACTATTCTGAATAGTAGTGGTGAGAGTGGGCACCCTTGTCTTGTTCCTGACTTTAGGGGAAATGATTTCAATTTTTTACCATTGAGGATGATGTTTGCTGTGGGTTTGTCATATATAGCTTTTATTTTTTTTTTAATTTAAATCAGTTTTATTTAAGAATTTCCAACAGTGACAACTCTTATAAAAAGCATCCAAGCACTGGACACAGAACTGCAGCAAACAGCATTCTTATGGGTAGCTAACAGATGTTGAGGAATGTTCCTTCTATTCCCACTTTCTGGAGGGTTTTTATCATAAATGGATGTTGAATTTTGTCAAAGGCTTTCTCTGCATCTATTGAGATAATCATATGGTTTTTATTTTTCATTTTGTTAATGTGGTGTATTACGTTGATTGATTTGCAGATATTGAAGAATCCTTGCATCCCTGGGATAAAGCCCACTTGGTCATGAAAACTTATGCTTTTTTAAGATAAATGTAATTCATCTAAAAATACTGAAAACAGAAGGGAAATCAGAGCAAGACTGTAGTTTGATTTATTTCAACCTCACAATGCCTAGAGACAAATATACACTCTTAGTCTTACTAGAGAGGCCGTTGCCTGTGGTTCGATCCATATCATGTTTGTGATTCATTAAGTATACTTTAAAAATCACTGGGCTTCTTCTTCTCATTAAACAAGATTTCTCCAGTTTACCAGCAAAAAGTCTGCTTTCACTGTAGGACTGTAAGAATGTGATCTATGCATTTTTAATTTCTAAAGACTTTCTAGCATTTATGAAAGAAGTTAGGTAGCTGGAAAAGTTATATTTCTGCCATCTCTCCTTGGAACTAGCCATTA
Organism: Moschus berezovskii; assembly: GCF_049115385.1. Taxonomy (NCBI): domain Eukaryota; kingdom Metazoa; phylum Chordata; class Mammalia; order Artiodactyla; family Moschidae; genus Moschus; species Moschus berezovskii. The sequence goes on from NC_142461.1 coordinate 126,392,906, forward strand.
CAATGACACCACGCAGTATTATTATGCTAGACCCAATGACTACTGTTTTATTTTTTTTAGTTTTATTGAAGTATAGTTGGCTTACATTGTTGTGTTAATTTCTGCTGTACGGCAAAGTGACTCCATTATACATTTATATTCTTTTCCATTATGTTTATCACAGGATATTGAATATAGCTTCCTGTACTATACAGTAATACCTTACTGTTTATCAATCCTATATATAATAGTTTATCAATATAGTTGCTAATCCCAAACTCCCAAAACCTCCTTCCAGCAACACCCTTTTCTCTTGGCAACCACAAGTCGATTCTCTATTTCCATGTGACCTCTGTTTTTTGGTGTCAAATTCTGTAGATCGTTTTATGGAATGTCATTAACTGTGTTATTCTTTCCATGTCTATTGCAGTATCACTAGTTTCCTTTTCTTTTCCTGAACAAATTCAATTGCTTTTAACTGGTCTTCCTACCTGAGTCTAATGGTATTTAATGTTTGTGAGGTCCTGGGTTTTTCTGAGAAGCTGACAAAAAATGTGGAGCTTCTTTCTTGACAATGCACTTAAGTAGGTACAGTCTACATTTTAAATAAATTTCAGCGAGGTTCATAAATCCTTTAAGCTGCCATGAGGACTCCTAAAAGTGCTTCCATTTGAACTTAATATATTAATTTCATTCATCCATTCTTTTTGCAGTCAAACACTTTTGCCTCTGCACTAAGGTACATAAATTTATGCTAAACTCTGGATATATAAAGACATATAGGAAATAAATTTTCCTCTTAAGGAACTTCTAGTCAAGACAAGAGGGAAGAACTATGTTCGACATATACAACATAGTGATAATAGTCATTTTTGTCTTTCCAAAGACAGAACATTTTGATTCTCTTAGGGATCAGATTGACCCTTCTAAAGGAATGCCTTTATTATTCTATTCCTACATTAAGCAAATTGCAATGGTGCTCTATTAATGGAGGAAAATGAACAGACTTTTTAACTTGAACTCTAAGAACTTTGCTAATCAGATTCTAGTCTATTTTTGCTGTAAGGTGCCTGCAATGTCACATGGGGAAAGTTAGGTAAAATCTCTGGATTTCAGTTTTCTCATCTATAATAATGATAATAGCAAGAAAAACAAGAATAACAGATAAAAAATATCTCATAGAGTTTTGGACAGTGAAAAGTGAAAGTGAAAAGTGAACATTAAGTCTCTCAGTTGTGTCTGAGTCTTTGCGACCCCATGGACTGTAGCCCACCAGGCTCCTCCATCCATGGGATTCTCCAGGCAAGAATATTGGAGTGGGGTGCCATTTCCTGTCTTGAATTTTATTATCTCTCTTGTATCAGAGTAGCTAAGAATGAGGACTTTGGGTCAGCAGCACCTCTGATCTATTCCTGCTTTGCTAATTTTTGTCTTTATGGTTTGGGACAAGTAATTTGACCTGATTATCAATTTTCTCAGTGCATAAAGGAAATAATATGTGCCCTGAGGGCAGCTGAGGATTAACTAAGGTCTAAATGAGACACTGCAAATGATCTGACCATGGTATCTAACACAGTACTAGATATTATTATTACTATACATATAAATATAAAAAGTATAAGACTTTTAAAATAGATATACTTATCATTATTCACATATAAGAAAACTGAGGCCCCGATACTTAAATAACTTTCTCAGGTTGTATAGGTACTAAGAATTGTAGTTGGGATTCAGGTTTCTCTGACTTTAGAGGACATGGTTAATCCAAAGCCAGGCAGGGGGTGGCATGGGGTACAGGGAGAAGAAGCAAGAAATGAGAGGGAAAGAAGAGCAGCAGTGCTGTCCTTAGCGTACGGCCATTTGTTTCCTTCTCTTTTCAATTTTCTGATTTGAATTTTCCACTTCAACTGCTCACGTCCAGTCATCAACCCAGAATCTTCTCACCTCTGTGTCTTTGTCTGTGCCATGTCTTGTCTCTTGCCTCTAGATTCGGTTCCTACTCCGTCTGAAAAGCCCTGGGGGAACTCATTGGCTTTTGGAGACTGTCTAGACCACATCTCTTAGGAGTCTTCTTTTGCAGACTCAGGTTCCATAACACTTATTTTCTGCATCACTCACTTGCTGCTCATGTCGCCCAGCTCTTTATTGTTACCTTTTAGGTCTGTGTGTTTTTATGGCTGCACAAGGGTCATACCTCCTTGTAGCAGGAGCTGTGGTTTAAATCACAATACCTGCAGTGCTGTCTCCCATGAACTAGTGTTCCATGCATATCTCATTGTTGAGTGAGTGTGTTTCATCTTGGAAAATAATATTAAAGTATGTTGTCCTTCAGAACTCTGAAATCATAATCTCAATCATAAGGAAAATACAGTTCTATTTGTGCACTGCTTCATTAGAAATACAGCTAATGTGCAGAGTAATAAACACTTTTATTCTTGTAACTGGAAGATGGATGACAAGATAATAGTGTCATGGACTTGAAGGAAATCATGGCATCAACGGAAATGTGATGAAATTCTAGGGAGGTAGCATTTATTATTTTGATCTCTTATTTTCTTTTTTTCCTGTTCTGAGAAAAATGGGTTACTATAGCATTTTAAGAGTCCAGCATCCTTGGAGCCCTGTTAATGTAACAGTAACATCCTTAGCATTTATGCTATTTACTTGCTGTATGGAACAAGTGTCAGACAGTAGGTAAAGTTCTTTTCTGAGAGTGTGTGATTCCTTATGCAAGATCTTTGTATTTGCCTTGTTATATGACTGGGTAAAAAAGATACTTAAACATAAGAACTCAAGATAGTGAAGTTTTTTCCTCAGTGAAACTTTTATTTTAATCTTTGGGATGTTGCAAACTGTAAGTGTTGCTCTTACAGTTTATGGTGAGCTTTTGACTTGTATTATCTTTGATTTTTTTTTTCTTTTGTTCAGATTATTTTCTGTAGATAAGGAAGATGGGAAAAGGAGACTTCAAACAGATGGGCACTGGTGCCTCGGGTATGATCTTAACAGCAGGCTGTGTCCTGCACTGTAGGAAATGCTGTTATTGAGGTAACTAAGCATAAGGCATATGGTCATGCCATGTTGATTTTGGGAATCAAAAAACAACGTTTTTACTTGTGTCTGACAGGAAACCAGTTTACTTAATAGTTTTTCCTTTAAACTTAAGTAGAAGAGTACGGGACTAGAAAATTTAAATTTATGTGGTTATTAGAGCACGATCGCATGCTGTCTCACAGGGCAGTTTGACATTGTGCTCGTGAAATAATGCGTTTTGTTTTTTGCTTTGTGTTTTACTGGTCATTTCTCAGTCTTCGTCTTGCTTGACCTTTGAGAGCATATGACACTAGTGCTCACCCCCTTCCTTGATACCCTTTCTTCGCATGCTTCTGTGGTTTTCATCTGGGCACACTGGCCAGTTCTCAGTCTCATTAACTGCTGCTCCCTTTTCTCCCTTCTCTCTGATTGCTGAAGTATTCCAACACACTCACTCCCTTGGTGGTTGTATCCATTCTCATAGCTGATATACCAAGTAGATGTCAACACATTCCAAATTTGTATCTCCAGTCCAGAGCCTGAGCTACTGAAATCAGTATTTAACTGCTGATTTGACCTCCACATGGATGTCTAACAAGCATCTCAAATTAGACATGTTCAAAACTCTTCCCTTCTGAACCTGATTCTGCTCCAGTCTTCCCTGTCTCATTTGATGGTATTTCCATTACTCCATATGATTTCCAAAGAATAACTCACCATAATCCAATTACTGTTGACTCTTTTGAGCAGAAATGCTGTTGAGGCTAGCTGAGGATTTTGTGTATAGGAAAGCACATAACTTCTTATTCTTCTTCTAGGAAGCTCTCCTTTTTTATTTCAATTGTCAATTTTTTAATTTCAATTTTCCTTCTATCTCCTGGCCATCAGAAAGGGGATTATTGGGGGAAGCAATAAGTCACTTCACTCTGATTCTTTGTGACCCCATGGACTGTAGCCCATCAGGCTCCTCTGTCCATGGTATTCTCCAGACAAGAATACTGGAGTGGGTTGCCATTTCCTCCTCCAGAGGATCTTCCCAGCCCAGGGATCAGCCGATGACTCTTATGTCTCCTGCATTGGCTGGTGGGTTCTTTGTCACTAGCACCACCTGGGAAGCCCAATAATTTCATACTTTGGTTGTAATTTTGAAATGGCACTCAAAAGTAGGAATTGATACCATAGTATTGTTTTCTTTCCAAACATGACTACAACCTGGCAAGGCTTAAATAATTACTGAAGGATGAAAACAGTGTAAGTATTAACTAAATATTAACATGGCTACTGATGTAGTAATAGATGCTCCTATCTAATCTGTGGTTTTGGGAAAGGTGCTCTGACTCCCTTTAATAGCACTGTTCTAATTTCTGGACTTCTGTGTTTACTGCAACAGAATATGACTGGATTGCCTTTGAAAGCAAGCCAAACTGGGAAAGGTCTGGGTAGAGCCGAGTAACTCTCAATAGTTACTGCAGTGGTATTTTTTTTTTTTTTTTTGGCAATTTTTAGTAATCATGGAACTGAGTAATATTAAGAATAAAAGAAGCATGTCACGCTGTCCTGATTTTTAAATATCATGGGCTTCTCTGGTGGCTCAGATGGTAAAGAGTCTGCCTGCAATGCAGGAGGCCCAGGTTCGATCCCTGGGTCGAGAAGATCCCCTGGAGAAGGCAATGGCTACCCACTCTAGTAAAAATAGACTTTTCTTGACATTTCTTCCTTGTGTCATTTAATATCTGTTTCCTGTGCAAGCAAAGAGTCAAGTGAACATATGTTGCCCTATTATTTAAGGACCCCTTTTCCTCTTCTTTAAAGGAATTTTCATGCAAATTGTGCTTAAGATAGTCTCCCAAAATGGCTGCATAACAATTCCTCCTTTTCCTGTGTATGCGTTCCACTCCTACCAGAGTTGCAGCCTATCTCCCAAACACCCCGCCCACCTTGAGTTGGGCTGGCCTCGTGACTTGTTCTAACCAGTAGAATACTGAAGACACTTATTGATGCTGAGCCAGCTCTGGGCCTAGTTTTGAGGGAGTGGCAGTTTTTCTCTTGCTCTTTTAGAGTCCAGCTGCCACGGTATAGGGAAATCCAGGCCATCCTACCAGTGAGAAGAAGCAAGGTGGGGAGGCCCTGGAAGATGAGTCACCATATGGAGAGAGACGCTACATGGAGAAAAACTGAGTTGTCCAGCTGACAGTCCGGACCAATTCCTAGCTATACGAATGAGGTTTTCTTGGATGATCCAGTTCCTGCTCAGCTACCAAATAAATGTAGCTGTGTGAGGGACCCTAACCAACCCCATATGGAATAGACTAAGCAACTTCAGAATTGTGAGACGCCATGAATTGCTATTTTGAGGCCTAAGTTTTGGGGTAGTTTGCTGAATTGCAATAGATAGCTGATACAAAGGACTTTGGGACACCAAAGGATTTTGGTCTAATGTTTAATTTTGGACCTTGTTCGAAGTTATTTGGTGAGTTTCCACAAGGTTATGAAAGTGGTTTATTCCATTTGGTAGACACTCTAACAGAGGTATCGGAGGGGTAGCAAGTGATTGCTCAGGCATGTCATGAAGATGAGGCCACAGGTTCCTATATCTCCTGTCACAGCCCTGCATGGCCTTGTGCCCATAAGATGGAGAGGGAGATGCCCAGGGATAGAGGGAAGATGATAGATGAAGAATATATTTTCTTAGGTCAGGCATAGGTCTACCTGACTGCTGTACTGACACATTAAAATGACAACTCCTGGTAGATTGAAGTCTAGAGATAGTAACACCCTACTCACCTGTGTGTCAGTGATGTGTAGAGGGAAGATGTTCATTTGGTAGGTTTGAATATAAATCATAATTATTTTTTTAAGAAGTAGTGAATACTTGAAGTTACTGGATATATATTTCTGAGTTGTTTTCAAGAATTCTTACCTTTTTATAGACTCATTTCAACTCTGCATTTGAAACCAGATGGTTTATTCTTGAACTGAAAGACTGAATATATTAACCTTTAATGTAAATGCACTTACTCATTGAGCAGTTGGGTACTCCTACATTTTTCTGCATGACCTTGGTGACAAAGAACCACTTTTTGATTCTTATATTTTAAATGCTTACTAGGAAATTTTATTTGAGAGTTATCAAACCATCTGATTTGGATGCTTTAAAATGTGAAAGTCAGAAATAAATTGGCATTGCTAAAGTACTCTGGATGAAAGGGTTACCACCACTCTGTAATCTCAAGTTGTAAAGAAACAATTTGAGTTATTTTCTATGTGGGTTGACAAGTGAGCTTTTTTTGTGGGTTAGAGTTGGTAAAACAAAGACTTATTCAAGCTGTGAAATGCATTCAAGGGTAAACAGCAATAAATGACAAGAGGCCTGTTTTGTCAGATATGTTTTTCACTGTTGTACAGACTTCTGATTAGGGAAAAAAAAGGGCTGTTTGAAATTTTGGAATGATGGATCTTCCATAAAGGGGATAGGTTTGTTTGGCTGTGAAAGAGAACAGACTGGAAGCTTTATCTTGAACTGGAATGCTATCAGTCAGTTTCTCCTTAGCTTTTAAATATCATGTGTTCTTAATGATTTTTAAAGTTCAATCTTTTGTGGTTTTATAGAATCTTTGAAAAATTTTACATAACTAATATTTTCTGATTCTGGTCTGTTCTAAAGACTACACTTAAACCCACCTGGAACTGTATAACCTCACGTATGGTTTGAATTGGTTTTTGAGTTGTTAAGATATTCAGCCTTATATAAAAATGAACTTGATGGAGTTCAGTGGAGTTTAATAAAGCTGTGGCCAAATTCTACTAAATATCAAAAGCTTCATTTATTGTTATTCCCTAAAAACTCTCAAAGAAAGAAAAGTGAGGCAAAATTACACACTCTTATTAAGTTATTATTATAGAAGGAAAGGAATATTAAAGTGCTTTTCAGGGAGATGGATGAAATGCCTTGGGATTGACTGTTAAATATAAAAGTGAAAGGTGAATGTAGAATTAGGTGAAGGGGAAGACATCTTTGCAATTTGATTATTTTAATGTTAGGTGAATTATAGTTCTAATACAAAATCAAGTAGGTTCTTTCTCATTACTACATTCACAACTTGTTTACATAAAGAACTCAAGGACATCTACTTCAACTGAAAGTTTTGCTTTCTGTGTGCATTTTTACTTCAACTGAAAGTTTTTCTTTCTGTGTGCATTAAAAAAATTAAATCCTTTCTAAAATGGTGTTGCAACTTTAACCTCAGCAATTTTGTATGGCATAGTTTTCACATTAAAGGGCTGGGGTTGAAGAGATTTTCTGACAACTTAATTGATTTGTATTTAGTGTTCTTTGGCTTGTGTGTTTGGGCTAAAAATAGCTATTTGAGATGACCTCATTTTACTGTTTAAAATTTCAAGTACATCCCATGTGTGGGGGCTTCATCTTCATTTAGGTTCCAGAGAGTTCCTGTTGGTGATTACAAAATTTGATTCTGATATTATGTGTTATTATTTCATTGCCTGTCAGAAAGCAGATTTAGTAGTTAAAGGGAAAACCATCAATAAAAGTTGTTTGCTTTTCTGATTTTATTTCATCTATCAGTAAGAAATATTGATGTTTGAGATCGAAACTGCTTAGATTTTTCTTCCTGACCAAATGAAAATGAGGTGGCATTCATTACTCCAATGGATAAATGTGGTCTAGTGCCTATTAGTATTTATCCATCTGTTTGTTCACTCAGTAAGTGTGAATTTTTTTTTTTTAATATGGTATCTGAGGTAGTAGTAATCTTGGCATTGCCCTATCTGAAGCATGAACATTCATTCATTTTGTTTCTAAAATTATTAGTTATTTTAAATTTTAAGTCAGTTTAAAAACGGATTTAAGCTGTATAATAAAACCAGTATTTCCCTTACTTTTTATGTGCTAACTGTTGCCGCTGCTGCTAAGTCGCTTCAGTCATGTCTGACTCTGTGCGACCGCAGACGGCAGCCCACCAGGCTCCCCTGTCCCTGGGATTCTCCAGGCAAGAACAGTGGAGTGGGTTGCCATTGCCTTCTCCAATGCATGAAAGGGAAAAATGAAAGTGAAGTCACGCAGTTGTGTCCGACTCCTAGCGACCCCATGGGCTGCAGCCTACCAGGCTCCTCCGCCCATGGGCTTTTCCAGGCACTAGAACATTTCAAAACATTGTAATCATTAAATTTTCTTCACCCTTAAAACCAGCAGTAATAAATTCTTTAACCAGGATTTTATTTTTTTTTATTGGAGGCTAATTATTTTACAATATTATATTGGTTGGTTTTGCCATACATTGACATGAATCCGACCTGGGTGTACATGAGTTCCCCCTCCTGAACCCCACCCCCCACCTCCCTCCTCCCTTTATCCTCCCTCTGGGTCATCCCCGCACACCAGCCCCGAGCATCCTGTAACATGCATCCACCCTGAACTGGTGATTTGTTTCACATATGACAACATACATGCTTCAATGCCATTCTCCCAAGTCATCCCACCCTCACCCTCTCCCACAGAGTCCCAAAGACTGTTCTATACATCTGTGTCTCTATTGTTGTCTCGTATACAGGGTTATCATTTGCATCTAAAAGCTACTAGAATTTCATTCAGTTCAGTTCAGTTCATTTCAGTTGCTCAGTCGTGTCCGACTCTTCGCGACCCCATGAATCACAGCACGCCAGGCCTCCCTGTCCATCACCAAATTAGGTTAGGTAATAAATTGTGGGTGACCTTGAAATCTCTCAAATTCCCATTTACTCTGATTCAGTTCAGTTCAGTTCAGTTCAGTCGCTCAGTCGTGTCCGACTCTCCGCGACCTCATGAATCACAGCACGCCAGGCCTCCCTGTCCATCACCAACTCCCGGAGTTCACTCAAACTCATGTCCACAGAGTCGGTGATGCCATCCAGCCATCTCATTCTCCGTCGTCCCCTTCTCCTCCCGCCCCCAACCTTTCCCAGCATCAGATTCTTTTCCAGTGAGTCACCTCGTTGCATGAGGTGGCCAAAGTATTGCAGTTTCAGCTTTAGCATCAGTCCCTCCAATGAACATCCAGGATTGATCTCCTTTAGAATGGACTGGTTGGATCTCCTTGCAGTATAAGGAACTCTCAAGAGTCTTCTCCAACACCACAGTTCAAAAGCATCGATTCTTCGGCGATCAGCCTTCTTCACAGTTATGGAGGCACAATGTGTTTATGTGGTTTGGGATATATCGATACATTGTAATAAGATGTAAACTTAAGGTACAAAAATCAATAGTTTATGTATTTTGGTTAGAAGATTTGATGAAAGAGGAGAACCTATGTGGAATGGCAGCATAAAATAGGAATAAACTGAAGAAATGTGAAAAGACTGTATGAGAAGAACTTTGAACAAGTGAAATGACATTCTTTGTTCTTAGATGGGCAAACTCCACATTATAGGGGTGTCAATTCAGCATATCCCAATAACAGTGTCAACAAGTTTCTTTTTCTTTTGGAGGTAGACAAGTTGGTAATAAAGTTGATGTAGAAAAAATCATGAAGAAGAAACTAGAAAAGCTCTAAATAAACAGCAATGAGGGGGATATTAAGACACTATAAAAATGCTACAATTAAACTAGTATGATACTCTAGTGAAAGTCGCTCAGTTGTGTCCAACTTTTTGCAACCCCATGGACTGTACAGTCCATGGAATTCTCCAGGCCAGAACCCTGGAGTGGGTAGCCATTCCCTTCTCCAGGGGATCTTCCCAACCCAGGAACTGAACCCAGGTTTCCCACATCGCAGGCAGATTCTTTATCAGCTGAGCCACCAGGGAAGCAGTGTGGTACTAGTGCTTGCTTAGAAAGTCTAATGGAAAGAATGGAAATTCCAAGAATAGATCTAACGCATGTTGAAATTTGTTACCTAGTAAAGATGACATCTAAATTCTCTGTGGAAAAGATGGACTTTTAAAATAAACGGTGTTGAGAAAACAGACTGGCCATTTCAAAAATGATGAAATTGGATCTGTGCTTTTCATAAAAACACTGGAATAAACTTCAAATGGATCAGAGATTTAAATATTTAAAAATGAAACTATTTGTGTTCTAGGAAATAATATCAGTGAATTTTCTTATAACTTTGGTGTGGGAGAACTTTTCTGTTTATGACTCAAAATTCAGAAGTAATAAAATTAAAGGTTGGTAAATTTGAACACATGAAACTTTTGGATGGGGAAAAAATTATCAGCAAAGTCAAAAGACAAATGACCAATTGGGAGAAAATATCTGCAACATATAGTAGACAGTGAACCGATTTTCTTAATATATAAGAGGGATCATAAAAAGTGAGAGCCTAAAAGGCCAAAACCTGAGAGAGACAAAGATATAAATAGTTCACATAAAAATGTATCTAGTAGCTCAAATATATGGAATGATTGAAAGACTAGCAAAAGCATAAACACTTGACAATATACTTCGGTAAGGCTGTGGAGAAACATATATTGTCCTATTGATGTGAAAGCAAAATATTATTATCCCTATAGAGGGGAATTCTGTAATATCTAATAAAGTTAAACATGCATTTACCTATGATCATATCTAGAGATTTACTTTGAAGACACAGCTATACAAATATGAATTTAAACTATAGAAGACACTATTGATTGTGTCAGTGTAATAGTAAAATGTGGGAAATAACCTAAATGCCCAGCTATGAAAAATTGGTTGAATATGGTACAGCAACTAGTGAAGTACTATGTGACTATGAAAAAGGCTCTATATACTGAAAGCAAATAGTTTCTGCAATTAATTTTTGTGTGAAAAAGGTGTAAAAAGAGTATAATTATAGTTGTGTTGGGCAGCTTCTGACATGTTTTCCGGTGACCCCTACTTCCTGGTATTCTAGCCCTCCCCTTGAGTGTAGCTAGACTTTGTGATTTGCTTCTCAAGGATCGTTTACAGCAACAGTGATGGAATGTTGTCATAAAACGCTGTGACTTCTGTCTTGCTGGTGTCCTGTCTCCCTGGATCTCGTCACCTGCTAGTTTTGATGGAGAGAGCTATCTGGGCTGCCTCTGCTGAACAGCCTTCAATAATGTGAGGCAGTCAATTCAGGAGCTTGGGAGAAACCTAATCAGGCCACCTGCACTGCGTGAGTTAGTAGATCCCGTTTCACCTGAACACTGGGATGCCTTCAGCTCGAGCTCCCTTTTGATTGCAGCCCAGCATGTGGGCTGGCACTTTGATTGCAGTCTCATGACAAACCCTGGACCAGAGGATCCACCTTGCGATGCCTTTTCTGAATTCTGGTCCCACAGAGACTGTGAGGTGTATATTATTTCATATTGCGAAGTTTTATAGCAATAGGTTATGCAGCAATAGATAACTAATTGTATATGTCTTCTATCCAATAAAGAAGGAAAAGTAAAGCTATATATTTATTTTTATAAAAAAAGACTCAGGGAAAAGAAAAATTAGCAGCAAAAAGGTAAGTTCTGAGTATCTGAAAAATTATTGTGAGGTAAATTTCAACCTCATGACTTGCCTGTTTCTGAGAAACCTTAGTATTCAAGTATACAAATGCATTTTTAAACATAGCTATAGCCTTATCGTAGTGAGTCTGCATATAGATTTATTGGACATTATTAATTCTAATTCATGATAGAAATCTAAATATACACGTTTCTGTTGAGATTTTGACCCTTAACTCTAAAGAATTTGTTTTTGGAGACACTTTGAACTGGAAGGCTGACATGTTTTGCCTTACAGAGACTTGACTTCAGTCCCTGAAAATGCTAGTGTTAAAGGAAGTCCTATTTATGTTCAGCTATTGCTAAAACACATTTACTGCAGAAATTTAACAAGTCTTTGAGATAATTTGAGTGTTTTTAAAGAAATGTGAACTACCTCACAAAGGAAGTGATTCTTTTCTTTTACTAAAGCTCCCAATGAATAACACAAGTATACAATTTACAAATACTAAGAAGGTTGTTGTAAGTTTCAATATTCCTTTCACCAGCTCTAACAGCTTGCTGTATCATTCTGGTTGTTTGGTAAAGAGTTGGCTAGATGTACAGACTGAAAAATAATGGGTCAGTGAAGCTATTCTGGAGGAGTCAGAAAAACCTTTCATCCCTTTTACTCTCTGAGGGAATTTATATTGCCCTGGGTCAGGAAGATTCCTTAGAGTAGGAAATGGTGAACCACTCCAGTATTCCTGCCTGGAAAAATTCCATGAAAAGAGGAGCTTGGGGAGCTACAGTCCATGGGGTCACGTAGAGTCAGACATGACAGAGTGACTAAACACACACACACACACACACACACACAGGAATAGCTTTTGTATAAAATAGTACTCTATTGAAAATTCTTAACATACTTTCTAATGTCACTGGATCTATTTATTTATTTTTTTAGGCATATAGGTTTAGGCAGAGACATTGCAGGTCCATGTGAGTTAATTACTATATGAAGAAAAGTAATTTTCTCTGGTTTTATCCTTGGATTATTCAGTTATAGCACCCTTTCTATGCACATGAGGATCTATCACAACCTTAAAATTTATCACAATCTATTGCAATCTTAAAATTTAAGTTCCTATTAAACATAATCTAATTTATTCAGGGTCTCAGCCAACCATGAGAATATATATACATATCCCTGTGCCTTCAGCTTTTTTTTAAGTGCTAAGATGATCCCTCTAAGGAAAAGGAGGTATGGTATTATCAGCATTGCTTGGTAAAGGTATCATTTTTCATGACTCAACTGGCTGTCTTAATCATGAGGCTTTGTTAAAGGCAGTGTGTTGACTTAAAAAAATTATACAGTGTGAGTTGTGAGTCAGGACTATAGCCTGGGAGACAGCACCCCAGATAGCTCTGAGAAACTGGTCTGAAGAGGCAGAGGGGAAGGTCAGTATACATGTGGTTCTGGTGAAGGGGGACATGAACCTTGCAGAAGGTTTCTGCTAGTCTTGTGAAAGTTACTGCTAGTCCAAAGGGGCTGACATCACCATGAAGGATTTGGTTAGTGTATTGTTTTTTTTGTTGCTGAGTCATGTCCGCTTCTTTATAACTCTTCCCTGTCTTACACTATCTGCTGGAGGTTGCGCAAACTCATTTCCATTGAGTAAATGATGCCATCCAACCATCTCATCCTCTGTCCTCCCTTTCTCCTCTTGCCCTCAATCTTTCCCAGCATGAAGCTCTTTTCTAATGAGTCAGTTCTTCGTGACCAAAGTATTAGAGCTTCAGATTCAGCACCAGTCCTTCCAATGAGTACTCAGAGTTGATTTCCTTTAGGATTGACTGATTTCCTTGCTGTCCAAGGGACTCCCAAGGATCTTCTCCAGAATCAGAGTTCGAAAATATCAATTCTTCATCACTCAGCCTTCTTTATGGCCAAACTCTCATATCCATACATGACTACAGGAAAAACCATAGCTTTGACTTTATGGACTTTGTCGGCAAAGTGACATCTCTGCTTTTTAATATGCTGTTTAGATTTGTCATAGCTATTCTTGCAAGGAACAAGTGTCTTTTAATTTTGTGGCTGCAGTCACTGTCCATAGTGATTTTGGAGCCCAAGAAAATAAAATCTGTCATTGCTTCCACTTTCCCCCCTTCTATTTGCCATGAAGTGATGGGACCAGATGCCATGATCTTAGTTTTGAAAATTGAGTTTTAATTTAGCTTTTTCACTCTCCTCTTTCACCTTCTTCAAGATGCTATTTAGTTCTGCTTCGCTTTCTGCCATTAGAGTGGTATCATCTGCACATCTGAGGTTGTTGATATTTCTGCCATCAATCTGATTCCTGCTTGTGATTCATCCAGCCTGGTGTTTCTCCTGATGGACTCTGCATATAGGTTAAATAAACAAGATGACAATATGCAACGTTCAAGTACTCCTTTCCCAATTTTGAACCAGTTCATTGTTCCATGTCTGGTTCTAACTGTTGCTTCTTGACCTGCATATAGGTTTCTTAGGAGGCAGGTAAGGTAGTCTGGTAGTCCCATCTCTTTAAGAATTTCCCACAGTTTGCTGTGATCCACACAGTCAAAGGCTCTAGTGTAGTTAATGAAGCAAAAGTTGATGTTTTCCTGGAATTCTCTTGCTTTTTCTATGATCCAATGGATATTGGTGATTTGATCTCTGGTTCCTCTGCCTTTTCTAAATCCAACTTGTACATCTGGAAATTTCTTGGTTCATGTACCTTCTCCCCTAACTGTGTTGAAGCCTAGCTGAAGGATTTTGAGCATTACCTTGATAACATGTGAAATGAGCACAATTGTGCTGTAGTTTGAGCTTTCTTTAGCATTAGACTTCTTTGGGAGTGAAAGGAAAACTGACCTTTTCTGGGCCCGTGACCATTGCTGAGTTTTCCAAATTTGCTGGCATATTGAGCGCAATACTTTAGCATCTTTTAGGATTTGAAATAGCTCAGCTGGAATTCTATCACCTCCACTATCTTTGTTTGTAGTGATGCTTCCTAAGGCCCAATTGACTTCACATACCAGGGTGCCTGGCTCTAGGTTGGTGACTATGCCATCATGGTTATCTGGGTCATTAAGGTCTTTTTTGTACAGTTCTTTTGTGTATTCTTGCCACCTCTTCTTATATCTTCTGCTTCTGTTAGGTCCTTGCCGTTTCTGTCTTTTATTGAGCTCATCTTTGCATGAAATGTTCCCTTGGTATCTCTAGTTTTCTTGAAGAGATCTCTAGTCTTTCCATCCTGTTGTTTTCCTCTACTTTTCTACTTTGTTCACTTAAGAAAGCTTTCTTATCTTTCCTTGCTATTCTCTGGAACTCTGTACTCAGTTGGTTATATCTTTACCCTTCTCCTTTGCCTTTGGCTTCTCTTCTTTTCTCAGCTATTTGTAAGACCTCCTCAGACAACTTTGCCTTCCTGCATTTCTTTTTCTTGGGGTTGGCTCTGGTCATAATCTCCTGTACAACATTATGAATCTCTGTCCATAGTTTTAAGCATTCTGTCTACCAGTGTATGAGCAGGATTAAAACACTCATCCCAGCTTCCTCAAACACCTGAGAGAAATGCAATTAGAGGTAATCCAAGGCTAAAGAACATTCCAGTGTACAGTGAATTGAGTATGAAATATTGCATGAAATACCTATTTGTTTTAGTTCTGACAAATTGGAAATCTTGCCTTGCTCTCCTCTTTTCCCACTGGTTAGATTAAAAAAAATTCATTTGATGGAATTTTCCTAGGGAGAATATAATGAGAAAAAAAGGAGTAGTAATAAGCCTATGAAAACCCTCAATCTGACTCTTTAAATATGAACCTGAGCATATACTAATCCATACTGTGTGTTTTCCATTTGGACCCAGCTGAAATACAACCCTCTTTCTTATAGGCAGAAGAGAACCTTTGAATTATGATATTTATTAAAATTAGAGCTGGGACAGCCATCTGTTCTACTGGGGAGTTTTCATTAATTCAGGTTGTTGATTTCAGCACCATTTTGCTTTTGTTGTTTTAATTTCCATTAAATGAGGCTATAAATGTAACAGGGGACAACAATTGGAAACATGTAGAGAAACAACATTTTCCAAACAAGGAGAAATGATGAGAAAATGCCCAGGATAAAATGGACAGTGCTGTGCGCCTGGAGAACCAGGTCCATGGTGAGCTTTGGCTGTTGGGAAGAGAGAAGGAAGTGTGAAGATCGTCGAGACAGAAGGCACGGATATGTCTGAAATTTTGATGAGTTAGACAAGTAAATTAAATCTGTGGTGGTGTGGGCAGGCAGCACAGATGCAAAATTGTAGCCCTTGAAAAAGAGGAAATAGAACGTCAGGTTTTTGCTGCATGTGTGATTAAATCTCATGGGTCTATGGAGAGGAAAATTGAGATGCCAGAGAAACAAATGATGCTGTAAAAACTGAAGTGCACTGACTGAGGCCGAGGGTGGAGATCCCTGAGGGAGATAAGGTTGCTTTAATGATTTCTGCTTGGAGTTAGCCAACTAAGAGGATAAGCTGCCACTTCCCACCACTGAAGAACGTAACTCTCAACCTGTACTTATAACCACATGCAATCAGTATCCTAGTCAATACTATTTGCTGATTCCTTAGTGGAAAAAAATATCAAGCAATCCAGTAAATTCTTCCCACTATATAATTCTACTGTATTTCAGTACTACAATAAGATTTATGCTTTTCTTGATTGATTTTCTTATATTCTTTCTATCTCTAGATTTCAGTCTCTTCTTTTCTCTAGTACATGTACCTATTTTATTTGAAATTTTATTTGAAAAGAGTTTCTAGTAATTGAGTGGTGTGTGTGTATGTGTGTGTTTATATGTATATATGTGTATAAGTATAATTATACAGTACTTGAGAAGTCATAATTGCAACAGTTAATGAAGCATTATTTTTAAATATTAAATTAAAATGTGAAAATTAAGATAATTTTAATAATAATTAAAATCTATTTATTAACATTATTAAACATCTATAATAAACATTAATTATTATTTTATGATCTTTGAGAAAATGTTTAGTCTTTCCTATACTATATATTTTATTGTTTATTTAGATAAAGAATGGAATAAGAAAGTTAGTATCATTTTTATACTTCCCAAAGCCACTATCATTATTTTTTGTGTAGATGTCCAGGAAATCACATTGAATCTATTGGTTTAGAGGCTTTAAAAATTAGCTTCAATAAGGTATAATTAACAAATACCATCATAAAATATTAGAAGTATACATCATGGTGATTTGATTTATGTATACATTGTGAAAGGATTCCCCCCATCTAATTAACTTACACACCCATTACCTTACATACTTATATTGTGGTTTTTTTTTGTGTGTGTATGTGTGAGAAGAGTTGAGTTCTACTTTTTTAGCAAATTTCAATTATACAATACAGTGCTGTCAACAATAGTCACCACGATTTAAATTAGATCCTGAGACCTGATTCACCATGCAACTGAAAGCCTGTACCCTTTTACCAATCTCTCCTCCCTATTTCTCCCACCCTGTGGCCCCTGGCAACCACGTTTCTATTCTTTGTTTCTGTGAGTCTGACTTTTAAAAAAATTTCCACACATAAAATGATACCATGTAGTATATTTGTCTTTTTCTGTTTTATGGCTCACTTAGCATAATACCCTCAAGTTCTATCCATGTTGTCACAAATTTCCTTTTTTCCTCATGGCTGAATAATATTCAATTGTGTGTTTGTATACACACAGGGACACATGTGCACACCATATCTTCCTTATCTATTTATCTGTAAAATCACCCTTAGGTTGTTTCTGTATCTTGGCTGTAATGAACAGTGTTACAGTAAACGAGGGAGTGCAGCTGATTCTGGGCAAACTGTTGTATGACAACAGTTGCTGAATGATATTTTTTCAGTAAATTCCCTGTCTCTCCAACCGTCTACCAGCTACCCAAACCCTGCCTCACCTCTGCCTCTCCTTGCCTCTGATACGCTACTCGAGTGGCCCATGATGTGAGTGGGTTAGCTGTGAGAAAGGTGTTAGGAAGGAAGTACCATTCTGTCTTTCATGTTTCTGTGGAACAGACCTCAGTCAGCAGCAGGACATACCCATTTCTGTCATTCCAGGGCAGGGCAGGGAACAGAAAAGACAACTTCGATTGCATAGAGTGTTCAGTCCAAAAGAATGAGATCCAATCAAAACATGGCAGATAGTTATCAGAGTATATGCAGGAAAAATTTTTCATGAGAATCTGTTGAAAAATATTAAATATTTAAAATCAAGTTGGAGCAATTGCTGGCAAAAGCTGAGAAAGTCTGCAAGTAGTACTAGTAATTTTGTTTCAAGTACGTGAATGTCTTCACCCCTATGAATCATATAGAAGAACACAAGAATATGGAATACACCAGATGAGAAATCCAGAGCAAACCAAAACAGGAATAGTAGCTTTGCGGAGTGGCAGTACTGTAGACAATGAGGTGTATCTGAGGCGTCATTAAAGTAATTGAAAATTTTCCCCAAACAGGAATATTTACCTTAACCACTTGAAGAGTTTCAGAATTTCCTCAGGAGGAGAATTAGAAAATTTTATCAGAATCTAATATGTACACTCTAAAATTAATATATATTGTAGAAAGCTCCTTATTGTTCTCATGTGAGTTCAGTAATTTATAACTTTAGTTGATGTTGCTTTTATAAAGATAAGAGTTAGAGGACCACTTTGGGTATTCTGATGATTAAAGTTTGTAGTTACAAGTATACCACCTGATTTTTCAGTAAAGATTCTGATGTCCAGAATAAAAAGATAGGCAAACAGTATCCTTTACCAAAAATGGCTTCAATATGACATGCTGTAACTCATTTATCTGACCTTTTCACAAATCACCTTCCATTTTCAGTCATTTTAGTGTTGAAAGTGGGAATTTAGATGGGGTAGTTCCTCTTTAAGACTGTGAACCATCTGATTTGTGGTTGACCTTGTCTAGTTCTATGTAGAATGGTGGAGCTACCAAAAAAAAAAAAGATGGCCGTTCATTTGGTTGTTAATTAAGTAGATCATTGTTTATTGAGTATCTCCTATGTTCCAGGTACTGTACTAGGCACTTAAATTAGTGGTTCAAACACTTATGGTCCCTGCCCATATGGCGTTCATTCTAGAGCAAGTGCTATCCAACAGAAATTTTTGTGATGATGGGAAAGTTCTTTTTCTGCTGTCTAGGTCTATAACCACAGGTGAATTTTGGGTTGAAACATGACTAGTGTAAATGATGAATAGTATTTAAAATTTTATTTAATTTTAATTAATTAAAAAAATTAAATTTGAAGAGTCATATGTGACAAGTGGCTACCTCTTTGGACAAATACAGCTCTAGAATGTGAAGCAGTTTTATGGCCCCAGGTATCTTGTTAGTCTCTAATCTTACATTAATATTTATAAAGGGGTCTACTTCCAGTAAAATTTTCTTCATTGGCGGGTCCTTATATTAGTGACAGATCCTCCCACATACTCTAATTTTGCTTCTGCTAGAGCTCTTTCTTTTGTATCTTGCCTCTGAATATAGTCTTGTGGAGGAAGTATCACATTAAACGAATTCAAAAGTCACTGTAAACACAGCGTATGTTGTTGATTCTTTTTTGGTAAAATACACAGTTGGACTAATATTATTTGAAAGGTTACTATTATTAACATAGGTTAAGTGTGTGACCTCAAGGACTACATAGTCTATGGAATTCTCTAGGCCAGAATACTGGAGTGGGTAGCCTTTCCCTTCTCCAGGGGATCTTCCCACCCCAGGGATTGAACCCAGGTGTCCTGCATTGCAGGTGGATTCTTTACCAACTGAGCTATCAGGGAAGCAACATAGGTTAAGCCAATTTTAAAAAATGGCTTTGAATCACTGTTTTCTTTGCATGTGTTTTTTTTTTTTTTTAAATAAAATGCTCACTAATGGGAAATTCCAAAAAGGGAGAACATTCTTTTCTTGGGCTATTAAGCATATGGAGTGTTTGCATTTTACAAAAAAAAAAAAAAAAAGTGAATTAATGGAAAATAAGATTCTGTTATGCTCCAGTGCTGCAGTTTTGCAACATAATGTATCACAGGCTGGTTATAAGTCAGTCTTTTAGCAAGATTATACATGATCAAAGCTTTTGGATTCAGAGTTATTTGGCTTAAGTGATTTGAAAATAATGTCGCTGCTTAAGCTATCTTATCTTCTCTCTGTTCATATAATGATGCTGATGGTTTACTTAAGTGGGGCTGTCCATCTCTGATTATATCTAATTAACTATGCATATAGTCATTTAATACCTAAAAATCTCAGAAGTTTACCATAGGTTTAAGTTATTAGCAGGATTAACCATTGTACCTTACAAATATTAATATTTAAAGATCTGACTCCTTTCTCTCTTCTTGGAATTCTTTTGCAATGGACTAAGCATAAGAGAGATTATATAGAATTTCTATTTAATTTTTTTCAAATGCTGCTGCTGCTGCTAAGTCGCTTCAGTCGTGTCCGACTCTGCGTGATCCCATAGACAGCAGCCCACCAGGCTCCCCCGTCCCTGGCATTCTCCAGGCAAGAACACTGGAGTGGGGTGCCATTTCCTTCTCCAATGCATGAAAGTGAAAAGTCAAAGTGAAGCTGCTAAGTCGTGTCCGACCCTTAGCGACCCCCTGGACTGCAGCCCACCAGGCTCCTCCATCCATGGGATTTTCCAGGCAAGAGTACTGCAGTGGGTTGCCATTGGCTTCTCCTTTCTCAAATGAAATATAGTCTTACCAGACTCCTTGTCAACTTTTTTTTGAATCTTAAAGAACAGAGATGTATTTAGATTCTTTCAACATCATGGGCTTTCACGTATGACATTGATCTTCATTATTGTCAATAAATATTTACTAATTAAAGTGATAAGAATAATGATATGACTTGGTTATCAGAGAAGACAGGGAGTGTTACACATATCTGGTAGTTATCTCTATCTCGACATCAAGCCATCAGGTGACATTCAGAGAGTTGGATTTTGATCGCTAGTAGGTCAACACCTTGGCAGGAATATGTACATCTGATCCCTTTCTGAATGTTTCAGCCAAGTAGCATCCTTTTGGAACACATTAGTCTGGACATTCCTACCCCTACCCCCAAATATTATGGGATGAAGTGAGAAAGGAGAAAAGTTCTGAGAGTAGGAGAAATCAGAAACATTTTCTTAGTTTGAATTTTACCTACCTAGTCTTGATTTAGAAAAGAGTATTATATGAATAAAGACTATCAACTAAGCTCAATATTATTTTCTTCAAGAATTAGTTACTTGAGTGATTTAATATTCACAATTTAACTGGAATTTTGTCTTCACAAATTTTTTATATTTCCTAAGTGTGTATATATATATATATATATGAAAATCTATGACACAACTTAAAAAATTGTTATTTTACCTAAGCAGGCACATGCATACATGTAAGTATGTAAATTAAAAATTATGTATATGTATCAACTAAGTAAAATGTGGTTCAATGTTTAATTATATATTAATACACATTTGCTTTCATGATATTTAATTATTGACATTAAAGAGAAATTTGATAGATTTTCCCAGAATATAAACTCCCTTTGATGACTCAGGTACTTAGAGAAAAATAAATTAGCTAATTAGTAGAATTTTGAGGTAACATTTAAATTTTTCCTTGTTTATGTGATTTTATTTATTTTAAATCACACTATGTTTATTTGGTTTATGAACATATAATAGTATTAACATTATTAAATTACTATGCAGCCTTTATTGATTTCTGTTTTTTATATTTAGAAGGCTTTTTGTTTAGCTGGATTTGTTTTTTAAAGCAAAAGTTTTATGCACTTATTTCCAACTCCTAGCAAAAGAAATCCTTCCAGTGACTCATATCATAGAGCATAGTATAAAAAGTTACAAGTACTCACTTAGACATATGTCAAGTCATCATGTTTCATTTTAAGTTTTTTCAGTTACACCTGAATGAAACTGAAAAAATAAGTAGAAGGTACTATTCCAATGTAAGACAGGATTTTTAATTATTGTTACCCAATTTCTTTGAATATATTTTAAACAGATTGTGTATTTTAAACATCATGCATTGGAGAAGAAAATGGCAACCCACTCCAGTGTTCTTGCCTGGAGAATCCCAGGGATGGAGGAGCCTGGTGGGCTTCCGTTTATGGGGTCACAGAGAGTCGGACACGACTGTAGTGACTTAGCAGCAGCAGCAATGACTAATAATGTTAAACATCTTTTCATGTGCTTATTAGATATCTGTATATCCTCTTTGGTGAATATTTACTCAGATTTTTGCCCATTTTTAAACTGGAAGTTTTCTTATTATTGATTTGTAAAAGTTCCTTGTGTATTCTGGAACTTGCAAGTCCTTTATCAGATATATGATGGTTTAAGATTTGCAAATATTAATAATTTCTCCTAGATTGTGACTTGTCTTTTTATTTTCAGTTCTTCTTTGCTCTTCTTTTGAAGAACAAAATTTTAAAAGTGCTTGTTTTGGGAATTAACAATAAGCATTTTTTTTTGCTCATGCAAGTATGGGGTAGTTGGGTGGGTTTTATGGATAAAGGCTAAATTCAGTTGTGTTTCAAAGGTATGATTTAGGTCTATATATTCCTTTTCCTTCTTGGACAAGAAGCTATCCAAACTGTGTTCTTTTCATGGTGAAAGGCAGGAGTTCGAGGGGGGCAAAATTAATTACACAAGCACATTTCAAATCTTTGCATCATATCCACTAACATCCCATTCCCCTACACAAGACACATTGAAGAAACCCAAAGTCAAGGGGCAGGAAAAAGTCTTTTGTCTCCCAGGAGTCCATTGCAAAGAAATTAAAGAACAGAGACCAGTGATCCAATTTGCCACAAACAGCATATGAGTTTTATAGTACTAAACAAGATATATTTTTCTGAAATATACAGAGCAAATAAAGACCTACCCCTTGAAAGCATTTTGTCCACCAGGAAGCCACAATCAATACAACTTATGCAATTCTGAGAAGTTATTTTGTTTAGTGCTATGAGTGTTAGTTAGTATACCAAACAATTCAATATAAATTATCATGATGGTGTAATTTAACCCATATTTTTTCAAAATTTTTAATTTTGATAAAGTCCAATTTATCAGTTTTTAAATGTTGTGTCATATTAAGAAATCTTTGCCTAACCTAACATTCCAAACATTTTCTCTTATGCTCTCTTGTAGAACTGTTACAGATTTACATTTAGCTGATGACCCATTTTCAGTTAATTTTTATGTATGGTATGAGGTTGAGGGAAGCTTTTAATAGTTTTTTTAGGGCTCAAATAGCTAGGCATTGTCCTTCAATATTTATTGTAAAGACTATTCTTTCCCCATTGAATTGCCTGGCATTTTTGTCAAAAATTAATTGATCATAAATTTAGGAGTTTATCTGTGCTCCATTGATTTATGTGCTTATGCTTATGTCAGTGCTGCACTGTCTTGCTTACTGTAGCTTCACAGTAAGTGTTGAGGTCAGAAAATGTAAACCTAATTCATTTATTCTTTTTCAAAATTGTTTTGGCTATTCCAGGCCCTTTATATTTCTATATCAGTTTTAAGTTTGGATTGTCAAATTTTACAAAAGTAGCAGATGGGATTTTGATTTTTATGTCGAATCTGATGTGTTGAATTTGAGATAAATTGCCTTGTTAACAGTCCACGAATGTGATTTGTCTCTCTCTTTACTTGTATATTTACTTGGATAAAGATATCTCTTTACCTGAATATAAATAACCTCAGATACACAGATGACACCACACTTATGGCAGAAAGCGAAGAAGAACTAAAGAGCCTCTCAATGAAGGTGAAAGAAGAGAGTGAAAAAGCTGGCTTAAAAGTCAACATTCAGAAAACTAATATCATGGCATCCGGTCCCATCACTTCATGGCAAATAGATGGGGAAACAATGGAAACAGTGACAGACTTAATTTTTGGGCTTCAAAATCACTGCAAATGGTGACTGCAGTTATTAAATTAAAAGATGTTCGCTCCTTGGAAGAAAAGCTATGACCAACCTAGACAGCACATTAAAAGGCAGAGACATTACTTTGTGGACAAAGGTCCGTCTAGTCAAAGCTATGGTCTCTCCAGTGGTCATGTATGGATGTGAGAGTTGGACTATAAAGAAAGCTTAATGCTGAAGAATTGATGCTTTTGAACTCTGGTGTTGGAGAAGACTTTCGAGAGTCCCTTTGGACTGCAAGGAGATCCAACCAGTCCATTCTAAAGGAAATCAGTGTCCCAAAGACTGTTCTATACATCTGTGTAATAGGCTCCAGTTTCATCCACCTCATTAGAACTGATTCAAATGTATTCTTTTTAATGGCTGAATAATACTCCATTGTGTATATGTACCAAAGCTTTCTTATCCATTCGTCTGCAGATGGACATCTAGGTTGCTTCCATGTCCTGGCTATTATAAACAGTGCTGCGATGAACATTGGAGTACATGTGTCTCTTTCAATTCTGGTTTCCTCGGTGTGTATGCCCAGGAGTGCGATTGCTGGATCATATGGCAGTTCTATTTCCAGTTTTTTAAGGAATCTCCACACTGTTCTCCATAGTGGCTGTACTAGTTTGCATTCCCACCAACAGTGTAAGAGGGTTCCCTTCTCTCCACATCCTCTCCAGCATTTATTGCATGTAGACTTTTTGATAGCAGCCATTCTGACTGGTGTGAAATGGTATCTCATTGTGGTTTTGATTTGCATCTCTCTGATTATGAGGGATGTTGAGCATTTTTTCATGTGTTTGCTGGCATGCGGGGATGACCCAGAGGGAGGATAAAGGGAGGAGGGAGGTGGGAGGGGGGTTCAGGAGGGGGAACTTATGTAAACCCGGAGCGAATTCATGTCAATGTATGGCAAAACCAACCAATATAATATTGTAAAATAATTTGCCTCCAATAAAAAATAAATTAATTAAAAAAAAATAAAGGAAATCAGTTCTGCATATTCATTGGAAGGACTGATACTGAAGCTGAAACTCCAATACTTTGGCCACCTGATGTGAAGAACTGACTCATTGGAAAAGACCCTGCTGCTGGGCATGATTGAAGACAGGAGGAGAGGGGGATGACAGAGTTGATGGCATGATGGACTCGATGGCCATGAGTTTGAGCAAGCTCCAGGAGTTGGTGATGGGCAGGGAGGCCTGGCATGCTGCAGTCCATGGGTTCACAGAGTCGGACATGACTGAGTGACTGAACTGAATTTACTTGGATTTTTAATTTATCTTTGCAGTGTTTTTTAGTTTTTGGTTACAAGTCTTGTACTTCTTTTGTTAAATGTATTCCTAAATATTTAAATATGTTTGATAGTATTGTGAATGGAATTGTCCCTTAATTTAATTTTTATTTTGTTTCCCATATTAGAAACAAAATTAACATTTTAATCTTGTATTCTATGAACTTGCTAAATTTTAGACTATTCCTAGTAGCTTTTTCTTCCTGTAAATTTCTTAGGATATCTACATAGACAATCAGCTCATTTGTGAATATGCCCAGTTTTACTTTTTCCCTTGCAATCTAATGTTTTTAAAATTTATTTTTATTTTCTTACTGCACTGACCAGAAACTCCAATACACTATTGAATAGAAATGGTGAAACTTGACATCATTGTCTTGTCCCTCATGTTAGGGAAGAAAACATTTAATCTTTCATCATTAAGTATATGTTAGCTGTAAGTTTTTTGTAGGTTTTTTTTGAGGATTAGAAAGTTCCCTTCTAATCCTTGTTGTTTGAGAGATCTTTCATTTTTTTAATCATATAATGTGATTTTTGTCCTTTATTCTATTGATATAACATATTGCATTGTTTGATTTTTGGGTGTTTAAATCAGTCTTGCATTCCTAGAATACATCTCACTTGGTTATGGCATAGAATCCTTTTATATATCAATATGTATATGTTTGTTTAAAGACTTTTGAATCCACATCCAATATACGAAGGATATTTTTTTGCATCTTTCTTTGCTACTTTTTGGGGGGATTCTACTTAGTATCTTTGTCTCAAAGTCTACCTTAAAAAAAAATCATTCCACATTATGGCAATATTGTTTGTGTGTTTCTTTATTGGTTTTATAACAAATCACGGCCCTGCCTCACACTATCCTCTGCACTATCACAGAGGCCTCAAGTGTCCAGCAGACTTCAACAAAATTGTCTTATCTGGCACAAAGTTGCACTAGGATTGTGCAAAGGACTTGAGAAAAGAGCCATATCCATCATTAAACTGCTGTCCTGGAGTGCCTGACTCAGTCATATGCTCCTAGCTAGACAAAGACCTGGGATTATTTGGGTTCAGTGTGGCAGGTATAATTCTGTGCCGGGAAGCTGCTCAGTTTGGAGATCTCTTAGTCATGTAACTAGCAATGCTATGTGACTAACCAGCTGGAGAGTTGAGATAATCAATTTAAAATTCATGCCTATTTTTTACCAAAAAATCCAGTCAGAGCAGATATATTCTGGTGGAAGGATTCTTTAGACGAGCATATGAAAACCACAAAAAAATTTCATTAAAAAATACTTTTATGGCTATTAAATTCCCTTTGTGTGATGAGGAGTTCTAGCTGAGATCAAAGGGCCTCTGGTGTCCTTGAAAAGGGAGAGATTGAATTACAAGTCTGCTGGTAACCCTGTTCTTCCCATCCTCTTTCTGTATTCTTTTGATTTAGCTGTGTGTTTTCTAAGCTATACAACTGGCATTTGTTTTTTGTAAACTGACCTGAAAGCCATTAAAAAAATAAACAGAGGTCTTTAAGCCATTCATATTTGCTGCTATTAACAGATGTACTTAACTTTATCTATGATTTAGTTGCATGGTTTCTGTTCTTTTATGTGTTCTGGCAATTTCTCCTTTTTAAAAAAAGATTTATAAGGTCTCCTTATTATACTTTTAATACTATTATACTTTGATCTTATTTTTATTTTTTCCAGAGATTCCTATTAAGGTCGCGTAAGACATATTTTAACTTTAAAAATAAAATAAGAACATTAGGAATAAAACTATATTTTATCACTTTATCTTTTATAAAAAAACATTTTTAGCCTAACCTGCCTCAGAATGAGGACTGTTGAAAAAAGATGAATATAATTGTAGTTGAAGGGAACAAGGAAATCTTTGTAGAAGAAGAGGTATGTCCGTTTGGCCCTGAACAAATGGTAGAATACAAATAAGTGGAGCTAAAGAGGTATGTAACTCTTAAAATCAACTGTGTAGTTACTCATTCCATAGGTTATTTTAGGAGAATGGTTGACTCTCCCCAGTGGCTCACAGATAAAGAATCTGCGTGCAGTGCAGGAGACTCGGATTTGACCCCTGCGTCAGGAACATCCACTGGAGAAGGAATTGGCAACCCCTTCCAGTATTCTTTTCTGGGAAATCCCTTGGACAGAGGAGGCTGGCAGGCTACAGTCCGTGGGGTCACAAAGAGTCAGATGCGACCGAGCAACTAAACAACGACAACCACCTGCGCCCTAGCAGCAGGTGCAGTTACTCATTCTATAGCTTGTTTTAGGAGAATGGTTTACTGTTGGCTATTTTCCCATGTAACCTTTGACCCAAAACCTGAATATAATACTCAGAACAAAAATCCTTCCAGCAGCAGCTGAAATGTAAGCTTTTGGTAACCGGTGAAGGTGGTTCTTTCTGAAACAGAGGGTTGGGGGCAGCTGAAGTGGGCCTCTGGGAAGCCCCACTCCCCACCCTGGCTCTGCAGTGCAGACAGTGAATTGCAGCATCTCGAAAGAGTGTAACATACAGGACATATCCCAGTTTTGAATGGAAACTGTTTTGCTTCAGCCAAAGATATCAGTGCTATTATATATCTTTTCTGTAATCTACACTTTCATGATTCAATAAAAATATGAATCTGCTTGTGAAAGTATTGACTTCTTTTATGCTACCCCAAATGAATCTTCCTCCTATACAGCAAGGCTTAATAAATGACTGTTGAACTGAATGAATGCATGGATAAACAGAGTTGTCAGATATGGTCCCGAAGAGGTGAAACGTTTAATTTAGTATGTATATTCACTTTCCATTTTATTAATAAGAACCTACAGACTGGAGCTGCAAGATAACCTTTACTAATGAGAGTGACATTGCATACACAGACAACTGAAACCTCTAACCAGGCTTGTAAAGTGTTTTTATTTTACAACCAAATTTGATTTGTCCTGCCAAATTTGCATTGCTCTGCTCATTATTATCAATAGCAAGCTTTGTCTTTTTTTTTTTAACCCATTTCCATTGAGATCATGGACAAAATTGTAACTTGTTCAGCCAAAGATTTTTCTTTGAAAAGTAATTGATGGTAGTGGTAATCCTGTCAGTAAATGAGAGTTTTGAAGCCTATAAATATGGGGACCAGACTCTGGGTCTTATTAATTTAGTAAGGCCTTGACAGGCTGCTTGGGAAATATCTTGGAGTTTTCTTTTGACATTTTTGCATTTCCTGTGGGCCTCTTGCCTTTCACATTCATCATGTACCTTCTCACAGGTTCATGATACTATTTTAGGCAATGCATATGGAAATATAGGGCTTCCCAGGTGGCACTAGTGGTAAAGAACCTGTCTGTCAATGCAGGAGATGTAAGAGACATGGGTTGGATCCCTGGGTTGGGAAGATCCCCTGGATTAGGGCATGACAACCTACTCCAGTATTCTTGCCTTGGGTAATCCCATGGATTGAGGAGCCTGGTGAGCTATGGTCCATAGGGTCTCAAAGAATCGGACATAACTGAAGCAACATAGCGCACATGGAAATATACCATGTAAGTGCTTTTTCTTATTATAACATTATGGCCCGAAGTTGTCTTCCTTTAGAATCAATGCTGTTTCACAGATGAGAACCAGATTAGAGAAGATGTTCCACACATTTGTTGGTAGCTAAATTGGGACAAAACCCAATTCTGCTGACTCCTAGGTCGACCTGTCTCTAGATTCAAGGGAACACAACTAGCTCTTTCATATAAACACTGTTTGACTACTCTCAGCTTCTAGGCTCATAATGTGTAGGTTGTCATTAGCACAGATCCACTAATAGAACAGGATGATAGAGAGCACCATGTTTGACTTTTGAAGAGGCCTGCAGCTCTGCCCTGCTAATTACAGAGTCATAGTCATCTTTTTCCATAACTGAGTTCGGACTTTAACATATTTGGACATGGTATATCTTGACAGTCTTAAGCTTAGTGTGTACTCAAGAGAAATATTTTAATAGACGAAAGCACAATAATGTATATCTCCTGTTTTCCTAAATGACAAATGATTAGCAGTTTTCCAGGCATACTTTCTCACCCGGAAAGTGATTCTCTTAAGGACAGCCATCGGGTAGGAGATACATGTTTCCATTCTTTCCCATTTATTTGCCAATAAGAGATGGGACTATGGGACTTTCTTGCTGGCTCAGACAGTAAAGCATCTGCCTACAATGTGGGAGACCCAGGTTCGATCCCTGGTTTGGGAAGATCCCCTGGAGAAGGAAATGACAACCCACTCCAGTACTCTTGCCTGGAAAATCCCATGGAGAATCCTGGTAGGCTATACTGCCATGATCTTAGTGTTTTGAATATTGAGTTTTAAGCTAACTTTTTCACTCTCCACTTTCACTTTCATCAAGAGGGGGAAATGGTGACAGGCTTTATTTTCTTGGTCTCCAAAATCACTGCAGATGGTGACTGCAGCCATGAAATTAAAAGATGCCTGCTTCTTGGAAGAAAAGCTATAACAAATCTAGACAGCATATTAAAAAGCAAAGACATTACTTTGCCAAAAAAGATGTGTCTAGTCAAAGCTATGACTTTTCTAGTAGTCATGTATGGATGTGAGAGTTGGACCATAAAGAAAGCTGAACGCTGAAGAACTGATGCTTTTCAACTGTCGTGTTGGAGAAGACTCTTGCGTGTTCCTTGGACTGTGAGGAGATGATCCAACCAGTCAATCCTAAAGGAAGTCAGTCTTGAATATTCATTGAAGGACTGATGCTGAAACTGAAGCTCCAATACTTTGGCCACCTGATGCAAAGAACTGACTCATTGGAAAAGACCCTGCTGCTGGGCAAGATTGAAGGCAGGAGGAGAAGGGGACAACAGAGGATGAGATGGTTGGAAGGCATCACTGACT
This sequence comes from Moschus berezovskii, assembly GCF_049115385.1. Lineage (NCBI taxonomy): Eukaryota > Metazoa > Chordata > Mammalia > Artiodactyla > Moschidae > Moschus > Moschus berezovskii. Next base: position 126,422,534 of record NC_142461.1, read on the forward strand.
CAGTGACAATGAGTTTGAGCAAGCCCTGGGAATTGGTGATGGACAGCAAGGCCTGGCATGCTGCTGTCCGTGTGGTTGCAAAGTGTCAGACATGAATGAGAAATTGAACTGAACTGCGGAGACCCATGTTAGAAAAAAAAAAAAGATGTCATAAAACTCATTTTCACTCAACTTAGATGGTAATTAAAAACATCTTGATCCGAATAGTAGGGAAATAGGGGTCCCCCAAAGTAAGCTAAGGAGGAATTAAATTAAACTTACATTTGTCTAAAACTTTACTATTCAAACAATGAATATAGATGTTTAATATGACTTGAGTAGAAAAATTAAATATTGGACATTTTCATCATCAACTTTAAAATGATTAAAGTTTTTGCATTGTTTCAACTTGCTTTCAAAAGAAAAATGAGAAATGCAATTAATATGGTTTAACTCTGCAGGATAAATATTATTATTTAATGATGTATAAAACAGCTTTATTCCAACAGCTTCATGCTGGGCACAGAAATGAAAAAGAAAACTCAGATTTATGTTTATGTACTATTGCCTAGAAAATCCCATGGATGGAGGAGCCTGGTAGGCTGCAGTCCGTGGGGTCGCTAAGGGTCGGACACGACTGAGCGACTTCACTTTCACTTTTTACTTTCACACATTGGAGAAGGAAATGGCAACCCACTCCAGTGTTCTTGCCTGGAGAATCCCAGGGACGGGGGAGCCTGGTGGGCTTCCGTCTATGGGGTCACACAGAGTCAGACACGACTGAAGTGACTTAGCAGCAGCAGCACTTAGGATATCCAATTCTTTATTTCCAGTATGAGAACTCATTTAAGTTTGTTACCTATCAAGTGAATATTTTGGGAAGCATTAGCATGTCACATATTTCTCAAAACTCTAAATGCATTGTAGAATAAATGTAAAACATAAGGATTAAAATTTAATCCATTAGTATCCAATTACTAATGGGCCATTTCTTTTGCCCAACTCACTAATTCTACTAATGTGAAAGATATGTCATAATAAATAATGATGAAGTGGGTGTCACTGATTGAGCACCTGTTCTGGCCAAAACACAGTCAGAACTCAGTATATCTGATCCTAGTGTATCAGAACCCAGTGTAGATGATCATGGCCTCTAGAATTAAATTCTGACTTGTGAGTCAGCACTGGAAGTTTTCCAAATCAAACTCTCAGTTCAGTTCAGTCGCTCAGTCGTGTCCGACTCTCCAGTCTAATCCCACACTCCACCCTTAATAATACTACCTAACAGTGAAATCACACTTTTCTATGCTATGCACAGACACCAAGGCTTTCATTCCTTGAGTTTTTCCTCATGTTGCCTCTCATATCTCAATGCTCTCCCTAGACAATTTGCATGTCAAGTTCTGTATATTTGTTTTCTTTTCATGACATTTATTTTCAACTTGAACTATAGTGATTTTTTTTATCATATTCCATCTTTTATATAGTTTGCAATTTTGTGAAGATATAGACCATGCATTAATTATTTTTGTGTGTTTTCCTGTCACAAAGGAAAGTAATTAGGTTCCCAGTATCTGCTGAAGAATATAGTGCTCCATTGGCAATATGTGAGAATGACTAGCAAACTCTTGATGAATTCCTTCCTCTTTATAAGTTGACTACCTTTTGGCCTTGAATGCATCCTTAGCTTGAGTCCTTGAATATCTCAAAATCTTCTTTAAAAAAATCTTAAAATATTTGGAATAAATAAAGGGATTTATAAGTTGAAAAAGCAACACTGATTCAAATGGGGGAAAAGAAACATCTAGACATTATACAATGAATTGAAAGAGGGAGAACAAGTGCTTTACAGAAAATGTAGCCTGCTTTATAGTAGGGTTACTATTAACTTGCCTCCTGGGACTTTTTGGGTATGTTGCTGCTGCTGCTGCTAAGTCACTTCAGTCGTGTCTGACTCTGTGTGACCCCATAGACGGAAGCCCACCAGGCTCCCCCGTCCCTGGGATTCTCCAGGCAAGAACACTGGAGTGGGTTGCCATTTCCTTCTCCAATGTGTGAAAGTGAAAAGTGAAAGTGAAGTCGCTCAGTCGTGTCCGACCCTTAGCGACCCCACGGACTGCGGCCTACCAGGCTCCTCCATCCATGGGATTTTCTAGGCAAGAGTACTGGAGTGGCTTGCCATTGCCTTCTCTGTTGGGTATGTTATAAGGATAGTAATGATGTTAAGAATCTTAAGAGGACTTCAAGGTATTTGTTTAGTCTTTTCTAATAGTTCTATGTATTATTGTTCTTATCTATACCTCTCTTTAGGTCAGAAACAATACAGTTTTCTTTTTTTTTTTAACAATACAGTTTTCATCCATGAATAATTATTACTAGTAGACAGGTAGACAACTTCAATTTTCTCTGTGTTTTAGAGTTCATTTTTTAACTCTGATAGGTAATGAAAAACATACTAGGTGGCACGGTGGTAAAGAATCTGCCTGCCAATACAGGGGAGGCAAGAGACAGGGTTTGATCTCTGGGTGGGGAAGATCCCCTGGGGTAGGAAATGGCAACGGGGTTCCAGTATTCTTGCCTGGGAAATCCCATGGACAGAGGAGCTCAGCTGGCTACAGTTCATGGGGTCGCAAAGAGTTGGACATAACTGAGTACACACTCTCTCTCACTTTCTCTCTTTTCACACACACACACACACAGAGGCAATGGAATATAGCAGTTAAGAAGAGGATTAGTTTTTTTGGTTCAGAACTGGTTATGATCTTAACAAGACAATTAACCTCTCTGATAGCTGTTTCAGCATATGTAAAATGAGTTCTTACCTTGGGATATTGTATGGTTTGAACAAAATTGTATACACTGTTAACCTAAAGCAACAACACAGGTAGTTATTTTATCAGCAAAATGGGTTAAGAAACAGCAAAGAATTGTAAATTTGGGATGGAGCATGTGGCAAACCACATTTAAGTCTGATAAAAGGAAAGAGAAGAAACTTTTTTACAGAAGTAGAAGTTGGGAGGGGCTGTTATAAACCAAATGTCCACTGGAGGAAACTAGGATTTCACAGTATGGTTAATTTTCATTGGCTGGGTTGTGACAGTCTCTGACTGGTTGAGCTGTTTCCAGGCAAGGAGACATTTTTTCTTCCTCCTGCTGAAGGTAGTAAAGTATGTTACTTCCTGCTGGAGATGCAAGGTACATTTCTTCCTGTTGGGATCTGTATTGTTCTTGAGTGATACTTGAATTAAAGATTCACGTACCTTCTGAATGAGAATTCCTCCTTCTGGCCTCCTAGCCCCATGGACAGAGGAGCCTGGTGGGCTACAGTTCATGGGGTGGCAGAGTTGGACACGGCTGAGTGCCTAACACTACTACTATCACACAGTTATTAAGAGGACTAGAGAATACCCTCAAGCCCTCAAAACTAAGCTTCTAGGAAAAAAATCCTTAAAATATACAGTACACCAGCCTGAGAAGAAAATGACTGGTGGCCACCATGGCAATCAGGCACTGTATACCACAGCACATGTTCTCCTCAGACCTCAGGCGCCCACTGTTGATGTCTCCACCTCAAAGTCATGGTTCTCCCCCAAATGCCTCTGCTGCCCACTCACCAGCAAGCAGGATGCCCAGGCCAAGCTGGATAATGCGTGCTGGTGAGTGGTTGTAGGTTTCTGACTGTTTAAGCAAGGCAGGCAAGTGAGATTTCTAGTTTCAACCTTGGAGAGTTGGAATTAGAAAGGTAGACAGTTCTCCAAATGTTAGAGTTATGTTGAAAAGGCACTAAGCAGACAGAGAACACAGAAATTCCACTGTAACCATCTCCACCATTTTGTGTGATTAACAGGTTATGGTTTTATAATCAGAAGTGCTCACTTCTGGGATTACCTGGTGTTCTAGTGATTAGGAGTCCACGCTTTCACTGCTGAGGGCCTAGGTTTGATCTCTGGTCAGGGGACTAAGGTCCCACAAACTGTACAAGTAAATAAATGAATAAATAGCACCCCCCCCCAAAAAAAATAAGTACTAAGTTCCAGAGGCAGTTGCAGAATTTAGATGAACTACTTGCTTTCATAAACATTCTGTGGGCGTGAATGTATCCTTTGAACTCTTTTTATTACCATCAAGATTTTGATACCATGAAATTGCTGTTTGTTGTCTAATATTAAGGAATCAGGAAAGGTCAGATTTTTTTTTTTCCAAGAGTATCAACTGAAATAATTTAGAAAAAATCTTTCAATGTTTAAACTAACATGTTTGAAATTTAAATTTCTTTACTTTTGAGGCACTTGACTCCAAAACTATGAAAGGGCATGATAAGTCTTCCCCACTCCTATCTACCAGCAACTGAATATGCTGCAGACAGTCCAGGCCATAAGTTTCTTGTGAAGCCCTCCAGAGACCTTGCATATACAAACACACACTGTTCTGTCCACACTGTAGCATCCTAGCCATATTTTACCGTACTGTTTTGGTTTTCTCACTTACTAATGTATCTTATGTGTCATTCAGTGTAAGTGGAAAAGACACACTTCTCATTCTCTTATGACTGCATAATATTACACTCTATGAATGCATAACTTTTAAGAGCAGTTTCCTAATGCTGGACATTTAGATATTTTCAGCCCAATGTTATTATATGCAATACTGTTATGAAAAGCCACAGAGATAGGTCTTTGGCAAGTGTCTATGTTACCTATAGGATAGACTCTCGGAAGCTAACGAAGTTAAAATGTGTTTGATTTGATAACTCTTGTTGAATTGCCTTTCATAGAAGTTAGGCCAATTTGTGCTTTCACCAGCATGTGTAAGTGTAATTTTTCACTCATATCTTTGTCAGCGCAGAATGTTCTCAAACTTTCTGAGCCTTGCTAGCCAAGAAGGCAGAAAATATATCTTGATGTAATTTTAATTTTCTTTTACTATAATGAGTGAGACTGAGCAAGCTTTTATATGTTTAAGTCATTTGTATTCCCTTTCTTTTAACTTTCTGTTCAGGGGTAATCTATTTTCATTCAGTAGGGTGACTTTTTTTTTAATTTTTAAGGACTGTTTATTGTTTAGGGAAATTAATGTTTATCTGACAGGTAAGTTACAAATTCTTTTTAGTCTCGCAATGGTCTTCTGATTTTGCTTTTTAAAATTTTGGCAACTGCTCTCTGACTTTGCTTTTGGTAAAGTCACCAAAGTGATATTTGCCAAGAAAAATTAAAAAAAGATTTTTTTAAAGTAGCCAAATTTGTCAGTTTGACAAATTATGTCTTCTGATTTATGTGTTACATTAGCAAGATTCCTTATTTTTTTTTTCTGAGAATATGTAAAGAACTCAAAAACTGCTAGATAAGACTAACAAATTCAAACATGCTGTGTTCATGAGAAGGTATCTTATTAATGTCCATCTGTCTTCACATTAAAACTCTTATAGCTCCCCATTTTTTCTTAAGAAGCAGTGTAAGTTTGAATGTATACCATGGACCACATGGTTCTTCATGGTAATTTTCTCATCGAGCACCCCACCCCCAACATGCCTTATTTATCATCCAGTTCTATGGGTGGGTCACAAAGTTTTAGTTCTTCAAATGCCCAAACTCTCTCTTGCCCTTCACAGTGTAAACTGCTTCATTTGAAATATTCTACTTTTTTAGTTATTCTGTTGATTCAATATTCCTATTTAAATAGTTTTTCAATCTTTGCTGATATCAACTTTCTGGGAAACTCTTTTGAAAAAGCCCATTTCCAGGTCAACCTTAAACACCCTTCCTGTGCCTTCCCATGGCATATTTTTCTACTCTGGGAAGAAATTGTGAGATTGGAATATTACCTGGGAGCAGGGATTATTGGTGATCTTAGTCAGTACTTTTTGGTAACAATTTCATTGAGATATGATTTACATATATAACATTTACTCATTTAAAGTATATAATTCAATGGATTCGGCATACACACAGATTTATATAACCGTTACTACAATCAATTTTATAATGTTTTCATCACCCCCAGGGCAAATCTCATACCTTAGCAGTCACCCATCCATTTTCCCTTACTCCCTCAACCCTAGGCAATCACTAATCTCATTTCTATATTTATATGTGTTTGTGTGTGCTAAGTCGCTTCAGTCATGTACCACTCTTTGTGACACTATGGACTGTAGCCTGCCAGGCTCCTCTGTCCACGGGATTCTCCAGGCAAGAATACTGGAGTGGGTTGCTGTGCTCTCCTCGAGGGGATCTTCCTGACCCAGGAATTGAACCCGCATCTCTTGTCTCCTGCATTGGCAGGCAGATTCTTTACCTTGGGAAGCCCTTTCTATATATATTGATTTGACTATTCTGGACTTTCAATACAAAGTGAGTCATATAATACGTGGAGTTGTGTACTTGGTTTGTTTCTCTTACCGTATTTTTTAAGGTTTATCCATGTTGTGGAGTGAACTAGTACTTCATTCCTTTTTGTGCTCAGTTCAGTTCAGTTCAGTTCAGTCGCTCAGTCGTGTCCGACTCTCCGCGACCCCATGAATCACAGCACACCAGGCCTCCCTGTCCATCACCAACTCCCGGAGTTCACCCAAACTCATGTCCATAGAGTCGGTGATGCCATCCAGCCATCTCATTCTCGGTCGTCTCCTTCTCCTCCCGCCCCCAACCTTTCCCAGCATCAGAGTCTTTTCCAGTGAGTCAACTCGTCACCATGAGGTGGCCAAAGTATTGCAGTTTGTGCTCAGTTGTGTCCAATTCTTATGATCCCATGGACTGTAGCCTGCCAAGCTCCTCTGTCCATGGAATTTTCCAGACAAGAATACCAGAGTGGGTTGCCATTTCATATTCCATCATTCCTTTTTATGGCTAAATAATATTGCAATTGTATGGATATACCATATTTTACTTATACATTCATCAGCTATGGACCTTTGAATTGTTTTCCCTCTTTGGCTATTATGAATCATGATGCTGTGCACTTTCATGGACTAGTTTTTGTGGAGTTGGCATGTTTTTATTGCTCATGAATATATATTATACCTAATAATAGAAATGCAGAGTTGTATGGAAACTATTTAATCTTTTGAAGAACTGCTAGACCATTTTCCAAAATGACTTTACTATTTTACCTTCTCACCAGCAGTGTATGAGAGGCTCTGATTTCTCACATCTTCACCAACACTTGTTGTCATCTGTCTTTTAGTTATCCTGGTGGGTATAAAGTAGTGATTTTTAGTTTTCATTTTCCTGATGGTCAATGATGTTGAACATCTTACATGTGTTTATAAGCCATTTGGATATTTTTTGGGAAGAAGTGTTGTGACTCCTCCTTTTAAAAAGCAGATTGAGAAATCTCTGCTTCTTTTCTCCCAGGCTCATATCCTAGTCTTGCCCTTGCAAATCTTAGGTCTTAATACTCCTGTGGAAAGAAATGCTGCTGCTGCTGCTAAGTCACTTTAGTCGTGTCCGACTCTGTGCGACCCCATAGACGTCAGCCCACCATGCTCTCCCATCCTTGGGATTCTCCAGGCAAGAACACTGGAGTGGGTTGCCATTTCCTTCTCCGTCGAAAGAACAGTAATTGTCAAATGAATTAGAAAAACAGCGTTTCTCTCTATGAACTGCTGTAGAGTAAGGTTATGCTATTAACTGCTTCCCAATGAACTTCCCACTTGGGATTTAAGGTGCCAATCACATTATTCTCTGTATGAGTTTAGAACTGGTGAAAAATTGACATAGATACTGAGGTATCAACTGAATTTATAATTTCAATTGGCCCAGATTCCCTGGATGCCCACTATATGAATTAAATCAGAATATCTAGTTGGTGGGGTTCAATCATCATGTTTAAACTCTCCAAGTGATATCAAAGTTCAGCCAAAGCTGTAAGAGTGAATTGTCCAAGGACCATTAGAGTCACCTGATACTTTGCTGGACATGTAGAATCTTGGGTTCTATCTCAGACTCTGCATGTTATAATTTTAGAAGCACTGCTCTGGAGCAGTACTTCTTAAACTTACACCATGCATAAGGAACCCCTGGAAGGCTTGTGAAAGCCCAGATTCCTGAGCCCTTACTCCAGTTACAGATTCAGTAGGCTTGGAAAGCAGCAGGACAGTTTATAGTTCTAACAAGTTCACAGGTGCTGCTACTGTTGCTGTGAGTGGGTCCCACAGCGTTGCAGACTCAGGTGTGCTTAGCACTGAGGAATGGGAGTGGGAGGAACAGCCACAACTCAAAAGGCTAGAAAGGCTCGGAGGCAGTGTGTGGGGGAGTGAGTCTTCTTCCCAGTGCAGGGTTTGATGAGAGAACCTCTTCTTTGAGAGCAAGAATGAGCAGAGTGAGAAGAGGGTTTGAGGGTTTCAGTTACTTCTGAGAAAGAAGCAGCAACTCTTCATGTGAGAAGGTAGGAACACCCAGAAGGGACAAAATGGTCCTCCTCTATTCACACTGGTCTTCCAGGGGGAAAATCTCTCCAGAGAGAGAGAGGCGTCTCAAGCCTATTCGATTATACCACCCATTTGATTATACCACCCATATGAGATAACATTTCAAATACAGCAAAAGTCTCAAAACTGCCCTGAGAGAGAAGTTTAGAAGAAATAGATTCAAGCGTGAGTCTCAGTAGGGTTTCAAGTGCCCACACTCTCTCTAGCCCGTGGTCTAGACTTGTGTTGAAAACTAACACAAGTTAGTTTTCTCTAGTCTTGAGAGACAGGAAGATGGCGGAGGAATAGGATGGGGGGACCACTTTCTCCCCCACAAATTCAGCAAAAGAACATTTGAACGCTGAATAAATCCCACAAAACAATTCTGAATGCTGGCAGAGGACATCAGGCACCCAGAAAAGCAGCCCATTGTCTTCAAATGTAGATGGAAATGGTATAAAAGATAAAAAAAGAGACAAAAGAGGGACTTATGGAGATCTGTCCCGGGAAGGGAGGCATAAAAACCGAGAGAAGTTTCCAAACACCTGGGAACACTCACTGGCGAGTCTGTGGCGAGCCTTGGAAACTCAGAGGGCAACATAACCGGGAGAAAAAAAGAAAGAAATAATTAAAACCCACAGACTAAGTTCCCAGAGGTAACTCTCAGCGGAGAAGCAGTGCAGACGCCTGCATCCCCCACCAGCAAGCAGGGGCCGGGCAGGGAGGCGTGGGTGGCATCGCTTAGAGTGAGGACTGGGCCTGAATGCCCCAAAGGCAATCTGAGGGCGCTAACTGGAGACAGCTAAGCAGACTGTGAGATAGCTTCCCTGCGAAAGTTTAGCCCCAACCTAAGACACCGCCAGACCTGCTCACAGAACAAAGGACTGAGCAGAGCTAGCCGGCTGTGGTAGGCCCATCCACCACCCCCGCTGAGACAAGCAGGGGAAGGCGGCCAGAGCTGGAAGGGGGCAACCATGGCCCCAGAGAGGCTTCCCATACCAAGCTGCAGGCAGGCTTTGTTGCTAACCAAGACTTCTTGGCTTCAGGCTGGTCGATATAGGCCTGAGAAGGTGCACCAGCTGTACACCTAGAAAACCGAGCAGCAGGGACCGGGGAGGCAATAAGTCGCAGCGACCGCGCTCGCCAAACACCTGGTTGCCTGAGCTGCTCGGACTGGAGAAGGGCACAAAACACAGGCCCAACCAAGTCGGTGCCTTTGTGGAGTACCCGAACCTGAGCGGCTCAGACCTGGGATGTGCATGCAATCCAGCGCCGGCCTCAGACAGTTCACGGCAGAGCAACCTACAGCCTGAGCAGTATAAACAGGGAAAGCACACACGCTGTGAGTGGGGGCAATCCCAGTGTAGCCGAGACACTGCGAGCACTCCCCACAGATGCCAGAGATATTTGTTAGCAGCGTTCCTCCCTCCCATCAGCATGACTGAACAGGTGAGCCTATAAAAGTGTTCACCACCGCCCCCTTGTTTCTAGATGGGAATTAGACACTGAAGAGACCAGCAAGCAGAAGAGCTTAAACAGAAGAAACTGCTGCAGAAGTGACAGATGGAGAAGTCTAGAGCCCACTGCAAGAATAAGACTGAAAACCAGAGGCAGAGGCTTAAGTCCAAATCCTGAGAACACCAGAAATCTCCTGTTCCAGGGAACATTAATTGTTAGGAGTTCATCAAATGCCTCCATACTTACACTGAAACAAGTCACCTCCCAAGGGTCAACAAGTTTCAGAGAAAGACATACCACGCAAATTCTCCAGCAACACAGGAGAATAACCCAGATCTTCAATATACAGGCTGTCCAAAGTCACTCCAAACCGATTGACATCTCAAACTCATTACTGGACACTTCATTGCACTCCAGAGAGAAGAAATCCAGCTCCACCCACCAAAACACCAAAACAAGCTTCCCTAACAAGGGAACCTTGACAAGCCACCCGTCCAACCCCACACATGGCGAGGAAACTGCATAATAAAGAGAACTCCACAAACTGCCAGAAGAGGGAAAGGCCACCCCAAGCACAGCAATATAAGCAAGATGAAGAGGCAGAGAAATACCCAGCAAGTAAAGGAGCAGGATAAATGCCCAACAACACAAACAAAAGAGGAAGATATAGGGAATCTACCTGATAAAGAATTTCAAATTTTGATAGTGAAAATGATTCAAAATCTTGAAAGCAAACTGGAGTTACAGATAAATAACCTGGAGAAAAGGATTGAGAAAATGGAAGAAAGGTTTAATAAGGATTAGAGGAAATAAAAAAGAGTCAATATACAATGAATAATGCCGAGAGGAGCTGCCCCACGTTCAATAGGCGGTGGCTGCACGGGTGTAGGAGGGCGGAGAGGAGCTGCTCCACGTTCAAGGTCAGGAGGGGCGGCCTTGAGGAGATACCCCTCGTCCAAGGTAAGGTACAGCGGCTGCACTTTGCTGGAGTGACTGTGAAGAGGTTTTCCACTACCAAGGTAAGAGAAACCCAAATAAGATGGTAGGCATTGCGAGGGGGCATCAGAGGGCAGACACACTGAAATCATAATCACAGAAAACTAGTTGATCTGATCACATGGACCACAGCCGAATATGGTCCGCTGGAGAAGGGAATGGCAAGCCACTTCAGTATACTTGCCTTGAGAATCCCATGAACAGTATCAAAGGGCAAAATGATAGGATACTGAATGAGGAATTCCCCAGGTCGGTAGGTGCCCAGTATGCTACTGGAGATCAGTGGAGAAGTTACTCTAGAAGGAATAAAGGGATGGAGCAAAAGCAAAACCAAAACCCAGTTGTGGATGTGACCGATGATAGAAGCAAGGTCCGGTGCTGTAAAGAGCAATATTGCATAGGAACGTGGAATGTTAGGTCCGTGAATCAAGGAAAACTGGAAGTGGTCAAACAGGAGATGGCAAGAGTGAACATAGACATTCTAGGAATCAGTGAATTAAAATGGACTGGAATGGGTGAATTTAACTCAGATGACCATTATGTCTACTACTGTGGGCAGGAATCCCTTAGAAGAAATGGAGTAGCCATCATGGTCAACAAAAGAGTCCGAAATGCAGTACTTGGATGCAATCTTAAAAACGACAGAATGATTTCTGTTCGATTCAATTCCAAGGCAAACCATTCAATATTACAGTAATCCAGGCCTATGCCCCAACCAGTAACACTAAAGAAGCTGAAGTTGAACGGTTCGATGAAGACCTACAAGACGTTTTAGAACTAACACCCAAAAAAGATGTCCTTTTCATTACAAGGGACTGGAATGCAAAAGTAGGAAGTCAAGAAACACCTGGAGTAACAGGAAAATTTGACCTTGGAGCACGGAATGAAGCAGGGCAAAGGCTAATAGAGTTTTGCCAAGAGAACGCACTGGTCATAGCAAACACCCTCTTCCAACAACACAAGAGAAGACTCTACACATGGACATCACCAGATGGTCAACACCGAAATCCGATTGATTATATTCTTTGCAGCCAAAGATGGAGATGCTGTATACAGTTAGCAAAAACAAGACTGGGAGCTGACTGTGGCTCAGATCATGAACTCCTTATTGCCAAATTCAGACTTAAATTGAAGAAAGTAGGGAAAACCACTAGACCATTCAGATATGACCTAAATCAAATCCCTTATAATTATACAGTGGAAGTGAGGAATAGATTTAAGGGACTAGATCTGATAGATAGAGTGCCTGATGAACTCTGGAGGGAGGTTCGTGACATTGTAAAGGAGACAGGGACCAAAACCATCCCCACGGAAAAGAAATGCAAAAAAGCAAAATGGCTGTCTGAGGAGGCCGTACAAATAGCTGTGAAAAGAAGAGAAGCAAAAAGAAAAGGAGAAAAGGAAAGATATAAGCCTCTGAATGCAGAGTTCCAAAGAATAGCAAGGAGAGATAAGAAAGCCTTCCTCAGTGATCAATGCAAAGAAATAGAGGAAAACAACAGAATAGGAAAAATAAGAGATCTCTTCAAGAAAATTAGAGATTCCAAGGGACCATTTCATGCAAAGATGGGCTCGATAAAGGACAGAAATGGTATGGACCTAACAGAAGCAGAAGATATTAAGAAGAGGTGGCAAGAATATACAGAAGAAGTGTACAAAAAAGATCTTCACGACCAAGATAGTCACGATAATGTGATCACTGCCCTAGAGCCAGACATCTTGGAATGTGAAGTCAAGTGGGCCTTAGAGAGCATCACTACGAACAAAGCTAGTGGAGGTGATGGAATTCCAGTTGAGCTATTTCAAATCTTGAAAGATGATGCTGTGAAAGTGCTGCACTCAATATGCCAGCAGATTTGGAAAACTCAGCAGTGGCCACAGGACTGGAAGAGGTCAGTCTTCATTCCAATCCCAAAGAAAGGCAATGCCAAAGAATGCTCAAACTACCACACAATTGCACTCATCTCCCATGCTAGTAAAGTCATGCTCAAAATTCTCCAAGCCAGGCTCCATAATATGTGAACCGTGAATTCCAAGATGTTTAAGCAGGTTTTAGAAAAGGCAGAGGCACCAGAGATAATATTGCCAACATCCGCTGGATCATGGAGAAAGCAAGAGAGTTCCAGAAGAGAATCTATTTCTGCTTCATTGACTATGCCAAAGCCTTTGACTGTGTGGATCACAGTAAACTGTGGAAAATTCTGAAAGAGATGGGAATACCAGACCACCTGCCCTGCCTCTTGAGAAACCTGTATGCAGGTCAGGAAGCAACGGTCAGAACTGTACATGGAACAACAGACTGGTTCCAAATAAGAAAAGGAGTACGTCAAGGCTGTATGTTGTCACCTTGCTTATTTAACTTATATGCAGAGTACATCATGAGGAAAGCTGGGCTGGAAGAAGCACAAGCTGGAATCAGGATTGCTGGGAGAAATATCAATAATCTCAGATATGCAGATGACACTACCCTTATGGCAGAAATTGAAGAGGAAATAAAAAACCTCTTGATGAAAGTGAAAGAGGAGAGTGAAAAGGTTGGCTTGAAGCTCAACATTCAGAAAACGAATATCATGGCATCTGGTCCCATCACTTCATGGGAAATAGATGGGGAAACAGTGGAAACAGTGTCAGACTTTATTTTTTTGGGCTCCAAAATCACTGCAGATGCTGATTGCAGCCATGAAATTAAAAGACGCTTACGCCTTGGAAGGAAAGTTATGACCAACCTTGATAATATATTAAAAAGCAGAGACATTACTTTGCCAACCAAGGTCCATTTAGTCAAGGCAATGGTTTTTCCCGTGGTCATGTATGGATGTGAGAGTTGGACTGTGAAGAAAGCTGATCACCGAAGAATTGATGCTTTTGAACTGTGGTGTTGGAGAAGACTCTTGAGAGGCCCTTGTACCGCAAGGAGATACAACCAGTCCATTCTAAGGGAGATCAATCCTGGGTGTTCATTGGAAGGACTGATGCTGAAGCTGAAACTGCAATACTTTGGCCACCTCATGCGACGAGTTGACTCACTGGAAAAGACTCTGATGCTGGGAAAGGTTGGGGGCGGGAGGAGAAGGGGACGACGGAGAATGAGATGGCTGGATGGCATCACCGACTCTGTGGACATGAGTTTGAGTGACCTCCGGGAGTTGGTGATGGACAGGGAGGCCTGGCGTGCTGTGATTCATGGGGTCATGGAGAGTCGGACACGACTGAGCGACTGAACTGAACTGAACTGAATGCAATAGATGAGATCAGAAACATTCTGGAGGGATCAAACAGTAGAATAATAGAGGCAGAGAAAGGATAAGCGAGCTAGAAGATTGAATTGTAGAAATAAATGAAACAGAGGAAAAAAGAAAAACGAATAAAAAGAAATGAGGACAATATTAGAGACCTCTGGCACAATGTTAAATGCCCGAACATTCGAATCATAGGAATCCCAGAAGAAGAAGGCAAAAAGAAATACCATGAGAGAATACTTGAGGAGATAACAGTTGAAAATTTCCCTAAAATGGGGAAGGAAATAATCACCCAAGTCCAAGAAAATCAGAGAGTCCCTAACAGGATATACCCAAGGCAAAATACCCCAAGCCACATATTAATCAAATTAACAAAGATCAAACAAAAAGAACAAATATTAAAAGCAGCAAGGGAAGAGCAAGAAATAACACACAAGGGGATTCCCCTAAGGATAACAGCTGATCTTTCAACAGAAACTCTTGAGGCCAGGAGGGAATGGCAAGACAAACTTCAAGTGATGAAAGAAAATAACCTACAGCCCAGATTACTGTACCCAGCAAGGATCTCATTCAAATATGAAGGAGAAATCAAAAGCTTTACAGACCACCAAAAGCTGAGAGAATTCAGCATCACCAAACCACCTCTCCAACAAATGCAAAAGGATCTTCTCTAGATAGGAAATGCATAAAGAGTGTATAAACTTGAACCCAAAACAATAAAGAAAATTGCAATGGGATCGTACTTATAAATAATTACCTTAAACGTAAATGGATTGAATACCCCAACCAAAAGACAAAGGCTGACTGAATGGATACAAAAACAAGACCCCCATATATGTTGTCTACAAGAGACCCACCTCAAAACGAGGGACACATACAGACTGAAAGTGAAGGGCTGGAAAAAGATATTCCACGCAAATAGAGACCAAAAGAAAGCAGGAGTAACAATACTCATATCAGATAAAATAGACTTTAAAACAAAGGCTGTGAAAAGAGACAAAGAAGGAAACTACATAATGATCAAAAGATCAATCCAGGAGAGATATAACAATTATAAATATTTATGCACCGAACATAGGAGCACTGCAATATGTAAGACAATTACTAACAAGTATGAAAGGGGAAATTAACAATAACACAATAATAGTGGGAGACTTTAATACCCCACCCACACCTATGGATGGATCAACTAAACAGAAAATTAACAGGGAAACACAAACGTTAAATGATACAATAGACCAGTTAGACCTAATAGATGTCTATAGGACATTTCACCCCCAAACAACGAATTTCACCTTTTTCTCAAGTGCACATGGAACCTTCTCCAGGATAGATCACATCCTGGGCCATAAATCTAGCCTTGGTAAATTCAAAAAAATTGAAATCATTCCAAGCATCTTTTCTGACCACAATGCAGTAAGATTAGATCTCAATTACACACAGGACAAAAACTATTAAAAATGCCGACATATGGAGGCTGAACAACACGCTGCTGAATAATGAACAAATCATAGAAGAAATCAAAAGAGAAATCAAACTATGCATAGGAATGAATGAAAATGAAAACAAAACAACCCCAAACCCGTGGGACACTGTAAAAGCAGTGCTAAGGGGAAGGTTCATAGCAATACAGGCATACCTCAAGAAACAAGAAAAAAGTCAAATAAATAACCTAACTCTACACCTAAAGAAACTAGAAAAAGAAGAAATGAAGAACCCCAGGGTTAGTAGAAGGAAAGAAATCTTAAAAATTAGGGCAGAAATAAATGCAAAAGAAACAAAAGAGACCATAGCAAAAATCAACAAAGCCAAAAGCTGGTTCTTTGAGAAGGTAAATAAAATTGACAAACCACTAGCCAGACTCATCAAGAAACAAAGGGAGAAGAACCAAATCAATAAAATTTGAAATGAAAATGGAGAGATCACAACCGACAACACAGAAATACAAAGGATCATTAGAGAATACTATCAGCAATTATATGGCAATAAAATGGACAACTTGGAAGAAATGGACAAATTCTTAGAAAAGTACAACTTTCCAAAACTGAACCAGGAAGAAATAGAAAGTCTTAACAGACCCATCACAAGCACGGAAATAAAAGCTGTAATCAGAAATCTTCCGGCAACAAAAGTGAAGGTCCAGACGGCTTCACAGCTGAATTCTACCAAAAATTTAGAGAAGAGCTAACACCTATTCTACTCAAACTCTTCCAGAAAATTGCTGAGGAAGGGAAACTTCCAAACTCATTCTATGAGGCCACCATGACCCTAATCCAAAACCTGGTAAAGACCCTACTAAAAAAGTAATCTACAGGCCAATATCACTGATGAACATAGATGCAAAAATCCTTAGTAAAATTCTAGCAATCAGAATCCAACAACACATTAAGAAGATCATACATCATGACCAAGTGGGTTTTATCCCAGGAATGCAAGGATTCTTCAATATCCGCAAATCAATCAATGTAATACACCACATTAACAAACTGAAAAATAAAAATCGTATGATTATCTCAGTAGATGCAGAGAATGCCTTCGACAAAATTCAACATCCATTTATGATAAAAACCCTCCAGAAGGTGGGAATAGAAGGGATATACCTCAACATAATAAAAGCTATATATGACAAACCTACAGCAAATATTATCCTCAATGGTGAAAAACTGAAAGCATTTCCCCTAAAGTCAGGAACAAGACAAGAGTGCCCACTCTCACTACTACTATTCAACATAGTTTTGGAAGTTTTGGCCACAGCAATCAGAGCAGAAAAAGACATAAAAGGAATCCAAATTGGAAAAGAAGAAGTAAAACTTTCACTGTTCGCTGATGACATGATCCTCTACACAGAAAACCCTAAAGACTCTACCAGAAAACTACTAGAGCTAATCAATGAATACAGTAAAGTTGCAAGATATAAAATCAACACACAGAAATCCCTTGCATTCCTATACACTAATAATGAGAAAATAGAAAGAGAAATTAAGGAAACTATTCCATTCACTGTTGCAACGAAAAGAATAAAATACTTAGGAATATATCTACCTAAAGAAACAAAAGACTTGTACATAGAAAACTATAAAACTCTGGTGAAAGAAATCAGAGAGGACGCTAATAGATGGAGAAATATACCGTGTTCGTGGATTGGAAGAATAAATATTGTAAAAATGAGTATACTACCCAAAGTAATTTATACATTCAATGCAATCCCTATCAAGCTACCAATGATATTTTTCACAAAGCTAGAACAAATAATCTCACAATTTGTATGGAAATACAAAAAATGTTGAATAGCCAAAGCAATATTGAAGAAGAAGAATGGAACTGGGGGAATTAACCTGCCAGACTTCAGGTTCTACTGCAAAGCCACAGTCATCAAGACAGTATGGTACTGGCATAAAGACAGAAATATAGATTAATGGAACAAAATAGAAAGCCCAGAGATAAATCCACTCACCTATGGACACCTTATCTTTGACAAAGGAGGCAAGAATATAAAATGGAGAAAAGACAGTCTCTTTAACAAGTGGTGCTGGGAAAACTGGTCAGCCACTTGTAAAAGAATGAAACTAGAACAATTCCTAACACCATACACAAAAATAAACTCAAAATGGATTAAAGATCTAAATGGATTAGAGACCAGAAACTATAAAACTCCTAGAGGAGAATATAGGCAAAACACTCTCTGAGATAAATCACAGTAGGATCCTCCATGACCCACCTCCCAGAATATTGGAAATAAAACTAAAAATAAATAAATGGGACCTAATTAAAATTAAAAGCTTCTTCATAGTGAAGGAAACTATAAGCAAGGTGAAAAGACAGCCTTCAGAATGGGAGACAATAATAGCAAATGAAACAACTGACAAAGAATTAATCTCCAAAATATACAACCTGCAACTCAAGTCCAGAAAAATAAACGACCCAATGAAAAAATGGGTCAAAGAACTAAACAGACACTTCTCCAAAGAAGACATACAGATGGCTAACAAACACATGAAAAGATGCTCACCGTCCCTCATAATCAGAGAAATGCAAATTAAAACCACAATGAGATACCATTTCACACCAGTCAGAATGGTTGCTATCCAAAAGTCTACATGCAATAAATGCTGGAGAGGGTGTGGAGAGAAAGGAACCCTCTTACAGTGTTGGTGGCAATGCAAACTCGTACAGCCACTATGGAGAACAGGGTGGAGATTCCTCAAAAAACTGGAAATAGAAATGCCATATGACCCAGCAATCGCACTCCTGGGCATACACACTGAGGAAACCAGAATTGAAAGAGACACATGTACTCCAATGTTCATCGCAGCACTGTTTATAATAGCCAGGACATGGAAGCAAGCTAGATGTCCGTCTGCAGAAGAATGGATAAGAAACCTTTGGTACATATACACAATGGAGTATTCCTAAGCCATTAAAAAGAATACATTTGAACCTGTTCTAATGAGGTGGATGAAATTGGAGCCTATTATACAGAGTGAAGTAAGCCAGAAAGAAAAACACCAATACAGTATACTAACACATATATATGGAATTTAGAAAGATGGTACTGATAACCCTGTATATGAGACAGCATAAGAGACACAGGTGTATAGAACAGTCTTTGGGACTCTGTGGGAGAGGGTGAGGGTGGGATGATTTGGGAGAATGGCATTGAAACACGTATGTTGTCATATATGAAACGAATCACCAGTCCAGGTTTGACGTATGATACAGGATGCTCGGGGCTGGTGCAAGGGGATGGCCCAGAGGGAGGGTAAGGGGAGGAGGGAGGTGGAAGGGGGGTTCAAGCAGGGGAACACATGTAGACCCATGGCGGATTCATGTCAATGTATGACAAAACCAACCAATATAATATTGTGAAGTATTTAGCCTCCAGTGAAAAAAAAAAAGAAAACTACAGTCTTGGTGGTGTAACCACTGTGTTCTGAGAATTGTCCAGGGTCAGAACTCCCCCTCCTCAGAGGTGCTGTGAAGTGTGCGTGTGTGTTTAGTGTGAGAGAGAACTGCTAGGAAAAACTTTGACTTCCTATAAAGTTACGGCATGTAATCAGCACTGATTAATGATGACTCTAATAGGAAAACTGCTTCTGGTGATATTGCCTATAACACGTGGGAACTGGTGTGGCCATGTAGTGGATTTTGCTAGTTTCGAGGCAGCAGAACAATTACAGTGTCTTCTCTCGGTCTGAAAGTCTTCCACTCCCACACACATTATCATGAGGCTCATTATGTTTTGCCATTAACATTAATGGGATTTAATATACAGAGTAACAGAATAAACCCCTGATTGCAAGTAGAAAGTGGTTTTGAAATCAATGTTTAGAAACCATAAAACACCTACTTGTCACAGAAGCATTTGAAAAATTCCTTAAATTCCCTAAAGATACTCACTTATGTGCTTCATTATTTCAAACCAATGATCCTTAGATCTTAGAAGAAAAGAAAATATCTGATATACATATTTTTAAAAACGTAAAAATGGCTTGCTTTATCCATTTGAGGCTTGAGTCTTAAAGCAGGTGTTAAAGCAGTCTTAAAGCTCACCTATTTTCAACCAAGCTTTTACTTGTTGGTTTTAATTAGAAATGTGGCTAAAATTGCACTGAAAAAAACGTTTTCTGGCAAAGAAAACTCTAGGAATTTAACCCCAGAAAGGGATGGAACCTTAAGGTAGCTGATGAATAAGAGAAACAGCAAATGGAGGTTTGGTGAGGCAAATAAGAGAATAAAAAAACTGTCAAGTTATAGAGATGAAAGATTGAGGCCAAGGGCTAAAAGGAACAGACAGGCGAGGTTGTGACAAACACTTATTGACAACTAATGTCAAAGTAACTGGGACTGTGAAAAATAACAAGGGAAATCAAATGTAGGTTGAAGGGGGTTGAAAGGAGATGCAGAGGATACAAGGGAATGGGAAATGTACATGAGGTTCATAATAGAAGTCAGGCCATGTCTCAGTAGAATACGATGTTATTGCCTTGTTGACAAGAATGAACAAGCCACAAGGTGGTGGGTAAGGTGATAGTTCTTGTGATTAGAATATGCAAACATACATATCCTTACAATATGGTGGAAACCTGAAAGCTTGGTTGGTGAGCATAAATGTGTCTTTAAATATTTTAAGAACTGTCAAAAAGAAGAATTGGGTTTACTCAGAGTGGAGCTAGTGCCAAAGGGAGTGAGTGCAGACAAATTCCTTCAGAATGAAAAACACCTAATGTATCAAAGCAGGGACTTTCAGCCTGCTGGGGCAAATTCCAGCTTTGGTGCTTCCCTGCTTTGACACCATGGTCCCTTTAACGTGTTTGAGGTTTTGGGGTTTAGAAATGGAATAATAATTACCTTACAGGTTTTCTGTGTGATTTGAATGAAGCAGCGTTTGTAAAATGTCTGGCACAGACTTGTTTGTAATAACTGAATTTCTCACAAATGCCGCAAATGAAGTACTACACTGAAGATGGATCTAATTTGCATGCATTGCTCTTCCCAACTCCTGTCCTATGTACCCTTCAGGTCTTCCCTTAACTATCAAACTGCTTGAGTCCCCTGTTCTGTAATAGCTTGAACTTCCTTAATGAAGTACTTCCAACAAAAACTGATTACTTAGAACCATATGTTGATAGTTTTGTAAACTCCTTGAAGAAAAAAACAAGGTTTGTTTTAGCAACTACGACATCCCTAAAATCTACCACAGTGCCTGGCACCTAGTTCTCTGATTTTAGATAGAATGGAGGAATGCTGAATTTTTGTCCATTCCAATTCAGCTTCCCTAAACATCCTCCCCTTGACTTATAAGCCTTGTTCATTCTTATCTTCTAGTGTAACTCTTTATGCCTCTGTTTCTCCTACCCCTAATTTAGTGCATCATTAAGTGCTTTTAACATTTTTATATATCTTAGGTGTATGCCTTATTTCCATGCTATCGTCCCAGCCTAAGTAGATCCTTATTTCATGTCTAGAAGACTGAAATGGGTCCTTGCTTTTTCCTATCAGTTTTTGTATCAGCATCTATCTATTACATCCATAGCTGCTAATACATTTTCTCAAATGCAAATTTTGTTATGCTGCTGCTGCTAACTCGCTTCAGTCGTATCCAACTCTGTGTGACCCTATGGACTGCAGCCCACCAGGCTCCTCTGTCCACGGGATTCCCCAGGCAAGGATACTGGAGTGGGTTGCCATTTCCTTCTCTGAAATTTTGTTATAGATTTGTTCTGTATTTTGTAATGATACAACTGTCTGATTCTTTGTGGTCTTCGACTGATGCTAAAGCTGAAACTGCAATACTTTGGCCACCTCATGTGACGAGTTGACTCACTGGAAAAGACTCTGATGCTAGGAAAGGTTGGGGGCGGGAGGAGAAGGGGACGACAGAGAATGAGATGGCTGGATGGCATCACCGACTCGATGGACATGAGCTTGAGTGAACTCCGGGAGTTGGTGATGGACAGGGAGGCCTGGCGTGCTTGTGATTCGTGGGGTTGCGGAGAGTCGGGCACGACTGAGCGACTGAACTGAACTGAACTGAAGATGACCCTGTCTCCTCATTTGATAGTATTATCAAGCATGGTATCATTTATAGAGGTGGAACATGTTTTATTTATGGTAAGTAAAAATAAAATGTTAATAACTCAGTGAGCTAAATCAAAACATTTGAAAAAATTATAAAAAGAAAACCTTAAAAACTTGAAGGTTTATATTCTTGATACCACAAAAGTGAGGTGAGGCAAGCAAGAACAGCAATAGGAATTCCATCAATGGTGAGGGTTCGGCTGAGTGCCGAGTGTGACCTTTGTTGATGCCACACTTGGATATTTGATTAGGGAATCTCCTCTTAATGGCAATACTATTGACAGAAGTAACATGAAGTTAATAGTAACTGGGGACAGAGCAACATGTGGTCTGATTAACACTGTCTGATAAGTTCCGGAGAAGTGTCTGGGAGATGTTGGATCATGAAGTCTAATATCATAAGAGTATAAATCCACAGCTGTAGTGAGCCTGAGAATCTAAGCAGCAAGGGCACTGCAGTCAGCTGTTGTCTCCTGCTGATGTGATCTCAGGATAAGTGAGACAGATGCGTTTATAGCTACCTTGCTTCACGTGTGCTGAAGGATATATTTCTGCAGGAGAAGAAAACCTTATGTGTAATTGACTTCCACTGTAGCTTTTTAAATATTTGCCCGATGCCTCTGTACCTTCACGGGTTCCTCCTGAGCCCCAAATACTTTATCTCCCTTTCCTAGTCCACTTTCTTGGTTAAAAAACCCTGCTTCCAATGATTCACTCAGAATATAAGACACTGCCAGGAAACCATTCCTGATTAAATCTTCCTACATTTCATGCTTCTTCTCAACACCATGTCATGCCATTTTGTTTTCTGTGATCTGTGCTTGCTAATCTGTCTTTTGGACTCTTACTTTACGTACATATAGCCTTGTAATCTTAACTTGATTTACTGTCCTCAGGCATAGGAAATTTCCTGATTATTTTTCATGGTATCAAAAGCCATAGTTTGATCATGTTTGTTTCTTCTGTAAATGTTTTTTTTTTTTTTTCCCGATTAGGAATCCTTTTTATTGAAGTATAGTTGATAACACAATATTATATAAGTCACAGGTGTATGATACAGTGATTCACAATTTTAAAGGTTATACTTCATTTATACTTATTATAAAATATTGGCTGTTTTTCCCATGGTATACAATATATCTTGTAGCCCGTTTTATAAATGAATAACCTGGAAGAAATGGACAAATTCCTAGAAAAGTACAACTTTCCAAAACTGAACCAGGAAGAAATAGAAAATTGAACAGACCCATCACAAGCACGGAACTAGAGGCTGTAATCAGAAATCTTCCAGCAAACAAAAGCCCAGGTCCAGACGGCTTCACAGCTGAATTCTACCAAAAATTTAGAGAAGAGCTAACACCTCTTCTGTAAATGTTGACTTGCCTGGGTTATACTTGTTACAACAACCACTTTCATCTGTATTGGGTGTGTCATTTCAGTTTGGAATACTATACCAGATATTTGGAAAATAAGTCTTGGAAAAATAGACTGTTTTGCTTCAAGGAGTCCTGTATGCTTCAAGCCAAAATTCTTGTTTGCCAGGTGAGGAAAGTCAGGACAGAGCTGATGCACTTGTTCAAGGTCGTTCAGAATAGAAACTTGACCAGGGTTCCAGACACCCAGTCAGGGCTCTTTTTGCTAGAGAGTGCTCTTTCACTGATAAGGTTCAGGTGCAGCTGCGTTGTCTGGCAATTAACTCTGCCAGGTCGAATCTGAGCATGTTCCATAGCAAGCACTGTGTGATAAAAAAGGAGACGGAATTCAACCAGTATAGGCTGAATTTAAACTGAAAGGAATATGGCATGGCTATTTAAAAGTGTTTAATTTTATAAAACCCAGCAGATCAAAGTAATTACAGAGCAATAAAAGGTGAGTTAAAGCCTCCGATGGACGCAAGGAAGAGATAAGGCTAGACTTTTCAGAACAGCCACTGTTCTTCCTGCAAAACATTTTCTGGTTTTGTTTTCTATTGTCTAGTTCTTATTAAACTGGCTGGGTTGCAAACAAAGCCGTGTTAATGTAATGTGGATGCAATTTATTCATGAGGACATCTGTCCTTTCACAAGGAAAAATGCATCTATTTAAACAATACCGATGTTATCTTAAAACTTGAAAGTTTTATGCTTATGTAAGTGTGTTAAATTATCCTTATATTGAGAAGCTGCAATTTTAATCAATTGATATTTATTTATAAATTTGTAAGTTTTCTCCCTTTAGAATATACACTACAGAAATACAAAAGGAGGAAGAAAAAAATCAGTTGTTAAGAAATCTTACTGCCAAGACAAAATATAATTTTAATATTCTAAATGTAAGAATTACTTTTTAAAAAAAGTCCTTTAAAGCTAGGAGTGATGCCAAGTAGAAGTAAGGTTGCAATATGAGTACCATATTTCATTAACAAGCAATAAGTTTGAGAAATGCTGGGAAGTTTTTTAAATTGAGAATTACTGATACACAGAAAATTCACTGTTATTAGAAAAACTATAAAACTGCTCAATCCTCTACTTTTAGAGACTAAAACTACAGGAAATAGCAATTTCAGTTTTATACAATGGCTATTTAATAAAGAAGAAATTAAGTGGGAGAGGGAAAGGAAGAAAGTGTACTCGGAGTTGGGGAGAAGAGCTGAAAAGCAGTGGTGGAGAGGTGTCATGGACAAAGAAACAGATGCGACAAAGGCAGAAATTCAGAGACACACAGAGGCTGAGATGGATCTTCAGGGATTAAGTGGAATCCAGCCTGAAGAGCTTTAAATCTCCAACCTTTCCAGAATCAAGTTGATGGGGAACTAGATTTCAAATTAACGATAAGAAAGTTTATTTTAGATTTTATTTTCTTAAGTTTGGTAGTAGTACTACTTTTGGGGAGCAGACTTTCTTATAATGAAGAAAATCAGAATATTGCCTATTTTAAAATCTTTTCTGGATCATTGCCTTCCTAGAAATTCTTAAAATAATCTTAAATTCTTTCTAGCTTTTGGTAGTATGAGTGTGTGGGGAATGTGGACATCGATGTTTATGTGATCCCTGGGTCCTTGGTGCAAGCACTGGACAACAGGAAGGAAGAGGTTAGGGCTGGTTTATAAACCAAGGCTTCCTTCCCCTGGCTCAAAGTTGAGCTCTGGGATGAGACTTGGGGGTGGCTCCTGTTTGACTTTGCCTTTAGGTAAGTCATTTGCTCAGTTTTGATGAATGTGAATGTTTTGCCTTTGCTTTTAATAAAGCTGTGAGGAAACAAAAGTGTATTAATATAGATATAAATACTTATAACTCTTAGGAAGAAAGACAAGTTAAAACAGGCTATAAATAGTAATATAGTAACACTTTAGGACTTTTAAAAATTAAGCAGTCACTAATCCTTCCTTTTTACTGTACAAACCTCTAATTTCCTTTTCTCCTTCTTGAAATATACAGAAGAGTTTACCCTGCATCACCCCTTCCATTCTGTCTGTAATTTATAATGTATATATTTAAAAATTTTGTATATGTATAAATGTGTATAAGTAAACTTTTGATACATGTATACATATATTTTTTCTGAAAGAGAAGATGTGCTGCAAGCTGAGTCCTCTCTAAGATGCTCTTGCTCTTTGAAAGAATTGACAGTACATCAATGAGGGATCAGTGAAGAAATGATGCACCATCTTAAGTAGGAAGCGATTTAATACAGAGAACTAGATGTTAACAAAAATTAGACACTGCGTTCCAGGAATGAGCTCCTTTAAGACCTGGACTTGTATTGTGGTTTCAAGACACATTCTATGGCTGCAATCCAGGGTTTGGAGGCCAGCACTGATGAGAAGTGCTGCAACTACAATAGCTTCTATCTCTTGTAAAGGAGAAGGGACACCAGTGAACTGGACATAAAAGCCCATTTCTAAACATTTGCTTCCTGATAAAAAGAGTGGAAGGGGAAGGCAGAGAACTGTTGTCTCATTTCTTCCCTCCAAATTTCACATATCCTAACTTACAGTGAGAAAGTAGCTTTAAGAGAATGAAGGAAGTGCAGTTGCCACATCTCCAGCCAAGAGAAAGGAATGGAAATGAAGAATACCAGTTCACATCATCTACCACATATAGATGCCATTAAATGGCCCAGTGAAGGAGGGCTGTGAGATCGCACTTTGATCCTCCATCCTCCTCTGGGATACTTTGATGCATGTGCAGAAGCTACACTGGAGTTGATGTATTTCATTTTTGTTTCCTTGAAATCAAAGAGGCATCTTAAAAAAAAAAGAATGAAATAAGTTACTTCACATACACTTTTATTTTTATGCACTTAAAATTTTTTCACAAAATGCTTTCTAATCAAAACACTGATAAAAGGAAAAAAATTATCAGAGAAGGAGATAGCAACTAAATTTATTCCCGTGGGTCTGAATCATTCATTGAAGTTGAGAAGTTTAGAGCAGATGGGTTATCTGATGGTGAAAGTTGAGTAGAACTCACATGCTAATATATAACTTCTTTCACTGCCACCCTAGAGTGAAAAGTTTCACTTGGAAAGAGTATCATATATGAATGCGTCTGAGACTATTAATGAAGATGAAACATAACATTTCATCTCTGTAGCAAAGCAACTTTATGGTTTATCTGGAAAATATCTTCTTTGATCAGTGAAGCATCTTAATTACTGCTAGTGTAGGAAACCCTGCTAGAAAGATTGGTGTTTGTGAACAAGGGAGCCCTGACAAACTTGTGATAAAGAACAATAATTCTGAGAGAAGACAACGTTGTGGGTGGCATAGAATAAAAACAGAATTTTGTTCTTAAGTTCCAGGAGGGCCACTAATTAGAGCCTCTTGTAAGAGAAAGATTTTACTTTTAATGAGTGATATTGTGTTTCTGGTGATATTTTCAAAGTGTTTTAAGGTAGAAAAAATTTCAAATTACATTAAAATAAAATTTTTAATAGCATTTTTTTGTATATTTTAATCTCAACTTTTTTTTGCTTCCTGGATATAAATCTCTGAATGTTAATTGATCACCTAACTCAGTAGACTGCTATATGAATTAGAGCATTAAAAAAGAAAATCCTGATATATATATATATATATATATATATATCAGAATCTTTAAGCCTTATTTCCAACCTTCAACCAAATGAATTCTTGTAAATATTAAAACATTTTAGTCCATGGCATCATCTCCAATTATGTTCTCCTCAATAATATACCTTCAGTGCTACTTGACCATCTCTCTGCATCCATCTACCATAATGGAGATAAATGGATGGCCACTCTTGAACAGTCAATGATGCTTTAATTGAAGCACTTGCCCTGTTAATCTAGCTCCAATGTCCCTTTATAGGGTAGAATGAATGTTCTCACATAGCAGTTATCCAAGTCATGATTTTGCTTCCTTATAATCATTTGCAATTGTGTTTGAAATAAGCCATAATGCAATTTTCTCAATTTAATATGAACTATTTTTAGTGGTGCAAAAGCTTTGATTACAATTTTTATTTTATCCCTTAGTATAAGATGGGCATCCGTGTTTAATCATATTCACAGATTACCCCAATGAATACAAATATGCTACATTATCTTTAAATAAATGAATGTCAATATGTTCCAAGGTAACCAAAGTAATTGCATATTGATAACTGTTATTATTGTAAGTCATGGTATTTAAGAGAAAATGTACTTGTATTTTTTAAAAAGGGGCAATACTGTAGTCTATTTTAAGATGATAGTTTTCTGTTTCAAGTACAGACATAATATCACTCTAATATAGCTGGAAGACCCTACAAATAGATAAAAATGTAAAATATAAACCTGAGAATAACAATATGTTGTCTTCTTTTGAAACTGAATAAATGTTATGAGTATCTTAGCAGAGCTAATATGAAATTGCCATTATCTGTGACAGAAGCTTAGAACTTGCATCCACTCTCCAGCCAAAGCAGATCACAGGAGCTAAAGCCATTATTCCGCACTTTTTTGTAACTAGATATTTCCAGATTTTTTATGGAGGCTTATTGTAGTGTGCAAAATGCTCCAGGGAAAAGCATTGTCCCCTTTTCTAAAGAGGATAAAAATTTCACGGAATGGATGGGGGTGAATAACAGAGCACTTGTTTTCTGTGATCTGAGTTTTTATCAAATGAATGGGTTGTCATCTGGATCACCATGTGGCACAATTCCAAGGGGTGTCACTTAAATTATATTGTTTATGGTTAAGGCCCTCATAACCTTGTGCTGCGCACATCAGTGTGGCCACTATTATCTCGGAAACATTCTCAAGGGCAAGCACCGGCCAGGAAGACACTCTTAGATGAGATGATGAAAAAAGTGTTCCTAGTGTCAACTGTTTACTGAAAGAATGAGTACTTTGTTTTGGTGGGGGGAGTGTAGTACATAATCTTCTCAAAATGAAGTATCTCATTATAATTGAGTACTGATCCTAAATATAAGAACCAAATTTTAATCTCAAGTTTACTACCAGTTTCAGTTCAGTCACTCAGTCATGTCCAGCTGAGTGTTACTGGATGGGTTAGTACATATCTTGGTTCTGCCTCTGTAAAGTGCGGAATTTGATTCCATTAAAGGTTTGCAAACGTTCTGTTATAGTGGAACCCCTAAGCAAGATTCAGCTGGAAAACAATTAGATTACCTGATTGAATTTCCTTTGGGTAAGTTCTGGAATCTGAAAGAGAACTTCAGAATCTGGAATCTGAAAGGAATCTGAAAGATTCCTTGTTCTCTTCAGTAAGTATGTAAAAGGATCAGTTGATGAACAGCCAAAGTGATATTTTTTCTTCATACTCAGATTATATATGAAGTACCATCTTATATCTATTTTATACTTATTTTCAGAATATATATTAGATGTCATATTCTAAGAATTTTGAAGGACTCCTAAAGTTACTATTTCAAAGCAGTTCTGGAGCTGAATCTATTTTAAATTGAGTTTTGGCCACTCACTTGCTAGCTGTTAATCCTTGGGCAAGTTAAACTTTCTTAATTTTTTTGTAGTGAAAAGATAATCCATATACTGGTATATTTTGGAGAATTGAATAAGATAATACATGCAAAATATTTAGTAGAATTTTTGGCCCAAATTATGGCTCTTATTCTATGCAAAAATTACTGGGAGAATATGTGTCTACTCAGAAAAAGAATCATGAAAGAAAGGGATGACTTTTATATTTTTAGGACAAGAGCTCTAGCTTCTTAAGCCTGAACCAACTTCCTTTCCCCAGGTGGGGCTTCACAGGAATGGAGCTTCCTTTGGGATGGACTCAGTCTTATCAGAGTACTCATGTAGGAAGAGAGAGGATACGTATTAACTTGGAAGAAAGATGCTCCACAGGATAAAGTGGGGGAAGGTGAAAACATTTAACTTTAACCCAAGTCTTTTTCCTCCCATTATGTAGATAACTCGTGAGTATTTGCTGTTTCGCTAGTAGTGTTCTAATTGCTTTACGTGGATTATTTCATCTATTCTTGGCAACCCTGTGATGTAGGTATCACTATACCTATTTATAGAAATAGTTGAGGTGACACCAGAGCCCATACTACTTAGTACCATACTCTGGGGCCTTTTGTATTTGAGATCTTCTTCCATTTTGGAGGGAGAATAAAAGGTGAGAGAGAGAGAAGAAAAACTTGAGGTTTCCCATTGGGCTTTTGTTTTTTAATTTATTTTTAATTGGAGGATAATTGATTTACAATGTTGTGTTGGTTTCTGCTATACAGCTGAATTGCCATTGGTATACACATACCCCCTCCCTCATGAACCTCCCTCCTCCTCACCACCATCCACCCCTTGAGGTTGACACAGAGCGCAGGTTGGGTTCCCCGTGTTATAGAGCAACTTCCCACAGGCTCTCTATTTTACATATGATAATGTATATGTTTCAGCATTACTTTCTCAATTCTTCCCATGCTCTTCTTCCCCCACTGTGTCCACAAATCTGTTCTTTATGTCTGAATTTCTATTCCTGCCTGCAAATAGGTTCATCAGTACCATCTTTCTAGATTCCATGTATATGCATTAATATGATATTTGTTTTTCTGACTTACTTCACTCTGTTGACTTCATTCTATAACAGGCTCTGTGTTTATCCACCTTGGTTCAACCGACACATCCATTCCTTTTTATGGCTGAGTAATACTCCATTGTGTATATGTACCACAAATCCTTTATCCATTCATCTCTTGATGGACATCTAGGTTGCTTCCGTGTCCTGGCTATTGTTAATAGTGTTGCAATGAACACTGGGGTACGTATGTCTCTTAATTATGAGCTTTAATATATATAGGGAAAAATATTAACATATCACCTATGTTCCAAAGTGAATATGTAGGATAGTGTGGTAAATTTGAACCGTTTACAGTAGTACTAATATCTATTAGAACTTTATGATGAGTAGTATATACTTTCTTGTTTTCTTGATTTTGGACTTGACTATGTGATATGATTTTGCCAATGGCATTTTGATGGATGTAATATGTAAAAAGTTTGGAATTTCAGTTGAGTTTCCTTATATACTCCTGTATTTCATCATGAGAAGAAGTTGCCTTGGACAGTTGTTGCTGGAGCACATCTGAACACAACCTGCAACCTAAAGCAAATCCCAGTGAGTTCTAGCCTACACAAGCCAAACACCACCAGATGTGGGTTTATGAAATTAAACACTGCCATTGAGGTTTGTTTGGTTGTTTGGCAGGATAATTAATAGTTGAGTGTAATTTGTAGCTATTACTGTGATCTCATTAAATAATAAAATCTTTTTTCAAAATTTAATGTGAAAACTCAGCTTTTCTGTCCCAAAGTTATACCACTAAAGCATTTAGTCAGCTTAAAAACAATTTGTGTTTACTTCCTAATTACTTATTTCTAATTTGAGAATGAATGGAAAATTGGGATGATGAAAAAGAAGGGGTCAATTTGTGACACTTGAGAAGGCAAAACCAATGTATCAGTCAGTCATATATGATATTAAAATAGCAAGCAAATAATAGTTAAAGGATAATATCTATTAAATATCTATTTATGTTAAATAAATATCTATTAAATAATAGACTTAAATTGAGTGGTTCAGAAATAAGTTGGTGGGAATATTTGAAAACTTGCATTTTCAATTGCTGTTTATTGAGCACTTCTCTAAATTTTGCTTTGCAGTTTACTCCCTAGTGAATCTGATTTTGTATATCCTTTGACTTTTTGTAATCAAGTGTGTGTAAAAGCTAAAGACCTGTCTTGAAGTTAGAGAATCCAGTGGAGGATTATCATCACCACATTTTATAATTACATTCATTCCCACAACAGTAGTTTATGTATCTGTTTGAAAATAATGTCACTTAAAGTTTAAGTTGATTCACATCTCAGACTTCTTAGGGTTAGGTGTGTATGGAATGTTGGTGATAGGGGTGTTGATAACATATTTTATGGTGTGTGTGTGTGTGTGTGTGTGTGGTGGTCTTTTATGCTTAGAGACTGGTGGGAAGACAGAGGGGAAAAAAAAAAACTTCAAAGATTCTTTGTGTATAGGCAGACACTGTGGAGGAGGGCTAAACTGACCTACATAAGGATGTGGGTGAATTTGGGTCAAGGTATCTTTAGTAAGGGCAAGTTAAATAAGACAGATATCAGAGTAACCAAAAATTTTGAGGTCTAAAGATGTCTAATATTAAAATTTTTGTGTGTCTCTCATGTAAAACTCTAAACCTTTAGTAAAGTCTACAACTAATAGAAATGACACTCTAATAATTTTGGAGGGAGTGGGGAGAATGACGATTAAGAATAAGCTAAGGTCTATACTGTCTGAATAAGAGAAGAGTAGAAAAAAGATACCTGTGGGTGGTGGTATGAGAGATTTAAAGTTTAGTGGAAACATTATCTACCTATGAGGCATTGATTCTTAGCTGAAGTTGGATTCACCTGGGAGAGTTAAAAAAAATCATGCTTTGGTCCTGCCCATAGATATTCTAATATAACAAGTCTGGGTTGTGGGAATGTTTAAAAAACTCCTTAACATGATTTGAGTTTGTATCTAAATTTGACTATCACTACTCCTTTCTGTAGCAAAAGTCTCTACCTGGCTACACACTAAAATCATCTGTGAGTAACAAATACCAACTATGGTAGCATTCCTTCTTAGAGATTTTTATTTAAATACTCTGGGATGAAGGTTAGCTTTTATTTAAATACTCTGGGATGGAGGCTAGCTATCACATTTCCAAAGCTTCCTAGGTTATTGTCACGTACAACCCAGAGTACAATCAGATGTGATCCTCAGAACATTGGAGTGGCTCTATTAAGAATAAAGGGGTGCTCCAGTGAGAAGGGGTGGCTGAGGGATAGAAGGAGGGAGATATAGACATAGGGCCATTTTCAGGAAGATAAAACCTTTATTCCAGTCTGGTTATAAGGTTAGAACTGACACATCCAAAAATCTATGGATCTTTACAGAGCAACAAGGAAGCAACAAGCTATGCCATACCTCATCTGAATTCATGGATGTTATGAGCCCAGGATGTCACTGAATTGCAACTGATCATATGAAAATGAGCTTTTGGAAATAGTTCCCATAGTTCAGGACTATTGTGTTGCCAGATTTTGTAAATAAAAATACAAGGTACTAAATTAGAATTTCAGATAAATACTTTTCAGTATGAACATGTCCTGGGAAATTGAGGGATAGCGAAGGACAGGGAAGCCTGGTGTGTTGCAGTCCATGGCATCGTAAAGAGTTGGACATGACTTAGTGACTGAACAAGTGTCCTGGGCAATTGAGGTATATTTCCATTAAATGTTTCTCTGAAATTCAAATTTAACTCTGTGCTTTGTATTTTATCAGGAAACCCTGGGATTAAAGAGTTTGAGTTTGATATTTAAACCTTAAGGGATAATGGGATCTAGGTACTGACTCAGAATGGGTTGAGAAAGCACCTACTGTATGTAGGAGAACATGTTTAATTCTGTGGAAGTGTCTTATTAGTTAAAAGTTTTTCCCATGGGCTTTCAGGAATTTGGGATATACTAATACAATAACACGGAGAAGGCAATGGCAAGCCACTCCAGTACTCTTGCCTAGAAAATCCCATGGATGGAGGAGCCTGGTAGGCTGCAGTCCGTGGGGTCGCTAGGGGTCGGACACGACTGAGCGACTTTACTTTCACTTTTCACTTTCACACATTGGAGAAGGAAATGGCAACCCACTCCAGTGTTCTTGCCTGGAGAATCCCAGGGACGGGGGAGCCTGGTGGGCTTCCGTCTATAGGGTCACACAGAGTCGGACAGACTGAAGTGATTTAGCAGTAGCAGCAGTAATACAATAACAAGTGTAAGCAGAGAACCTTCCCAAGAGTTCTAACCTACTATTTAACTTGACATTTTAAATCGCATGGTTCTGTGTCAACACAAGAGTACCACAAATATAAAAACATGTGTGGAAGATGATTTTAACAATTTTTTAACTTTGCAAATTCACATTTGTTCCCCCCATCCCCAGTACACATTCAATTTGTAGAAAAAGACTTTGGTCTTCCTTAAAAGGAAAAACAGAATTACAGTCCCTATCCTCAGATTAACTCAACAACAGTCAAGTTAAGCTTATTGCTTTTCATCTTTCATGGGACCTTTCACCTCAGCTGTGTAGAAATTCATATATTGAATAAAGGCATGCAGTTAGTGAACATAAGAGACAGTCACTGATTAGAAGAGAACAGTGTTGGAGGTTTAGTCTTGGACGTGTTAAAAAAACACACCTTAAAACTTCTAAAGCATTGAAAAATTAGTTCCTCTGAACTCTATCAGGAATATAATTGCAAAATATTTGTATATGTATTTTAAAATTTGAATGTTATATTGCATATATTTATTATAACTGAAATGATTCTCTTTAGAAAGTAAAATGGATTATAAAGATTCAGTTCAGTTCAGTTGCTCAGTCATGTCTGACTCTTTGCGACCCCATTAGCTGCATATGTCAAAATTCACTGATCAGGTCAGTTCAGTTCAGTCGTGCAGTCGTGTCAGACTCTTTGCGACCCCATGAATCACAGCACGCCAGGCCTCCCTGTCCATCGCCAAATCCCGGAGTTCACTGAAACTCATGTACTGAGGACTAAATGATAAAATATTATTGATTAGTCCATCAGAAGTCATTTAACATTTGATATTTACACACCAGTCCAATATTTAATTAGAACTGCTGAAAATATGAAAGGAGAAAAAAAAAAAAAACCCTGGACTATATATGTTTAGAAATCTGGGTAGGAAATTGCAAATCTTGGGAACACAGGTGGTGGTTTTATTTCTTCTAATTGAAGGTCAGGACTTTGGAAGATAAAGAAGGAACTGAGAAGTGAACAGCTGGCTCTGTAGATGGTGTTGAGCAGAATTTAGTTTTCTGGACCATGATGCATGGTACTAAACTAATGCTCCTGGCAAAAGAAAAAGTACATCTAATGAAGAGTGGGAAGAACAAGCTTGGCAAAAGATTTGCTGACCGGAAAAAGAAGGCATTGATATATGAGAAGGGTAGAAAAACGGATCAAACAAGCTGTTAAATTGTACCCTATAGAGGGAAATATGCTGACTTAGGAAAAGTAAAAATAATGGAAGATGAGTAGTAAATCAAGAGAAGGGAACAGGAAAGAAGATAAAGGAGAAATATTTCTCCTGGTGTTTTCATGTATTTACGTCTGTATTCAGATAATATAGGTAATGATAATATTTAAAAACAAGTATTATTTGAAATTTTTCCTTTAGGCTTTATGGGGATGAGAACTTTGGCCGAGTAAAGTTATTTGACCCTGAAATTCCAGTTCTTACCACTTCTAGCAAAGAAACTACAGAACACAGAGGAACGTAAGGTAGGGTCTGATGAATTGGCCAGTAAATTCCCTGGTAAGAGACTCAGTAAGGGCTAGCAGTGATTCTTTGTTGAATTAAAAGTACTATAGGAAAAGAGAATTGGCAATTTTGAAAGGAAAGTTTTGATTTCTTCCTTTTCCCTTCCACTTAGGCTGTGATGTGTTTACAACAAATTAAAAAAAAAACCCAGGGTATGTAGAACTCCAGATCCCTGTGATAGATAATGTAGAGAAAAAGTTGATGACTAATCCAATAGTGGAAGATGTGGTGGTGGAAACGGACAGATATGGAATTAGGCAGTTTCAGCTTTTATAGGTCTCTTATGGCCTGCTGTGGGCTTGGTAGATGTCAAAATCTAGCATGGAAAATTTAAGACTTTCCCCCCATAGCTGAGTTTAATTTTCTATTCTGAATTTCTTGCTCTCAATACTAGAAAAATTGGTCTGCTCTTATCCAAGTAGATAGTCACTCCACAATAATGATTTCTTAGTCTTTAGGAGTGGAAACTACAGCAAAGTCAGTGATCAGTCATTTAAGATTTAGAACTCTGTCACTTCAGGATTTATGGAACCCTGTTCACCTACCTCTCTGGCCTTGCAGTGTTTTGCAGGTGCTTGGAATTACCTATTGCTATAATGTCAGTGGGAGGCAGAGATATCCTCTTTGGTCCTCTCCTTCCTCTTTCTGATATGCGCAGTCCAGTCATGATTTTCACTTTTCAGTATCCATCTCTACATTTGCATGGATGCCCAACCACTTTAGTGTCAGTCTATAATGCCTGTCCTGCTTGCTAGCTTTCTCTGTGTTAAAGTTCTTATATACTTAAAGGCATGGGTCAGGTTAAGTGAATCTCCTGTGCTTTTCTTGGGATTTTAGGCTCATGGCCATCAAAACTTCTCTTTTTCTGTTATATTTCATTTATCTCTATTTTTCTTTGTGTGTGCCATTTTGGTTGGGGTGGGGGAACATGAATGGATTTTCTTGAAGATCTCCAGTCACACAGTTTTCTACTCTTGGATGTCCAAATTTAAGAGTTCCCATCTCACTCACAACCCAGGCCTAAATAGGGAGCATTGTATACCACTATGTATACCAATATCCACTCCAGTGTTCTTGCCTGGAGAATCCCAGGGACGGAGGAGCCTGGTGGGCTTCTGTCTATGGGGTCACACAGAGTCGGACACTACTGAAGTGACTTAGCATAGCATTAGCATGTATACCAATGTCTATTTTTGTCTTCCAACTTTTTCTTCTTCCTCTTTTAGTAGCTAATGTGTCTTTGTTGGGGGTGGTAAGTAAAACACTTGCTTAGCATTTCCCCCCCAAATTTTCTTCAAATTAGACTCCTTTAATACTTTAAAACCCTAAAATCAATTATTGTACTCATTTCACTTTTATATTCTTCATTGAAACACTATTCAATAGAGATGCCTCAAGATTTAATGATATTTACATTGAAGAAATAAACATAATATTTCATAATCATACTATAAGAGGTATATTTAAATAAAGGTAGATTATATTCTGATAAATTTGTATTAAAGTGTATTAAATTTTATTAAATTGTATTAAAGTGATTGATAAAACTCTTTATTATCATACTTGTCTATAATATAAACATTCCAGAAAAAACATATTTATTGGAAAACCCAGCAATTTGTTATATTTTCTAGAAGTTTCTCTACCAATAGTGGAGTTGCCTGTAAAACAGAATTAGTAAACTGCACCTATTTCATGAAGTTTTTCCAATGATTACATGTTGATAAAATATCTACCCTAGTACCTAAAATGTGCTAAGTACTCATTATGTGTTAGTAGCTATTTTTATACTTTCACTGTAATCTTGATCTTGGATAAAAACACATTCTAGAGGAAGAAAAATAAATGAATATGGAGTCTTTATAGATTGTTGGGACAAATTGTGTTTTCCTCATATTCATTAACCATCAAGAGTTTTTGACACACAGGAGTGTTTAAGTGAATGCAAGAATGTTTCTTAATTTGTTTTATATTTCTTTACCTGTTGCATTTCCTTCCATGTCTAACAAAAACATCTGAGTCTAAGAGAAGTCATGAAGGAAGAACATTTTAGGAAAGAAAAAGAAAAATGTTTATTTAAATGGTTGTTGGCATTTGGGAATTTAATTGTCATATACTGGTCTGTGATATGGCTTCCCTGGTGGCTCAGATGGTAAAGAATCCACCTGCAATGCGTGAGACCTGGGTTTGATCCCTGGGTTGGGAAGATCCCCTTAAGGAGGTCATGGCAATGCACTCCAGTATTCTTGCCTGGAGAACCCCCATGGACAGAGGAGCCTGGTGGGCTACAGTCCATGGGATTGCAAAGAGTTGGACACAACTGAGCGACTGAGCACATATATGTGATATACTTCACAAATAGTTATGGTTTATAGAAGGATGAATCTGGTGGTGAAGTGTCTTTAATGTGCAGATGGGATAATGTTTCACTTCAGTTCAGTCGCTCAGTCACGTCCGACTCTTTGGGATCCCATGAACTGCAGCACACCAGGTCTCCCTGTCCATCACCAACTCCTGGAGTTTACTCAAACTCATGTCCATCGAGTCAGTGATGCCATTCAACCATGTCATCCTCTGTTGTCCCCTTCTCCTCCCACCTTCAATCTCTTCCAACATCAGGGTCTTTTCCAATGAGTCAGTTCTTCGCGTCAGGGAGCCAAAGTATTGGAGTTTCAGTTTCAACATCAGTCCTTGCAATGAATATTCAGGACTGATTTCCTTTAGGATGGACTGGTTGGATCTCCTTGCAGTCCAAGGGACTCTCAAGAGTCTTCTCCAACACCACAGTTCAAAAGCATCAATTCTTCGGTGCTCAGCTTTCTTTATAGTCCAACTCTCACATCCATACATGACTACTGGAAAAACCATAGCCTTAACTAGATGGACCTTTGTTGGCAAAGTAATGTCTCTGCTTTTTAATTTGCTGTCTAGGTTGGTCATAGCTTTTCTTCCAAGGAGTAAGCGTCTTTCAATTTCATGGCTGCAATCACCATCTGCAGTGATTTTGGAGCCCAAAAATAGTCTGCCACTGTTTCTCCGTCTATTTGCCATGAAGTGATTGGACCGGATGCCATGATCTTTGTAATGTTTCACTTACATGAAACTAAATGACACTAAGATATTCTCTAAGCATCTACTGTTTTCATTATACTTATGTGACTTTTCTGAATCTCAGTGACCTGGGGTGTTGCTGAAGTAGTGGAGTTTCTGTGTGGAAGTGAAGGCAGCTGCTGGCAACAAGTGCTTTTTAGTAGAGCACAATAGCAAAGCAAATTATTTCTTCTGTAGGAATCCTAGCCATATTGAGATGGGTTGGGAAAACAGCAATAGTGCTGTTGTTGAAATCTCCCAGGAACAATTTTAAATGCAATTATAAACATCATTTTGTTATTGTTGTTGGTCAGGAGCTTTTCTTTCAGGTCCTAAGAAGGAATGACAGGAGCTAAATAATTTTTTTCAAACCATCATACAGCTTCCAAAGACAAAGTGTATCAGGGTTCTAGTATAACATTAACTGGCCAAGGCTAAAAATTGAGTTTGGTGAAAAAATGTTGAGGAGTTCATGGACACTGTGAGTAGGTGTGGAAGGTTTGAATTAGGCAGGAACCGATGCATCCTCATTCAAATCTTATTACCCAGACACTGTCATGGGGACTGTCCAGTGCCTGGACAATAATAGATGCTGTGGCTGGCAAAAATGTTACATATGATAGACTTGCTGAACTGAAACACAAAATGGAATCACAAGACAAATTGAGATTTTTTTTTCTTTATAGTCATAATATCACTAAATTATATGTAATTATTTCATTTGAAAGTAATTTAATTAAATGGGGGTGACTTTTAAAAATTAAAGCAATATATACTATTGTAGCTAGTACTATATAAAAGTATATGCTAAAAAAAGTACTTCCCACTTTTAGCGTCACCGTGCAGAAATATTATAGTTAAAATTTGAGCTGTATCTTCCAATCCATGTGAGAACACAGCATGCAGAGCTGTAATATATATGCTGCTCTATAACCTGATTCTTCACTCAGTAGGTTATGTACTTTGGTTTATATCAGAACATGTAGCTCTATCTTATCATTTTAGAGGCTCCACAGCATTTAGTTGTTTAAAAACCACAATTCAGTTAACTAGTCTAAAGTGGAGGTTCAGCTAGATTATTTCCAATTAAAATTTTGCTTCATGTTTCAGTGAATATTTTTCTTTCACGTATATTTGGTGAACTTGTACACACGTTTCCCTGGGATAAATTCTTGGGAGTAGAAATTTTGGGTCCAAGGGAGAAGCATATATAAAAACTTGAGTCATTACCATTTGACTTCTAGAAGGTTGATAAATTTTTCAATCACAGTAGCAGGATATGAGAACGCCAAATTCCCTGTAACTTGTATGTATGTGCTATTATGCGCAGATAATTTTCAGTGGAACAATATTTTTCAGAGATGGCTGACTAGATTTATCAAGCTGTTCTGAGTTTTTCCCTCAAATTATCTGAAAGTAAAAGAACACACTCCGGTAACCCTTTCTACATTTTAGGTATTTTTCTAAAACCTTGTTAATTTATTAAAAGAATTAAAGTATGGTATTAAAATGTAGGTGGAAAAAAGGCCAACTTTTAAAAAATACTAGAGACTGAATAATTTGATAATCATTGTTATTAAGTGAGATAAATGTTTTACTTAAGAATAACTTAGTATTTAAAATTTCAGGATCTTTTTTTTTTCAGTGACTTTGGAAGAACATTAAAATAAAATGTTGCTTTCTTCTCTAACACGAGAAAGTCTTAAGGAAATTGTGTTCTACACAAGTCTAATTATTTTCCTTTGAAAATAATATATTGTGTTGAAATTTTCCTATCTAATCAAAAGAGTAAAATGTAGGAAAGGAAATGACATAACTAGTCTGTATAAGAATTTTTACAAATTGTGAAAGGATAGTTGCATATCATATATAACTAGTTCAGCCATTTCTCTACATTAAACATTTTTAGAACCACTCGGTAAACTGGCTGCTTATATTGCTTTTGTTTTGTATAAATGCAATAATTCTGCAAAAATAATCTTCTTGACACTGTACTGCTAAATATACTTTTCATTGACGTACTCAGTTATACAATCAACACAGGTATAAGCGCATGTGTTAATTGCTTCTGATATTTCATTTGCTTTTATATTTTAACAATGAAAATGGGAATTTGATGAAAAAACCCAACATGATCTGGTAGCTACCTCCTATTTATTTTGAGTTTCACCTTTCTTTCATCTTAAGAACAAACATTAGAAAGGTAACAGGTCCTTGGGATAAACGTCTCAGTAAACTTGGTTGTGACTGTGCAGTGTGGCACAACTTTCGGTACAATTGCTAAAGGATAAAAATGATACACCTTGACGAGGAGTTCTTTTCAGGATCACATATCTGCTACAACTGTCATATAAGCGAGAGATATATGTTAATCATGTTTAGAATTGGTTTTAAATACGGGCTTGCGTTGGACGTATTTATTTGCTTGCCCTAAATTTTTATAAATCCGTACTTAAACTTAATTGACTATTGTGGTGTAGTACAAAGAACATGGAGTTGAGCTTCACAGGCCCTGGGTTGTAATTCTGGTTCTTTAATCACCTGCTAACTAAGTGATTGTGGTCAATTTAACTTGCTGAGCCTTGGTTTCTTCATTTCTAAAATAGAGTTAACGACACCTTCTTCAAAGAGTTGGTGTATGTTTTGGGGAAATACAAGTGAAGCATTTCAGCTAATACTTGCAAGGTATTAAATAAATGTTAGTCTCCTCCTCCCCTTTAAGTACCCAGTTCAAGCCCTACCTTACATGCGTGTGAATCATAAATTTTTCTTGAGTTATGTTTTACCATCTCTACATCAAAAAAGAAACCCTTACAGAAAAATTACTGTATCTTCTGTGAGCCTCAGAGGAGAAAAACTCGTCTCAGGAGTTCTTGAGTTACTATTTGTTTCTCAACTAGTCATGTTTTAATTAAACCTTAATGCTCTTAGTATGGATGTCATTGCTACTTACAGAACCTCTTTACATATTTTTTGTGTTCTTACTATGCCAAAATGTTACCTTAAAAATTAGTGTTTGAATTAATGAACATGAATAATTATGACATTAAGGTAATTTCAACAATTTCCTTAAATTATTACAGAATCTTCATATTTTACGTTTCTATTTTGTGACTATTCAAGTCTTAATAAGCACCATTGCCCTATTCATCTTTTGTGCCTGTATTTAGAGAAGTTATTACTGTGCAAAGAAGTTTCCCTAACATGAATTGGTTCTTCAGCACAGATTGTAATTTCTTTATTGCTCTCCTGTTAGATCTTTATAACACCAGTCCACAGTAGATGTTAAAAAAAAGTCTTTATGGTCCTCAAGAACCTAGCCTTACCTTTGCCCTCTTTACTCACAAAAGATCATCTTGCTACTTTGATGACTTGCAAACCACCTCCATCCTTTCAATTCATTCTCTGCCCTACTTCATACATCCTGTTTTTCTGTGGAGTGCTCAATGAATGGTTACCAATGCTGAAGAAAAATTTTCCAACGTCCACCTTCAATTGTGTCACTATTTGATCAAAAATCTTTGCTACTTGGCCATATATTCAAGACCCTCTCCAAATAGCTTTCCTCACTTATTTGTGAATTGTAAACCAGAATTTGATACAGGATTCTGAAAGTTTCCATACTATTCCAAGTTGTAAAACTGTACTTTTTTCCCATTCGGTCATACCCAACTCAAACTTTAATGACAGAATAATTACCAAAGGTGTCTGAAGCGTTGTGTCTGTAACAGTCTATATTGTTAGATTACAGATTTTTTCCCTCCCTTAGATACCTTAGTTGGAGAAGGCAAGGGCACCCCACTACAGTACTCTTGCCTGGAAAATCCCACGGATGGAGGAGCCTGGTGGGCTGTAGTCCATGGGATTGCGAAGAGTCGGACACGACTGAGCGACTTCACTTTCACTTTTGACTTTCATGCATTGGAGAAGGAAATGGCAACCCACTCCAGTGTTCATGCCTGGAGAATCCCAGGGATGGGGGAGCCTGGTAAGATGCTGTCTATGGGGTCGCACAAGAGTTGGACACTACTGAAGCGACTTAGCAGCAGCAGCAGATACCTTAGTATTGTAATCTTCATTCTATTTACTTTATATGGTCTATTTATTCTGATGTTGAGGCCAAAGTCCACTTCCTAAGACAGAAAAGAGACAAAAAATTTTCTTACCGGGAATGAGTTTAAAGAATGTTCTAGAAGACAGGGTAGAAGATAGGGTACATATCATGAACACTTGTGTGCCAGATGTTATTCCATTACACAATACCTATTTCTTTTCCCAGTAATAGTGATTGTTATCCCCCTTTTCTAGAATTGATCATGGATATGTTTAGGACCTTAAGTCGTTTGCCCATGACCATACAGCTAATAAGTGGCAGAAGCGTGACGTGAACTCAGATCCCTTGCCACTGAGTACAGACTATCTCTTTTACTCATGCTGCAAAAATTTTATTAAAATATTGACTTTCATAAATACTATGAGCCTAACATTAATAGACACCTCCTAGGAATACAGTAAGTGGGAATGTTAGCACTGTAGGTCATGCCCTTCTGATTTTTTTTCTACCGTGATTTGAAGACAGGTGAGTGGCTCTTGAAGAATATTTCACATCTGTACTCTTCCTTCTGTTACTTATGACGAGGTGGGTGATGGTTCCTGGCTATCATTCTTACTGCCTCCCTGAATAACTCCTACCTACTTAGCTATGTTCACTAAGTATTAGCACTGCTGGCATCACCTCCGATGTACTTGAATTTGGGGTGATGATGTCTAAGCTACAACTTTGAGAAGCAGTTTTGAACAAGTGGCTTATAATGTCTATGCCACAATCCTGCTCTAAGTTTCCCATTGGTGCTGTGCTGAAACTATTTCTGGGACAAGTTATTTTTAAATGGGATCAGAGACTAAGCAGATGGATTGGCTCAACCCACTCTTGTATGTCTTTAGAACAACTTTTCCTCTCTTTTCATCTTCTAGTAGAGATACCTCCCAGGAGATTATTATACTTGAGTTGTATTTCTTCTCGATTCTGATTCTTCTTGGAAATTATTTTACTTCCTGCTTCCTTTTAATTTCTTTTACATACCCTCTGTTTCTCTTTGCATGCTTCCTGAACATTGAACTCTACTTGGATATTGACTTATTTAGTGGGTTGTCTTTCAAAGTTTTGAAAACCTTAATAATATATTACATGTAAATATAACTTCTCTTACCCCACAGTGACCCTTTGCTCAGGTTTTTTGTTCTTACTTTCAGTTCTTCTATGCTGTGCCCCACAGCTGCAATTACCCTGAGGGAAGAAATGACTGTAGAAGACTGAATGACTAGTTCAGTATTCCTTGGCTTACTTTAAAAGTGTAGTTTAACTTGTGGCTGTGACTGACAGTTTATAAACGGAATTATGGGCTAAATGGTTAAATTTTAGGACAACAGCATTTTTTCATTTGCACACATTTTGTGGTTTACTTCATCTCCTGAAGTAATGCCTTGGCTCTTGTTGAAATCCCACCTGTGTAGTTCTCTCTGTGCAGGTCAGTGGATGCGGAGAGTGTGTGGTGTTGTCCATACTTGGTTCTTGTGGGAACGCCTCAGAGAGAACTGCTGAATAAAAATGAAAACAGGCTACATTAGAGCTGAAAACACTTTTTATCAAGAGACCAGTCTAGTAAAACATGGTTTAAATAGAGTATTATATAATTATTTGAAGTATATGTGAATAAAAATCCTAGAAATTAGGAAGAACAGTCTAATTAAAAACGGGTGAAGGACATGAAAAGACAAATCACAGGGTAAAATGTAAATAGCACTTAAGCATTAAAAAGGTGTTCAACCTCTCTCATGATAAAATAAATTTAACTACAATAATGAACCATTTCTTAACAGTCAAGTTGAGAAAAATGAGGACTATACAGAAAATAATTCCTTTGGGTATACACTTGCAATTTCTTGAAGGAGTACAAAATGGTATACTATACCACCTATGGAGAATTTGATAGTATTTAACAACATCATGAGTATTTTAATCCTCAAATATGACAATATTCTAGAAATATAAAACTACAGATGTACCTGATAAGCATGAAATTTCATATGTTCCATGCTATTCATTATGCTACTACTTGACAACTGAGTTTGGCAAAAGAAGACTGGTTGAGTAGATGATACATCCATGTAGTAAAATATAATTGTTTTTTAACTGAAGACATTCTTTATGTATTACTGATAAGGAGAAGATAAATTATTATTTACAAATAAACAATGTAGTGGGGAACAATGGTTACCAATGATTAGAAGGCACCTCTATATTCATCGTACCTTTATTTATAAGTCAAGATATTTATGCACCTCTATATTCATTGCAGCATTATTTATAATAACCAAGATATGGAATCACTCTAAATGTGCATCAGTGGATGAATGATAAAGATGTACATGTTCAAAGAAATAAAACTCAGCCATAAAAAGATTGCCATTTTGACAATATGGATGAACTTAGAATATTTTGCTAAGTGAAATAAGTTGTAGCATATGGATTTGGCTTATGTGGAATCTGAAGGACACAAATGAACAACACAACAGGAACAGATTCATGTACACAATGAACAAGCTGGTGGTTGCCAAATGGCGGGGAGGGAGGTGGGTGGGTGAGTGAGATAGATGAGGAAGATTAAGAGGTTTAGTCTTCCAGATATAAAATAAAGCACAGGAATGTAATGTACAGCATAGGGTATATAGTCAAAACATAACAACTTGGACAGATAGTAACCAGACTTGTGAACATTTTTTTTTCTTTTTTTTATTGGAGGCTAATTACTTTACAGTATTATATTGGTTGGTTTTGCCATACATTGACATGAATCTGCCCCGGGTGTACATGTGTTCCCCTTCTTGAACTCCCCTCCCACCTCCCTCCTCCCCATATCCTCCCTCTGGGTCATCCCCATGTGCCAGCCCTGAGCATCCTGTATCATGCGTCGAACCTGGAGTGGTGATTCGTTTCACATATGATAATATATATGCTTCAATCCCATTCTCCCAAATCATCCCACCCTCACCCTCTCC
This sequence comes from Moschus berezovskii, assembly GCF_049115385.1. NCBI lineage: Eukaryota > Metazoa > Chordata > Mammalia > Artiodactyla > Moschidae > Moschus > Moschus berezovskii. The sequence goes on from NC_142461.1 coordinate 126,467,205, forward strand.
CACAGAGTCCCAAAGACTGTTCTATACACCTGTGTCTCTTTTGCTGTCTCGTATACAGGGTTAAGGTTACCCTCTTTCTAAATTCCATATATATATGCGTTACTATACTGTACTGTTTTTCTTTCTGGCTTACTTCACTCTGTATAATATGCTCCAATTTCATCCACCTCATTAGAACTGATTCAAATGCAGTCTTTTTGATGGCTGAAAAACACTCCATTGTGTATATGTACCAAAGCTTTCTTATCCATTCATCTGCAGATGGACATCTAGGTTGCTTCCATGTCCTCACTATTATAAACAGTGCTGAAATGAATATTGCAGTACATGTGTCTCTTTCAATTCTGGTTTCCTCGGTGTGTACGCCCAGGAGTGCGATTGCTGGAGGAACATTTTGTAATATATAAAAATACTACATCATTATACTGTACGCCTGAATATAATGTTTTAAGTCAGTTATACTTCAATTAAAAAAAAAGATAATTTGCTGTTTCTTTCACCTTTCATTCCTGGTGGGCATTTGCATTCTGAATATAAACTTTTCTGTGCTTGGGAATACTTCATTGACTTGTTTATCATGTAACATTGAGGACTGTCTACTTAGAGTTGGGCTTTGATTTGGTAAAGGCTCTTAGCACATTTGGTCCATGATAAAACAGCCTTATGACTTAGGCTATACAACCCAGTGGACAATATGGTATTACAGTTTTCTGTGGTGGGAGAGGGCACCATGTGCAGTCAAGATTCAATAGGAGAATAAAAACATATACCCTTCAAGTTTTGAAGCAGGCCACATTGTCTATGCAGAGAATTACACAACTGCCTGTAAGGGCTCTTCTCTCTCATGTGGATGTAGATGTGGCATGAGTGAGAGGTGCTGATGAGAACTATCTTTTTCCAAATCTGCTGAGTGAAGTCACACTGGTAGCTTGAAGTCAGCCATGGTGGGAGTATTTATACCTAGGAAATTGGAAAATGCTTTATATTTATATAAATGCTATCAGTTCAGTTCAGTTCAGTCGCTCAGTCGTGTCCGACTCTTTGCGACCCCATGAATCACAGCACGCCAGGCCTCCCTGTCCATCACCAACTCCCGGAGTTCACTCAAACTCATGTCCACAGAGTCGGTGATGCCATCCAGCCATCTCATTCTCCGTCGTCCCCTTCTCCTCCCGCCACCAACCTTTCCCAGCATCAGAGTCTTTTCCAGTGAGTCAACTCGTCGCATGAGGTGGCCAAAGTATTGCAGTTTCAGCTTCAGCATCAGTCCCTCCAATGAACACCCAGGGTTGATCTCCTTTAGAATGGACTGGTTGGATCTCCTTGCGGTCCAAGGGACTCTCAAGAGTCTTCTCCAACACCACAGTTCAAAAGCATCGATTCTTCGGCGATCAGCTTTCTTCACAGTCAAACTCTCACATCCATAGATGACCACAGGAAAAACCATAGCCTTGACTAGACGGACCTTGGTTGGCAAAGTAATGTCTCTGCTTTTTAATATGCTATCTAGGTTGGTCATAACTTTCCTTCCAAGGAGTAAGCGTCTTTTTATTTCCTGGCTGCAATCAGCATCCACAGTGATTTTGGAGCCCAAAAAATAAAGTCTGGCACTGTTTCCACTGTTTCTCCATCTATTTCCCATGAAGAGATGGGACCAGATGCCATGATCTTTGTTTTCTGAATGTTGAGCTTCAAGCCAACCTTTTCACTCTCCTCTTTCACTTTCATCAAGAGGCTTTTGAGTTCCTCTTCACTTTCTGCCATAAGGGTAGTGTCTTTTTTATATAAATGCTATAGACTTATATCTGGGGCTTCCTTAATCTGAAGAGCCAGCTTTTAAACATTTACCCACATAACACTGGAGTGGGAGTCTGAGCCTGAGCCTGCTGCTTTTATTAACACAGCTTGTTTGTTCCTTCTGCCCATGCCTGTGCCCAGTCTTCTATGGGCACTTTCATTTTGTGATGGATTATCACTGGGTCTAGCTGAATGTGTGACTTGCTGGGTATGATAGAAGGTCATGGTAGGCAGCCCTGGCTGCATTGTCACATGGTGTCCTCTGCTCAGGCATGCAGGGTCTATCACACCCCACTACACGGTGGCAGTGGTAAGTAGAGGGCTGGGTGTAAACAGAGACAGAAGAAACTTTATAGAAAGAGAGATTCAGCAACAGGGATCTGATTATGGATCCATTGGTTCCATCATATATTATACCACCCTGAATCTGCTTTCCTGAGAGAACGAATGCTAACTTGAGATAAAACGTTACAAGGATGTGTGTGTCATACCTTAGGATGCAACCCCATCATTCAGTATATTCTCTCTTTCTATGGTTGATTTTAGGGCTGTGTCTAGCAATTATGATACACAGGCTCTGCAGGGGTGGTAGTAGGATTGGCTCTTCATTCTTTGTTACCTGAGAGGGACTGGAGGAATGTGTGTCTCCCATCCCTGTGGCGCCCATCCTGATTCCCAGAGGGAATGCGTCTGTCAGAAGATGCATAGTAAAAGCGTATTAAATTTTATGCCATAGCTGAACCCTACAGTACGTTTGAGCTCCTTGGGCTGAGAGAACAGGCACAAAGGAAAAAGTTACCACCCAGGTAGGAATAATTGACCTTGATTAACAGGAGGGTATGGGGATTCTGTTAAATAGTGGGGCAGATTAGCAAATGTGAGGAAAACATGTAATGTCTTAGGATATTTTTTCTTTATATTTTTAGGCTCAATTTTGATGATAAACTGACAAATATAGCACCTGTGGCCTAGAAGAGGATGATGACTAGTTCATATTTCTTATGGTTGAAAGTCTAAGTCAGACTCCCTCCCCCTCCACCAGACAAAACTCCCAGGGAAGTGGAGGATGAGCCAAGGATGTGGAAAACTAGAAAGTATAAAAGGGGAGATAAGTACCATTCCATAAACCTCTTATCCTTATTCCTCAGAGGACAGACAGAGTGAAAACCACAATCACAGAAAACTAATCAGACTAATCACATGGACCACAGCCTTGTCTAACTCAATGAAACTATGAGTCATGCTGTGTAGGGCCACCCAAGACAGATGGGTCATGATTGAGAGTTCTGACAAAATGTAGTCCACTGGAGAAGGCAGTGGCACACAGCTTCAGTATTCTTGCCTTGAGAACCCAATGAACAGTGGTCATGGTGGTTTAGTTGCCAAATCGTGTCTGACTCTTGTGACCCCATGGACTGTAGCCTGCCAGGCTCCTCTGTCCATGGGATTCTCCAGGGAAGAATACTGGAGTGGGTTGCCATTTCCTTCTCCACCCATGAACAATAATAAAAGACAAAAAGATATGACACTGAAAGATGAAATTCCTAGTTCGGTAGGTGCCCAATATGCTACTGGAGAAGAGTGGAGAAATAACACCAGAATGAATGAAGAGACAGAGCCAAAGTGAAAACAATGCCCAGTGGATGTGACTGGTGATGGAAGTAAAGTCTGTTGCTGTAAAGAACAACATTGCATAAAAACCTGGAATGTTAGGTTCATGAATCAAGATAAATTAGAAGTGGCCAAACAGGAGATGGCAAGAGTGGACATCGACATTTTAGGAATCAGTGAACTAAAATGGACTGGAAAGGGTGAATTTAAATCAGATGACCATTGTCTACTGTTGTGGGCAAGACTCCCTTAGAAGAAATGGAGTAGTCGTCATAGTCAACAAACGAGTCCAAAATGCAGTATATGGGTGCAATCTCAAAAACGACAGAATGATCTCTGTTCATTTCCAAGGCAAACCATTCAGTATCACAGTAATCCAAGTCTATGCCCCAACCAGTAATGCTGAAGAAGCTGAACAGTTCTATGAAGACCTACAGACCTTCTAAAACCAACACCCAAAAAAGAGGTCCTTTCATTATACAGGACTGGAATGCAAAAGCAGGAAATCAAGATATACCTAGAGGAACAGGCAAATTTGGCCCTGGAGTACAAAATGAAGCAGGGCAAAGACTAACAGAGTTTTGTCAAGAGAATGCACTGGTCATAGCAAGCACCCTCTTCCCACAACGCAAGAGAAGACTCTACAAGTGAACATCACCATCTGGTCAATACCGAAATCAGATTGATTATATTCCTTGCAGCCAAAGATGGAGAAGCTCTACACAGTTAGCAAAACAAGACTGGGTGCTGACTGTGGCTCAGATCATGAACTTCTTATTGCCAAATTCAAACTTAAATTGAAGAAAGTAGGGAAAACCACTAGAGCATTCAGGTATGACCTAAATCAAATCCCTTATGATTATACAGTGGAAGTGACAAATAGATTAACAGGATTAGATCTGATAGAGTCCCTGAAGAACTGTGGATGGAAGTTCATGACATTGTACAGGAGGTGGTGATCAAGACCATCCCCTCCCCCCCAAAAAAAAGAAATGCACAAAGGCAAAGTGGTTCTCTGAGGAAGCATTAAAAATAGCTGATAAAACATGAGAAGCTAAAGACAAAGTAGAAAAGCAAAGATCTACTCATCCAAATGCAGAATCCAAAAGAATAGGAAGGAGAGATAAGAAACCCTTCCTTAGTGATCAATGTAAAGAAAGAGAGGAAAACAATAGAATGGGAAAGACTAGAGATCTCTTCAAGAAAATTAGAGATACCAAGGGAAAATTTCATGCAGAAATTTTTAGGCAGAATAAAGGACAGAAATGGTATGGACCTAACAGAAGCAGAAACTATTAAGAAGAGATGGCAAGAATACAAAGAAGAGCTATACAAAAAAGATCTTCATGACCCAGATAACCACGACGGTGTGATCACTTACCCAGAGCCAGACATCAGAATGTGAAGTCAAGTGGGCCTTAGGAAGCATCACTACAAACAAAGCTAGTGGAGGTGATGGAATTCCAGTTGAGCTATTTCAAATCCTGAAAGATGATGCTGTGAAAGTGCTGCACTCAATGTGCCAGCAAATTTGGAAAACTCAGCATTGGCCACAGGACTGGAAAAGGTCAGTTTTCATTCCAGTCCCAAAGAAAAGCAATGCCAAAGAATGCTCTAACTACTGCACAATTGAACTCATCTCACAAGGTAGCAAAGTAATGCTCAAAATTCTCCAAGCCAGGCTTCAACAGTACTTGAACCGTGAACTTCCAGATGTTCAAGCTGGATTTAGAAAAGGCAGAGGAACCAGAGATCAAATTGCCAACATCCGTTGGATCATCAAAAAAGCAAGAGTTCCAGAAAAACATCTACTTATGCTTTTGACTATCCCAAAGCCTTTGACTATGTAGATCACAACAAACCGTGGAAAACTCTTAAAGAGATGGGACATTACTTTGCCAACAAAAGTCCATCTAGTCAAAACTATGGTTTTTCCAGTAGTCATGTATGGATGTGAGAGTTGGACTATAAAGAAAACTGAACACCACAGAATTGATGCTTTTGAACTGTGGTGTTTGAGAAGACTGTTGAGAGTCCCTTGGACTGCAAGGAGATCCAACCATTCAATCCTAAAGGAAACGGTCCTGAATATTCATTGGAAGGACTGATACTGAAGGTGAAGCTCCAATACTTTGGCCACCTGATGCAAAGAACTGACTCATTTGAAAAGACCCTGATGCTGGGCAAGGTTGAAGGCCAGAGGAGAAGGGGATGACAGAGGATTAGATGGTTGTATGGCATGACAGATTAGATGGAGATGAGTTTGAGCAATCTCCAGAAGTTGGTGATGGACAGGGAAGCCTGGCGTGCTGCGTCCATGGGGTTGCAAAGAGTCAGACATGACTGAGAGACTGAACTGAAGTACCATTAAACACTCAAGACCAACTGCAGTGGCAGGAGCTATGTGGTTTATTCAGCCTATCTTAGATCAGTCAGAATACTAGAGGAAGAAAGATCAACTAGAAATAAGATCAAACAAAATAGTGGAGGTGCTATTCCCAGATAGGATGCAGTTATTACGCAAAATGTTTTTAAGCGCTACAAGAGTTGGACTTCAGTGGATCTTATGATATGCTCTGAGATCCTTGTTTAGGCATAAGACACTTAACATTACTAACTTCTGCTAAAGTCTCATAGTTAAGACTCTCTCCAGTAACTGAAAGAAAGTGAAAGTGAAGTTGCTCAGTCATGTCTGATTCTTTGTGACCCCATGGACTGTAGCCTACGAGGTTCCTCTATCCTTGGAATTTTCCAGACAAGAGTACTGGAGTGGGTTGCCATTTCCTTCTCTGGACCACCTCATTCTAGGTTATGCCCTGTCTAAAGAGACAGCCAACACAGTTGATTGCGGGTTAATGGGTAAGAAGACCCAGTCCCTTTGACTTAATTGTGGAGAACTGAAGGCCCTATGGCGTGAGGTGAGGCCGTTTTTGCAATTGCATTGCAGTCAGCTTCTGTCTCTGCCTCTTGGTCTTCCTCATTTCGTTAACTGTGATGTTTCCTAGAGCATTAATGTCCTAGAAAATTTAAGCATGTTCATTTTGAATGCTAGTCAGGTACCAGTATAGCACAGTTATTACTATGTGATCATGCATGATTTGTATTAACTTTTTTTTTTCAAAATCATGTTTATTTAGGTGTAATAACATAATCAGCTTTCCTGGTGGCTCAGATGGTAAAGAATCTGCCTGCAATTTGGGAGACCTGGTTTCAATCCCTGGGTTGGGACGATCCCCTGGTGGGAGGGCATGACAACCTACTCCAGTATTCTTGATGGAGAATCCCCATGGACAGAGGAGCCTGGCAGGTTACAATCCATGAGGTCACAAAGAGTCGGACATGACTGAGCAAGTAAGCACACAGTACAAGTTACATAACATAAAGTGAGGTTGATTAGATTTTAAAAATTTATTATTTTTAATTGAACGATAATTGCTTTACAGAATTTTGTTGTCTTCTGTCAAGCCTCAACGTGAATCAGCCATAGATATACATATATCCACTCCCTTCTGAACCTCCCTCCCATCTTCCTCCCCATCACACCCCTCTAGGTTGATACAGAGCCCCGTTTGCGTTTCCTGAGACATACAGCAAATTCCTGTTGGCAATCTGTTTTACATATGGTAGTGTAAGTTTCCATGTTACCCTCTCCATACATCTTACCCTCTCCTCCCCTCTTTCCATGTCCATAAGTCTATTCTCTCTCTCTCCATTGCTGCCCTGCAAATGAATTCTTCAGTACCATTTTTCTAGATTCCATATATATGCATTCAGTTCAGTTCAGTCGCTCAGTCATGTCCGACTCTCCGCGACCCCATCACAGCACGCCAGGCCTCCCTGTCCATCACCAACTCCCAGAGTACACTCAAACTCATGTCCACAGAGTCGGTGATGCCATCCAGCCATCTCATTCTCTGTCGTCCCCTTCTCCTCCCGCCCACAACCTTTCCCAGCATCAGAGTCTTTTCCAGTGAGTCAACTCGTCGCATGAGGTGGCCAAAGTATTGCAGTTTCAGCTTCAGCATCAGTCCCTCCAATGAACATCCAGGATTGATCTCCTCTAGAATGGACTGGTTGGATCTCCTTGCAGTCCAAGGGACTCTCAAGAGTCTTCTCCAACACCACAGTTCAAAAGCATCGATTCTTCGGCGATCAGCTTTCTTCACAGTCCAACTCTCACATCCATACATGACCACGGGAAAAACCATAGCCTTGACTAGACGGACCTTGGTTGGCAAAGTAATGTCTCTGCTTTTTAATATACTATCAAGGTTGGTCATAACTTTCCTTCCAAGGAGTAAGCGTCTTTTTATTTCCTGGCTGCAATCAGCATCTGCAGTGATTTTGGAGCCCCCAAAAATAAAGTCTGACACTGTTTCCACTGTTTTTCCATCTACTTCCCATGAAGTGATGGGACCAGATGCCATGATCTTTGTTTTCTGAATGTTGAGCTTCAAGCCAACCTTTTCATTCTCCTCTTTCACTTTCATCAAGAGGCTTTTGAGTTCCTCTTCACTTTCTGCCATAAGGGTAGTGTCATCTGCATATCTGAGGTGATTGATATTTCTCTCAGCAATCTTGATTCCAGCTTGTGCTTCTTCCAGCCCAGCGTTCCTCATGATGTACTCTGCATATAAGTTAAATAAGCAAGGTGACAATATACAACCTTGACGTACACCTTTTCCTATTTGGAACCAGTCTGTTGTTCCATGTCCAGTTCTAACTGTTGCTTCCTGACCTGCATACAGGTTTCTCAAGAGGCAGGTCAGGTGGTCTGGGATTCCCATCTCTTTCAGAATGTTCTACAGTTTATTGTGATCCACACAGTCAAAGGCTTTGGCATAGTATACGATATTTATCTTTCTCTTTCTGATTTACTTCACTCTGCATAATAGGCTCTAGGTTCATCCACCTCATCAGAACTGACTCAAATGCATTCCTTTTTATGGCTGAGTAATATTCCATTGTGTATATATACCACAACTTCTTTTTCCATTCATCTATTGATATCTAGGTTGTTTCCATTCTCTAGCTATTGTAAATAATTCTGCAGTGAACAATTGGATACATGTGTCTTTTTCAATTTTGGTTTCCTCAGGGTATATACCTAGGAGTGGGATTGCTGTGTCATATGGTGCTTTTATTCCTAGTTTTGTAAGAAATCTCCATACCATCTTCCATAGTGGCTGCATCAATTTACATTCCCTCAACAGTGCAAGAGCATTCCCTTTCTCCCACACCCTTTCTAGCATTTATTGTTTGTAAAGTTTTTGATGATGGCCATTCTGACCAGTGTGAGATGATATCTCATTGTAGTTTTGATTTGTGTTTATCTAATAATGAGCGATGTTGAGTATCTTTTCATGTGTTTATTAGACATCTGTATATCTTCTTAGGAGAAATGTCTGTTTAGTTCTTTTTCCTACTTTTTGATTAAGTTGTTTGTTTTTCTGGTATTGAGTTATATAAACTACTTGTATATTTTGGAAATTAATCTTTTGTCAGTTGTTTCATTTGCTATTATTTCCTCCCATTCTGAGGGTTGTCTTTTCACTTTGGTTATAGTTTCCTTTGCTGTGCAAAAGCTTTTAAATTTAATCAGGTCCCACTTGTTTACTTTTGTTTTTATTTCTGTTACTCTATGAGGTGGGTCATAGAGGATCTTGCTTTGATTTACATCCTCCAGTGTTCTGCCTATGTTTTCCTCTAAGAGTTTTATAGTTTCTGGTCTTACATTTGGGTCTTTAATCCATTTTGAGTTTATCTTTGTGTGTGGTGTTAGGAAGTGTTCTAATTTCATTATTTTACATGTAACTGTCTAGTTTTCCCAGCACAATTTATTGAAGAGGCTGTCTTTGCCCCGTTGTATATTTTTGCCTCTTTTGTAAAAAATAAGGTGCCCATAAGTGCATGGATTTATTTCTAGGCTTTCTATCTTCTTCCAATGGTCTATATTTCTGTTTTTGTGCCAGTACCATACTCTCTTGATGACTGTAGCTTTGTAGTATAATCTGAAGGCAGGACAGTTGATTCCTCCAGGTCCATTCTTCTTTATCAAGACTGCTTTGGCTATTTGGGGTCTTTTGTGTTTCCATATGAATTGTGAAGTGTTTTGTTCTAGTTATGTGAAAATGCCACTGGTAATTTGATAGTGATCACATTGAATCTGTAGATTGTATTTGGTAGTATACTCATTTTCACAATATTGATTCTTCCTACCCAGGAACATGGAATAACTCTCCGTCTGTTTATGTAACCTTTGATTTCTTTCATTAGTGTCTTATAATTTTCTGTGTACAGTTCTTTTGTCTCCTTAGGTACGTTTATTCCTAGATATTTAATTCTTTATGTTGCAATGGTGAAATGGGGTTGATTCCTTAATTTCTCTTTCTGATTTTTCATTGTTAGTATATAGAAATGGAAGTGATTTCTGTTTATTGATTTTGTATCCTGCAATTTTGCTAAATTCACCAATTAGCTCTAGTAATTTTCCGATAGTATCTTTAGGGTTTTCTATGTACATTATCATGTCATCTGCAAACAGTGAGAGCTTTACTTCTTTTCCAATCTGGATTCCTTTTATTTATTTTTCTTCTCTGATTGCTGTAGCTAGGACTTCCAGAATTATGTTGAATAATAGTGGTAAAAGTGTACACCTTGGCCTTGTTCCTGATCTTAGGGAGAATGCTTTCAGTTTTTCACCATTGAGAATAATGTTTGTGTAGACTTGTCATATATGGGATTTACTATGTTGAGGTAGGTTCCTTCTGTGTCCATTTTTTGAAGAGTTTTGATCATAAATGGCTGCTAAATTTTGTCAAAGGCTTTTTCTGCTGAATTTTGTCAGAGGCTTTTCTGAGATTATCATATGGTTTTTGATCTTTCAGTTTGTTAATATGGTGCATCACATTGATTTGTGTATATTGAAGGATCCTTGCATCCCTAGAATAAACCCAACTCAATTATGGTGTATGAGCTTTCTGATGTGTTGCTGAATTCTGTTTGCTAAAATTTTGTTGAGGATTTTTCATCTGTGTTCATCAGTGATACTGGCCTGTAGTTTTCTTTGTGTGTCTTTGTCTGGTTTTGGTATCAGGGTGATGGTGGCCTCGTAGAATGAGTTTGGAAGTGTTCCTTCCTTTGTAATTTTTTGAAAGAGTTTTAAAGGATAGGCATTAGCTCTTCTCTAAATATTTGATAGAATTCTCCTGTAAAGCCATCTGGCCCTGGGCTATTGTATTTTGAGAGATTTTTGATCACAGCTTCAATTTCAGTGCTTGTAATTGAGTCGTTCATAATTTCTATTTCTTCCTTGTTCAGTCTTAGAGATTGAACTTTTCTAAGAATCTGTCCATTTCTTCCAGGTCATCCATTTTAGTGCCATATAGTTGTTCACAATAGTCTCTTATAATCCTTTGTATTTCTGCACTGTCTGTTGTAACTTCTCCTTTTTCATTTCTAATTGAATTGATTTGATTCTTCTCTCCTTTTTTCTTGATGAATCTGGCTAAATGTCTGTCAATTTTGTTTTTCTCAAAGAACCAGGTTTTAGTTGTATTCAGTTCAGTTCAGTTGCTCAGTTGGGTCCGACTATTTGCAACCCCATGAATCACAGCACGGCAGGCCTCCCTGTCCATCACCAACTCCTGGAGTTCACTCAAACTCATGTCCATCGAGTCGGTGATGCCATCCAGCCATCTCATTCTCTGTCGTCCCCTTCTCCTCCTGCACCCAATCCCTCCCAGCATTAGGGTCTTTTCCAATGAATTAACTCTTCAGTGAGGTGGCCAAAGTATTGGAGTTTCAGCCTCAGCATCAGTCCTTCCGATGAACACCCAAGACTGATCTTTAGGATGGACTGGTTGGACCTCCTTCCAGTCCAAGGGACTCTCAAGAGTCTTCTCCAATACCACAGTTCACAAGCATCAATTCTTCGGTGATCACATTTCTTCACAGTCCAACTCTCACATCCAAACATGACCATTGGAAAAACCATAGCCTTGACTAAATGGACCTTTGTTGGCAAAGTAACGTCTTTGCTTTTTAATATGCTCTCTAGGTTGGTCATAACTTTCCTTACAAGGAGTAACCATCTTTTAATTGCATGGCTGCAATCACCATCTGCAGTGATTTTGGAGCCCCCCAAAATAAAGTCTGACACTGTTTCCCCATCTATTTCCCATAAAGTGATGGGACCAGATGCCATGATCTTAGTTTTCTGAATGTTGAGCTTTAAGCCAACTTTTTCACTCTCTTCTTTCACTTTCATCAAGAGGTTCTTTTGTCCCTCTTCACTTACTGCCATAAGGGTGGTTTCATCTGCATATCTGAGGTTATTGATATTGTATTCAGTTCAGTTCAGTTGCTCAGTCGTGACCCCCTCTTTGCGACCCCATGAATCACAGCACGCCAGGCCTCCCTGTCCATCACCAACTCCCGGAGTTCACTCAAACTCATGTCCATTGAGTTGGTGATGCCATCCAGCCATCTCATTCTCTGTGGTCCCCTTCTCCTCCTGCCCCCAATCCTTCCCAGCGTCAGAGTCTTTTCCAGTGAGTCAACTCTTCTCATGAGGTGGCCAAAGTATTGGAGTTTCAGCTTTAGCATCAGTCCTTCCAATGAACACCCAGGATCAATCTCCTTCAGAATGGACTGGTTGGATCTCCTTGCAGTCTGAGGGACTCTCAAGAGTCTTTAGATCTTTACTATTATTTCTTTCATTTCTTTTTCAATTACTTCTGCTATGAGCTTTATGATTTCTTTCCTTCTGCTAATTTTGGGGTTTTCTTGTTCTTCTTTTCCCAGTTGTTTTGGGTGTAAAGTTAGTTTGTCTATTCGATATTTTCTTTGTTTTTTGGGGTAAGATTGTATTGCTATAAATGTTCCTCTAGAACGGCCTTTGCTGCATTTCATAGGTTTTGAGTTGTCATGGTTTCATTGTCATTTGTTTCTAGAAAATTTTTATTTCCCTTTTTATTTGTTTATTAAGAAACGTATTGTTTAATCTCCATGTGTTTTTTTTTTTAAGTTTTTTTTTCTTGTAATTGATATCTAGTATATCTAGTCTCATAGCATTGTGGTTGGGAAAGATGCTTGATAAGATTTCAATTTTCTTAAATTTACTGAGGTTTAATTTGTGACTCAGGATGTGGTCTAGCCTGGAGAATATTCCATATGCATTGAGAAGAAGGTGTATTCTTCAATCCTGGGTGTTCATTGGAAGGACTGATGCTAAAGCTGAAACTCCAATACTTTGGCCACCTCACGCGATGAGCTGACTCACTGGAAAAGAGTCTGATGCTGTGAAGGACTGGGGGCAGGAGGAGACGGGGACGACAGAGAATGAGATGGCTGGATGGCATCACCGACTTGATGGACATGAGTTTGAGTGAACTCCGGGATTTGGTGATGGACAGGGAGGCCTGGCGTGCTGTGATTCATGGGGTCGCAAAGAGTCAGACACAACTGAGCGACTGAACTGAACTGAACTGAATGTTTTTGTCTTATGTATTGAGGTGCTCCTATGTTGGGTGCATAGATATTTACATTTGTTATGTCTTCCTCTTGGATTGATCCCTTGATCATTATGTAGTGTCCTTCCTTATCTCTTGTAATCTTTATTTCAAGGTCTATTTTGTCTGATATGAGGATTGCTACTCCAGCTTTCTTTTGCTTTCCATTTGCATCCTCTCACTTTCAGTCTATATGTGTTTAGGTCTGAACTGGTTTTCTTGTATACCATATATATATTGGTCTTGTCTTCGTATCCATTCAGCCAGTCTGTGTCTTTTGGCTGGAGCATTTAATCCGTTTAAATTTAAAACAATTTTTGCTATGTATGTTTCTGTTGACATTTTCTTGATTGTTTGGGGTTTGATTTTGTAGATCTTTTTCTTCTCTTGTACTTCTTGAGTATATAAGTCCCTTTAGCATTTATTGTAAGCTGGTTTGGTGGTACTGAATTCTCTTAACTTTTTCTTGTCTGAAAATCTTATTTCTCCATCAATTTTGAATGAGATCCTTGTGGGGTACAGTAATCTTGTTTGTAGATTTTTCCCTTTCTGTACTTTAAATATATCCTGCCCTTCCCTTCTGGCCTGCAGAGTTTCTGCTGAAAGATCAGTTTTTAAACATATGGGGTTTCCCTTGTATGTTACTTGTTGCTTCTCCCTTGCTGCTTTTAATATTCTTTTTTTGTGTGCGTTTAATCGTTGTTAGTTTTATTAGTATGTGTCTTGGCATGTTTCTCCTTGGGTTTATCCTGTATGGGACTCTTTGCACCTCTTGGACTTGATTGACTGTTTCCTTTTCCATGTTGGTGAAATTTTCAACTATAATCTCTTCAAAAATTTTCTCATACACTTTCTTTTTCTCTTCTTCTCGTGGGACCCCCATAATTTGAATGTTGTTGTGTTTGATATTGTCCCAGAGATCTCTGAGACTATCCTCAGCTCTTTTCATTATTTTTACTTTATTCTGCTCTCAGAGGTTATTTCCACCATTTTATCTTCCAACTTACTGATTTGCTCTTCTTCTATAGATATTCTGCTATTGATTCCTTCTAGAGTATTTTTAATTTCAGTAATTGTGCTGTTCATCTCTCTGTGTTTATTCTTTAATTCTTCTAGGTCTTTGTTAATTGATTCTTACATTTTCTCCATTCTGTTTTCAAGGTTTTTTTTTTTTGTCATCTTTACTATTACTATTCTGAATTCTTTTTTAGGTAGCTTGCCTATTTCCTCTTCATTCATTTGGACTTCCTTGTTTCTAGTTTGTTCCTTCATTTATACAGCATTTTTCTGCCTTTTCATTATATATATTTTTAACTTACTGTGTTTTAGGTCTCCTTTTCCCAGGCTTCAAGACTGAATTCTTTCTTCCTTTTGGTTTCTGCCCTCCTAAGGTTCGTGCAATAAACTGTGGAAAATTCTGAAAGAGATGGGAATACCAGACCACCTGACCTGCCTCTTGAGAAACCTGTATGCAGGTCAGGAAACAACAGTCAGAACTGGACATGGAACAACAGACTGGTTCCAAATAGGAAAAGGAGTGCGTCAAGGCTGTATATTGTCACCTTGTTTATTTAACTTATATGCAGAGTACATCATGAGGAACGCTGGGCTTGAAGAAGCACAAGCTGGAATCAAGATTGCTGGGAGAAATATCAATAACCTCAGATATGCAGATGACACTACCCTTATGGCAGAAAGTGAAGAGGAACTCAAAAGCCTCTTGATGAAAGTGAAAGAGGAGAGTGAAAAGGTTGGCTTGAAGCTCAACATTCAGAAAACAAAGATCATGGCATCTGGTCCCATCACTTCATGGGAAATAGATGGAAAAGCAGTGGAAACAGTGTCAGACTTTATTTTTTGGGGCTCCAAAATCACTGCAGATGCTGATTGCAGCCATGAAATTAAAAGACGCTTACTCCTTGGAAGGAAAGTTATGACCAACCTTGATAATATATTAAAAGACAGAGACATTACTTGGCCAACAAAGGTCCATCTAGTCAAGGCTATGGTTTTTCCCATGGTCATGTATGGATGTGAGAGTTAGACTGTGAAGAAAGCTGATCGCCGAAGAATTGATGCTTTTGAACTGTGGTGTTGGAGAAGACTCTTGAGAGTCCCTTGTACCGCAAGGAGATCCAACCAGTCCATTCTAAGGGAGATCGATCCTGGGTGTTCATTGGAAGGACTGATGCTAAAGCTGAAACTGCAATACTTTGGCCACGTCATGCGACGAGTTGACTCACTGGAAAAGACTCTGATCCTGGGAAAGGTTGGGGGCGGGAGGAGAAGGGGAAGACCGAGAATGAGATGGCTGGATGGCATCACCAACTCTGTGGACATGAGTTTGAATGAACGCTGGGAGTTGGTGATGGATAGGGAGGCCTGGCGTGCTGTGATTTATGGGGTCGTGGAGAGTCGGACACGACTGAGCGACTGAACTGAACTGAACTGAACTGAAGGTTGGTGCAGTGATTTGTGTAAGCTTCATATAGGATGAGTTCCCCTTGTGCTGAGTTTCCCTCACCCCCACTGGATGAGCAACGGTGAGTGTGGTGGTAATCCTGTCTGCTGATGATTGGATTTGTAGTTTCGTTTTGTTTATTGCTTGGTTGAGGTGTCCTGCACAGGGTGCTACTGGTGGTTGGTTGGTGCCGGGTCTTGTATTCAAGTGGTTTCCTTTGTGGGAGTTCTCACTATTTGATATTCCCTAGCAGCTGCAGCTGGAGAAGGAAATGGCAACCCACTCCAGTGTTCTTGCCTGGAGAATCCCAGGGACGGGGATCCTGGTGGGCTTCTGTCTATGGGGTCACACAGAGTCGGACACGACTGAAGTGACACAGCAGCAGCAGCAGCAGCAGGGTTAGTTCTCTGGTAGTCTAGGGTCTTGGAGTTAGTGCTCCCACTCCAAAGGCTAAGGGCTTGATCTCTATTAGGACCACTTTTCCTGGTAACCTCGACTTCTGAAGAATGAAGCAAGGTCTTCCCAATTAACCATTGGAGAACTCTCAATCTCCAAGATCACAGACAACTGGATAACTCCACTGATGAGGCAAGTCTGGCTTATTTGACTTTATTTGGTGTTTTTTCTTTGAGGTGCTTGATCATTCCAAAACAACTTTAATCAACTTAAAAGAAATATATGCACCTCTGAACATGCAGCTGAGATGACCTGGACCTGTTTCTCACATCCAGGGCATTTTCACTTGCCCATACTGAGGAGCCTCTTGGAGCATCTCTGGGTTGATTAGTTTTTTTTTTATTTTTATTGGAGGCTAATTATTTAAAAATATTATATTGGTTGGTTTTTGCCATACATTGACATGAATCTGCCCCGGGTGTACATGAGTTCCCCTTCCTGAACCCCCCTCCCACCTCCCTCCTCTCCTTATCCTCCCTCTGGGTTTTAACATACACCCACACCTGTACATACACCAATCCACTTTTTTTTGATTGATTCTTTAGGATTTTCTACATAGACCATCATGTCTTTGAATAAGGACAATTTTAATGTTTCCTATTTTTTCTTTCCTTATTGAACTAGCTGAAGGTTTGAATATAACATTAAATGAAAGTGGTGATAGTCATTTTGAACTTAGAGGAAGTAATCTTTGTTTCGATTTTAGAGCAAAAGCATTCAAAATTGCTCCATGAAGTATATTATTTGCTTTTTGTACATGCTTTTTATCATACTGAGAAAGTTTGAAAGTTCTTTTTATTCTTAGGCATTGAGAGTTTTTGTCATGAAAAGAAATTAAATTTTGTCAAGTGCTCTTTTTCTGCATCTATTATGACAAATAGATCTTTTCTTTCTTTTTTATTTAATTGATAACATGATTTTTGAGTGTTTTAGTTTAACAATCTTTTGTTTTTAGGATGAACTTCACATAGTCACTCACCACATATCATCCTTTTCTATATTGTTTGGCATATTTACAAATATTTAGTTTCTGTAAATGCTTATGATGAATGTTGGTCTGTAAATTTATATTGGTGCTTTTTTAGTTTTGTTTTTAGCATTATGCTGGCCTTATAAAACAAGCTGTGAAATGTGCTTTTTCTATTTTCTGAAAAAGTTTATATAAAATATTTTTTTCTTCACTTTTTGTAGAATTCATTAGTGAAAACCTTTGGGCCTGAAACTTTCTTTATGAAGCTTTATTTTAGTAAAGGTATTTATAAATTCAGTTTTAAAAGTATGTATACAGCTACTAAGATTTTAGAAAAATTCATGTATATGATTTGGGAAGTCATACTTTGCAAGGAATTTGTTCATTTTATGCAAGTTATATATAGTTTATAATATTTATTTAATGAGTTTCCATTGGCATTTACAGTAGTTCAGGTTTTTATACAATATATTCTTTCAACCTTTGTTAATTCTGATGTCTTTATTTTCTCCTTAATTTTGAGAATGTTAGATACAGAATTTCAGGTTGACAATTTTTTTTTCTTTCAAGACTCAAAAATTGTTGTATAGTCTTTGGCCTACTGTGTTTCTAGTGAAAAGTATTGGTTATCATTTGTAAGAAGTTCCCCTGTATGTGAAGTAATTTTTATCTGGTTTTATTTATATCTGTGAAGACTGGTTAAATTTCAGTTGGGTCTTTTCCCTAGGATAAAGTCCTTTGAGTTCAAGCTCAACATGCAGAGTAGTGTACCAGAGTTCCATCCTCTGTGGACACTAGACAACTTTTGTCTCTGCAGGGAATCAAGGGCTCTCAGAACCAGTGCGCTGCCTTATCACTGAATGGAAACACCCCAAGAAAACGTAACTTTACATTTCAGTTCACCTTCCTGCATTCCTTCCTATTTTTTCCTGCATCTTGACCTAGTAGTTCTTCACTTGGATGCTTTGGTTCTTAGCTCTTAGATGCTTAGAGAAAAAACACACACATATTGTACACACACACACATAATATTTATCCTGGCTTGGTCAATTACCTTCGGTGGGAAGGTTGGTCCAGATAACATAGCTACGCATTACTAAAAGTGGAAATCCCACTTGTAAATTGTCATTAGATTAGTGTATATACATAATACTGGTTTTCATATTCTCCATTTGATGAATTGGAAAACACTCTTTATGTAACACTTTTCCCAGTCTTATTTGATAAAACACATATGCATATATATACATATATATACACACATCCATCCATCCTCCTATACATATGTATGTATGTATACATTCTATCTATAAATTATTTAACTGTAGCGCTTTAGGATT
The DNA here is from genome assembly GCF_049115385.1 of Moschus berezovskii. Lineage (NCBI taxonomy): Eukaryota > Metazoa > Chordata > Mammalia > Artiodactyla > Moschidae > Moschus > Moschus berezovskii. Next base: position 126,485,352 of record NC_142461.1, read on the forward strand.
TGATCAGTCTAAAATAACTTCAAAGAACATATGGAAAATGTCTGTTTAGTCATGTAGAACACCTGGCACAAAATATGTGAAGAATGTTACTTTAATAAATATACTATACAGAGCTTCTACATAAAATCTTTGTTACCTGATAAAGAGGAAGCATCTGTTATCTTATGAAATTAACTCACAGATAGGCAACCCATAAGATAAGAATCCCCATGGCAAAAAGACTAGGCTTATTTACTGAGCACTTGAGAAAAATGCTCTCATTCATTTTTATTTCCCTAAATTCCTGGCATAAAGAGCTATAAATGGTGAGTGTTCAGCATATGTTTATGAAATGTTTTGATTGAAAAAAAATGAATGGACTATTGTGTTAGATAAATATAGTACTCCTATCTAACCACTTATCAGTTCTCATTTATACCAAAGTTTAGGCTTTGATATCAAATTATTCTAGGATCAGATCTCAATCCTAGCACATATTAGCTGTGATATTTGTAAAAGGTATTAAAATACTTTGAACTTCAGTTTCCTTATCTGTCAAAAGGGAATGATTTTGCCTGTATCAGAAGGTAAGGATGAGAAATGAAACTGCTGTTACTTTGACACTGGCCATTATTATTATGCTTTACCTAGATGATACCACTTCATAACTGATCCTCTTAAATTAACCATTCCCTTCCCCAATCCATTCTCTACCCAGGAGTCAGCACAATATTTCTAAAATGAAAATTGGATCATGTATTTCTGCTGCTAAATCCTCAAGTATTTCCCTATTGCACTAAGAATAAAACCCATATTTCTTGGAGCAAGTTAAGATTAAAATATCTTGGAGCCAATTAAGACTCAATCTGACCCTGTTTCTATCTTTTTCTTCACTACTATGTTGTTTAATTTGATAATTTGACAGGTATGTGTTACATACTATGTCTGAGTGTGTCTGTGAATGTGTTTCTGGATGAGATTAGCATCTGAATCAGTGGACTGAGAAAACCGACCTCCTTAATGTGGGTGGGACCTCATGCTTTCTTGTATGTGGAGAGAGAGGAAGAAGACATTGCCTGTTGTTTCTCTGAGAATCTTGATTAATATAACAATCCACACTAAAAGTCATACATACTTCAGTGAGCTGGACAACTTAATTTTCCATGGAAGCTCCATGTTCTTTTCTACAAGCATATATACCAAGATATATTTGCCCTGTAATAGTGACCCTTCCAGATTCTCTTCCTTAACCTCCTCACTTACTTTTTCCTTTTCTCTCCGACTCACTTGATTAAATATTAGCTTTCTTTCAAGTTGGATTTCTTTCTTTCTTTTTTTTTTACTTGAAAATGCCCCTAGGAAAACTTAGCAGCTCCTCATGACTGGGTCATGTGTTTCTCCTTTGGGGGCCCTGTGGTACTCTGGGCTCATATGAGTCTAGCATTGACCTTACTGCATTCAAGTTTCTCATCTGCTTCTCCACTTACCTTGCAAACTTTAATGTTTGCTTAAATCTCTAGTATAGTTCCTAATACCTGGTATGTGATAAACAGTTGAATAAATGAATGAAAATAAGATGGCATTTGTAAAAATTGGTACAGTTACTAGTGTATAATGTGTCAAGAATAAGTAAGATAAACATGCAGAAGACATCAATTTAAATTTGTTTGACACATTTCCCTTTGCTTAGGTGGTAAAACTCTTTAAAATTTTTCTGCTTACTGGTCTTTAGTTTCAGTTACTAGCACAGAGAGGAAAATCATAACTCAATGTCTGAATAAATTATATTTTACTAAATCCTGGTGATGGACATTGTGCCTATTTCTTTAGTTATAGATGATTCCTTTCCAATAGGGAGAGAGATTTCTGATATACTTTCCTTTCTCAATGGTGGGGCTTCTAATATTCAATTTCCTAGCATGTATAAAAATTTTCTTTTAAAATGATCATGATCTGTGGAACTTAGATGCTAAACCCTGAGATGCTGAATTTTCTACATTGTTACTTTTATCACCAGAAAATTGTCCCAGCTGTTTTGACAATGGTATCATATCTTTTATAATACTAATTCTTAACTCTATTTCAGAGAAGTATTGTTTACACATTAGAATCACTTGAATTCTTTTTAAAAAGACAAATATTTGGGTCACATACCAGATCATTTAAATTG